>NC_138992.1:561200-1191458 GCF_964341445.2 Mesoplodon mirus
CTCCCCTCCCTGCCCCGCGGTCCCTCGGCCCCTTATTCTTTGTCCTCCTTGTTCCCTCCTTCCCGGACCCCGCTGTCTCCCGCCGCCCTCCCGTGTGTGTCTCGCCCGCTGCCCGGTTCCCCTCCCGCTGTCTCCCTGTCTGTCCGCCTCGGCCCTTAGGATACCTCAACGACTACGCGGGGCCTGCCTCTGTCTACGATGGCGACGCCGAGGCGGCCCTACTCAAAGGGCCGTCCCCGGAGCCCATGTACGCTGCGGCCGTGCGGGGAGAGCTGGGCCCGGCGGCTGCGGGCTCGGCGCCGCCGCCCACCCCGCGCCCGGAGCTGGCCACAGCCGCGGGTGGCTACATCAACGGCGATGCGGCGGTCAGCGAGGGCTACGCTGCTGACGCCTTCTTCATCACCGACGGGCGCTCCCGCCGCAAGGCCGCCAACGCCAATGCCGCCGCCGCCCCCTCCACGGCCTCGGCGGCGGCCCCCGACGGCGACGGCGGAGGCGGGGTCGGGGCAGGCGCGCGCGGTGCGGGATCGGGGGCCGGGGGTCGGGGCGGCGCGCGCGCGGGGGCGAGCACCGAGGCGCGCGCGGGGCCTGGGGCCGGCAGCGCGGGAGGCCGGCACGCTTGCGGCGAGTGCGGCAAAACGTACGCTACGTCGTCGAACCTGAGCCGCCACAAGCAGACGCACCGCAGCCTGGACAGTCAGCTGGCGCGGCGCTGCCCGACGTGCGGCAAGGTGTACGTGTCCATGCCGGCCATGGCCATGCACCTGCTCACGCACGACCTGCGCCACAAGTGCGGCGTGTGCGGCAAGGCCTTCTCCAGGCCCTGGCTGCTGCAGGGCCACATGCGCTCCCACACCGGCGAGAAACCCTTCGGCTGCGCGCACTGCGGCAAGGCCTTCGCCGACCGCTCCAACCTGCGCGCGCACATGCAGACGCACTCGGCCTTCAAGCACTTCCAGTGCAAGCGCTGCAAGAAGAGCTTCGCGCTCAAGTCCTATCTCAACAAGCACTACGAGTCGGCCTGCTTCAAGGGCGCCGCGGCCGGCGGCCCCCCGGCCCCAGCGCCCGCCGCGTCGCCGCAGCTCAGCCCTGTGCAGGCCTAGGGCGGCGGTGCCTCCGCCAGCCGGGTCGGCTCTCAGCAATACGGGCCCCCAGGGAGGTCTCCGCCGGCGAACAGGCGGAGGGGCCGGAGGGCGGGCCCCTCCTCACAGCAATAGGGGGAGGGGGCCCGGCCCCGCCCCGCCCGCCTGGGGCCTTGCCGGCCCCTTCAAGCAATAGGGTCCCGAGGGGAGACCCACCCCGAGCCCCCTCCCTTCCCCTCCAGGGTGCCCCAGGCTTTTTCCCAGCAATAGGGTCGAGGAGACCCAGAACCGAACCTCATCTCCGAGTTAGGTCTCTGAAGACCGGGGTGGGGTGAGGTAGGGAGCGCCCCCTTCCTCCCTCTTCTGCGCCCCTGGATCGTGTCGCAGAGACTCAGGTCTTCCCCACCCCTTCCCAAGCCTTCCAGGGCCAGGCCTGCGGCCTAGACGTCCAGGGAGCCGGTCCCTCCCCAGAAGCAGGCGGGGGAGGAGCAGGATGGGGGGCTGCAGAGGCGTCCCTACTCCTCGGTGTTCGTTGAACCCCAGGAGTGTTAGACGCGTTGGGGATCGGGGAGGGGGGCGGATGGCGGCACCTCTCTCCCTTGGGTTCCTTCTGGGGCCTCAGTCCGAGCCGCTCTCCTACCCTCGCCTCGCATCCCCTGCCAAATCCGAATTCTTCCAGCCCAGCTTCCCGGGCTCTGTCCTCCATAACGAATAATAATGACGCATATCAAATCGCATGGACTTATCCGACCTCCTCAGAACCCGCTCCCGCCCTGCCCCGGGGCCCCCTCCCTCGTACCCGGGCATTCGGTGTTGGAGGACGGATTTCTGGGGCCCGGCAGGCAGGCCTGGGCGCAGCCCTCTACACACCTCTCTGTGTTCGCTTTGCGGGTAAAGCCCCCTGGGGGGGGTGTTGCGGATGCGTCGGGTTTCTTTCTGTATTTCTACGTTATATTTATGAACGGATTGCACTCGGGTCAGGGAAGGGGCGCTGCGGCCCCTATCCTTCCCGCCGACGCCAGGGGTTTGGGATGTCCTGGATCATTTTCCCCGCCCCTGAACCCCGCCCCACCCGGGCTCCGCCTCTTGGGAGCCTCAGGCCCCGCCTCTCAGAGGCCGGTGCCCTCCCTGGAACCCCAGGCCCCGCCCTCACTCTGTTGCCAACTTACGCCCGTCTATGCCAAAGCCTCGGCGGCGACACCGCCCCAAGGGCCCGCCCCATTGGCCGCCGCCTTTGTGACGTCACTGCATGCAGCCCCAACCCACCTCCCGTCCCTTCCCGGGGCTGCCCGTTCCCTGTCCCTCTTAGTTAGTCCGAAGCCGACTATAGAGCAATAATGCGCACTGCATGCGAAGCTGCCGCCGCCTCTAGAGTTACTGAGAATCAGGTATCCCCCTGCCCTACCCACCCCATAGGCCCCTAGATCAGGGACACTGCGCGGGGCCGGACGCGCAGACTTTCTTCCCTCTCCTCCTCCCTCCTCCTCCCCCTCCCCCCCCCCCACGGCAGAGGCCGGCGGGTGTAATGGTTTCAGGGGCGGGGCGGGGTGGTTGCCCCCCAAGACCCCTCCTTCAGTCGTCCATCACCCACCAATCCTTCATTAGGCACCAACTATGTTCCAGGCCCCCTTCTGAGTCCGCTAGGGACGCGGCGACCTGCGGGAGGGGGGGTGCATGTTTGTGACGGGCCCAAAAGGCTTGGGTGGGCCAGGGATGGCCGCAGGTGCAGAGAGAGAGCCGCGGTCCCTCGAACTAACCGCGGGCCCCTCACTCCTCCCCGCCCCAGCGCCGAGCCAGTGCTGGGGGTAGTGGGGCTCTGCCTTTGACTTGGGCCTGGGTTCTCAGCTCAGGTGGCACAGACCGAGGGCCCCAAGGCCCAGCGCCACCGGGGCCACCCATACCGAATCCCATTCCTTCCATCCCCTGGCAGTGAGGGCTCTGTCACGTCAGTCCAGGGCTCCAGGCCAGAAGAAAAGGTGCACGCTGGAGCATTTGACCTGGCTAGCCCCATCCCCGTGGGTACCAAGCCCGGCTGCTATTCAGCTGCTCCTGCAGGGGTGGACCCGGACCTGAGAGGCCAGCACAGCAGAGCCCACGTTCAAGACCCCTACATCCCAGCTTGCTGTTCACACAGCTCCCAAGCTGGGGCCTGCCCCGCTTGCGCTGGGCACACCCGCATGCACACGCACACACAGGCACTCCACCCTACCCCACATGCCTATCTACCTACCTAAGGAGAAGGCCGGAGGGCTGTGGGCCGGCCAGGGTCTCCCGCTTCTCCCCACACCCCGCCGCCGTGGAAAGCCATGGGCCCCCTCCCGCCCCCATAACTAAGCAGCACAATAACCGACTTAGCGAATTCAGGTAGAAGGAACGTTTAGGTAGCACCTATTTTGTACTGATTCTACGAGTAGGGCCCGAGATGCGGGGGCCCTCGGGTGGGGGCTGCGGCCGCCGGCCCGCCCCGCCCCCACCCCCGCCTGCGCCCCGCCGCCTTGTACATACTCCCACCCGGAACAGGCCGGGATTTTTACTCGGGCCGCGCCCCTCTTCCGCCCCCGTTTGGGGCCGGGCCGGCCGGACAGACGGACGGACGGACAGACCTCCTTCCTAAGCACAATAGCACCAGCTCCCCGGAGCACCGCACCTCCACGAGGAGAATAAATGCCACTCTTGATAGAACTTGGAGTGTCGGGCTGATGTATACAGGGCTGGGCCCGCGCAGCAGGGGGCACTGGGGTCACCTAGGGGGCGTCTTCCGGGTCCTGCCGCTCCTCAGAGGTCGGGCAGGCGCAGGCCCAGTGCTGCGAGTGGCATCCTACCCACGCAGCCTTGGAGTCGCGCCGCTGCCTTTTGCTGGGGTGCGCCCATGTCTTCTTTTGCGAGAAGGCAGTCTTCCACCCTGGAGGGCCGGCTTGTCAGACCCAAGGCAAGAGCACACCCCTGAAGGCAACGCAGTTAGCGTTTCTCCTGTGGCAGGCGAATCCGCTCTGTGCCAGGAACTGGGGGAGGCTACAGTCAGATCGAGCCCAGGACTGATCTAGAATGGCCAGAGTAGGTACAGCAGGGCCTGTAATCCTGTGGCCTGGGGTAACCCCGCTCTTCCTGTAGGGGCTCCTGCTGTCCCTACAGGCCTGACAGCCACCAGCGAGCCTTCCTCGATGCCATTGGAGAAAATGGGGACAGCAGAGGGTGTGGGGTCTGACCCCTTCCTGCAGCCTGCTGTCCACATCCTGACTCCCAGACTCGGGATATGTTCCCACACTGAGGAGCCCTCCAGAGGTAGCTGGGCCAGGCTGGCTCCGGGGAGGAGGTGCCCAGGGGTCATAGGAGTTCCCACAGCCACCCACAGCCCTCGGGCTCTAGACAGGATGTCATGTTGAGGAGATGAGGGGCAGGGCTGTGCTGGGCTCAGAGAGCCCAGGGACATGGACCCCTACCCCAGCAAATGCCCTCGGCACCCAGGTGGGTAGCCATGAGCTGAGAGGTCCCACATCTTTGGAGACATGTGGTCAAACAAGGTCAGCCCAGGGCCAGAGCAGCTGTCTGCACCCTGGCAGGGGACAGGCCCACCCAGACTCCACTGGTATGGACAGCAGGGGAGACTGACCTGCAACAGACCATAGCCTGTGGGCCTGCTGCTCAGGGTGGGGCTCACCTGGAGGTGGGCGCCCCCTTCTGGGGAGCACTATCAGCCTTAACAACCTCAGGAAAGCCCCCAGTGTTGGTAGAAGATAGGTAGGAATCATTGCCTAATTTGCATATGAAGATTCTGAGCCTCAGGGAGAGAAACAACTTGTCCAAGGGCTGCCTTTGACTTAAGCCCTGCCCAATACCCCACCCATCCTAAACTCAGATTCACACCTGGGTGGGCACCAGTGGCAGGGAGGAAGGCTCTTAGAAGTGCACTCCTCCCCAGGGCTCCTCAGCTTTGGGGTCTGGACTGACTGTTTCTGCTTCTCCAAGACTCTAAGGGGCAGTGGGGGTGGAAGGATGCAGGCTGCCTCCCCGGTGCCCGGGACGAGCCCACCCTTGTCTCCACAGGTGTCCATGGACAGAACTTTGCATTCCAGAGAATAGGCAGCACAGGCTGCTGGTCACCATGTCCAGGGTCTTCCCTCACAGGCTTCCTTGGCCTGCCCGCGGTGCCTCCAACCTAGTGTCAGCCCAAGGCCCTTTCTAAAACCAAAAGCCTTCCAGCCCTTTATTCGGCCAGACCTGCAGGTTCCTCACCCCGGGCCAGGTGTAGCTTCCACCAGCAGGGAGACTCGCCACTGAGCTTTCTTCGACAACTCCTCATGCACACATTTGTCCCCAAACGACCTCACCTACCTTGACCTTTTCCCTCTCCCCTGTGGGTCTGGGCCGCACCTCACCCGGGATCCTGAGGTGCTGGGGCTGTGGGCGTGGTTGGTGTAGGCCCCACCCCCTCCTAGAGGTCCCGCCCACTATCAACCACAGGCCTCCGCCTCCCTCAGACAGGCCCTGCACCCCGCTGGTACGGGGGCTCTTCCTTATTGGTGCCTTCACAGCCCATGGCTTCCCATTGGCTCGAGGCCTTGATCTTGCCCTCACCTTCGCTGGTGGAACCCTTGGTTCCCCCACAGCCCCCGGTCAGATCGGTCCTTTCTGGCGGCCCCCAGTCCACCCTGGTCCCCTCACTCCTACAACTTCTTGTCTGCCGACGACTTGGAGCCTGGACGCGGACACAGGCAGCCGCTTCTAACACGGCCCTTCACTCCTCGTTGGCTACTGTGCTCAGCCTCTCTGGGCCTACTGGCAGCCTGAGCCGTCGATCTTCTCCTCTACCAATCAGTGTGCCAGTCCGGGCCGGCCCTCTAGTCTTGGCTCTGTATTGGAGGATGGCATGGCCAGAAGGTGCGCGGAGACACGTGGGCGTGGGTGGGGAGCTTACCACTAGCTGCCTGGGAGAGGGCATGGGGAGGGAGGGGCAGAGCTCCCAGGGCTCACCCCTATGCTGCGGGCTCCCGAGAGGACCCTCTCCTGCGTCCGACCTCCCTTGGGATCAGTACTCAGAAAGGCCTAGCTCCCCCTGGCTCAGGTCTGCCTAGGAACAGAGGAACGTTCTTGGACACTGGATAGGAGACGGGACTGGTCCTGACCCACCGAGGCTGGGCCATGTGGGCACGCGGGAGGGGTTCTGGCGCCCAATGAGGGCGGCCCCGTTAGCAGGCTACTCGAAAACACCTGCAAGGTAGCCTCAGCCTGCCAGGAAGGGACGCCAGGCTGGTATAAGCCGCAAATGGTCCGGTGGCAGAAGAACGTGTCACCAGGGGGCCCAGGTGCCTGTCCATGGAGGTGATGGATCCAGGGCAAGCCCGGCGGGAAGGAGGGCTGACCTCAGGCTGAGCCTCTGGGTTTATTTGCTTTCAGAGAGGTGATCTTCTCAGCCTTGCTTACCTCAGGGGAGTGAGTGGAGTGGGTTCTGCGGCTAGGGGTGTTTTTTGGGTAAACCAGGCCTGAGCCCCCAGTGAACCCTCGCATGCGGAAATTCCAGGATGCTCACACTCCATGCTCGTTGCAAAATGCAGGTCAAGCCGTGTGGGACCGGACTTGCCCGCCCACGGTTCTCACCTTGCAGTTGTTATGGTGTATTAGTTGCTTCATTTAACGACTGGATGACTGCAGACTGTGCAGTGACACAGAAGCCTCTGGGCCCCCGCAAATTGGCACTTCAGGATCCCCCCGCCCTGGCAAAACTGGCCCGGGTGCGAAACGCGGGAAGCTCTGCAAGTCTGCGGACGAGGGCAGAAGGGGGCCGGGTGGAGAGGCGGGCCGGGCGTGCCCATTGTGGGGGCGAGGGCAGCACCCTTGCCCTTCCCCGTCCTGGGCCTGCAGCGGAGAGGTGCTGCCCTGGGAGTAGGTGGGCCAGGCGGAGGTACCCGGGACGCGGGGCCTGGGGCCTTTCTCTCGCTCCATCCTTTGGCCTGGAGCTTGTCTGAACAACCTAAGCGGAGGAAAAGCGGGGGCCTACGGTAGTAACTAGAGGGCTCGCGGAGCATCAACGCCCTAGGTGTCTCTCTGACAGTAACGCACGAGGCATTTCATAAATAACCTACATCCCCACACCCCGCGCCTGGGCTGAGGCATGACGAAACCCTGTGTTTAAAGAGAGGGACAAGGGTCAGGCAGCAGTCAAGAGGGGCTTCCAGCTGCCAGGAAGCCGCGCGTTTTCCGCCGAGGCCCTCGGGGAAGCAGCGTCCGCCCCTGGCTGCGCGCCAGCCTCCGCGCTCTGGCTCGCGCCATGAGACTACAACTCCCAGCATGCCCCGCGCGCCACAAATGGACGCGCGCCGCGGCCACGGGCCAGTTAGCACCTCCGGGAGCGACGCTGCCGCGGGCTCAGGGAGGACCCGGCGGGTGCGCGCTGATTGGCGGCGCGGGCTACGGCGGCCGACAGGGGGCGGTGGCGGCCTCTGGCCGTGGGTCCGGAGGCGGGGCCTCGGGCCTCGGGCGCTGCGAGCGCGGTGGACCACGACTCCGCCGCAGCTGGGTGCGGGCTGAGGCCATGGGCGATCGCAGCGGCGCGAGCGGCTCCCGGCGCCGGAGGACGGGGTCGCGGCCCTCGAGCCAGGGCGGCAGCGGGCCCGCGGCGGCGGCGGAAGAGGAGGTACGGGACGTGGGCGCCGCGGGGGACGCGCCTGCCCCGGAGAAGGACAAGGACGGAGACGTCGACGTGGGCAGCGACCAGTGGGATTTGAGGTAGCGGTGCGCCTGACCCATAACCTTTGACCCCGACCCGGGGCCTGCGCGACCCTCGTTGTTCCGCCAGGCGTGTCCGCTGCAGCTCGGATTCCGAGCCCGAGAGACTGGCGCTTGGGCTCCGAGTCCGAGAGCCTGGCTTCCGGACTTTGCGTGGACAGGTGTGCCCCTTGGGCCTCCGCGGGGAAACTTAGGGGGAGGTTAGGGGTGGAGGGTCGCCTGACAAGGTCACACAGGTGGGGGCGCCGAGGGGAGCCGGCAACGGCCCAGCTTCCAGACGCCCCTCCCTCTGCACATCTTTAGGTGGGTCCTGAGGCTCTTTCCCAGGGTGAGCCCAGAGGTGGGCTGGTTCCAGCCACCCATACTATCCTCTTCCTGGAAGGAGATGGATGGCGTCTGGCGGTGTGTGATGAAGGGGGCCCCTCAGGGCTGTGAGGGGTGCCTTGTGGGTAGATAAGGCTCCCAGAGGAGGGTGGGCTGGCTGGGGAGTGGGCCAGCAGGAGCTTGGGACTGCCTGAGGAAAGGGGCAGGGGGCAGTGCGAGAGGGTTTCTCTTTCCTTGCAGACCCTCCCAAGAATGGTCTTCACAAAGGTTCCTCATCCTTTACCCAGTGATTGACTGGCCTGGGGTCCTGCTTGTATTACCAGCACAGACGCCTGCCCTAGGGTCAGAGATGGGTCCCGTATTGGGACTCTCACCCTTGGCTGGGGTACAGGAGAGGGGTTTGAAGTGGGCGCATCCACAGGTGGTCTCCCTGCTTAGCCGAAGGACTGATGGGCAGGGGGTGGGGAGCAAGCCGTGGCTGATGGAGAGGACCTGGCCCACCTGGGCATTGGCTAAGTCCTGCAGCTGGCTCCAGCCGATCCCTCTGCCATCCTCCACGCCCCCTCCCCCCACCGTAGCCTTCATCCTGGCCAAGGGGCCCTCGGGGACTCTGGCTTTGGAAGCAGCTCCAGAGCTAGAGATTATCAAGGAGGAAGTGGGCAACCTGTCAGTGGGTTGGCAAGGATTTGCCCTCTCATTAAAGAAGGACCGAGGCTTTCTTCACTGGGTACTGTGGGGAGGGGATGGGCAAGGGCAGCTGTGGTGCAGGCACTGTCCTTGCCCTTGGGGTGCACACGGTTCACCTGGGAGATAAGATAGTCTCAGCACTGAGCAGTGTGAGCAAAGGTCTGGCGCAGAGTCCATGACGGCACCATGGGGAGGAGGGCGGCCCTATGAGGGGTGCTGGCTTCCTGTGGGCCTGAGGGAGGGTGCCGAGGATAGGAGTGTCCTAGGGTCCCCTCTGCCAACTCCCCACATTATCCTCTCCAGGAGGCAGGGGCGTGGCTGGCTCCATCTCCCTCTGGAGGGGGTGGGATTTGGGGTCATTTTGTATGAGATGGGGGGGGTGCCAGCTTTGGGCCAAGCTGTCACCCTGGGTGGGCAGTCACTTTGCTGCTCTACGCAGGCCAGGTGGCCAGAAGCCTCCCCTGTACTCCTGCTAGTTGGGCTGAGTGAGCAGGAGCCCTGACTGCCCACCCTCAAGGTCTGGACCCTTGGGAAGAGGAGCAGGAGGTGGCAGGGACGGGCCACAGCAGTCCCCTCTGGTCTGCAGGACACACAGCCTATGTGTGCTTGTCCCTCATGCCAGACGCCGCAGGGGTCGTGTCTCCTGGGGCAGAACCAGGCCTTGCTGTGTCTGCCCTCCTGGCATCTGGCCTCTGCCCCCGCCTCTCCCCCCTGCTTGTTCCTCCCCCTTCCTCCTCCCTCCCCTCCCAACACTTCCTGCTCACCTTGGCCTGGCAGGCTCGGTCAGGCTCTGGGTGGGGCCGGAAGGAGGGCCGCCCCTTTAGCCCTGCCTGTCAGCTCATTCCTTTCAGGTGCACCACACTCCCCTGTGCGCCCTCCAGTCCTTGGTTCATGGGCCCTCCAGGCAGGGCCTTCTTGTCGTGGGGCTCTCCCAGGGGTTTGTCTCTGGGGTGTCCTCTGTTTCTCCCTCTCTAGCAGGGACTGAGGACACGGGGAGCCCACCCAACTGGAGGAAGTGCCAAGGGGGTGGCAGCTGGGAGGCGAGCTGGCACCCTGCCCCCTCCTTGTCCTAACTGGCCCTGGAGCTGGACCGTGTGGTCCTGTGTGTGTGGTCCACACTTGGGTCTGTGCCTCTGGGCAGGCTTTGAACCTCGGTGAGAGCCTCAGTTTCCCCGTGTGCCCGCCTCCCAGTGCTGGTGTGAGGTGGTGAAAGAGGTGATACCTGTGATGAGTTAGAATGGCCCTGCTGGCTGGGTGGGACTTGGGAGCAGGTGGGCGGGCCGCTGGAGGGCACAGAGGCGTGGGCAGCGCCTGCAGTAGGGGAGAGGGTGACAGAGCTCTGGGCAAGGCGGCCAGGCCCCGCGTCCATGCCAACCATGCCTGGTGCCCTCTGGTCCACTGCAGCTGACTGCATCGGCAAGGCTGGACCTCTTCGGGGATTGGTGGGTAGTGGGCTTCCTTCCCTGGGTCGGGCTCTCCGACCTCTTGGGGCACAGAGCTGCCTGGGTTGGGGATGGTCAGAAGGCCGGTGGAGGGACCTGAGGGGCGGGTGTGGGTGGCTTGGGGAAGGCCTTAGGAGCCGGACAGCAGCGATCTGGAAGAGCTTTTGTAATGTTATTTGTTGTCAGGTTTGGAAAACGCCACCCTTCCCCCACCCCCATGTTCATCTTGGAGATTGCTGCACATGAAGTCAGTGTGGTCTTCTCAATGGCCCAAAGCGGGCAGGGGTCACGCTGTTGTGAAACAGTCCCCTGGGCGTGTCGAGCTGGGCGTGGACACGCAGATGGCGGTTGGCAGGTTTTGGCATGAGGTGGCTTCGGGACGCTTCCAGTAAAAGCAAATTAGCCTGAATTTGGGGGAGGGTTCTGGGCAAGCCCGTCCAGTGGAGAGGCCCAGAGACTGTCCTCTCTGGGGAGCTGGGCCTTGGAGCTCTGCTTGCCTCTCCGAAAGGCACGTGCAGAAACTCAGGAAGAAGAGGGCCTGGGGTGGAGCTCACAGCCCCACTGCGCGTGGTCCAGGATGGCGCTCGAGGGCAGGTGCAAGGAGGCCAGGCCTGTGACTGGGAGAGGCGGGTGGGCCAGCTGTGGGCAGACCTCGGTCTGGGAAGGCAGAGGTCAGACCATCAGCACTGCCCTGGCTGAAGATGCTGAGTGGCGTCGCGTCCTCCCTGGCCCTCCATCTCCTGGGTGCGGCCCTCTGAATGCTGACCCCAGCCGTAGCCAGGCCCGCCACAGAGGCAGGGCCACCCCCGGAGGCCTCTCTTCTCCTGTGCCCCAGCTGTGTCTACGGGAGGGAAGGGGAGGCCCTGGCTTCACCTCTTACAAAACCGGACGCCTTGCTCAATGCCGTGGACGGCCTCCTGGTGGCAGGGCACTTGGGGGAGGCGGGCCTGCAGCCAAGGACCGGCACCAGGTCTGAGCCTTGCCCCGCCGTGCTGTGGCCCCTCCACCTCTGCCTCGCCCTGAGGATCAGGCAGGGACGTGAGGGTCTGTGTCTGTGTCCCCCAACCCCGGAACTGGGTGGGAGCGCTCATGGGCGGGGGGCACCGAAAGTGCCTCTGCTGGCTTCTACCGTAGACCCCCTGCCATCAGGCGCCCAGCGCCTGGGTGCCGGTGCCCGCTGGGACCTGCGTGGGCCAAATGGAGGGAGGAGGCGGTTGGACTGGGGCCCTTGGCTCACTGGGTGGTGGGCTGGGCCGACTGCAAAGGCAGATTCGCCCCCCCATCTGTCCAGCATTGCCAGATGGGCCCCCGGACCCCTGGGGTGGCCTCTTCCTGTGGGCCCATCACCTCTCCTTAGCCAGCGAGTGTGGCGGCAGCCAGAGGCATCTGCGGAGGGAGGTGGGCTCCCAGCCTGGGGCACTCCGGCCCAGCGTAGCCAGCTCCTGTCTGTGGCGTGCCCCCGCCCACCTGCAGCGTGGAGCGGCAGGCCTCTGGGTGTTCCTGAGAGCTTGGCATGGCCTGGCCCCTCTCTGGTGATAGATGGGGAGTAGAATGTGTGGGCAGATGGGCGTGAGCTGCCCAGAGTGAGGGGCTGGGCCTGGCCAGGTTCCCAGGTGTCTGCCAGGGCTGGGAGGCGTGGGCCTGCTTTTGGCCTTGCCTGCGGTTCTCACTGCCTGGGGCTCTGCGGGTGCCCACTCCTGCTTTCCAGGTGCCACCGCCTGCAGGATTCTCTGTTCAGCTCTGACAGTGGCTTCAACAACTACCGTGGCATCCTGAATTGGTGTGTGGTGATGCTGGTAAGTAGGGTGGCGTCTTGGAGCAGGTGTACCTGTGGCCAGGTGGGGCACGGGCTCTGCCCCCTGGGGCGGGTGGCCAGAGCTTTTACGGCTGGGCCGAGTGCAGAGGGATCGCGGTGGCGGTCCCTGCAGCGGCTGTATACTGGGCTCCCGGAGGGCACACACTCCACCCTTGTCCCTGTGGAATCCCAGGAGACGCCTGCAGGGCTAGCGTGGGAGCCTTTGTGCCGTGGGCTGTATCCGAGGGGCACTGGGGTCTCCTGAGGGGCTTCTCTGGCTTGGCGTGGGGGCAGGAAGTAGATGGGCTGGTGGGCCTTGGGGCTGTGGAAGGGGCGCTGTGGGCGCAGGGCCTCCTGGCAGCACGTGGGAGTGGTCCTGGGGGCCGTGAGGAGTTGCCTCTTCTGTTCCAAATGGCCCTCGTGGGCGTGGAGCCCCCGGGCAGGCCCGGACTTGGGGGAGCAGCGGTGAGAATACGGCTCCTTGGCTCAGCCCTGCAGCCCCGGGCCCCCCTCCCTCAGTCTCAGGCGGGTGAGAGCGAGGAGCCCCGCGCCTGCCTCGCTCTGCGGCCTGGTCGAGGCCACTGCTTCAGGGGCCCTGCTCCCCCGGCATTTGGCGGGGCTGGGCCAGCAGCTCTGGCCCACAGGCGGCTAGCGTCCAGCGCTCCAGGGTACAGCCTTCGGGCGAGGCAGGGGACAGGGGCCTCTCTGGGCCCTGCCCCCGCCACTCAGGGCTGATGTGGCGCGACGCCCTTGACCCTCCACCCCACGTGTCTGCCTGTCTTGGGTGTGGCTCCCGCGGCTGCCCGTGTACAAGGCGCTCCCGCACCTTCCCTGTCTGTGGCCCCAGGAGGCTCCCTGGGGAGCTGTGGGGCACCATGCGGCCCGGTGGGTGAGAGGCTGGCTGGGCAAGGGGAGAGCGGGCCGTAGGCCAGCCCAGACCCAGGAGATGATGTGTCCCTGGTCTCTGGAGGCCACTGCCGGCCGAGGCTGGGTTTGTGAAGAGCGGGTCGTGCGGGGCAGGCCCTCAGCTGCCTGGGCGGCACTGTCTGCTCTCCTGCAGCCCCTGGCCCTTTGCTGCCGCCCCAAAGCCTCCCCCCTGCTTCTGGTACCTCTGCCACACCCTTCCTGTAGGAGACGCGCATCCCGCGCTGCGTTCCCTCTGCAGCCTGGGCCTCCAGTGCTGCCTGTTTGCAGCTCTGAGCTCTCAGGACAGGCCACCACCAGGTTGGGTGACATTGTAGGACCGCATGTGTCCTGGTAAGCTGGCTGGTCAGGCGTTTGACTGGGAGAGGGTGTGGCAGGTGGCTCCTGCATCTCTGAGCTTGTCACCTCCTCGTGAAACTAGCCAGGTAAGGGACCCCACCAGTGTCCCCTGGAGAAGCATCACTTTTCTGCAGAACCTTCCGTAACCTGCACGGGGCCTGTGCCTTGTGGGGTGGGCGAGCAGGTCCCTGTCCCTGCAGAGGAAAGCCAGGCACCCAGCCACCGGCCAAGGCAAGAGCTTGTTGTGATGGGGGCTCCATCCTCGGCTGCTGGTGCTGCAGGAGTGGCCGAGGCGGGCAGGGGCGTGAGTTACAGTGTGGCGCTCCAGGCCCAGCTTCCCCCAGCCCCTCAGGACTCTGGCCCACTTCTTCCCACCACCCCACACAGGGCGTGGGCACTCCCGGTGCAGCGCCTGCCACACAGACAGGCTCTGCGAGGACTGGCCTGACTGGCAGGGCCGTGCCCTGGGCGTGGGTGGCAGCTCCATCTGGCAGGCTTGGACTTTGGGACTGTTGCTGTGGCCTTGGGGCCCTCACCAGCTCAGTGGGACGGACGCGGGCTGCTGGGCGGCGGGGGTCTCTTTCTGCTGCTGAAGACACAGGCATCTGGGAAGTGCCTGGTGTCGGGGTCGGCTCCTTATCGGCGGGCCGGGGGCAGTGCTGAGGGGCTTCCCATCCCTGCACTGGTGCCCGCGGGGTGGGTTGCGAGTCTCGGAGCTTGGTGTGAGGTCAGACAGGGCTGGGCCTGCAGGATGGAGGCTGCTGCTCGGACCCACGGGTGCCAGGAGGAGCTGGGGTGGGTGTTCCGGGGCCAGAGGTGACAGGGTCGTGTCCCTCTCTCTCTCTTGCAGGTCTTGAGCAATGCACGGTTATTTTTAGAGAACCTCATCAAGTGAGTGGGCCCTGGCCCTGCCCCACCCACTGCCAGCTCAGGCCCCGCCCTTCCCCCACTCAGACCCTCATACCCCACCTGCCCATCTGCAGGTACGGCATCCTGGTGGATCCCATCCAGGTGGTGTCTTTGTTTCTGAAGGACCCCTACAGCTGGCCCGCTCTGTGCCTGGTTATTGGTGAGCTGAGTGCCCAGGAGGCCTCGGGTGGGGACAGGGCTGACTCGGGCCTGAACCTGCCCTGTGGCACTTCTGTTCTCAGTGGCCAACGTCTTTGCCGTGGCTGCGTTCCAGGTGGAGAAGCGCCTGGCTGTGGTAAGCAGCGCCCTCACGCCCCCCTCGCCCTGCCCGGAGGTCTGCGCCTCACCAGCCAAACTCAGGGCAGGCCAGCAGCGCGTCCCACTGTTTCATTCAGGGTTTGGGGCTGTGTGTGGCTTTCCCGGGAGGGGCTGCACCTCGGGCCTGGCAGCCACGCCCTAGGGAGACCCTCTGGCCGGGGAGTGGGGGCCCCAGCTGAGCGCTGTGCTCCCCCCACCCAGGGCGCCCTGACGGAGCGCGCAGGGCTGCTGCTGCACGCGGTCAACCTGGCCGCCGCTCTCTGCTTCCCGGCGGCCGTGGCCTTCCTGCTTCCATCCATCACTCCAGGTGGGCCGCCCGTCTCACCCCCGTCCCAACCTGTCTCTGGGGCCTGTAGGAGAGACCTAGGCGAGCCACAGGGGCTGCCCCCGTGGCCGTGGCTCTCCTGTGGGCAGGGTGGGAGGTGCGTGGCCTGAGCTCGCCTCTCCCGCAGTGGGCTCCGTGCTGGCTCTGATGGTGTACACCATCCTGTTCCTCAAGCTGTTCTCCTATCGGGACGTCAACCTGTGGTGCCGAGAACGCAGGGCTAGGGCCAAGGCCAAGGCTGGTGAGGGGCCGCCTGGGGTTGGGGCCACCCGGGGCTGCCACCTGCTGCGTGGCTGGGCCCGGGCAGCATCGCAGCCTCACCCCGCCCTGCCCCTTGCTCGTAGCTGCTGCGGGTAAGAAGGCCAACGGGGGAGCTGCCCAGTGCACCGTGAGCTACCCTGACAACCTGACCTACCGCGGTGAGAACACTGCCAGGGCCTGGGAGAGGGGGGCTGCTGGGGGCCGGGGCCTCGGCCTGCTAACCCCACCCTCCCGTTGCAGATTTATACTACTTCCTCTTTGCCCCCACCCTGTGTTACGAGCTCAACTTCCCCCGCTCCACCCGCATCCGAAAGCGTTTCCTGCTGCGGCGGCTCCTTGAGATGGTGAGGCTGGAGGCTAGGGGCCTCGCGGGCTGCGGGGCCACGGGGCACTGGGGGACTCAGACCGCTGTTCTCTGCTTCCTCCTCCAGCTGTTCCTCACGCAGCTCATGGTGGGGCTGATTCAGCAGGTACGCGGACTGGGCTGGGGGCTGTGCTGTGCGGGGTGGGGGGAGTTGCTGGAGGAGGGTAGCTCGGGCGGCCAGAGCGCTGACCCCCTGCCCTCTTTGCAGTGGATGGTCCCCACCATCCAGAACTCCATGAAGCCCTTCAAGGTAAGCAGGCAGGCCCTCGCGGGGTGGGGTCTGAGGGCGGGACCGAGGGAGCCAGATGCACCCTGTCTCTGCAGGACATGGACTACTCCCGCATCATCGAGCGCCTCCTGAAGCTGGCGGTGAGCAGCCTGGTGGGTGGGGGCACGTGGGCGGCGGGGGGTGGTGTTCTGGAACCTGGCACACGCCTTCCCGCAGGTCCCCAACCACCTCATCTGGCTCATCTTCTTCTACTGGCTGTTCCACTCCTGCCTGAACGCCGTGGCCGAGCTCATGCACTTCGGAGACCGGGAGTTCTATCGGGACTGGTGGTGGGTGGCCTTGGGTGTGGGGCCAGGGGCTGGCGGGGGAGGGCCATGGTGCAGCCCGGTCACCCGCCGTCTCCCAACCCCCAGGAACTCTGAGTCCGTCACCTACTTCTGGCAGAACTGGAACATCCCCGTACACAAGTGGTGCCTAAGGTGGGTGTGGGCGCTGCAGCCGGCGGGCGGGCGGGCGGGCGGGCGGCACATGGCCTGGGCACCCGCCCCACGGCCTCTCCCTTCTGCAGACACTTCTACAAGCCCATGCTCCGGAGGGGCAGCAGCAAGTGGGCAGCCAGGACGGGGGTGTTCCTGGCCTCGGCCTTCTTCCACGAGGTCAGTGCCCTGTGGGTGTGTCCTGCCCCACCTCGGGCGGGGGTAGCCGAGGGGTAAAAGCTGACGCCCCTCTCCCCCCACCCAGTATCTGGTGAGCATCCCTCTGCGCATGTTCCGCCTCTGGGCCTTCACGGGAATGATGGCTCAGGTGAGTCCCCCATGTGGCCTGGCATCCTCCCCGCGCCCGGGAGCCAGCCCCGTGGTCGCCGAGGCCTGCTAACTGGGCTCCCCCCGTCCTCAGATCCCACTGGCCTGGATAGTGGGCCGCTTCTTCCGTGGCAACTACGGCAACGCGGCCGTGTGGCTGACGCTCATCATCGGGCAGCCGGTGGCGGTGCTCATGTACGTCCACGACTATTACGTGCTCCACTACGAGGCCCGGACGGCCGGGGCCTGAGCCGCTCCGGGCCCGCCCGCCTTGTCTCGCTGCCCGTGGCTGGAGCCGGCCCCCCACTGTGTGCTGGGGAGAGGCTGGCTGGTCGATGCTGCCTGTGCCCCTATGGGGCACCCTCCTGCCCCTCAGGGATGGCAGACTGGGCCCGTGGGAGGTGCCTGCACTCTGGGAGCCGTGCCGATCCCGCCCAGGCATCTGAATGTGTCAATAAAGTGCTGTCCACAGTGAGCCCCCTCAGCCTCCAGAGCACGGGGCTGCTGGGAGTGGTGGCCGTCCCAGTCCCGCGGGGGCGACCTCCCTTGGGCTGGACCATGGGAGGGGGATCTGGGTCCCTTCGGCATCCCAGGGCCTGGAGCAGCTGCCCGGCTGTGGCTGGGCTGGAGGGGCGGGAGGGGGCGCGTGGTGCAGGACGCAACCTCCCTGCATCCCAAGACTTCCTGTCCTGCAAGGTGGGGCCTCAGAACTCCCAGGCCCCGTGTGCCTGAGGGCTGCCCAGAAGTGGACTTCAGCTTGGGGTGGGGCCAGAGACCGAGAATCAGGACTGACTCGAGGGGCTAATAGTCTCCAAGGCAATACTGCAGAGGACACAAGCCAAGTCCACAGGCCCCTGGGGAGGGGCAGCCACATGTTGGGGTGCTCACCTGGGGTGGGCTCTAGGCCTCTGGGATGAGGCAGGTGGCCTGACCCAACCCTCATCCAGGGCCTCCCTGATACTGCTGGCTTGAGGCCTCCCCAGTCCCTTCCCAGCCCTGCCCTGTTTTCTTGGCACTGACTGGGCTGGATGGTCCACTCGATACATCCTGAGTGTGGCCCTCGGGCTCCCAGAGCTTGCCACTCAGAGCTTGCCAGGGAGGTTGCCAGGGAGGTGGGGGCAGCCCCGGGCTCCTGTTCCCACCTCTGGTGGAACCCCGAAGCTGTGCTGGGTCGGGTGTGCCCTGACGTACAGCCACAGTCCAACAAGGTGGGTGTCTGAGGAGGTGACTGGGTGCTGGTCTCAGAGCCATGCTGCCCCTGCCCCAGCCAGAAGCTGCTCAGCCCCACGTCCTCGCCGCCTCTGGGTCATGGTGGTGTTCTGGGGAGAAGAAGTCCACCTGGGGGTGCCCTTTGAGTCCAAGGGATTACAGGCCGCATCTCCCTGCCCCTGCCTCCTGGGCGGCTGCCAGGAGAATGGTGAGCAGCGCGTAAGCCAGGTGGGGCAGGACATCGGGTGGGCCGCTCTGGCCTGCCCCCTGTACTGCACGCACAGGCTCACCAGTGGCCGCCTGACCCAGGGGCAGGGCTGTGTTCCCACTCCCTCCCTCCTCTGCCAGACCCCGCACCTCCCTTTTGCCAAAGCCAGCCCGGCCCCTCGTGACATGAGCGCAGAGCAGAGGTGGCTCTGCTGGGCAGATACACAACGGCGCACCCACCTGTGTCCCACCTGCTGCAGACCTGGCAGTGGAGTTCCTAGGGGCCCTCTGACCCCTCCCCGGTCCTTTAATAAAGACTTCTGCGTGCACACGGCCCAGTGGAGCCAGGCAGGCTCAGGCTCAGGTGTGCTGTGACCATCTACCCTCCCTCTAGCCCCTTCTGAGACCCCTGTGCCCCTCCTCACCACCCCCCCACCCACCCCAGGACCCCCACGGGAGGAAACAGACAGGGAGGCCACACGCACAGCCCGTCGTTTATAGATCTCTGTCTCGTCTGTCCGTCTGTGTATAATGCGTGTATATCTCTACAGAAGGGGAAAGGGGGGACTCGCGTGTAAAAATCCAAAATACAATTCTATGAGCACCCGCGTACCGGTCAGTCCGAGTGTGGCCGTGAAGGCCCCAGCAGGCAGCTGCTCATGGGGCTGGGCCCTCGGTGCTGACTGGGGGCCATGCCCGCCCAGCCGGCCCGGTACTACTGAGACCAGCCCTGCACTGGGGGGTGGGGGGTGGGGGGGTGGGGCGCAGGCCGGCCCTCCTCCTGGGGCCTCTAGGAGACAGTGGGGTCCTTGGCTTTGGGGGGCTCAGAGCCCGTCAGCAGGGAGATGGTGGGGTCGTCTGCGTAGTCATCCCCCTCGGAGAAGTAGGAGCCCTCTCCCAGCTCGAAGAGCACCGGCAGGTCGCTGCCCCCCACGTCCACGGAGCCGGGGTCCAGCAGGAGCAGGGGCTGGGCTGTGTAGTGCACCAGCTGCTTTCCTGGGGCGGGGGGCATCGAGCAGGTCAGGGCGCTGGCGCGAGGTCACGGGGCGGGGGCGGGCACGTTCAGCTCACCTGAGTCAGGGCTGCTGCTCTCTGCTTCAAGAGGCCTGGGGGGCTCCTGGGGAGAGAGGAGCTCCTGGATCTGCTGGGGCGGAGGGAGTGTGGTGAGGGTTCCCGGATCCTCTCCCCCACCACCCCGCCACCCCCACGCCCTACGCACGCTGGCCAGGCTGCTGTCCAGGTCGGGCAGGCTCATGTCAGGCACTGTCACCGAAGGGCTGAACAACTGCAGGGAAGGGAGGGCGGTCAGGCGGTGCCTGTGAGCCAGGCGGGCAGGTGCGGGGCGGGGCTAGTGCGGAGTGGGCAGGTGTGGGGCGGGGCCGGGACTCACGTCCAGCAGGGTGCTGGTATCCACGCTGAAGCCGTGGCTCGTCAGCATGGTCTGCAGGTTGTCCAGGTTGGAGTCCATGGCATCCAGGTGGTCGCTGAGCTCGGTCCTGGCCAGAGGGAGGGAATCGGGTGAAGCGGCACCCTGGGCGTCCCCACCCAGGCGCCTTCCTGCCAGCGCTCACACCCACCTGCCAGAGAAGGGCTCCCCTCGGCCACCACCCACCCTGCTCGGGCTCACGGGAGGCCCTCCAAGGTAGGACCCCCCTGCGCTGCCAGCCCGGGCCCGGTGGGGCAGCGTGCACGCGGCCGGGATCCTTGGCCACGCCGGGGGAGTGGCTCAGGCCCCGCCGTCACCGGTCACCGTGAGGCCCCGTGAGGCCCCTGGCAGCATTTTAGGCTGGGCCAAGATGGCAGGAGGGCCAAGGAGGAGTTCAGTGCTCAGAATGGGGCGGGCGCCCAGATTTTCAGGCTCGATAAGGTTGGGCCTTTGCACCGGAAGACAGCAGGAGGCGGCGAGGGGCCGTGCTTGGCGTTGGGTGGGCCAGCCTCTCCCCCGGTGCCTGCCAGGAGAGACCGGGCCTGGCGGCTGCGAACAAAAAGGCCCTACCCTCTCCTTAGAGGAGGCCAGTCAGCACAACACCTGGGCCATCCTTTGTCAGTCAGCAACTCGGGGTGCTGGCTTGGGCCCCAGAGCCCGGGGGCCAGTCCCTGCCACAGAGGGCCCAGGGTGCCCGTTCACCAGGCAGGGCTGAGTGCTCCCAGCCGGGCTGGGGTCTGGTCCACGTCTGGGGAGGGGCCCGAGCTCTGGCAGAGCCCTCCTCCCTCCCCAGTGGGACAGCGCTAACCCTGGCTGGACTCGGCCATGTAGAGAGGAGGAGGGGCAGGGGAAGAGGCGGGCGACCCCAGACATCTGTGGAGCGCGAGCCAAACTGCAAGATAGAAAGACAAGAGCCCCCCGATTGCAGGTGGGGGCCGGGCAGACTCCCAGCCCCCACCCTCGCCTGCCCACCTCTGGGGCAGGACAGACACAGGGACCCAGCAGCCTGCTGCAGGAGAGGGCGGCCTGGCCACACGCCTGGGCTCCTGCGGTGGAAGGGCCGTGGGATCACCTGGTTGGCATCTGTCTCCCTCCCCAGCCCTGAGCTTTGTGCTCAGGGCCAGGTCCGCGAGCTCATCCCCAGCAAGCCCTCAGCCGCAGGCCTGAGGGCCGCCCGTGTCCAGCCCTGCGGACAGTCCTCGCCAGAGGCCCGGCCGTGCTTCCAGAGGCTGGCGGGTGAGCGGACGGCACTCACTTGTCCAGGCAGGCTACGCTGAGGCACTTCTCGGGGGCCGAGGCAGGCCGGGGCGAGGGGGGGCGGCCCCCGGCATCGGTGAGGGCCGGGGCCGAGGCGGCCGGCGCAGGCTCGCTCTCCCGCAGGATGGAATCAATGAGGGCGGTCGGGGACAGGGGCGTCTCCACCACGGAGGACGGCTGGCTGGGACTGGCATCCTCTGCCTGGGGGCTCCGAGGTGGGCTGGGGGGCTCCTCCTTGACTCGAACCGGGGGGCTGCCGGACAGGGGCCTGCACAGGGGGTGCACGTGTCAGCGGGCGCCTCCGCGAGCCCCACCCGCTCCCGCCTGCTGGGAAGGCGCCGCGCCCACCTCTCGGCTACGCTCCCGCCCGTGGAGGCCAAGGGGCTGCCGGGGGCCAGCTCGGTGATGTCGGAGATGATGGGTCCGGAGCTGGCAACAGCGTCTGGAGGGTAGAGGCTGGAGCCGCTATAGGCCGGGGACGGAGCCTGCCACCAGAGGGAGGTGACCACATGCAGCGCCTGCCGCCAACTCACGCCCCGCCCCGCGCGGCGCCCGCTGCTCGCTGCTCACCGAGTAGGGCCCCGGGCCGTGGATGTGCTCCAGGGAGTACTGCCGGCCGTACTTGGGCATGGAATGCGCGGAGCTGCTGTCGTTCAGCATCAGCGGGCTGCGGGGAGGGGTGGGTCAGCTGCGTCCCGGCCTCGGTGGTCCCCAGGACGCGGCCAACGGGAGGGGGGCATGGCTAGCGCCTCACATCTTTCTCTTCACTCCCAGGATCCGGTTCGACTGCACCAGCGAGATGAGGAACTGGATGAGCTGCAAGGGGAGAGGAGGTCAGCCTGGCTGCGGACAGGGACCCCGTGCCCTGCCGGCCGGCGTCGCACCTTGTTGACGACTTTCTGCTGCTGGGCGTGCTTCTGCCGCAGGCTGGCCACCTCCCGCCACAGGGCCTCGTTCTCACTGCAACAGACCAGGCGCCGTCGGGGGGCTGCGGGGAGCCCTGCGGACACTCCACCCAACCCGGGTAGAAGCAGGGCCGTGGGGGACTGCGTCTCACCACAAGCCCAGCTGCCGGGCCATCCCCACCCGAGCACAGGCTGTGGGACGGTCTGGGGGCCAGGCCAGGGCCCCGCCCCTCCTTGTGCTGTTGTGCTGCGAGGGGAGGATGCGCGGGGGTGCCGGGTGCGGGGGCAGCGGGGCTGTGGTGGAGACCTGGGCGGGGCCGGCTGGTGCGCCCCAGGATCTGGGCCGAGAGCCCCGGGGCTTTCTCGGTCACAGTCGAGGTGGCAGAGCCTTGAGGGCGGCCCCCCGCCTTGGCCGCCTCTCCCTAGACCGAGGCTGAGAACGGGAGGAGAGTCCAGGGGAAGGGGGCAGTACAGCTTGCAGGCCACAGGGTGGCATGTGGGAGGTTGTCCTGTGCCTTTAGGGGATCAGAGGTGGCCTCGAGGAGCAGAAAGGGCCACCTGAGCGGCCCACGGTCTGCCGCTCCAGGGGGCCAGCCCTGCTCAGCCCCCAGCATGTCTTGTTGACGTGCAAGAGACCCTCCTGGATTCACCCTGAGAGGTGTCCATGTCCTGGAGGCCAAGTTCACCTGGTCCCATCTCCAGGTATCAGCCAGCCAGGGGCTTCTGCTGGGCCCTGAAGTGAGTAGTCGGGGCCCAGGAGCATCCTCCATGGTCTGGGGGACAGGACAGCCAGCCCTCTGAGCAGCTTTGAGGCCACACCGAGATATGGACAGCCACCCCGGGCTGGGGTTCCTGAGGTCCCCAGGGCCCCAAGTACATGGGAGGAGACCTAAGCCAGCCTCCATAGGGGTCCTGGCTCGGGGGAGCCTAGAGCTGGTTCTGTGGTGGCCACACATGCCCCAGGGGCAGGGGTTCCAGGAAGAACCCAAAGTGTTTCCTGCTTCCCAGGCCTGAGGAGAGGCGACACCCGTGCTGAGTGATCCCAGGCGCTCGCTCAGGGGTTGAGTGAGGAGCCCAAGGGCGTGGCCGCTGCCCCGGGCCCAGCTCTGCTTGCTGCCATGGGAACCGGGTCCAACCCCACCTTCTGGAAATGAGTTCAACCTGGCAGGGTGGGAGGCTGTGCAAGCCTGGACCTAGTTCTGTCTGGAGAGCGGAAGGCCTGAAGCGTCTGTCTCGGAGCCTGCGGGGCAGGACTGGGGGGAGAGGCCCGCCGCTGGCGCCCCTCCCCCTCCTCTGCTTGCCCCCCAGGAGGCCTCTTGGTCCCGGCACCTCCCCTGCCCGGCGCCCCAGCACCTACTGCTTCATGGCCAGCAGCTTGGAGTCCATGCTCTCCTGCTTCCCCTTCATCAGCTGCACGTCGGTCAGCAGCTTGGTGACACTGTCCTGGTGAATCTTTATGTCCTCGCTCCTCAGGGTGGACACCTGGGTCCCCAGGGGAGCAGTCACTGAGATGGCCTGGTGGGGGGGCGGGATACAGCAGAAAGGGCCAAGGGGCTGCCGGTCTGGAGGGGCCTTCGCTATGGGGGCTGATGGAGGAGGGGCTGCCAGCAGGAAGAGGGCTCGGTGCAGCCAGGCCAGGCCAGCAGGACAGGGGGTGGATGCTGCTCCTGCTGACGGCCTGGAGCGAGGTCCAAGGATGTGGGGGAGGGAGGAGGGCTACTCACACTGGTCACTTTCCTCTTGATGTTCTCCAGGAGCTGCTCCTGGCCGCGCAGGAAGCACGGGTGCTGAAACTCAGTGTCGTCCCTCTCCGGCTTGACCAGGCCGCCCTGCTCAATGTGCACCACCTTCCGGAAGCCATCTGCACGCGACGGGGTGGGGCAGTGCTGCCTCAGGGCTGGGAACCCAGCCCCTCACTCCAGCACGGCCACCGCCCCGCTGGAGGACGAGGGAGGCTGGGGGAGTGGGGAAATGCCCAGCACTGCCCTCTTGGGAGCCCTGCCTGAGGTGGCTGGGTGGTCTCGGTCTCAGGGAGACTCCACACCCCCCACGACACCCCCTCCCCTTGCAGGTGCGCTGGCTCCGGGCCATGCCCCTGGCTACCCAGGGGTCGGAGCCTGGGGGCTGCACCAGGCCAGCGAGCGGGGCCCCGGGGCAGTGCACTCACACATGTTGAGCTGCCGCACAAAGCTGGCCATGTTGCTGTGCTTGAAGTACTTGGGCAGCACCTCCTTGGCGAACTGGCCCTGGTCCAGCACGTGGAAGCTGTTCCCACCCTGCCAGGAGACGCGGGGGTCACGCAGCAGCCTCCGTGCGAGGGCTGTGCCCCCACCCAGGGTGGAGGTCGCCCTGGGACCCAGCACCCTTGCTGAGGCCCGCTCCCCCGGGCTGCAGAGGGCCATTCAGGAAGCACCTCAGAGCACTGCAGGCCCCTTCCTCAGGGGGCCTCGTGCTAGCTTTAATCAGCAAATTTCCCTTAATAACAGCCAAGACCCCAAACGGAGGCAGCCAAGAAAACGGGAACCTGATTTCAGTTACTCTGGAGGAAAACAACAGTCATGTTCAGAAACGCAGCTTTTTCTTTTGGCAACAGAGACAAAAAACAGAGATGAAAAAAACTGCTACGTTGGGCTTCCCTGGTGGCGCAGTGGTTGAGAGTCCGCCTGCCGATGCAGGGGACACGGGCTCGTGCCCCGGTCCGGGAGGATCCCACATGCCGTGGAGCGGCTGGGCCCGTGAGCCATGGCCGCTGAGTCTGTGCATCCGGAGCCTGTGCTCCGCGACGGGAGAGGCCACAACAGTGAGAGGCCCACGTACCGCAAAAAAAAAAACCAAAAAACAAAACTGCTACACTGCTCTTCCATTTCTTTCCTGCCCTCAGTCCAAAAGCTACTGGGAGGGCGACAAGGCAGCCCTCTGTGCTGGCAGGGCCCGGGAGCGGGCGCAGTCCTCCCCTGGGATGAGGGACAGGGAAGAGCCGGAAGATCCCCGTGGCAGTGAGCAGGACGGAGCAACGCTTCTTAACACGGACAAAGACGTGACAATAAACAGATGTAAGTGTGAGGTGAGGAGAAATGGTGGAAGAGAGACCTCTAAAGCTTTTTTCCTCCAAAGAAGCAATAAGAAAACTAGCAAAAAATGTTTAGTCAACTTCTTCAGAACCCTGAAGCTCACCCAAAGGACTGCAGCAACATGGGGAGAATTTATTCAAGACATGGTTGAATCTCAGTAAGATCAGTGAGCTGTGGCATTCAAACTCGCCCTGTTCCCACCTCCTTTCCCGTAGCTGTGAAAACCAACAGCTGAAATTGTGGGGGAACCAGCATTCTGGCAGCCACAGGGTGAGAATGGGGCTGGGGCTCCATTCAAGGCCTGTATGGCAACTCCCTGGAAGGTTCCACTTGCAAGGCTGTTTTTGTTTGATTTGACTGGAAGCTCTCTTAGTATAAAAAGCCTTTCCCTAGGGATGTTTGTTGAAAACATCTAGAGGCAATTAATTTTAAAACTTGTGGCTGCCTAAGACAGTGGATAGCAGACGGGGAAAAACAAGCTAACCAGAAAACTTAAAAGGAAGAGCTGGGGAATGAGATATCAAGAGGAGCTTTGCAAAGCTCCAAAATATTCCAGGGGATCTAGAAGTCACATGCACATGTAGAGCTGTGTGCACGCCTGAGAGGGACCTGAGAAGGCCCTCTCATCTCTGGCTGACTGAGGCTCTGCATAAGCAGGAAGTGGAGGAGAAAGTCAAGGTGTCAGCTACCCGGCTGGGAGGTGAAGTCACGCCCAGCACATACAGAGTCCCCTGCAGAGGCTGGGAGGGTTACTGTCTCCAGGCATTGAAGGACATTCCTGCTCCCTTTACTCCCTGACCAATGAGCTAACTGGGCAGAGAACTCAGTGACCACACACAACAAAGAACACAAACTGCCCAGAATTAGTTCAGAAAAGTCACTAAACAAACAAACAGCAATGACAAGAAACAGCGACAAACCCTGGCAAGCGTAGAAAATCTGATACTGAGTTTAACAGATGCCACATTATATTAATGGAAAGTCCAACATTCAACAAAAAATTACGAAATATGCAAAGAAACAAGGTATGATCCATACGTGGGAAAAAAGCAACCGAAAGAAACTGTCCCTAAGGAAGCTCAGATGTTGGACTTACTAGACAAAGACTTTAAAATCAGGTATTTGAAATATGTTTGAAGAACAAAACAAAATGGCATCTAAAGAAATAAAGGAAAGCATAAGAATGATATCTCTTAGAACAAAGAATAACAATAAAGATAGAAGTTATAAATATGAACAACAAAAAAATCCTGGAGTTGAAAAGTGTAACAACTCAGATTTAAAATTCACTGGAGGGGGCTTCCCTGGTGGCGCAGTGGTTAAGAGTCCGCCTGCCGATGCAGGGGACACGGGTTCGTGCCCCGGTCCAGGAAGATCCCACATGCCGCGGAGCGGCTGGGCCCGTGAGCCATGGCTGCTGAGCCTGTGCGTCTGGAGCCTGTGCTCCGCAACGGGAGAGGCCACAACAGTGAGAGGCCCGCATACCGAAAATAAAATAAAATAAAATAAAATTCACTGGAGGCTCAAGAGCAGATCCAAGCAGGAATAAGAAAGAATCAGCAAACGTAAAGGAAGATATTCAACTGAGATTACCTAGGCTGAGAGACAGAAAGAGAAAAGAATGAAGAAAGTGAACAGGGCTCAGAGGCAATGTGGTACACCACCAAAGACCAACATATGCATAAAGGAGAGGAGAAAAAGGGACAGAAAGAATATCTGAAGAAATAATGGCAGAAAACTTCCCAAATTTCATGAAAAATATCCAAGAAGCTAAACAAATTCCAAGGATAAACTCAAAGAGATTCACATCTAGATATCCATAATCAAACTGAAGAAAGCAAAAGACCAAGGAAGAATCTTGAAAGCAGTAAGAGATAATAGACCCATCATATACAAGGAATCCCTAATAACAGCTAATTTGTCATCAGAAACCATGCAGGCCAGAAGCCAGTGGGATGACATACCAAAAGTGCTGAAAGAAAAAAACCTGTCAGCCAAGAATTCTATATCCAGCAAAACTATCCTTTGAAAATAAAGGCAAGGTTTCTCTGTCTGGGAAGGCAGCTAAGGAGATCCAGTGAACCACTCCAAGGAGAAAAAAAATGAAGCTTATTTAAGTCATCTAAAGTCTCTGGAAATTGTCCTAAAGGCATATAACAAATGAAGAAACATTTATTCAAGAAAACCTAAAACTCAGTAGGAACAGAGTCTGTAGCATTTTAGCCATAACTTACTCCCTCCTCCTCACACCAGTTCACCTGGATTGATGTGACACTCTGGGAGGCTATGGCCTAGAGGTGGGGATTCCTCTCCCCTCAGTTTACAACCAAGGCTTTCTGTGTCTTACTGAGGGGCAGGCCACCAGCATTTCTCATCTTGTCCAGCTTGAAGGTGAAGAGGCTAAATTCCTGGTGACTGCAGCCAAGAGGCTGAGGGCCCTCTTCCCCATCTTGCCCCCACCTATAGAATGGAGGCTCTACCCCAGGCGTGGCAGGCTGAGAATACTGGGGCTTCAATTACCCTCACCCCAGTTAGCCTTTAATTTCTTTTTCTTGTCTTAATGTACTGGGTAGGACTTCCAGTACACTATTAGCCAGAACTGGTGAAAACAGACTTTGTGCTTTGTTCTGATCTTATGAGCAAAGCATTCAGTGTCTTACCATTATGTATGATATTAGGTGTAGGATTTTTTTGTGTGTGTTCTGTTTTTTTCTAAAGATCCTTTTGTATCAAGCTGAGGAAAGTCCCTGCTAGCCCTGGTTTTCCTAGTTTCCTGAGGGATTTTTTTTTTATTATCACGAACGTCAAATTTTGTCAAATGCTTTTTTTGAATCAAATAATATGATCATGTGGTTTCTCTTCTTTAGATTGTTAACATGGTGGATTATATTGATTTAAAAATCTTGAACCATCCTTGCATTCCTGGGATAAGTCCCACTTGTTGTGACATTATTCTTTTTATGTACTGTCAAATTTGATTTGCTAAAATTTTATAGAAGACATTATGAAGGATATTGGTCTGCAATTTTCTTGGACTGTTTTTGTCTAATCATTTGGGCCTGAAAATTCTTTTTAGGAAGGTTTATGACTAGGAATTCTATTTCTTTAATGGACTCAGGACCACTAATAGTTATGTTTCACCTTGGGTGAGTTTTGGCCGTTTGTGCTTTTCAAGGAATTGGTCCATTTTATCAACTTTACATGCATAGAGTTGTTTGTAGTACTTCCTTATTATCCCCTTACCACCTGTGGCGTCTGTAGTGATATATCCTCTGTGATTCCTGATATTAGTAATTTACCTTTTTTCTTCTGTCAGTCATTCCACAAGTTACCAATCTCAATCTTTTGAAAGATTCAGCTTTTGAATTCATTTATCATGTTTTACTGTTTTCAATTTCATTGATTTTTGTTGTCTTTATTATTTCCTTCCTTCTGCTTGCTTTGGGCTTATTTTGCTGTTTTTTACTTTAACGTGGAAGCTCAGAAGCCATTCTTATTTCCCTTTTAGCACTGCTTTATGTGGATCTCACACATTTTCAGACAGGAAGAGTTTGGTGGACTGCTGGGGAATGTCTGTAGCACAGATGGATATCCTGTCAGATGGAAAATGAGGAAAGAAAACACTCCTCTGGAGGCTGCACTCTTGCGAGTCTTGATGGTGGCATCTGCAGGCTGCCACTGTGCCTCAGTCTCCCCATGTGGCATCTACCATTCACCCACACGACCTCAAGCACATCCTGTCTCACCCTAGGCCAGACTGCTTGCTGAGCTCTACCCTTGCTGACTGATTGGGTGTCTCCACCTGGCTGGCCGTCTGGGATGTACCTCCATATCTCTGAAAAGGAACCTATAATCTATATACAGTTTACCATTTTAAATGAACAACTCTCCATTTCTGACACACAGCTATTTACTCGCACAGGCGAGGAACAGAGAACATTTCCATCTACCCCCCAAATCACCCCTACGTCCCCTTGCCGTCAACCCCCTCCCTCATCCCCAGGCAACCACTGATCTTTTGTCCCCATAGTTTTGCCTTTTCTGGAATGTCATGTAAGTGGAATCACAGGGTATGTAGCCTTTCACTTAGCATAATGCCTTTGAGATGCAGCCATAGTCTTGCAAGGGTAAGCTGTTTGTTCCTCTTAAATGCTGAGTAGTATTCCATTGTAGGGATGTCCCAGAGTTTGTCTTCCACTCACCAGTTAACGGACATTTGGGTTGTGTCCTGTCTTTGGCTATTATAACTAAGTGCTACGAACATTTGTGTCCTGGTTTTTTCCTTCTAGAAGTTATACAGTTTTAGCTCTTATATTTCAATCTATTTAATTTTTGTATATAGTATTAAACACAGGACAGGCTCACATTTGTGCTTGTGGAAGTCCAATTATTCCAGCACCATTTGTTGAAAAGACAGTTCTTCCTCCATTGAATTACAGTGGCATCTTTGTCAAAAATCAAACCTTGAATGGGTGGGCCTACTTCTGGACTCTCTAGTCTGTTCCACTTATTTGTATGTTTACAGTTATGCCAATATCACTCAGTATTGATTATTATAGCTTTACAGTATGTCTTGATATCGGATAGTGTGAGTCTTCCAACTTTGTTCTCCTTAAAAAAAAAAAAAAGGTTGACTATTCTCTGTCCTTTGCTTTTTCATATAAACTGAAGGTTACTGCACACAAAAATTTCTGCTTGGATTTCACTGGGATTGTGTGGAATCTACTTACGTCTTTTTCTCAGCCATGTTTTATAGTTTTCAATGAATAAATTACACATGTATATATGTGTATGTGTGTGTGTGTGTATATACATACACACATTTTGCAAGATTTACCCCATGATAACTAGCCTACAGATGGCCTCCAAGGATCCCCACCTCCAGGAGTCCACAGCTTGTGCTGTCCCATTCCATGATCTACCAGGAATGTTCTCTATGACCAACAGCATCCAGCAGACATGATGGTATCTGAGAACACATTACAAGCCCACCTTGGGCTCTTGCTCTCTCAGATTGCTTGCCCTGGGAGAGGCAAGGTGACATGCTGAAAGCAGCCCTAAGGAGAGGTCCACAGGGTGAGGAACTGAGGCTGCCAGCACCCAGCTGAGTCTTTTTTTTTTTTTTTAAGATTTTTTTGATGTGGACCATTTTCAAGGTCTTTATTGACTTTGTTACAGTATTAATTCTGTTTTATCTTTTGTTTTTTTGGCTGAGAGGCATGTGGGACCTTGACTCTCCGACCAGGGATCGAACCCGCACCCCCTGCATTGGAAGGCGAAGTCTTAACCACTGGACCACCAGGAAAGTCCCCCCAGCTGAGTCTTGAGATGACTGCACCCTCACAAGAGATCCTGAGGCAGCCAGCTCATGGCTCTCAGACACTGGGAGATAACAAGGGTTTGTTGTTTTAGGCAGTTAGTTTGGAGGCGACTGGTTACACAGCCACAGATAATACAACCAGTAAGTGTTCTGTGGTTTTTGTAGCACTGTAAATATTTCCATTTTCAACAGTTCGTTACTGGTACATAGAAATATATTCCATTTCTGTATATTGGCCTTGAATCCTGTGGCCTCACTAAACTCATTCATTAGTTCTAATAACTTTTCTGTAGATTCTTTGGGATTTGCTAAGTAAACAATAATGTTTTCTATGAATAGAGAGTTTTATTTCTTGCACTTCAATCTTGCTGTCTTTTATTTATGTATTTGCCATATTGCCTGAGCAGGGCATCCAATACATATTAAGGAAAAGCAGTAAAAGCAGACATCCTTGCCTTCTTTTCCAGCCTTGGGGAAAGTATTCAGTTTTTCACCATTAAGTATAATGTTAGCAGTAGGGTTTTTTTGGTACAAGCTTTTTATGAGATCGATGAATTTCCCTTCCTAGTTTGCTGAGCTTTAAAAAAAAATTTATGTATTTATTTATTTTTGGCTGCATTGGGTCTTCGTTGCTGCATGCGGACTTTCTCTAGTTGTGGCGAGTGAGGGCTACTCTTCGTTGTGCTGCGTGGGATTCTCATTGTGGTGGCTTCTCTTGTTGCGGAGCACGGGCTCTAGGCACGCGGGCTTCAGTAGTTGTGGCTCGCGGGCTCTAGAGCGCAGGCTCAGTAGTTGTGGCACACGGACTTAGCTGCTCTGCAGCATGTGGGATCTTCCCAGATCAGGGATCGAACCCATGTCCCCTGCACTGGCAGGTGGATTCTTAACCACTGAGCCACTCAGGGAAGTCCCTTGCTGAGTTTTTATCATGAAATGGATATTGAATTTTGTCAAATGCTTCTTCTGCCTCTGTTGAGAAGATCGTGTGGCTTTTCTTCCCCATTCTGTTGATGTGGTGAGTTACACTAGGTCTTGAGTGTTGACCCGACTTCCGCCTACAGGGCCCCTTCCAGTCCCAGGCCTCATGCTGTCTCTGATCGGAAGTCAGTCTCATTCTTATCCTATTCTTCCATGTGCAATTTCCTTTCTTTTTCTGGCTGCTTTTAAGATTTTCCCTTCACCACTTGTTTTCAGCAATTTGATTGTGATGTGCATTGGTTATCGTTTTTTTGTGCTTTATCTTCCTTGGGAATCATTGAAATTCTTGGATCTGTGGGTTTACAGCTTTCAAAGAAAAAAAAAACTGGGGAAAATTTCAACCAGTATTTCTAAAATTCTCATTCCTCCTTTACTCTGGAACTTAAATTGTGTGTCAGACCACGGACATTATCCCCATAAGGCTCTGCTCACTTTTTTAAGTCTTTTTTTCCTCTCTGTGGTCACCGTGCATAGTTTCTTTTGCTAGTGTTCAGTGATCTTTTCTTCTGCAGTTTCTAATCTGCTGTTTAATCCCCTCCAGTAACTTATAAAAACAAGCTTTAAATTTTAGAAAGTTAGATTTACAGAAAAGCTAGACAGTACAGAGTTCCCATATATCCCACGCCCAGTTTCCCTATTATTAACACCCTGCATTAGTGCGTATGCCACAAGTAACGAATCAATATATTGGTAGTTTATTTTTAACCAAAGTCCCCGTTTTGTTCAGATTTCCTTAGTTTTTACCTAATAGGTCTTTCCATTCCGGGACATCATCCGAGACATTACATCACATTCACGTCTCCTTACGTCATTCTTGACAGTCTCAGACTTTCCTGGTTCCTGATGCCCTTGACAGTTTTGAGGAGGACTAGGCTGGTATTGTGTAGAATGTTGCTCAACTTGGATTCGTCTGATGTTTTTCCCTCATGATGAGTTGGGGTTACGTGAAGTTTTTGGAGAGGAAGACCACAGAGGTGGCTTGCACTGCCCATCACAGCACATCAGGGCACACCCATCAACGTGACTCATCACTGCTGGCGGAGGCCTGTCAGGTGTCTCCACCGTACAGTCTCTCCCCCCACCCCCTCCTGTACTCCTCAGAAGGAAGTCTGTGTGCAGCCAACACTGAAGGGTAGGAATTACGTGTCACCTCTTTGAAGGGAGTCAACAGAAATAATTTGGAATTCTTCCGCGTGGGACACTTGTTCTGGAGATATTCTGTTCAATTTCCTTCCTTTTTATATCTTCCATTTCTCTGTCTTAATGTTTTCTCTCTACTTCTTTGAGCACACAGAGAATCTTAATAACTCTTTTAATGTCCTTGCTCGCCACTTCCATCACACCTGGATCTGTTACTATGACTCTTCCCTTCTTTGTCACAGGTCACATTCTCATGCCAAGTGGATCATCTATTAGTTTTGACCAGATCCTGGAAGAAGAATTTTACTACGCTGTGTCTGACTTTAGTTGTCTTCCTCTCAAGAGCACTGCACCCTCAGTTCTGCAGGAAAGGATCAGCCTGATCCTTTTGTGTGTGTGTGTGTGGTACGCGGGCCTCTCACCGCTGTGGCCTCTCCCGTTGCGGAGCACAGGCTCCAGACACACAGGCCCAGTGGCCATGGCTCATGGGCCCAGCTGCTCCGCGGCATGTGGGATCCTCCCGGACTGGGGCATGAACCCGTGTCCCCTGCATCAGCAGGCTGACTCCCAACCACTGCGCCACCAGGGAAGCCCAGCCTGATCCTTTTAAGGCTTGTTTTCAAGCTTGTTTACACTGCATTTGGGTAGCCTTTTCTCTGGGGCTAATCCAGCCTCACTTTCAAGCCGTGGCTGTTCTGAGGTCCGTGAAAGGCTCTGTATGTTAGAGTGGTCTCTCCACTCTGGCTGTGAGGAATCGGATGACTCGACCAACTCTAGGTGAGCCTGGTGATCGCTCCCCACACGGCTCCTCAGTGGCTGTTCTTTCGCTGGAAGTTCTCGGGCGGCTTCCCAGGCTCCCCACATGGATGGGCAAAGCAGCACTTGACCAAGATCCGCAGGGGCTCACGTGCAGCTCCTCCTCTCTGGTACCAGGTCTTGCAAATTCTGGCTGTCTCAGTTTCTCCAAAGGCCAGGCTCTCAGAGTCTGATCACTGCCTCCAGACAGAAAGCCTATAGGCAGCTGGAGGGCTCACCGGTCCTCCCTGTTTAACTAACCTGAACACTGCTGGTGGGTTGAGTCCATGTTGAATGTGTCCTGCCAGCCTGACCTTAAGGCCTTTTAGAAGGCTGAGAGGGCCTTCTGGTGAGTCCATCGCAGAACCCAACATCTCCTCCTCCTCTGCTGACCACGTGCCATTCCTGCAGGAAGTCTTGGCTTACCCTTGGATATAACGGAAACCAGTGATGGGAAATACGGCAGGACCAGGGAGAAGCTGTTGCCCAGCTGCTGGCTGGCGAGCAATGCCCTTGCCCCTGAGGTGCAGTTCTTAGTAAATATCAAGTCTTACTGTAAATTCAGAGTCTGTGGCCCTATTTCCTACACAACTGTGAACAACTTGAAACGTATACAAAGTTTTGCACGTAAGCACATTTTTACAGAGGGAGGATCTCTGTCTCTGAATATCTTCCCAAAGCGCCCACAGCTCAACAGGATTAGCATCCATGGTAATTCCATGAGAGGCCTACCTGTACTTTTCAAGTATATTCCCAGAAGAAAAGGCCCGTTTTAGTCCCCCAGCCAAAGAGACTGGTGTGTGTGATGTGCTCGGGGAGCAGTGGGCATGCAGCTGGCACCCACGTGCAGTGTGAGCACTAGAGCCGCGTGGACGCGGCAGCAGAGAAACGCAGCCTGGCGGGGGGACATGGGAGGCACAAGGTGGGGTGCAGAGGGGAGCTCGCTTTCGGTCCCCTCCCCGGCCTTCGTCTTGTCCTCAACCGAGAAGAGGACCATCTGCACTGTCCTCATGTCATTTTCTTACTTCTGCTCAGGGTCGCAGCACAGGCCCCATGACCAGAGCCTCCCCACTCACGTCCAGCCGCCAGCCCCGTGCTTGGGTCTCCAGGCCCAGCTGAACATCTGCACACAGGTGACTTTTGACTCAGTAACTGCCTGGGCCCTCCCAGTGGGAGGAGACTGTGGGGCCGCTGCCAGCACCTCCAGAATCGGGAAACATTCAGGGAGCCGGCCTCCCTCCTTCCACAGCCTGCGAAGCCAGCCCTGCGAGCCCTGCAGATCTCCAGGAAACCCTGCAGCCAAAGGTGCAGCTCTGGGGTCTTTAGCCCGGCGCCTGTGGTATCTGACAGGAGCTGACCGCTCATTCCAAGGCGGGTCCTATGGACCCTGCTGACCCCTCTCCGGTCCTTTAATAAAGACTTCTGCGTGCACACGGCCCAGTGGAACCAGGTAGGCTCAGGTTCAGGTGTGCTGTGCCCATCTACCCTCCCTCCAGCCCCTTCTGAGACCCCTGTGCCCCTCCTCACCAGCCCCTGCCCACCCCAGGACCGTGAAGGGAGGAAAGAGACAGGAGGCCACACACACGGCCCGCCGTTTATAGATCTCTGCCTGTCTCGTCCATCCATCCATCCATCCATCTATACGCATACCTATATATCTCTACGGAAGGGGAAAGGGGGGATTCTCGTGTGAAAACACAAACTACAATTTTATGAGCACCAAGTACTGGTTAGTCCGAGTGTGGCTGGGGTCAAGCTAAGAAAGCAGGTAGGGATTTCCCTGGTGGCGCAGTGGTTAAGAATCCACCTGCCAATGCAGGGGACACAGATTCGAGCCCTGGTCCGGTAGGATCCCACATGCTGCGGAGCAACTAAACCCGTGCACCACAACTACTGAGCCTGCGCTCTAGAGCCCGCGAGCCACAGCTACTGAAGCCCACGTGCCTAGAGCCTATGCTCCCTAACAAGAGAAGCCACCACAATGAGAAGCCCGCGCACCGCAACAGAGTAGCCCCTGCTCGCCACAACTAGAGAAAGCCTGCACGCAGCAACGAAGACCCAAGGCAGCCAAAAATAAATAAATAAATAAATAAATAAATTTATTTTGTTTTTTTAAAAAAAGAAAGCAAGCAGGTGGGGTGGAGCTGGAGCCTGGACCCCACAGGTGGAGGCCTCACGTTGCCCTCTACCCGGGAGACGCAGAGTGTGGCGAGGGCAGGCGTGAGCCAGAGCTGGACGCCTCTGGCTCCAGAGGTGAGCGAGAGACTGTGGACTTCGGGTCCTGCTCAGCCATCCCCCAGCTCTTCGTCTGTTTCCTGATGTCTCTGGGACTCAGTTCCCGTGTCTCTAAAAGGCCGGCTGTCACCTCCACGTGGGGCTGTGGAAGGAGGGGAACCGATACCCGAGGGGCTGGGCCTCCTGCTGCGCAGAGGGACTGGGTAGGGACAGCCATGTCCTGTTTGGCAGGTGCAGGGGGCTCCAGGAGCCTCCAGGCCCCCAGCGCCCCTCACAGCCTGCACCGGGTGCACCTCCGCCCTTTCGGGGCCACTGCCCATCCCTGAGGGCGGGGCGGAGGGCCTGCTGGGGCCCACTTGGCTCCCGGGCCGGGAGGAGGGGCAGCCCTGCCTGTCGTGGGAGCCCCGAAAACGGTCCCTGGCCAGCTCGGACTGGCGAGGTGCGACCAGGACCCTCCTCGAAGGGTCGGTCTCACAGGGAGCTGGCGACCTGACTGCAGGGACTGCTTTCCAGCCAGTCCCTCCAGTGTGACCCTCTGACCGCTGGTGCTCACATGGGCCATCCTAGGCGAAAAAGGCCCTCGCTCTTAGGGCCTCGAAGTGCCTGCAGCCTAAAAAGAAGAGCCTCCTTCACCTATGCACTCCCTCCCCCCATCCCTGTCCCGTGGGAGTGGGGTCAGGAGAGCCGCTGCATTCGCCAGCTTCCCTCCCGAGGGCGGCGGGGCCTCGGGTCCTGCAGGGCAGCCCCGGCCTATTCAGCAGTGGCTCCACACCAAGCACATCGGTAACTGGCAGGGGTTCTGGAAGCGGGGGAGCCAACATGACTCTCTGGGCAGCGACCTGCTGGCCGTCCCCTGGGCTGTGCAGAGAACGCACAACACTGCCGGACTGGCCCCCCGGCCAGAGTTTCTGGGGCCGGAAGCCACCCCTCACCCCCACCCCCATTACTCAGCCTTGAGGGTCAGCCACCCCACCACCGCCTTTCCCTGGTCCCCCGGGTCAAACGCTGGGAGGGTCCTCTTGGCAGAATGGGGAGAAAACTTCCAGCACAAGCGGGAAGGCACCGAGAGCACAGATGCCAGAACCTCCCAAGGTCTCTGGAAGCTGGACTTTGGGCTGCAAGTCTGCAGAAGTCTCCATGAGGACTTTTTGACAGAGGCCCGGGGCTTGTGTGGGCATCACTGAGGCCTCAGGCAGGGGGCTGTCTCCTTTCTCGGGGCTGGGCAGCTCTGCAGCCCCTGCCCAACTCAGAAAAGGGCTCCGTTTCTGTCCTGCCTGGCAGTGCCAGCCCGCCCACTGCCTCCTGCACCAAGCACACCCTGCTCGGCCTGTGGACAGACCAGGGGGGCTCAAATGCGCAGGCTCCAGCCAGCACCCCTCGACCCCCGGGGAGAAAGTGCCAGCAGGGCCGGCGGATGGTGCAGCCGCTGTGAACGAGGCTGTCTCAGGCTTGACGGTTCCCGCTTTCCTGCTCCAAGGCCTTGCCCAGAGCACAGGCAGTGGGACCTGGAGAACCCGCTGGTGGGGCTTTGCTCGCTGCCTCACGATCTTTAAGCAGAAGCAGTGAGCAGGTCAAAGGTGGGGCGATCACCCCAGTAGGACTAAGCTCGGAACATCCCAAAAGGTCTCTGATGCCCCTCCCCAAACCGGGTAAGAGTGCTGCCTGGGAGTTAAGGGAAAGGGGAAAGAGGAAGAAGGAAGGATAATGACAGAAACATGGGGTCATTTCCTTGGGTCTGCGAAGTTCAAGGCCTGCAACGAAGGGATGGTGGTAACAGGACAGGCTGCAGGAGAGCACGGCCCCCGCCATTACGGAGACAAGCAGTGGGAATGGAGCGCGCCACACGGATGTGTTACTTGGACCAACACAAAGTGTCCCCCACAAGGACGCTGCAGGATTTCTAGTCTCTTTACTCCCTCTCCCCCTCTCGAGGCAGCGCTTCCGCAAACAGACAGCCCAGGAACGAGAGGACCCAGCCTCCAGTTCTGGGCTCGCTTCAGCCCTGACTGGTCTTCGTTCCTAAGGGCTTAAGACTGTGAAAGAGGAGTACTTAGGAGAGTCTGAGAAAGCCAGCGTCCGAGCCCTCAGGACAGCAAGCCCGTCTGGAGGCGCCCAGAGGCTCCGCAGCCCAGGGCGGCCTAGGCCACCCATCTGCCGGCCCTGAGCTATGGCTCCGGCCTTCCCCGGACACGACGTCACAGCCCGGACGTGAATGGCAGACTCTCAGCCGCAACTCCAGACAGTCTCTGCTGTACCTCTGCAAGCCCGAACTGTCCGGTCTGCAGGGTAAGACCACGGAAACGAGCCTGCTGCCAGGCAACTGGAGGCAGGGACGCGACTGAAGACGTCCCGAGAGGAACGAAAAACAAAGTCGCTCTTGGGAAACCCGGCTCTGGTCTCCGGACACGGGCTCGAGACCCACCGGAACTTTATGACGTTTTGCTTTCTGTTTTCGCTCCTTTTCCTTTTCCACTAGAGTAACTCCCTCCAATTCCTGCGCCAAGTCCTGATTTCTTCCCAAAGGCTGCCGACCCCACCACCCTGGTAACTCATCTGAGAAGCTACGGGGGCCACCTGGGCACAACGCTCACCAGCGAAACTGGGCGCTGCCCTAAGGCCAGACGCGCTTCCGCAGTTGTCCCGCACATAGCCGGCGCGAGACCGAGGAGGAGAGGCCCTTCCTGCCCAGCCCAGGGGAGCGCGCGGCAGGAGAGACGAGGGGCGGCCTCGGACGCTCTTTCCCGACGCCCTGCTGCCCGCCCCCCAAAACCCCGGGCCGGCGCGCCCAGCCCCTCACCGGGCTCCAGCAGATAAGCGCGTCCGTGTCCGGGTCGCTCACGAGGGTCCACAGCTTGGTCAGGAAGGCCGGGACGTTGCTGGGCCCCGCCGCGCCCGGGCCCACGGGCAGATCCATAGCGGGCGAGGCGGGAGAAACGGAGGTAGCGATCGCGAGGAAGGGCTGAGGGCCGGGCTAGCGCCGCCGCCGCGCCTCCCGCGCGGGCCGCGCCACCGCCGCTCGCTGCGCACACACGGCCCCAGGCCCTAGCATGGCCGCCGCCATCTTGCGACGGACGCGCTCCCGCCGGCGCCGCCCGCCCGCGTCCCCACGGCGCGCGCACGCCGGCCCCGCCCCACCCAGGGCCCGCCCCGCGCCCTCTGACCCTGCGGGCCCCGCCCCCAGGCCCACGCGGTAGTGTCGCTGCCGGAAGTGGCGGCGCGGGTCGGGGCTGGCCTGGAGCATGGCGGGCACGCGGGGCGTGGGGCGCGAGGCGGCGGCGGCGGGGGCGCTGCCGGGGAAGCGGCCGCCGGAGCCGGAGCCGGAGGAGGTGACCGCGGGCTGCGCGAGCGAGACGGGGAGGTGCATCTGGGCCGCACGTGGCGGCTCCTCGGCCGTCGGCCCCGGGGAGCCAGGCCAGGGAAAGCGGGGAGGAGGGTCGCCTGTCCGCTGCTGGCGGTGGCCTTGTGGGGGCGTCCTGGGCAGGGAGCACCCCTGCGCGAGGGGTAGCCGGTGTGGGGCTGGGCTGTTCTGCGGTTGGAAGAACGTCTGGGCCGGAGAGAGCTAGGAAGGAGGGCTGGCATCCTGTGCGGCAGCCTCCCGAGCCCTTTGAATTGTGCTTCCTGCGTTAAAGGGATTTGAGTCTGCTGTAACTGCTTGCCTGTTGATGCGTTACTAATACGTCGCGTCCGTTGTAAAAGAGGGTACGAGAATAGTAAGGCAGTGCCTGCTGCACTGGATGCAGCGTTTCAACTGGACTCATGGCCACTCCTGATTTCCAGCTGGACCCCAGCTGGATCGTGGGGTGTCATCAAATCTCGGTGGTAGGAAGCCGCCGAAGGCTTGTACAGTCGAGCCTCTCTGAGCCGGCACTCCACGCCGCTGCGTTGTCAGGCTGCCCGCTCACTTTGCGACAAGTCCTCTTGGCTCTGTACCCATTAGCAGCCCTTTGTACTTGTGCCCAAATCGTTTATGGCATTTTCACTTGCTGTTTTAATTGTGTGGCTTACTAAGTGTTGGAGTAGTTAGTGTGTGTCAGAGTCGTTTCTGTGGAAGCTGAGTTGAGCGCTGCCAAGTAATGGGTGAGTGCAGGCTGTCCAATTAGGTGAGACTTGTTAACAGTTGAAAAGCAGTGAATTCTCCATTCAAATCAATGCTTGCTAAAAGTCTGCAAGTTCTTGTTCCACTTCTAAAAGGTCCACACACTGTGCACTGCGTCCTGTAGACTTAGGGATCGGGGAGTGTCTGGTCAGAGCTCTGCTGGGGGAAGCTCTGGTCCTACCCCTTGAGGGGGTGAATGGAAACACCTGTTTTTAAGTAAAGTTTGTGTAGTTTTTATGTTTTTTCAACCAGCCTTTACAATTTACTGATCAACTTCGGTCCCAGTCTGGTTGGATACAGAGTCTTCTGGTTCTGGTGGGAAAAGCCCCTCAGGTTGTGGTCCTCTGCCTGGCCCAGACCCCGCCCTAGTGCCCTCATAGCTCTGGGGCTGTGAGTGCCAGGGTGGGGGGTGTGGAGGATAGGGGGCCGGTGTGGGTGATGTGATGGGAACTGAGCTCCTTGAAAAGTCCTTCCCTTGTGAGATGCTAGGAGTTGAATGTCTCTTCCGAGGGCACGTGGCCTGCTGTCGGCGGAGGTGGGTGGTGAGGGAGGCCTGGGTTGGGTGGGTGGTTTTGGTGGAGGTGGAGGCTTGCGGCCTGAGGGCTGTGGCCTTGGAGGAGGGCCACACGGAGCTGTGGGTCAGCGCAGGGTGCCTGGCGTGCGGGCCGTGCGCTCGTTGACGCCGTGCTTCCTTTAGCCTTGTGTCCTCGGTGCTCCTGCTCTCGGCCCTGGGCCTGGCAGCGATCCTGGCCTCTCCGACAGCGAGGAAAGTGTGTTCTCAGGCCTGGAAGATTCCGGCAGTGACAGTAGTGAGGCCGACACTGCGGCTGAGGAGGAGGACGGGGCCAGCAGCGCTGAGCAGCACGGCAGGACGGAGGAGACCCCCGGGCAGCAGGTGGGTAAGCGAGGAGCCTCCTGGTGGGCTCTCGCCCTGGATGACCATGGCCAGGAAAGTACCTGCCAGGCATCGGGCTCCCTGGGGGCTCCCGGCAGTGCTTTCTCCCGTTCCTTGGGAACCCCAAGGCCCTCGTCCCTCCTCTGGTGCAGCAGGGTGGAGGAGGGGGTGGGTGTTGCTGGCGGGGGCTGGGTAGGACGCTTACTTGGAGCTGAGGTGCTCTGAGCTCTAGGGCACCAGTTTTCAAGCATAGTCATGTGCTCTGTTCATAGGAACCCCAAACATCTATGTGCCTGGGCCCCCACCCCCCACCCCGGTGATTCTGATGTCACTTACCCTGAGGCTCAAGCCACTTTGCTAGACTCAGCTGTAGGCTGGGTTTCCTAGGGGCAAAGCCCAAGGTGGGATTTGTTTGCAGGGGCCTGCCTGGGGGGAGCTGGAGGCCCCGCACTTCTGGGAGCGAGTGGAGCTCCATCCACCTGGCATGGTCTCGGGGGCGCAGGAGCCAGCTGGCCGCCGTGTGAGGCTTTGCCGTCCTGCCTGTTGCTGTGACGATGGGGAAAGGCAAACCCCACTCTTGTCTTAAGTGAGGAAAATGACAGAAAAGCTTAATTTAACTAAAACACAACACTGGTTGTTCAGACCATCCTAGAAACGATCTTGTAACTACTTATACTTTCAATGGCCGTGGTGTCCTGGAGGTTAGGACCGTGATGGAAACCAAAAGCCACACTTATTTGATCTGTTTCCTAGGAAGAAAAGATTTTAAATCAGATTTAAATCCTCCACCCATTCAAGCTTTAATCGTAGCGCTGGTGCACGAAGAGAAGATGGTCCACAGACTGCCTTGCCCGTGGTTTGTGGGCTTATGGGCAGATTTTTCTCCTTTTTAACTTTTATTTTTTTTAAGATTCATTAGTTAGTTAGTTAGTTAGTTAGTTAGTTAGTTATTTTATTTTTGGCTGCGTCGGGTCTTAGTTGCGGCACACGGGCTCTTTCGTTGTGGCACACAGGCTTCTCTCTAGTTGTGCCGTGCGGGTTTTCTCTCTCTAGTTGTGGCGTGGGGGCTCCAGAGCGCTGGGCTCTGTAGTTTGCAGCACGTGGGCTTAGTTGCCCTGCGGCACGTGGGAAGTTAGTTCCCTGACCGGGGATCGAACCCGCGTACCCTGCATTGGAAGACGGATTCTTTACCACTGGACCACCAGGGAAGTCCCTTAACTTTTGAAATTTACAAAATATTCCCTCCTTGACAAAAAGTTAAATCTTAGATCAACACTGTTCAGTAAAGGACGTTTCCATTCACTGCCTTCACTCTCCTTGGTGAGCACAGTTCGTGGTTAAATTATCTTCCTGGATCTTTTCCTCCTCTTTTAAAATTAAGGATCCACACGCTTAAGATTTTTCCTTTAAAATAGGATTTTTATCCTCTTTTATAAACAACATTTTAGGAATGATTTTTAAAACTTAAATAACTTTTTTTTTAATAACTTTTTTTTTTTTTTTTTTGCGGTACGTGGGCCTCTCACTGTTGTGGCCTCTCCCGTTGCGGAGCACAGGCTCCGGACGCGCAGGCTCAGCAGCCACGGCTCACGGGCCCAGCCGCTCCGCGGCATGTGGGATCTTCCCGGACCGGGGCACGAACCCGAGTCCCCTGCATCGGCAGGTGGACTCTCAACCACTGCGCCACCAGGGAAGCCCTTTCAATAACTTTTTTTAACAAAAATAATTTTTAGTTGAAATTCTCTAGGTGAGGTACTGCGTACACGCATCTCGAGGCTGACCACCTGTGCCCCGTGAGCTGCTGGGCTTTTGCTGCTCCGCAGAGGTACCTGTGCTGCCGTCCTGGGTCTGCTGGCGGCCGGCTCAGCGGGTGCCAAGCTGCAGCTCAGGAGAGACTCCATGCCCGCCCTCTCCAGAGGGCGGGGAGCCGTCCTCGCCCCTGGCCCTCGGCCCTCCGGGGTGCCCTCCGAGCCCTCTGTCTGAGGAAGTCGTCCCAGGCCACCTGGGTGGGGACGTCCTCAGAGGGGGTGAGGCTGCCTGTGGCTCTGTGCCCTCTCCAGGTGTCCCCCACTGGCAGCCAGGCCCTCGGGCCCTCCCTTCCGTGCTCCCCTCCCAGCTCATGCGCAGGCCCTTAGGGCCCATCCGCATCTCCTGTGGGTCGTCTTGGAGCCCTGCCAGCTTCCCCGGAACCTGCTTGGCCTGGGCACTCACATCTCTGGCTTCTTCGTGCTGTAGCTGAGGGGTGTTGGAGGACTTTTTTCTAAAGCGGGGACCTCGGTACTGGGTTGGAATTCATCTAGGCCAAGAGAGGGAATTGAGGAGGTGGGCGTGCTCTTGACTCCCGGTGGAAGTCCCCCCATCTCCCCTTTTCTTCCACCCGTTCCTCAAAAGCCATCCACCGCTCCATCTGGTGGGGCTGGCGATTCTCCGCGTCTCCTGTTCACAAACAGGCCAGTCAGGGCTTCCTGCGTGTTCCCCTGTCTCCCCCCGAGCCTGGCTGCACGAGACACCCAGGAGCGGCCCCCGTGACAGCCCTGTCATGCTCTGCATTGGGGCCCCCCGAGTCAGCCTGTCCCTCTCATCCTGCAGCTACTGCAGGGCTGCTAACCTGCAGAACCTTCCTACCACGCTGGGGAGTTCCGCTAGGTCAGGGCCCTCTCGAGGGTCTGCCGACCCACCTTCACCTGCCACAGCCCGTGGCTTGTCCCGTGTCACACCAGGAAGCCCTGCGAGCAAGCTGGAGAGGAGCCCTGGGCCCCGCTCCCACTCCCCCACTGGCCGCCCACGCCCCTCCTGTTTCCACCCTCAGGTGGCGGCTCCGGCCGCGGGGCACCCCCAGTCACCCAGGGCCTCTTGCTTTCCCTGTGTCCCCCCAGTAGCACTTGGTGGTGCTTTTGGGTGGGCTTTTCCGGTCCCATGGGTCTCGCGTTGCTGGGCCTCCTCTTGATTTCTCACCTTGAGTGGATTTAGGTGCTGACGGCCATTTCTTCCTTTTTGTGCTTGTTTAGATCCATTTTTTTTCTGCTTGTTCTGTTTGGTTTGGTCCTTTCTCGTTTGTGTGGGTTTTCCCGTGTTTTGTCTTCTTATTTTGTACAGAAGTTCCCATCTTCACTAGTTCAGTCTGCTTGCCACGTTCAAGAATGTAACAGAAGACCTAGTAGCGATGCCTAATGTGCACCTAGCATGTCCCAGAGAAGAGTCCTACCTGTACCGGCTGTGCACGGGGCTTACTGCAAAGCCTTGGGCAGGAGGCGCCCATCTGGGTCTCAGCTCAGCTCTGGGGAGTGGTGGGCAGTGGCTGTGAGTCCCAGGCCTGTGCACTGTGGGGTCTGGGCGTTGGCTCCTGGGGAGGGAGCGGGCCCGGTCAGTGGAGGCCACCTCAGGCAGGACGTGCCTGGGCCGGTCCCACAGAGCCCCGGCCGTGGCCCAGCGCCAGACACTCTTCTTTCTGGGGATCGGAGTTCAGGGCAGGTGGGGTGGCGTCGCATCTGGGGTGACATGATCCGTGGGTTTGGGAGATCCCACAGCCCCCCTCAGCTCTGAAGCACATCAGCTTCTCCTGTACCCTCCCCAGGTTTCTAGTTTGTTCTGCCCTCGGAGGGTGGTCACTCAGATCACATCCCGTGTTCTGGGGTTCACTCACACGTCCGGGTGGGGTGGCGTGAGTGACTGGCTCTCACTGGGCATCTCATCTCTGCCTGCCTGTCCCCTCTCGCGGGACTCAGGGCTCCAAGAGCAAGCAAGCCGTGCAGCAGCATCCTGGCTGTGGAGCTGCCAGTCATGATGCGAGCCTGCAGCCCCTCCCAGGAGAGGCCCATCCCGCCTCCCTTGGTCCCCTGGTCTGGGGCATTTGCCTACAGAACCCCACTTGCCTCTGGTCCTGCCCGTGGGCCCCCAGCCATCCACATGGACGCGTTTGGGAGCCCGCAGCACGTGGTGTTGAGCCCGTCTTGGCGTGGGTGCTCGCGGCTCTGGGCAGCCCCTCGCCACCTGGTGCCTGTGCCTGGGGATGTTGGGGGCCGGGGCTGGGCCGCGTGAGAAAGAGGAGAGAGAGGGCGGCGCTGTGCGAGTTCTCCCTTTTTTACGGTGGCCACTGGCCAGCTACAGTGCCTCTAAACTTTGAAGGGGTGGGGTTTGTTAGGTCCTCCAGGTCCCAGGAGCTGGGCCACGCCCCGCATCACGGCAGCCCCCTGGTGGCCACCATCTGCCTTGCAGCGTCACCTCTGGAGGGGGGATGTGGCTGCAGAGCCGTGGGGCCGCGAGGGGGGGCCCTCCTTGCCGGGTGTCCAGCTCTCTTGCCCAGGAACTCACAGCCCCGCTGCTGGGTGTCCCCTCCCCTTGCTGAGGTCCCACCTGTGTCTGGCTCCCCAGGCATCACTGGGGCTGGCCAGGGCCCCGGGATGGTGGCCTGTCGTGCAGGTGGTGCGGGGCTCCTGGGGTCCGGTGCCTGGTGGGGGGCATCAGACTGGCTGGTGGTTGGCAGCCTTGGAGCACCATGGCCTGCACTGCCGACCCTGCTGTGACCAGTGGCCCGTCAGCCATGGGCTGGCATCGGGGCTGCTGAGAGACTTGCAAGTGGCCCGGCCAGGGGTCCTGCCAGCCCAGGGCCTGGGGCAGGTGTGTCCGCTCCTGCGGTGACGACGGTGAGGGTGAGGACGGCAGGAAAGCCTTGGGTCCCAGGCTTGGCCCTCTGTGCCCCCCGCTTGCCCCCACCCCCAGGCAGTGCTGACCCACTTTCAGCGGGCAGGGCTCCCGCAGTGCACAGCTCGGGGAGCAAGGGGTGGGAGAGACGTGGAAACCAAATCTCGCCTTTTCCTGGCCTGGAAAAAAAGTTACTCTCCCACCCTCCTTACACCGAGGGAAAAACAGGCGGGAGGGAGAGCTGCCTTGCGGGCCTTTGGCTCTTGCCCGGGCAGGGGGAGAGGGGCTCTGGGCGAGGTGCCTGTGCTTGGGGTGGGGGGCCCCTGCTACACTTTACTGCCCCTGGAGTCGGGGGGAGAGACGGGCTGTTCTCCCCATCAATCCCAGTTCCGGTACACCAGGTCCCCCCGCCCCACAAGGGGAGAATCTGTTTTCCAGGTTGGGGTGTGAATGAGCAGTGGCACCCACTCACTGGCCCGGTGGGCGGGGTCAGCCTGGGGCCGGTCCTCCCGGCATTCTGAGAGTGTGGGTGCCTCTCTGGGCCCTTGGCCGGCTGCGCTGAATGTGGCCTCCTCGAGGCAAGGGTCTTGCCCTAGGAGTGGGTCGGCCATGGTCCCTCTGCTGGTGGCCAAGAGCGAGTACCATGGCCTTCCCCTCGGTGGATCAGCCCTCACCTGCGGCTGCTGAGAGGCCTTGTCCCCTGACCCCAGGCTGGCTCTGGGCTCGGCTGGGCCTTTGGGCCAGGAGCCCTGCAGCCGTTTTTTTCATTAAGGAGTGCGGGGGTGGCTAAGTGCTCCTTTTCCAGGTGTCAGCCCCTCCCTGGGGTCCTCCCCCAGAGCTTGGACGTTATGATGGGTCCAGCCCTTGACAGAGGATGACCCTGGGTGGGACCCCCCTCCCTGAGAGGCCCACTTAGACCTGCGGTGTCCCCAGTCTTGTCCTGGCGCCGGGACCAGGTTGGAGCCGCTTAGAGACTGGGGTGTGGGAACCTAGGCCTCAGCATTGGCAGGAGGGGGTGGGCGTCCTGGACCCACGATCTGCCCCAGGCACAGGGCGTCAGTGTCCTGACATAACATAATTGCTCTCCCCTTGCCTTCCCAGGCCGGGACCCCTTCCCCGAGGACGGAGGTGGCGAGTGTGCAGTTTGAGGACGAGTACGTGGAGGACAGCTCTGACGAGGAGGTAGGGCTGGGGCCGCGGCCTCCTCGTTTGCAGGGTGGGCTGCACTGCCTGGGCAGAGGGGGGTCAGGCCACAGCGAGGCCTGAGTGGGCGTCCTGGCCTGGGGCCCCAGTCCCTGTCTGGAAGAGCGATTTCAGGGTCGGGGACACGTGACTGCAGGAGTGTGTGTCACCGCGGGGAGGGGAGGGCACTGGGCACCTCGCAGCCAACCCTGGGCCCTGGGGGGTGGGCGGCGGGGCTGACAGGCAGTGTGGGCCCCTATGCTCTGGGCGGGCACCGACAGGCCCGGGGAGGCTTCCCCGACACCAGCCGGCCTGGGCTGGTCCCCGGGGGTGAGGGTGCAGAGACAGGCCTCACGGGCACCTGCGCTGGGCGCTGAGGGCAGGAGACGGGCGGCCCCGGTTCTCTGCCCCTCTCCTCCGTGGCGTCCTGGAGGCCGGGGTCGCCGGGGCCCTTAGTGAATCTGGCCGTCCTTCCCACGTTTACGCTCTCAAGGAGAAAGCTTGCTGCCAGGCTAGGGGTGCTTGGTCTGGCCAGAGGCTGCCGTGGCTCAGCTGCCCGAAGCTGCCCGTGGGTTCTGGGGGGTGCTGGGGCTGAGGAGCCTCCCAGGTAGACGTGGCCGTGCTGCTTGCCCAGCCGCCCCCTCCCTGATGTGTCCTGGCCACCGGGCGGGGCTGCGGCCCCCATGCGCACTGCCCTGGTGTGAGCCCTCCGGGTGTGTGCCTCCTCGGGGCTGGGGGGCCCTGCAGAGACAGCGGTCCCCGCCCCCCGGTGGCTCTTCCTGCCGCCTGCCAGGGGCTGTCCCCGGCTGGGGAGACACGCGCCCCCTCCCCTGCACAGCTTCCACCCCCATCCTCTGCTCTCTTGGCAGCGGCTGCAGGAGCCTTGGCTGCCCGCCCGATCCGGTCTCTGTGCGTTCAGAGAACAGAGACAAAACAAAATAAATTGGTTTCCTGGCCGGAGCAGCGGGCGTACTCGGTGAAGGGGGGCCGGTGCAGCGCGGCTCCCGGCCTGTCTCCCCCCTTCCCAGGGGCTCTGGCTGTCGGCAGCCACATCCTGTCGGCTACTTTTTTATATTCGGTATTTTGAGAAATCGATGATGATTGTAAATGGAGTGCAGAGGCCGGGGGAGGGGCTTCGGCCCGCCCGCGGGGAGGCGCTCCTCCTGGCCCGGGCTGTGCTGGAGCCGCCGGGGTGGGGGCTGCTTCCTCCGGCGATGACTATCCCATATGTCGCCTGAGTGACAGGGAGCCGTGCTTCTGCCAGCACAGCCGGCTGTGGCTCGAGGGGGCGGCAGAGCTCGGCTTTCAGGGACCAGGCTGGCCTGACAGATGCTCTCCTCCCTGAGAAGTGCTGCCCCGGCCCCCCCCACCGCCCCCCCCACCCCCCGACACACACACACTTGTCGCCGTGTCTCTGCCGTCTGTGCAAAGCAGGGTGGGCTTCAGGGAAGAGGCTTGAGAGGTGGGGTGGCGAGCCGTCCTCTCGGGGGCCCAAGGGGCGAGAGCACGCGAGGGGCGCAGGAGCCTCCCCCCCCCCCGCCGGGGCTGTGCCCTGGGTGGTTGGCACCTGGGAGGGGCCACCGTCCGCGAACACTTGGTCGCATCGTGTCGGGCAGCGCCTCCTCCACGCAGCATCCTTGGAGGTGGCCGGTGGTGCTAGGACTCCACTCAGGCCTTGGCCAGCCTCCAGCAGTGGTGTCCTGACAAAGCGTGCTCCCGGGGGAGAACCTGCGGTGTGGCAGTGCCCGACCTCCCCCTCCCCAGTCCCTGTCCTGCCCACCCCTCAGGCCTGGGCTTGAGGCCCGGGGTTTCTAGGCCCTCTGACCGCCGGCCTCTGCCGTGCCTGGCTTTGGGGGACCCCGGCCCCAGGCACTGATGGGTGAGCGACGGTTCTCCTTCTCGGAAGACCTGGGTCCTGTTTCCATACCTTGGCCTTCTCCGTACCTTCCCCCCAGCTCACATCCCAGGCAGCAACAGGGCTGCAGCCCCTGGACGTGCTGCCAGGCCACGCGTGGCGGGGGTCCTGGCCACCGTGAGCCGGGGGGGGAGCCCCGCTCCCACAAGTCCACTGCACCCCTCCCCCACAGACGTGATCTCATCCAGCTGCCGCCCCGGGAGGAGGGGCGGGGGGCTGGGCGGCCTTCGCAGCAGCGGGGTTCCCCCACCCTGTCTCTGGCCTGGGAGAAGCTGGGAGAAGTTGAGGCCTTGGGCGGGTGGGGTGGGGGCGGGGCTGCGAGCCCCCGGGGTCCCGGCCCTGCAAGGGTGGGCGGGCGGCGGGCGCATCTGCGTCCGGGCTGCGGTCCTCTCAGCTCTCCCGCCAGGCGCCGCTAATGGCCTCCCGGCTACTGAGCGGCAGCCGCCTCCTCCGGGCTCCGCCCCCGCCCCGGCCCCCGGCGCGGCCCTCGGCCCTCAGCGCTCGCTCGCTGCTGGCAGCGCAGCCGCGGCTCGGGTTTCGAGCTGTTGTGCAGAGCGTGCGTCTCGGCCTCGCGGGCCGCCGGCCTCCCTGGCGGGCCCCCATCCCCGCGGCCAGGCTCCGACAGACCCTCGGGTCGCTCCGGCCGCCTGGCCTGGGAGGGGCCCGATGACACCGTGGCCCGTGGCCTCACAGGTGGCCGTGGGGGGCTGTGGGTGTGGCGGCTGTGACCTCAGGGCGCCCCTGGCTGCTTTTGCCAGGCACCACCTCTCAGCCAGGCCCGCTGCGTTTGGGTGTGTGGGGGGTGCCCCCCCCCCGCGCCAGCGCCGCCCGCCCTGGGTCCACTTGTCACACTTGGGAGACAGGGTTCTCCCTGGGGAGGGCGGAGGGTGTTGGAGGATAGCAGCACGCTCCCTTTCACTGGGGCACCTGGGCGGTAGAGGCCTTGGCCTTCCCTGTGCCCACTGGAGCCAGTTTCCCGGGGCAGGCGGGTGGGAGGGAGGGTGCTGGGCCTGGGGCGGGGCGGGGGTGGGGTGGGTGTCGCCCTAGAGCTGGAGGTGTGGCCTTAGACCGAGGCTGGCTGGGCAGGCTTGTGGGGCGCAAAGTTCTGTAGGAAAGGCGGTTGAGCGGCTGGCTGCTGAGCAGGGCCAGCACGTGTCCCGGCCCAGGCCGGGGCTGCCTCGCTGAGGACAGGGCTCGGGGGGGTGGGGGGGGGGTGGGGGGGGCTGGCCCTGTGTGGGCAGGGGCTCGCGAGGGGGGGCTGGCCGTGTGTGGTCGGGGGCTCGGGGCGAGTCCTCCTGAATGAGGTCTTGGAGGGGCTGGGGCTGGGATGTGAAGCAGCGTAGTGGGCCTTTGGCACTTAACAAGGGGGTCCCAAGCCTTTGCCCACCTCCAGCATTCCCAGAGGAGTTTCTGGGAGCCCTTGCCTGCAGGGAGCCGAGATTCGGGTGTCCCACGTGGGAACGCCCACTGTACCCTGGCCAACCCCAGGAGGGGGAGGGGCAGGTGGGTGGGGGTCTTGGGTATCTGAGGACCCAGGAGCAGGGGCAGCCTCGGTGCCCTCTCCCCCTCCCCCATGGACCCCTTGGCGGGGGAGTGGACTTGCTTCCCTCTACCCCAGCAGCCGTGGAGGCACTGGTCAGGGGTCAAGGAGTGGCCTTGGAGGGGCCCTGTGCCCACACAATGTCTGACGGTTCAGGGGTGGGTCGGGCCAGCAGCGCTTTTGTGAGGATGGCAACTAGAAGGGACAGTCTGATGGAGGAGGTTTGGGGAGGGGGTTCCGAGTTTCTCGCCTGCCCCACCCTGGCCTGGCTGGCTACAGCTGGTGGGCCCTGCTTCTGACCCCGACCCCTGCCGGGATCCCCTCAGCTGGCTTTGGCCTTCGGGGCAGGAAGAGGCCGAGTGGGACCTGGCTTTCTCCCCTTGGGCCCATCGACCAGGACTCATCCTGCCAGCACCTTGTGTGGGTTCAGCTGCAGCAGGTGGCCTGGGGCACGTGGCCTGTCCTCCTCCCGCCATGGAGCGCAGGAGAGAGGAGGCGCAGGAAGGCGGGGGGCGGGGGGGGGGCTCCGTGTCGGGGGAGCTGAGGGAACACTGCCGGCATTGTAATCGGAGAGGGGCAAGGGGAAGAGAGAGCCCGAGCGAGGGCGGCTGACCCCGCGCTCCCCGGGGACAGGTGGGAGAGGCGGAACGAGGAGAGAGTGAAGGATTCCAGAGGTGGGCCGGCTTCCTTTCTCTCAGACAGACACGGGAGGGAGGTGGGCAGCGGGCCAGCGCCGTACCTGCAGTTCCAATCTGCGGTCCTGACAGCTGCAGCCACTTTGGGGAGGGGGAGGGGAGGGGGGGGCTCTGCGAGAGCGGAAAAATCCCAGCCGACACATCAGCCGGTGGCCGCCCGCGTCCGGTGCAGCCTGGGGGGTGGGGGACCCCTGCCGCCCGAAGGCTCGTCCTTGGGGCATGGCGGCCCCCGGGGAGAGCGCAGGCTGGGGGCTGTCTGGGCCCTGGAGGGGTCGGCGGGCTCCCGCCCCCACGGGGTCACATGTGCTTCCTGGCAGCCCGCAGGTGCTGCGCAGGGTAGGGTGGGGGCCGGCTGGCCTGCCGGCGCAGGCGGCCTGGCGATGGATCACGTGGTGCCGCCAGCAGCTCGTTCCCCAGGCTGGGGACAGGGAGCTGACAGCCTGGCCCTGATGGCCATCAGAGCGTTTCCAGCCCTGCTTGGCCCGCAGAGGCGGCTGCTGGCCCAGGGTGCGGGCTGGGCCCTCCTTTCGTGCCGCCTCTGTGGGGCACGGGCACACGGAGGCTCGGTGGAGGGGCGAGGTTGGCGTCCTGCGTCCTGGGGAGGAAGTGGGGTTTGTGGTGGACGGGGGCCCGGCGGCTGCCGTGAGGGGCCGAGTGGACTCTCGTGGGGCCGCAGGGGCTCGGGCCGGCCCGCCACCCCCAGTCTGGTTCGCATTTCTGGAGCGGTGGAGGGTGACGGCGCGCCCCTCCCCGCCCCTCCCCCCCATCTCCTGCTGGCGGGCGGGCCGGGCTCTCAGCCTCCGCTGCTACCGCTGCAGCTCAGGGAGCGACCGGGCCCACTGCCCGGGCCCGAGGCTGGCCAAGCTGCAGCCGCTGTCGGAGTCACAGGCCCAGCAGCCGAGGGCCTGGCCCGCTCGCCCTGTGCCAGGGCCTGCCGGCCCCTGGGGACCGTCCCAGCGGGCTGTCCTCTCCTACCGACTTGGCATCTCCGAGGCTCCCTCAGCCCCTTCTCCTCTCCTGCACCGGCTCCAAGGGTCCCTGACACCCATGCCCCTCCGGCCTCGCCCTGCCTGTCCCCCTCGCCCCGCACTCTTCTCTCAGGCCTTTGTGCAGGGCATGCGGACCCCGCCCCCTGCCGCCCATCGTCTTCGGGAGGATTTGTGAGGGAGGGTGCAGTCCCACCCAGCCCAGGTATGGAGAGGTGAGGCCGGTGGGTGAGCGGCAGGTGGGCCACAGACCGTCCCCACAGAACTGCACCGGTGCCCCGGGGAGCAGGGGAGGCAGGCTGGAGACCCTGGGGCGTCCCTGCTTGCCCGCCCCGCGTGCCCCTCTGCGGGTCGCGTTCTCGCAGTGTCCTCAGTGCCCCGGGGCGGAAGGGGTGCCTTTCTCATCCCCCAGGCCAGACCCCCACACTCCTCCTGGGTCCTGGCTCTCCAGGCAGGCGGGCAGGGGTGATGAGCATGCCCTCTCCCCCACTTCGGCCGGCCAGCTGTAGGCTCCTGCAGGATTAAGGAGAGGAAATTTGGGGTTGGGTTTCTCTCTGAGTGGAACCTGCCGTTGTGACTTTTTATCCTGTTATATTTCCATCAGATTGGACACAGCCCCCTTCTAGTCCTTAATGGTTCTGGCTTTGAGAATTTCCTCCAAAATTACACCATCGCTTTCTGTTTCTCGGTTCCCTGGAGCCCGTCTGTTCAGAGGAGGGGGCAGCTCTAGCCCTGCCCTGTTGGGGTGCCCACGTGGGCCTCGGCACCTGCCCTCTCCCGGGGTCCCTGAGCCTGCGCTGAGGGCTAGCAGGGCCCGGGGCCGGCACCTGGCGCTCTTGGCCATTCCCCGCCCGCTGGCCGGAAGTCAGGCTGCTGGCCAGCCTGGGGGTGCTGGGGTGGCCTGCACAGAGCCGCCCCCACCTCTCTTCTCTGCTGTGCCTGTGGAGCTCACACCACTAGTCTATAACTGTCACCTGCAAGGTTTTAATGGTCCGCCAGCTGTGCACAGCTCGGGGAGAGGCCTGAATTGCCCTCCTCGTGGGCAGGTGGGGCCTTTGGGGGAGTTGGGTGGCTGGGTGGGTGGTGGGCAGCCAGGGGTCCTCCCGGTGTGAGCAGTGCTGCCGGGGCCAATCGCAGGGCTGGGGGCAGGGGTGGGCCCCAGGGGTACACACAGGCAGCTGCCACCTGGTCCTGCCCTCAGGCCTGGGGACTCCCTCTGCCAGACAGTGCCCCTTGATTACCTTCCCCTACATGCCCACTTCGTGGGGCTCCGTGGGCAGAGGCTCAGGTGCCGAGGCCCTGAAGACCGACCAGAGCAAGCTGCATGCCGCAAGCACTGAGGACCCTTCAGGGCACTGGGACACCTGGCAGGCTCTCGGAGCGGGGGTGGGGCGAGACTGCTCCCGGGTTGGGCTGCCTGTGTCCTGCTCGGTCCCTCGCCCTCCTCTGCCCTCACAGGTCTCCTTCGGACCCCACGCCATAGTTCCCTGGTCGGGGGTGCTGGGCACACCGGCCCTGAGCCCTGGAAAGTGGGGGGCCTTCCCCGAGAAGTGGGTACCTTGGCCCACGGAGCCCTGAGGGGTGGGAGGGTGGGCTCGGGCTCCGGCTCAGGGTGCATTCTGAACTGCTGGAGAGGACAGTGTGCGTCCGTGTTTAGAAGATAATTGTTTCGTTTTTAATTATACAAAGTTTCCAGACTTTATATTATCATATCAAAGACACAAGATGCCAGCACATAGTGACCAGAAGAAAACCAGGTTGGGAGCCAGCACGGAAAGTTCCAGTGGGGCTGGGCAGGTGCTGGGCCAGCTCTGAGTCCCACCGCCTGTCTGTCCATCGGCCCCGCTCACAGCTGGGGCAGGGCTGGCCTGGGGGGTGCCCTCAGGGAGGCCTGTGCCCGAGTCAGGTCCATGGGGGCTCTCCGTGGATGGCCCAGCAGCATCCGCCTCTAACTCCGAATCGCCGTCTTTCTGTCTCGGTCCTTGCTCTGCAGAGGGGAGGGCAGTGTCAGGGCCCGCGCAGAGACCAGTGCCAGCCTGCACCTCTGGGCTTCCCCACTGGGTGCTGTCTCGGGTGGTGGGTGCTGAAAGCAACCCCCTTCCACGCTCAGCCCAGCTTCCCCAAGCGGCTTGGGGAGGAGAGTACGCTGCTGCACAGCCGAAATTGTAAAATTAAATTTCCCAGATGTTCAGGCCCCAGGAGCTCGCGCGTGCCGTCTGGAGAGGAAATGGGGATTGGGGAAAGCCGCGCCGTATTTTCTCCTTGCCTGCTCACCCTGCTTTTCCGGTGCCACCAAGCACAGCAGGAGCTGTAAATCACGGCCAGCCAGCGTCTCCCGCAGCGGGGCCTCTCCCCCAGCCCCCAAGTCTCCTGCCCGCTCCTGCCAGCAGGTCCCACAGCTGCACTGGTGTCTGAGTGGGCAGCCCCAGGGGCAGGGGCCAGGGGAGGGCAGGCAGGTGCCCGATAAGCCTTAGGCCAGTGGCAGGGCAAGTGGGTCCCACTGCCCCTGAGTCTCCCTCCCCTGGGGGCAGGGTGGGTGGCCAGAGTTGCTTGATCCAACCCTGGTTTGGTCCCCTAGCTTCCAAGTTGGTGCCGGCCCTGCCTTGGTCTCTTCCCCCATCTGGCCCTGGGTGCCCTTGTCTGGTCCCCGTGGGAACCTGTGTCCAGGGAACTCGGGGAGAGAATGTCCAGGGAAGGCCCAGCCCCGCCTGCTCCCGCTGCGCCCTCCTCCTTGTGCTCCTCCCCCGCTGGGCTCGGGGCTGCGCGTGGGTTAACAGGTGCTGCTGGGGAGCTCTGCCTGCCTCTGGCCCCGCCCTCTCTGCCAGGCAGGTGTGGGTCGCACGGGCGGTTTGGAGGTGGGGGGCGCCCCTTCCTCCTCGCCGCCCCTTCTGGGGACGACCCGCGGCCAACACTCACCAACTTCCTCTGGTTGCTGAGGCAGAAGGTGCAGATCTGTCTGGGCTGGGCGTTCTCGCCGTCGCGGGCGGGGGGCGGGGGCGGCGGGGGCGGAGGGCTGCCAGGGCGCGCCGCGTGGAAGAAGGCGGGCCCCGAGTGGCAGGGTTGCCCGTCGCCGCAGGCCTCACCCACCAGCAACACGTTGCCCAGGTGCGAGATGTAGCTGGAGGCCAGGCGCAGGGTCTCGATCTTGGAGAGCTTGCGGTCGGCCGGCTCGGTGGGGATGAGCGTGCGCAGCGCCGTGAAGGCCGTGTTCACGCTGTTCGTCCGGTCCCGCTCGCGCGCGTTCGCCGTGTGCCGCTGTCGGGGCTCGCGGCCCGGCCGCCCCCCAGGCCCCGGGCCGCCGCCCCCCGCCCGCCGGCCCCCGGCCCGTCTGCGGGCGCCCTGGAGGCCACAGCGCGCCGCGTGCACGCGGCAGGGCTTTTCGTCGGAGCCCGAACTCTCGCTGCCGCGGTCCTCGTCCTCCGACAGCGGGCTCACCTCGGGGTACAGGTAGCGGCCGGGCGGTGCCGAGCGCAGCATCGCGAAGGACATGGGGCCGGCGGCCGCCGTCAGCCCCGCGGCGCGCCGTGCATGCCGCCGCCGCCGCCGCCGCCCAGGCCAGGGGGGCGCGGGGTCTCAGGGCTCCCGCGGTGGCGGCTGCGGCGCCGCGCGCACGTGTGCGTCCCGGGCTGGAGCAGGGCCGCGGGCCGGGCCTTTATAGCCGAGGCGGCCCCTCCCCCGCGCCGGCCCGCCCTCCTCCCCGCCTCCCAGCCCCTGGAGGCCGCTCGGAGCAGGGGCCCTGTGTCCCTCTGCCTTCCCGCGCCACGGTGAAGGGGCCTGGAGCATCGTGCCGTCTTTGGGGGATGCGGGGGAAGTGGGAGCCCCCTTCTGGGTGGTACCAGGGCTGTGCCGCCTCCTCTCCTCCCTCTGCGGGGGGCAGGAGGGTCAAGCAGGACCCATGACCCGGGCCTTCTCGCTTGGCATGACCAAGTTAACCCAGCTGCCCTGGCCCCAGCGCCTGGCCACACCCTGTCTGTCTCTCCCTCCCATGTACACTGGGGCCTTCTGTGCCCGGAGGAGGGGGCTGGAGTTCAGCCCCAGCTCCCTCGGCCGCCCCCCGTCAGGTCTGGGCCTGGGGTCACCTGATGACACACACAGCCTGTCTCTCCTGCACCTGCCTCCTCCTGGCATCAACCTCCAGGTCTGGCCCAAGCTGCGGGTGCCCTCTTTACCGGCTCCTCCCTGCGCTCCTGCTCTGGAGGACCCCCCACCAGCACCCCGTTCCCCTACTGAGTGCTCCCGTGGGCCTTTTCTCTGAGCCACCGACCCCCCAACCCCAGTCTGTCCAATTCAGGGATGGCTGTGTAGACTTGGGGGTCACAGGAGAAGGCAAGGCATTCCTAGCAGCGGCAGGGACACACGGGGGCACACCTGGAGGATGGGCAAGCTGGGAGAACTGAGGTCGGCAGGTTGGGGGCTGGGGGCAGGTGCAGGGGGGCGGCTCCCAGAGGGTCCCGTCCTGCTGTAGGGGGAGGGGTTCCCAGGCTCCGGGCCGTGCTGTCTCATCGGGGCCACTCCTCCCGTGGCTACTGTTGCAGGAAGCGGCCGCCTGGGCAGCAGTCTCCGTGCTGGGTGGAGGGAGGGTGGCGGCTGGCAGGGGCCTCGACCAGGAATGTGTGTCCAGGAATGTGGCTGCTCTGCCCGCTGAGGGTGGGGTGGGGGACAGGGCTTGGGGGCTGGGGAGTCCCTGAACACTTGCAGGTCACAATGCGGTGGGTTCGGTCTCCCTTTGTAGTGGGTTGGTGGGGTCTTCCCTGAGTCCCTGCCCGTGGCTACCCGGTTTTGCCTAAGGCCCCCCGCCAGGGGAGGGAGCCCACGGGCGATGAGGTCACCCTTGCCTGTGGCTGCCCAGAGCCCTGGCCAAGGAATCCAGGGGGGAGGCTCTGGGGTTGGCACCACTTCAGTGGAAAATGTGAAGGTACAGCTCCGGCGCCTCTGAGGGTCAGGGGGGTGGTGGGGGACAGTGCCGGCCGCCCTGCCACGTCACACCCCAGGGAGGAGGCACGAGTCAGGGTGCCCGGGTGCTGCCCCTGGCTAGCCTTGAAGCCAGTCCCTTTGCTCTCACCTTTCCCCCTCGTCGGTATCTTTTGGGGGACTTGGAGGGACGGGTGGGCACAGTGGGTGTCCAGTGCCGATACGCTGGCCTCCTGCCCCAGGACATCCGGAACACGGTGGGCAATGTGCCCTTGGAGTGGTACGATGACTTCCCCCACGTGGGCTACGACCTGGACGGCAGGCGCATCTATAAGCCCCTGCGCACCCCTGACGAGCTGGACCAGTTTCTGGACAAGATGGACAACCCTGACTACTGGTGCGGGCGTGGGGCGGAGACTGGGGGCGTGGGACAGGGCCGGTGGGCTGGGGCGGGGCGGGGCAGGGCCTCGGCTCTGACGGGCAGTCCCTTAGGCGCACGGTGCGGGACCGGATGACGGGGCACAGCGTGCAGCTGACAGATGAACAGGTGGCCCTGGTGCGGCGACTGCAGAGGGGCCAGTTTGGGGATGTGAGCTTCAACCCGTACGAGGTAAGGGGCAGCCGCTGGCCCCAGGGTCTGGGGGCACCTGCGGGGCCCGGGCCCACACCCCTCTGCTCATCCCCCCAGCCGGCTGTGGACTTCTTCAGTGGGGACCTCATGATCCACCCGGTGACCAACCGGCCTGCTGACAAGCGCAGCTTTATCCCGTCCCTGGTGGAGAAGGAGAAGGTGGGTGCGGCCCCATCCTCCGGTCCGCCCCCGGCCACCCGCCCCCGCCCTGACCCCGCCGCCTCTGCAGGTCTCCCGCATGGTGCACGCCATTAAGATGGGCTGGATCCAGCCCCGCCGCCCTCGGGACTCCACCCCCAGCTTCTACGACCTGTGGGCCCAAGAGGACCCCGATGCGGTGCTGGGCCGCCACAAAATGCACGTGCCTGCACCCAAGCTGGCCCTGCCGGGCCACGCGGAGTCCTACAACCCACCTCCCGAGTACCTGCCCAGCGAGGAGGAGGTGAGCCTGGTGCAGGCTGGGGTCTGCCTGCCCCCGCCCGCCCTGCGCTCCGGGCTCACTCCTGCCTTCACAGCGCATGGCCTGGGAGCAGCGGGAGCCCGACGAGAGGAGGCTCAACTTCCTGCCGCACCGGTTCCCGAGCTTGCGGGCTGTGCCCGCGTACGGCCGCTTCATCCAGGAGCGCTTCGAGCGCTGCCTTGACCTCTACCTGTGCCCACGGCAGCGCAAGATGAGGGTGTGTGGTTGGGGGGGAGCTCCCGGGCAGGGGCCGGGAGTGGGGGCGGGGGTGGATGCCGCTGACCCCTTATGCTCCTCTCCCAGGTGAACGTGGACCCTGAGGACCTCATCCCCAGGCTGCCCCGGCCACGCGACCTGCAGCCTTTCCCCACGTGCCAGGCCCTGGTGAGCAGACAGGGCGGGGCGGCCGGGAGCACACAGTTCCGGGGCTCCGTCCCTCACCGCCCCTTCTCTGCAGGTCTACAGGGGCCACAGTGACCTCGTCCGCTGCCTCAGTGTCTCCCCGGGTGGCCAGTGGCTGGCATCAGGTGGGCCTCGGGTGGGGCAGCCCTGCCATGGGGGCTGGGCTGGGGGCCGGGTGCTGAGAGCCCATCCGCTGTGCTCAGGCTCAGACGATGGCTCGGTGCGGCTCTGGGAGGTGGCCTCCGCCCGCTGCGTGAGGACTGTGCCCGTCGGGGGCGTGGTGAAGAGTGTCGCCTGGAACCCCCGCCCGACCGTCTGCCTGGTGGCCGTGGCAGTGTGAGTATGAGGCCAGGGGTGCCCGCGCCGGTGGGGGTGGTCCTATGCCTGGGGGCCTTCACTGGGCTTTGGCCACAGGGAGGACGCAGTGCTGGTGCTGAACCCGGCCCTGGGGGACCGGCTGGTGGTGGGCAGCACGGACCAGCTGCTGAGCGCCTTCACCCCGCCCGCGGAGCCTGCTGCGCAGCCCGCCCACTGGCTGGAAGCCTCGGAGGAGGAGCGCCGGGGCGGCTTGCGGCTGCGCATCTGCCACGGCAAGGTGTGGGGGCTATGGGGGAGGGCGGGGGGAGGAGGGGGAGGGGGCGGGGGCGGGGGCGGCTGAGCCCACCTTGCCTTCCTGCAGCCAGTGACACAGGTGACTTGGCACGGTCGTGGGGACTACATGGCCGTGGTGCTGGCCACTCCGGGCCACACCCAGGTGCTGATGCACCAGTTGAGCCGGCGCCGCAGCCAGAGCCCTTTCCGCCGCGGCCACGGCCAGGTGCAGTGCGTGGCCTTTCACCCCGTGCGGCCCTTTCTGCTCGTGGCTTCCCAGCGCAGCGTCCGCCTCTACCACCTGCTGCGCCAGGAGCTCACCAAGAAGCTGATGCCCAACTGCAAGTGGGTGTCCAGCCTGGCAGTGCACCCGGCAGGTGAGGGGGCGCCCTGGTTGGGGGGGTGCAAGTGAGGGGGCCGCCAGGTCCCTACCACCACGTCTTCCCCCAGGCGACAACGTCATCTGTGGCAGCTATGACAGCAAGCTGGTGTGGTTTGACCTAGACCTCTCCACCAAGCCGTACAGAGTGCTGAGGTGAGGTGCTGCTGGGTGGCGGGCTGCTCCCTACTCGGCCCCCCCACCCCCCTCAACCTGGTCCCCTCCTCAGGCACCACAAGAAGGCCCTCCGGGCCGTGGCCTTCCACCCCCGGTACCCGCTCTTCGCCTCTGGCTCCGACGACGGCAGTGTCATCGTCTGCCACGGGATGGTGTACAAGTGAGTGCCAGTGCCCGCCTGCCCGCCCGCACCCCATGGGGACTATGCTGCCCACATCCTGAGCCTCTCCCTTCCCCACAGCGACCTGCTGCAGAACCCGCTGCTGGTGCCTGTGAAGGTGCTCAAGGGGCACAGCCTGACCAAAGGCCTGGGGGTGCTGGACGTGGCCTTCCACCCCAGCCAGCCGTGGGTCTTCTCCGCCGGGGCTGACGGCACCCTCCGCCTCTTCACCTAGGGGGCCCTGCTTCCCGGGAGGGGCACGTGGGGCTGGGCTGTGTGTGTGCTCAGGACACTCAATAGAGGCGTTTCTCCTGCTGGTGTGACCTTCTCTGAGTCAGGATGCCTAACGGGGGAGAGGGCCTGCTGACCTGCCCGGAAGGAGAGGCCACGTCACTGCGGCACCTGCTGAGCAGCAAATGGCTTTATTGGGAAGGGGGGGGACAGCGACTTGCCCACCCTCGTGGCCCCAGCCCTCCCTTGCTGTGTGGGCCTAGGGGCTCCCCTCGGGCAGGGGGCTCCTTAGGGCCCCATCTCGGAGGTTCGGTTCGGGCCGGCGAGGCTGGTATTGCGTGTAGGGGCAGCGCTGCCACGGGAGCCTCAGGCGAACTTCACCAGGCGGCCCAGAGTCTCAGCAGCTTTCACGCGCACCGCGGGGGCCGGGTCCTTGAGCAGGAGCTGGAGCGCTGGGGGACAGGGAGCTGCTGCTGGGGGCTCCTCTGCGGCCCTCTGAGAGCTGAAGGTCCGAGCCCATGGTCCCGCCCACACCCCGCTAGCAGCTGTGGCTAAGGCTGAACCCCCCTTTCTTGGCGCGCTGAGCCTGGGGGCCAGGACCCCAAGGCTCACACCCCACCCTGTGCGTGGGGGCTGCCCGCCCACCGCCCTCCTAAGACAGGCCTCTGCCGGGAGGGCTCAGGAGCCAACGGAAAGATAGTTTTTCCTTTTTTAGTGTTTTTTAAGCTCTTGGAACAGTTAAGAAGTTTCCGTGAATTACTAGAGACGATGAGGTCACCAGTGACAGGGAAAAAATCCTTGAAATCCAGGAAAATCACTTAGTCCCCCCTGGTGCCCACAGGGTCAGCGCGGCCCAGCGCGTCGTGGGGGGCGGGGCCCCCAGGACTGGGGCTCACCCGCCAGGAGCTGCTCCAGGTCCACCTGCGGCCGGCGCTCAGCCTCCACGTGCAGCACCAGGAACCCTGCGGGGGTGGGGGTGGGGCTGGGGTCAGAGTCCGCGCGGTGGGGAGCGGGAGGGGGGCCCGGGGCAGCCTCACCTGTGAGCATGGGGGCCGCGGCGCGGATGTCCTCCCAGCTGCTCTTGAAGTAGAACAGGCTGGTGCTCAGCAGGCGGCCCAGCAGGTCGGGGAAGTAGTGCATCTGCAGGAGGCCCTCGGTCAGGCTCCGCCCCCGCCCCGCCGCCCCGCCCCCGCCCCCGCCCCCGCCCCGCCCCTCACCAGGTGCTTGCAGGTGGTGTTGAGGAACTCTCCGAAGTGCAGGCCCCGGTCCTCCTGCAGGTGCTTCTGGAAGATGGCTGCCAGCTCCTCACACTCCAGGTTGGGGCCGCACATGCGCAGGGCGAACCTGCAGGCCTGCAGGGCACGGGCCGAGCCCTGAGTCCCTGAGTCCCTGAGTGAGTCCGGCCCGGCCTGCCCATACCCCCTGGCTACTCACAGCAGCCACTGGGGGCTGGGGGTCCTGCAGGTGCAGCAGCAGGGGCACAAGCCCGGCAACAACCTGCTCCAGGAAGACGTCCTCGCAGTCCCCCTGGCAGGCTTTGTTGAGGTGCCCGAAGAGGCGGATCGACGCAGAACGGAACTCCATCTGTTCCTGGGGGGGGGGGGGGCCGGCAGGTGTCACCCTATGGGGCCCTCCCCAGAACTGCCCACCTGTCGACCCTGGGGCCTGGCCCTGAGGGGGTGGTGGTGACGGCTCGCGGGGCTCGGAGAGGAAGGGGTAGGAGCCAGGCGGGCATGGCCAGGGGCGGGGGGGGCGGGGCGGGGCGGGCGGGGCCTACACTGTCGAAGAAGGGCCGGATGCGGATGGCAACGTGCAGCAGCACCGAGCGCAGGTCCCAGGCCTCCACCAGGTCCAGCAGCCTCGCGAGGCCCACCATGGCCTCCAGGGCCACCAGGCTGTGCGGGTCGTCACCGTCGTCTAGCCCACTGATCATGGCCGTCAGGAGTTGGGGGCCATGGGCCCGTACCTGGGGATGCCACACACACCCGTGTGCCCAGGTCGTGCCGTGGAATGGCTCAGCCCCCACCCTCCCGGTGCCATCTCCACGCCCATGCCCACCGCCTGCACCGCGTCCACCTGGGTTTCCTCACTGGCCGCAGCTGTGCCGTCTCTCCCGGGGACAGGGCCCCAGAGGGTGGCCAGCCCCTCACCTTATCCGGGGAGCCCGAGGCAATGTTGGCCAGGCCGCGGAGCACCAGCCTTCGCACACGGGCGCACGGGTCCTTCTGCCGCGCCAGCAGGTTGTCCAGCAGGGACTCCAGGAGCATCAGGTCGTTGACCATGTTGCTGCTAAGCAGCTGGGGGCAGAGGTGCTCTGACTACCCTTGCCCCACTAACCCCAGGCTTGCCCCGCCCCCTCCCCACCACTACACTGGGCAGCCCTCCCAGTCACAAGTCACTTTGAGGAGGGGACATGGCAAAGGCCAGCTGAGGCCTGTATGTGAAGCCTGGGCTCCTGGCCTCCCCGGAACTCCTGACCCAGCCCCATCCGGGCCCCCGCTGCCATGGCCTGGGGCAGGTTTTCCAGGAGGAGGCCTGAGCCTGCCTGTTGGGGAGGGAGGGCTCCCCGCTGCCCCGCCAGGCCCCTATTCGTGATCCAGAACACGTGGCTCCTACCTCGGCCAGGAAGGCTGTGGAGCTGACCCTCTGGATCTCATACACACTGCTCTGCGTGGCGAACAGCGCCTTCGTCACCAGGGGCAGCCGGGGGCCCGCGAACTTGGCCATGGCACTGGGAAGGAGGCTACACTGGGCAGGGCTGGGGCCGCAGGCCTCCCCCGAGCACCTCCCACTCCCACGTGGGCCTGGGGGCACTTCTGCCTCCCAACCTACACTGTCTGTGCCCTCCGGCCCGTGAGCCCCTTGCCCGGCTGCCGGGCCCTGCACATCCTCCCTCTCCAGACGCGCCCCTCCCAGCCCGCCGCGCCTAGAGCTCCCCAGCTGCCTCCCCGCTGCCCCCACGCACCTGCTCCTCATGCTGGGCCCCCTCCCAGGTGCCGCTGGGGGCCCCCGGATGGTACCTGAACAGGACCTGGCCTGTCAGAGCCCAGCCAGCACCAGACCTGGGGTGTGCGGGCCGGGCCTGCTCACCTGGCCAGCCGGGTGACCCCCTCCTCGTGCCCGGCCGAGGTCCTGAGCAGCTGCCAGCCCCCCTCCCGCTCCATGCACTGCACCACGTCGTCGTTGCCACCTCGGAGAAGCACGGCCTGCAGCGCGTCCACCGCGGAGCTGCAAAGACACGGGCGTGGCTGGCAGGGCGCCCAGCTACGCGCGCGCATGCGCGCGCACGCACACCTGTGCTGCTGGCAGACGTGTCCCGGGGCCGCCCAGCCAGCTCCCTACCAGCAGCATCCTATGGGGCGCAGGTTCTGGGCTTGCCCCTTCCCCTCATCCGGGCACCACTGTGGACCCTCTGATCTCAGGCAGACTGCTCCTGTCTCCCCAACCCCCATGAGGGGATGTTGGGGACTCTGCAGGTAGTGTCCCCAAGGCCCCCTGGAGCAGGCAAGGCCCTCATTAATTTTAGGGTAACAATCAGCTGCTTTTTTCACCTGCCTTAAAGACCTTCGTTTAAAAAAAAAAAAGATGAAAAAGAAAATGGAGAAAACGCTTCATAAAAATGAACTCAAAAGGCAAATCAGAGTCTGACTCCTGCCTGGGCCAGGCAGCTCCATCTGCCACGCCCAGCTGGCCCTCTCTCTTGTAGGAGGGGCCCAAGGAGGCAGAAACCAGCTGGAACTGCGTGTCTGGCCCCCTCACTTGATGAACCCTTCCCCAGCTCAGGCAGAGGGTGCAGGGCTGCCAGTGAGCAGGCAGCAGGGGCAGGACCTCACAGGATTAGGGACAGCAGTGCTGGCCCAATATGGACCTGGCAGAGGCTCACACCAGCCTGCGGCCCAGAGAGACAGCACATCAGGGTCCCCAGGGCCACACAGGGAGGGCCTCAGGGCCGCAGCCCCCACCCCTGTGCTGATCCCCTCTCCTGACATCGATCACCTCACGTCAGTCCCCGCGTGGGCCCTCAGACGTGAGTGTGTGTCAACGTAGGGCCGTCCCTGGGGCTCCTGGCCCAAGGGCACATGCCCACCCCCTGGCCAGTGCACTGGACCCTCCACGGGGCGGTCAGGCGTCAGCTGCATGGGGTCTTCCTGTGACCTCGATGGCTCAGCTGCTGGGGTGCAGGGGCAGCCAGGGGCCTAGGCGCTTGGAGCATGAGGGCCAGGTCTTGCCAGCTGCACAGTACAGGCCTCACATCTGGGGAGGGGCGGGGTGGGTGTGGGGGACTCTGACGCGCTTTTGGAGGCCCTGTGACTGGTCCTGGTCCAGGGGTCCTGGCAGCCCAGGAAGCAGATGCTGGTAGACTCCCCCAAGCCCAGCCGTATGCACACAACCCACTTCCTCCACCTCGGCCCAGCTCCATCCTTATGGTCATCCCCGGGTGGAATGAGGGCTGTGGGGATGCCCCTGGTTGGGGGGAGGGGTCTGGTGTCCACTGACAGCTGGACAGGCTCCCTGGCTGTGCGTCCACAGACTATACCCAGCTGGGTCCCCGCCCCAGGGAAGACACTAGAAGGTGGCTCCCACTGTCCCAGGAGCTCTGCAGTCCCAGCAGAGGCCCAGACACTGGGGGGCCCCTGGACGTGGGGCGCCCACACCGACTGCAGGCACAGAAAACCAATCCAGCCACGCGGTCACTGGGCAGATGCCCATGGTGCCTGCCAAGGAGTCCCGCACGGTGTGGGCAGGGCTGGGCCACACCTAGGGCCCAGCAGCTCTGCGCCTGGCTCCACACCCTGCGCCAGGCCTCAAGGCCCAGAAGAGGTGCCACCTGGCTACAGCGAACGGGCAGTGGTGAGAGGGGCAGGTCTGGCCGAGGAGCAGGTCGACAATTCAGATGAGGTGCCTCCCTGTCTGTTCACCCTACTGCCCAGACTTTCTGGGGGTGTGGCGTTTGCAAGGGTCTGACTTGCTGGCTAATGGCCTCCGTCAGAGCCAAGGCCTGTGCCTGGCACTGCACACATCCTGGCTCAGGGGTGGCCCCCCAGAACCCCTCTTTGGGCCATGGGACTGTAGGCCCCACAGCTCAGACCACGGCGCTGGAGCCGGTGTGCTAGGCCCGGGGTTGCTTGGGCCATGTCTGCTGGGCCGTTCACATTTCCACCCGGTCTGCACAGTCAGGCCAGGCCTCCTGACACACAGCCTTCGCTGGAGTGGATGCGTTAGTTCTGCGGTGGGGCAGCCCCGCAGTGGGGCGGGGCGAACTGACTCTGTCCCTCATGTGTCCCCAGCCAGACCCTGGGGAAGGGTGGGGAGGCGGCCAGGCTGACAGTCACTCAGGCTCCGGTGGCCCTGGGGCGTCAGCTTCCTCTGCTCATCCTGTGGCCCCAGACAACTGTTTGGAGCCCTGAAGAGCCACCAGGGGGAGCAGGAATGTCCCCAGGAGCTGAAACAGCCCCACCCTGCCGTCCCCAGGCTCCTGCCCCAGGACCCAGGGCCCCAAACCCCAACGAGAGGCAAGGGGAACGTGCCTGCATAGGCCAGTGGCACCAGGGGCCTGGCTCTGAGCCAACCCGGCATCACCCGTGTGGCAGCTGGGCCCTCCCCAACAGGGCTGGGGGCCGGGGCCAACCCAGCTGAGAGGCCACTCAGGGGAGGCAGGGAGGCTGCTGCAGAGTTTCTGTCTGAAGGTGGGGGGCCCCAATCAAGTGTGGGAAGAGCTGGAACTTGGAGCTGAAGACAGGTCGCAAACACAGAGTGGGCTCACGCAGACCCTGCCATACCCAAGCATTCCTCATGCTCCGCCCTCCCAAAGAAGGCGCAGTTCACGACCCATCTGATGTCCCCAGGAAGCCCCGCCCCGACTGTCCCCAGGGACAGGGAAGCTGCACTCCCAGCAGGGACAGCAGCCCACAGACGAGCGTGCCAGGGGCGCAAGGTGGGGCCCGCTTACCTGCAGGGCTCGAGGCTCCGCGAGGCCAGGCCTGCGCTGGCGCTCTTCCTCTCCTTGGCCTGCAGGTCCCTGGGCAGCTGGACACCCACGGTGCAGCTGACCCGCAGCAGCAATGCCGCAAACAGCTGGGGGTGGAGCTCCAGCACCGCCGGCCCAGACGCCGGGGCAGACGCTACCTCGTACAGCGCACAGGTGGCCTGGGGACGGGGCCACCTCAGCCTCAGCCCTCCCCGCTCCGGGCCAGGTCTAACGAGGCCGGCCACAGCGAAGGCTGGGCCCTGCACCCCAGGACCCAAACTAGCCTGAAGCCCCACTTCCTTAGCAGGTACCCCATGTCCCCAGAGGTCTTGGGCCCTGGGAGCAGCAGGAGGCGCCTGAGGGGCGGCCGGGTGGGCAGGACAAGGAGCTCAGCCCTGCCCAGCTGGGCCCTCGGGGGCAGGAGGCAGGCCCAGGGCAGTGTGGCCGCCGGGGGACGGGCTCCCAGCATCTGCTCTCGTGCTTTAGCAGGAGGAGGAGGAAACTCTCTCACAGCTGCTTTACTGTGGAAACGCTGCCAAGCTGGGTTTATTCTTTTTCCGCAGGGTGAAACAGAGTGCGCTCCCTCGGGGACCGACACCTGCGGGGCCTTTACGAGCGCCTGCTCCGGTGCCCCAGTCAGCCTCCAGGTGCCTGCGGGGTGCCACCCAGGCCCCCCCCCCCGAGGGGCCCTCCCGCGGCGGCCACGAGGCCCCTTACCAGCCTCCTGGACCGGCAGGGGGGAGGGGGAGGGGCCCGGCGTGCCGCCCCAGAGCTCACTCACCGCAAGGGGCGGCAGGGTGGCCGCGCGGTCGGGCGCGCTGCTCCGCAGGAAGGCCCGGCTCTGCTTGAACGGCACGTCCCTGTTCATCTTCTCCAGGAGCAGCCCCAGGACCTGCGTGGCGAGGCTGGGCTCCACGGCCAGCGCCCTCCACAGGGTGCAGGTGTGGCTGGAGCGGGGCAGGAGGACGGTCACCCCGAGGCCGCTGCTGGCCCCTGTCGTGCCCACCAGCCTCAGCTCCAGCCAGGCCACGAGCGGCACCCTGACCTCAGACCCCAACTCACCCCTTCCTCTGACCCAGTGGCCTGCAATCAGGCGGCCCGGGGGGCGAGCAGAGCTGGCAAAAAGGGCAGAAGATCTCACTGGTACGGGGGCGGGGAGAGGAGGCGACCCCTGGGAGCTGCCAGAAGCAGACACTGGACTTCCTTGGAGGGGGCGGCACCACCCCAGGCCTCGGGGGCACCTACAAGTCACCTTTCCCGCAATGAGCAGCACGTGGCCAAGGAAGGCAGGCATGTGAGTGAGGTCAGGCGGAGGCCGCAGGAGGCCCGAGCAGCCTGCAGACCCCGGGTGCTCAGACACACGGGGAGGCAGCTGTGCGTCGCACGTTTACGGAGAGAAGTGACAGACTCCAGATATCTAACTGGACCCGGAAATTCTAAAAATAGAGCACATCTGGAAGCCAACCAACAGCCCTTTAGAAATGAGACACAGGGACTTCCCTGGCGGTCCAGTGGTCAAGACCTGTGCTCCCAGTGCAGGGGGCCCGGGTTCGATTCTTGGTCAGGGGACTAGATCCCACATGCTACGCGGTGTGGCCAAAAAGACAAAACAAACAAACAAAAAGAATTGAGACACCTAACCCTGCACTCAGTGACATATTTGGCACCAGCCTGGATACAGCAGGAGAGAGAAACAATGAAGTGGAAGGTAAACGGAGGGAGTTACCCAGAAGCCAGCAGAGAACAATCACGGTGGAAATTCAGAGCCAGACGTGTAGGGGGTGGGACGAAAAGGTCTGGCAGACATTTGAGAGAGTGTCTGAAGAGGGGGGCTGAAAACCGGTCAGAGCTGAGGACAGACACCAACTCACAGGCTCAGGAAGCCCGGCAGCCGCCTGGCGGAACAAGGAATGGACACCCACGCCCCCCACCCCCAAAGAAGCAGAGTGCCATAGACAAGGGGCACCTGGTGCGTGTCCCTCACGACCTCGGCACCACCTGGACTCACAGGAGCCAGAAAAGGACACGTCCTCTTACTCAGACTCAAAGAAAGCACGTGCCCAGCTCGAGTCCCAAACTCTGGCAAATAACCTCCGAGAAGGACAGCTGAATAAATGCACATTCAGACGCACAGAAGTGGGGCTTGTCGCCCCCAGGAGCCGCACGGGGCTCTGGAGGGTGCACTCCAGCGGGAGGGCGCCAGGGCCCTTCGCCGCCTGGTCTCTTCACACCAGGCAGCTCTGCTGTGACGCGGCGACGGCAGCCACGGGCACGGACAAGGAAACGAAGGTGTGCTCGCTCCCGGAACGCCACCACGGACACGGACATTCCAGTTGCATATGACTTTCCGGACATGAAATATAATTCTTTTGACTTTTCCCCAACCGTTTACAAGTGTATAGCCCATCGTTGGCTCAGAGGCAGCGGGTGGTGGGCAGATTTGGCCCTGGCCGCACTGTGCCCACCCTGCCCTGACGACCCCGCTCCTATGAACACGCAAAGCACTGGCACAGCAGGAAAGGAGGGACAGCAGCACCCTGCACCCCGAGGACAGCAAAAGAAGCAGGAGAACGTCCAGAGGGCTTCACTGACACCACGTTCAAGATCAGGCAAAACACACCTCTGGCAACAGCAGTCAGACAGCAGCGACCTTTCAGGGAGTTTCGACCGAGCAGGCACAGAGCCTAGTAGGGGCTGAATGCCTGCCCCGTCTCCCTCTGCGCGCGGCTGAGGCCCCCCAGGGCCTGTGGCAGTGTCCGTGCTCTCCTGCATGAGCTGCACCCATGAAAGGCAGGGACGCCGAGCCGAGGGGCGGGTGCGTGAGCAGACACACTGCCTGCACAGGGCAGCCACGACAAGGACGGGCAGGGCGGGGGGCCGCCCCTGCAGAGGCCTGCACTGCCCGGGGACGCTGGAGAACACAGAGTGTGCAACTTCCAAACTAATTGAGTAGAAGACGAAATTGTAAAAAAGACCCCGTCAATCTAAAAAGGACAATGAAGAAGATAAAGAAAAAAGACCAAGAGAAGACAAAAAATAAGACAGTGGGTTTAACCCCAACTACCTCAGCAACCAAGAGCGTCTATTTACCCTGGAAAAGGAACACGCCTAAACTGCAAAGGCAAAGAAAGGCTGACAGTGACGGGCCGGGAGAGGCGACAGCGGCAAACGCTGACAGATGTGACCTGGGGAGAAGCCGCACACACTGGGACCGGGGCCCCGAGCGGCGCCGGCACCTAAGTGAGAGCAAAGCAGGCAGCGCGCGCGCACGTCTTGACGGCAGGTGCAGGCGCGTCCGCCACCGGGGCCATGGCCACGGGGAAGGGCTGTGCTGCCTCCCCACACAGGGGCCTCCAGGAGGCCTCCACCCACGCCGTGGACAGCAAACAAAGACAGGGGCAGCGGGCCCTGAGCTCTGGAAGCACTGGGACCACAGCAACGGCCACCTGGAGGCCTCGGTGCAGGAGGGGAGGGGACCCCAGGGGCTGTGGTACACAGATAAGGCTGGGCACAGGCCCTGGCGTGGAGAAGTCCTGCCCTGAGAGCCCGAGGATGGCAACTTGAGGGTCGCCGATGGGAGCTCGGGGGCTGGGGTGCGAGTGGGGAACGGGTCGGAGCTCCCATACTTCGCCCCGCCCCTGGCAACCACGAATTGCCCCCTTCCTGGCTCAAGGAGGGGGCCCCAGGGGTCTGCTCACAGATGATGGTGGACACCCTCCAGAGAACCAGCCCTGAGGACTGGCCAGCACAGCCCATGAGAGTGAGCCTGTCTCCACCCAGTCCAGGGCCGGGGTCTCCAGGCTCCCACGCAGAGGGGCTGGGGCCCGTGAACGCCACACCAGGGTGGCAGTGACCCTGGAATGTGGAGCCCAGGTGGCTGGAGCCCCACCCGCCCCCACAGGCTAGTGGGCACCACGTACCTGTCAAAGGGCAGGGGGCTGCCCAGAAGGCTGGACACCACGGCGGCGTGGTGCCGGGCCGCCAGGACGTACACGCTGTGCTGTGCGGCCTGCAGCACGTGCTCCCCGCGGGTCTCCTGCAGCTTGGAGCGCAGCACGCTCACGATCTCGGGCACCTGTGGGCGGGCACGCAAGCGCGGTTAGGCCTGCAGCGGGGACACGCCCACACCAGGGGCCCGTCCCCCATGGCCAGGGTGCAGGGGCCCCGGGGAGGCTGGCTGGCCAAGGGGAGGGAAGTCCTGTGAGCTCAGAGCTCCCTGCTGCCGGTGCCCAATGGACAGCAGGATCGCAGAGACCTCGGGGCCGAGGGAGCCGATCCCACACTCCACACGGGAAGCGGGAAGCGACGGGACCCAAGAGGGGCCTGCTGGGAGGAGGCACTGAGACACACACAGGCGTGTGCAGGGCAGAGCGGGAGGGGAAGGCCACCGCAGTGAGCGCTGAGGCTGATGGGGTGACCCAGCCTGTCCCTGGAGGCAGGTCACACACGGGCTGCGCTGCCCCACACCACCTCCCGTGCGGCGTACTGGAACAGGGACAGCGACATGCAGCCCTGTGCCCAGACTGAGGCCACAGCTGGGCTGGGAGAGGGCCGGCAGCCTCAGGCAGGCTTCATGGGCTGCAGCTGCTGCAGAGGCCACAGATGGGTAACCAGGGCACAGTCACCATCGTGGGCCCCGCGCCACGGGGGTGCTGCCCACGACGGTCTGGGCTGCACAGCTGGGAAGCACCCTGGTGCAAGGTGAGAGCTGATGACAGAGCACTGGACACGGCCCCAGGGACGTGGTCCCCGGGACGGGAAGCTGGCAGGCCGTGGGCTCCGCCAACCCTGGGCTCCTGGGCAGGGCTGGCTGAGGAACCCGCCCGGGGGCCTGGGCCACAGGAGCAGCGGGAAGGGACCGGCGCGGGGGCACGGGGCGTGGTCCTCGGCAGGGGAGGCAGTGCTGCATGTCCAGTGCTGCCTGGGCCGGGCCAGAGCCCCTGCCTGGGCCTCAGGGAGAGGCCCTGCCACCACCATTTCTCAAAGGACTTGTAAGCATGACGAGGCTGTTTTCTTTTTATGACCTCGAGCCCAGAAGGTTGAGGACCCGACTCACAGGCATCCGCACCTCCTTCTAAAGACCTGAACCTCTTTGCTTTGCTCCCACCCGCCTGCCCAGACCCTCGACTGGTCCAGCTGCGTCTCCCTGACAAGACAGGCCGCCACACTAAATAGCCTCCCCGTGTTCCTGCCCGGGGACCTGGGCGGGAAGGTGGTGCTTTAGTGGAGCAGCCTTCGCAGCCGCTGGGCCGGTGCCACCCGTTAGCCGTGGGCGCAGTGACGTTCGCAGACAGCTGCACTGGGACCTTCCAGTCCACGGCCGCCGCTGCAACAGGCCAGACCGTCTCCGGGGCGAGGGGCACGGCTCCTCTCCAGTCTCCTGGGCTCTTTCTTGGCCACGAGGGGCACTGGTCCCCTGAAGATGTGCAGGCCTGGAGGACTCAGGCACTCGTGTGGTTCCCGCACAGACGCAGGTGAGGGCGGCCTTCCTGCAGAAGCCTGTCCCTGTCACCCCAGGTTCTCAAGTGCATTGGAATAGAGTTGCCCATATATATGCTTCATGGTATGTCGAATCTCTTATGTATACGTTTTCCCCTTTCTCACTTTGCTTTCTTGGATGTTGGCTCTCTTTCTGTGGCTTGTCTTGGCAGAGCTTTATTCCTAATTGTTTCACTGGGCTTATCTATCTTCTTCTCTAATGTCCTCTTTGCTGTTGCATATTCTTTTCAGCAGCCGTACCCGTGGGCGCCTGTGAGCAGCTTGAATCTGCTTCCTGCAAACCGTGATGGCAGCGCCCAGGCGCTCAGGCGTGGCGGGCTCTGGGGCTGCATCGGCACCGGGTTCTCGGCTTCCCAGGACTGGTGAGCAGGGGCTGCACCCTAGGCCTGCAGGGCTGCTCCAGACGTACCTTCACCAGCCCTGCTCCCGCGCCTCTTGGTGGCAAGCCCCGCGGGGGCCCTTTAACCTTCCCTCACACCTGGTCTAGGCTGTCTCCTCACAGTAGCCTCACGGAGCTATAATTGCACACCACATACTTCACCCATTTTAAGTGTACAAGTCAGTGGTTTTTCGTATATTCACAGGGTTGTGCAGCCATCAATTTTAGAATATTTCTATCACCCGAAAAGAAACCTCATTTCCACGAGCAGTCGCTCCCGGGTTCCCCCGCCCCACCCCTGGCGACCACGAATCCACTTTCCGTGTCTGGATTTGCCTCTTCTGAGCATTTCAGAGAAATGGAATCACACTCTGTGGGGCCTTCTGTGACCAGTGCCTCACACTTCGCCGAGCATTTTCCGGGCTCCTCCAGGCGCTGCGGCGGGAATCGGCCCGTCACTCCTTCCAGCTGCTGACGAGTGTTTCACTGAACGGACACATCCAGCGACTAACTGGTGGGCGTCTGCGTCGTTGCCATGGTTGGGCTGCCAGGCGCATGTCCGTACAGGTTCCCATGGGCATGGGCCCGCTGCTCCCGGGTACACGCCTAGGAGTGGAACTGCCGGGTTGGGCGGCGCCTCCGTGTTTAACGCCTGCCGGGCATCTCTGCAGCAGCGGCTTCACTTCCCATGCCCGCTGTTCTTTCCCGGCATGTCTGTCCCGCCCTCCACCTGACCAGCCTGGCTTGCTGGCGGAGGGGCTCAGCCCGGTCACGGGTCACCTGCTAGGACCACTTTTTCTGATTTAGTGTCAGAGAAACTCAAAGTCCAACAGTGTCCAGGTGTCTCTACGGGGTCCCCCTGCCAGGCTCTCAGGGTAGGAAAGAAAACGGTGGCCCGCCACGGCCCCCATGGGTACTGATGCCAGTGGCCATGTCACATGAGACAGAGGTGGCACGTTGCAGACAGGCTGAAGGTGTAAGTCAGGGACACAGCACCCGGGGTAGGTGTGCTGAGTATGTCTGGGAGCCTGAGCCAGGAGGAGGCAGCCCAGCAGCTCCCTGAGAGGCCAGAAGCAGCCTCGGTGTGCTGGGCCCAGGGAGAGGCACCTGGATTTATCAAGGACGGGTGGGACCTGGAACTATTAAGGGACTCCTAGAAGAAAACGGGGAAATCTTCAGGACATTAGGTTTGGCAATGATTTCTTGGATGTGATGCCCAAAGCACAGGCAACAAAAGGAAACACAGGCATGTGGAACTATATCAAACTTTAAAACTTTTATGCATCAAAGGACACAGTCATGAGTGTGAAAAGACAACCTATCGAATGGGAAAAATATCTGCAAATCATATATCCGATAATGGGTTAATGTCCAGAATATATAAAGAACTCCTACAATTCAACAACAACAACAAAAAATCAAATAATCTGATTTAAAAATGGGCAAAGGATGCAAACTGCCCCAAAGAAGACATACAAATGGCCAACAAGCATATCACAAGATGCTCAACAAAGCTAATTACGTGGGATGTGCAAATCAAAACCAACATGACAAACCACCTCACACCCGTCGGGGTGGAGACTATCAAAAACACAGGTATTTAAAGGAAACCATGATTAGAGAAACAGAGTACAAGTTAACATAGAGACACCTGATATACACAAATATTAAATGAAAAAATATTACCAATATTAATAATTATAGATGTCTGTTAATTTCCTCTTTTAGCTAATTAAAATAATATGCCATATTGTACTTCTGAGGCTTAGGGGAAAATGTCCATTCCTGAAGAACTTTCGTTATGTAAAATATATATATATACATATAAAACATTAAAAAAAAGAAAACAGGTATTAACAGGTACTGGTGAGGATGTGGAGAAACTGGAACCCGTGTGCTGTTGGTGGAAACGTAAACTGGTGCAGCCACTAAGGAAAACAGTATGGCAGCTCCTCAAAAAATTCAGAATAGAAACGACCACATGATCCTGCAAACCCACTTCTGGGTGTTTACCCAAAAGAAAACAGGATCTTGAAGAGATATGTATTACACCCATATTCATAGCAGATTATTCACAGTAGCCAAGAGATGAAAGCAGCCCAAGTGTCCACCCACAGAGGAAAAAGCAAACAAAGTGTGCCGTGTGTATACACACACCAGGACCACCAGTGGCCACTGCCTGCGGCCTGGTCTGTCCCCACCCCCCACACAGAGCCACCAGGGCACCTTTCTACCACTCCAGTCTGACCTGGAAGCCCCACTGAATGCAAAATAAGATCCAAACCTTGGCCCATCAAACCCCGACTAGGACTCACAGCTGTGCCTGTGCCGCCCTCCTCCTCCCCCAGCCCACTTCCACTCCCAGAAGGAGTGCGCCACGATGGCACGCGTTCCCCTCCAGGCGCCACACCACGCACTGCGGCCCCTCCGCCAGCAACTCCTGCTCCTCCCCGCCTCCCTGGGATGGTATTTGTTATGTATCCATCCAGTACAGGACCGGTATCCAGAATATACAAAGTGCTTCTGCAAATCAATAAGAAAAGCACAGACAACCCAGAAGAAAAGTGGGCAAGACTGGTGTCCTCACAGAAGAGGATGTCCGAATAGCCAGGAAATGTGCAAAAGTGTTCCACTTCATAAGCCACCAGAGAAACGCAAACAAAACTCGACCATGAAGCCGTTACACACTCACTAGAAAGGACAGAAATGGCGCGTTGGCAGGGGCGTGGCATGCGGGAGCTGCAGGCGGCGCTGGTGGAAGCTGAATGGCCTGGAGCGCCATCTGACAGCCCTGGGACAGCTGCACGGGGGCCTCTCCTTCAGGCCCCGGTCGCTCTCCTGGGTGTGTCTCCAACCAAAATGTACCCTCAGGTCCAAAGGACCCGCAGTCTGGCAGCACTCTCGGTGCTCAGACTGGGAACTGCCCAAGCGCTCACGGAGGTGGGTGGGTGGGTGGGTGACGTGGCCCTCACAGCGGGAAGGAGCAGCGCTCGGGCCAGGCCGGGAGACGTGTCGTCTCGCAGGCTACCGCCATGTGGGGCAGACATGAGGCCCCTGTACATGAGGTGCACGCCGAGGCATGCTCTGTGCTGCAGGGCGTCTGCTGGGCTATAAGGGACTCGAGTTGGTAGGACCTGTGCTCCAGCCTGAGCGAGCCCCCAAGGCCATGCACTTAGGACAAACCCCCTTTTCTGCTGCTATGCTTCACTTTAATGGGGAGCCTAACTCTCCCTCTAGACACAGGGGACCCCACCTGCCAGGCCATCGGCTCTCCAGGATTCACAGACACGCGTTCTAGAAATCCCGATCCTTGGAGCCTGCCTCAGACACGAGGACCTGGGCACGTCTGTCATGGTGGCTGCCAATGCATGTCTGGGAACTCTGTGGAAAGCCACGTGAGCTCACGGCCAGAAGGACTCAGAGGCGATGGGCAGGACAGCACCTGAGCGTCCTGGGCACCTCTGCTCTGGGCCAGACCCGCCGCGGAACCCTCTGTGCAGGCACCTGGGGACCCTCCGGACCTGCGTCTTCACCGGCAAAGTGAGCAGGGAGCTCAGCCAGTGCTGGCTGGTGCCAGGTGATAGCCCCTAGCACTGGCATTTCCCTCTCAGTTGCCTTTTCCGCCCTTAAGTTCTCCGCAGTTACTTTCACTTAATTCTGTCTTCAAAGAGAAGAGAAAGATCTGTCCAACTCAGGCCCACAGGGAAAATGAGCAGAGCGCTTAGGGCCGAACCTCCAGAGAGCAGGAGCTGGGCCTGAGGGAGTGGGGTGGGGCGCCCCAAGGTACCCAGCCCCGCCCACCCACGCTCTGGGCACGTCCCAGACAAGACCACGCCCCCACCCGGCCCCCGCCAATCCGCGCCCCAGCCTCGACCGGCCCCACCTTCTCCAGGAGCACGTTGACCCGCTCCTTCAACAGGCAGTTGATCATCACCGTAGCGGCTCGGGAGCAGTCCTTGTCGGGGTCTCCCAGGCCCTCAAACAGGGTTAGCAAGAGGCTGATGAGCTGATCTGGCGGGAGGCGCTTGCCAATAATCTAGGAGGGCAGTGGCGTCAGGAAGGCTGAGAGCACAGGGTCAGCACACCTTCCCGGCGGAACATCCCAGGGGCTCGAGTTTCCGGGGAAGGGCTGACAACATTTCCGCCTCTCAGTTCCCTCCTCCAGCCTTTCCCACCCTCTTACAAGCCCTGTCTGCAAGGCTTCGGGAGCTCCTGCCAGTGCAAGGGTGGGGTGGCCCATGCACGGGAGCCCCCATCCCCAGACTGAAGCCTGGCCAGGTCCAGGAGACAGCCTCCAGGCCCTCCAGGCCCAGGCCCCTGGAAGGGGGTCCCTGGGCAGCTGCAGGGCCCAGGTCAGTGTGCCCTCCCTGAGGCTCCTCCTGAGAGTCAAGGGCAGATGGTGGCATGTTCCACCCTGGACGGCCCGGCCACCGAGACTCTGCGGACCTTCAGCTCCCCGTGCAGCCCCTGCCCTTCCCTCCACGGAAGAGAGCAACGAGGAGTTAAAGCAGATAAACTTTGTACAAAGAAGAAATAAAAGTGGTCGAATATCCAAGAAGTCTGATCCCAAACATACAGTTCCGCTCTGCCTGGACTCGCCCAGGGCAGGCTCTTTGCTTCCCAGTGTCTGAGCAGCCCCCCTCCCCCTCCCCCCGCCACCCCCTTCCCTTCCTTCTTCGGCAGGAGAGAAAGCCTCCTGACCCCTGAGGGCCATTTCCATCACCAAATGGAACAACAGCACCGCCCTGGCTTGGGGGCTCACGGGGTGGGCTAGGGGCAGCTTTCTCAACCCTCTGGAGCCGGGGCTGGGCTCCTGCCCACACCCTCCCTGCTGGGCCTCGGAGGGAGGGGGGACCCCAGCAAGCACAGGAGGGGGCAGGAGGTGGTGCTGGACACCGAACTCTCTGAGTGAGACCCGTCCGCGTGCCCGGCCCGGCACCCATGGAGCCCGTGCGCGAGAGGAGCTGCCGCAGAGGCGCCCTGGGCCCTGACCGTGCAGCCCCTCCTTCCCGCGCAGGGGCCCTGGCAGGTACCTGGGCTACGCTGTGGCAGGTGTGGAACAGGATGGAGGGGTCAGGGTGCACCAGGCCGTCCTGGAGGCTGAGGAGCTGCTCAACCGCATCATCCCGGTAATCGCGGGAGAAGCCTGCCGCGGCGGGAGGGAGTGCAGGGCTGGGTGGAGGCCTCCACTCTGCTCCCTCACCACACCCCCTGCACCGCGGCCCAGCCAGGGGCTCACCCTCGTAGCCCAGCTGGAGGTAGAGCAGGGAGTAGACACAGCTCACAGCCTCCTGGCGGGTGGCAGGCCATAGGTCCGCGCACCGTGGGGAGAAGAGGCCGAGGAGGAGGCCCAGGTTGTGGAAGGGCACCAGGGCCTGGAGAGGCAGATGTGCGGGTGCTGTAGGGCCACGGGGGCAGATGGCCAGAGATGGGGGCTGGAGCTCAGGAGATGCTGCGGTGGGCAGGTGCCGCCTGCACCCAGATATGGGAGCCCCTGTCCACCCCTGGGGCCAGCAGGGCCCCTTGTGCAGCTCCTCCTCCTGCATGGCGACCCTCAGCCCCCACGTGCAGGTCCCTGAGAGGGGAGGAGGGCCGGGCGAGTGGGTGTGTGCAGGCAGAGGGCCGGTCGGGCTCTGCTGCTTCAGCAGACACGTGGGAAGTCCCCGCCCCAGAAGGCAAACCCGCCGTCTGGAAAGGGGGCTGCTGCACGAGACCCCTCTCCTCCTAACTCGGTCCCGGTCCCACCTTTCAGAGCCTTTCCTGCTCTCCTCAAATACGAAGCCTTCCTCACCCTGCTCTTAGCAAAGGGCCTTGCCTCCTACGCCCTGGACCTGGGGACATCAACTACCGCCCCCGCCAACACGCAGCCCTCAGCCTTCCTGGCTCCACCACCCTGCTGTCAGCCTCCCCAGGGAAGCAGCGCGCCCCGCCCCTGCCCTGCACAGGCTCCTTAAGGACGTGTAGGGCTCCCGGGCTGCTGCTCCTCCCAGAAGTCACCAGAGGGGACTCCGGAAGGCGGGAGGGCTGGAGCGCTGGACAGAGGACCACCAGCTGCTGTTCCTCTTAGAGAGGGCAGAGCTGTGTCTCATCACGAACAAACGTGAACTCTGGTTGGACCAGGGTTACATGAAAAACAGGCCACAGGAGAACCTGGGTGGGAAAAGCCGTCTAAGCGAGCAAACAGACAGATGCTTCCGGAACACGACGAAAAATAAATACTGCCAACCAGATCAAGCATCGCTCTTAAGAGTGAGACCGTAAAGGCTTGGGGCTGCCGGCAGCTTTCATCTTCCCTCCAATGGCAGCACGAACTAATGTGCATCAATATTGGGGGAGAAAGGCCAAACTCGTGGCATTTGTAAACTATGATGACTGTATCTGAAGAGCACAGAGAATTAATCAAAACTTCATTAGAAAAAACAGCGGAATCTTATAAACTACCCAGTGCCTAAATAGCCAATAATCCATCGTTTTCCTGCCTACCAGCAATAAGCAAATTATTAAATACAGTGGGAGAAAAAGTTACGCTGACAACGGCAACAGAACCTGCGACCCAGAACCCGCCTCTGAGGGGCCCAGAGGGACCTGGATGGAAAGGCCCATTATTAAAAGATGTTACTGCTCAACACACGAAAATGTGGGGTTCATGCCCCCATAAAGCCGCGCTGGGAGCATTTGAGGACCCTAAAACCACTTGATTAATAGTCTTGAAAGAACTGTGAAACTCTGAAAACGTGAAAAGGAGCTGCTTACTCTTAGCAAATATTAAAATGCATAATAACCGCGCGGTCCTTGGACGAAGCTCCTTCCCACCCACTCCAACCACTGAATAATACTTGCCTTTTCCGCAGCATTTCGTGGGTTCAGGCCCCCCTACCTTTGCCCAAACTGTTGCTTCTGCCGCGAAAGTCCTCCTGCTCTCCTTTCACACCCAGGTCCCCATCACCCTTTCCCTCCTCTGGGGAGCACATCAGGCGCCAGTCCCGGCCCATGATCCCGCTCCCGAGGATGAGGGTGCCCATCAGGTTGACACCGAGCGGCCAGCCCTGAGGACAGTTCCTGGCCCTCATGGTCCTCCGTCCACGGCCAGAAAGAGGACGGTGGCACTCACTGGGATGCGGGATGAGCCCAGGCAGCAGCTGGGCAAAGGGCAGAGAGCGTGCTGGCGCTCAGAGACACAAGGGCCCCAGGCAGTGGTCCCCAAGCCGAGGGGCCAGGAATAGGGACAGGGCAAGGGAGTGGCCATGCGGGTCGCCACCTGGGTACTCACGCTGATGTGCAGGTGCTTCAGGAAGTACTGCAGCAGGTAGGCGCTCAGGCCAAGCGCTCGCACCCGCTCGTGGCCCCTCGGGGACTTGATCCATGGGCTCAGGTGCTGGGGAAGAGGGGGGCTTCATATAGGTGCCCTGTCTACAGCCACCCTTCTGGGTGTGGAGGCCAGTGTGCCAGGTCAGAGCAAGCCCCTTGTGCAGCGCACCCCGCCCCATCACTCCATCCTGCTGGCCTGGCTCATGGCCACGGCCACCCAGAGCAAGCCAGGCATACAGAGGGACAGGGTGTTCCTAGGAGTGGGTTGGTCCCGCCCCAGCCCACTGCAGTGCTGCAAAGGACAGGAAGCCATGCCGTAGGCCACCGCAGGCCAGTCTGCCATCACGATGGCCCCAGAAGGTCAGGAGTGCATGTCTGGGGTACCTCAGGGTCTCTCCATCCCGGCACCATGTGATGGAGGGGAGGGGAGAACCAGTTCGGGGCCCCCATCTGGGTCGGGGACCGCACCCATCTGCATACCCGCCCAGGCAGGAGGGGGTCCCCCCGCCGCTCACAGACCCCCCCCACCTCCTTGCATAGCATACCACACTGTCCCCACGGCGCCCCCGCCCTGGTGAAGCGCACACCCACCACACACCTCCACCATGACCTGCAGGCCCTGGGGGGTCATGTTTCGCTGAAGGAGGCTTGTCAGTAAGTCCTTGAGGGCCTGCATGGTGTCCAGGTACAGGGGCTAGAACGAGAGAAGCGGCCGGTCCCACCGTGACCCTGCCACCCGCGCATGGGCATCCGTGCGGCCAGGGCCATGCTCATACCTCCTGGTGGCCGTCCACCCCCTCGGGCTCAGGCAGCACGGCCATAACGCCGTGCAGGCAGCTGTGGATCAGGTCCGCCTGCGCCTGCCCCTCCAGCGCCGGCTCCAGGGAGCTGAGCCTCGAGTTAAGGGCCCAGCACTCACGCAGAGGGGCCCCCCGGCCGGGGCCCCCAGCCCCCAGAGGAAAGGATACGCCAGGTAAGTGCAGGCGAGCATGGCCTTCTTCCGCATGGGCGTCCTCAGGGAGTCCGAGGGCTCGGCCTTGATGAACTCCTGGGGGAGCAGCCGCGGGATGGCCCTTGGCCACAGCACCGGCCTGCCTCCCAGCCTCCCAGCCAGCGCCGCCCCTCACCCACTGGGGCACTCAGGCCCCTCCCCAGGCCCCACCGGCGCTCACCATCATCTGCGCCACCAGCTCCGGCTTCCTCAAGAGCTGGAAGGAGCTGCCGTGGGAGCTGCTGCAGATGGCCTGGCTGGCCATGCAAACGCTCTGCGCGAGGCACAGCCTCAGGGCCAGGTCCTGCGGGGACGCTGGGCTGCAGGTAGGCACCAAGGCCCGAGGCAGCGGCCGTGCCCTCTAGGCCCCTGGCGCTGAGCCGGGCTGGGGGCCACCCACAGCAGCGAGACCAGACCACCGGCCCACTCCTCCCGCCAAAGCCAGAAACGCTCCCCTCCACTCTGGGGCTCTTGGCCAGCCCCCGCCGTGGGCCACGGGGGGTCTGTGAGGGAACCCGGGGCCCTCGGCTGTCTGCCCGGCCTGGGCCTGGAGGGCCCCGGGTCACGGCCCCAGGCAGACGCCGTAGGCAGACGCCCGCTCCATCCACCAGTGGGGTGGCTGGAGGTGCTCCCAAGGTGGAGGGGAAGCCTGCTGCCCAAGAAGAGCCCCGGCAGAGGGGGACTGCCCCCCACTCAGTCAGAGAGACTACTCTCAGCACAGCCCCACCGCCCGGCCGACTGCAGGGGACCCGGGGTGGAGGGTCTGCTCTTTAAGGGGAGACCCAGCCGCTCCAGAGGGGGCTTCCAGGTTAGTGCCAGAAAGTCCAGAGGGAAACATGTTAGTGAGGCCAGAGGCCACTGTCACTGGCTGCAGAACTCACCCCTCCCCGGCGCTGGCCAAGAGGGCAGCCGTGGGCGTCAGGGGGCAGAGCCAGGAGAGGGGCTGCAGCCGAGGCCCCGCGCCCAGCCTGCGAGCCCTCACCTCCCCCTCCTTCCCACCCACCGTCCAGGGCCTGGGCCAGTGAAGGAGCTCCTGGGCCCCCATTCTGCTCCGAGGCGGTGGCGACAGGCCCCGGAGGGATGTCCCGAATGCTCTGCCCTTGGACTGGGACCAGGAAGCCCCAGTGAGCACCCCGGCTGCCGCCCCGGCAGCTCACGGCCCAGCCTGGAGAAGAGAGAAAAGCAGAGCCCCCACTCCACTCCTGCACACTGTACCTTGGTCTCTACCTTTATCCCCAGAACCTGAATGACAGAGGTGACATGAGTTAGCACGTGAGGCCCCAGTGGCGGCACCCCTCCCTCTCTCCCTCCCCGCGACACGGCCGGGCACCCACCTTGGTGCTGAAGCACTGGGACATGTTCCGGAAGATGTCTGACTCCACCCTGGCCAGCAGCAGCTCGCGGGGGGCCCGCGCTGCCACGTGCCCATAACACAGGATCAGTGTGCTCTTCACTTTCTCCACCTCGTTCTCACTCCGATCCTGAGAGGCCGGAGAAATCAGCAGGGCTCTGTGACACGAACACCGCCCCCCCCCGCAGCAGCCGAGCACTCCAACCCCACGTGCACAGGAAGAAGGGCACAGCTGGGCGGGAGGAAGGCACCACCCAACGCAGAGAGCCCCAAGGTCGGGAACAGCAGGACAGGATAGGACTGGGCAGGCTCGGGTCTGCTGGGGACCAAGGTGGGAGGGGCACGCAGGAGGAAGAGCCGGCGGGCTGAGAGCAACGGAAGGGCCAGAGGTGGGGTCCCTGCCTTCGCTTGGTGGCTGCCCAGGAGCCCCCCTCCATCCTCACGGCCTGTTCACACTACACAGCCCTGAGATTCTGTCACTGGCTGACCCAGGCACAGGGAGACTGAAAACCTAGGGACAAGGGCTGGGGTGGAGGCCCACAGCGGGGGTCCAGCCCCCCATGGGGCTTCAGCAAGCACGCAGCCTCCACTGGCCACCAGGGGGCAGAGGACGCACAAGATAGGCGGTGGGACAGGAAGGTGGCCGCCCCCAGCCCTGCTGCCCAGAGCCCCTCTCATTGCCCCAGTCACCAGCTGGGAGGGAGCCCTCATCCGCCAGCCCCGCCCACGACCGGATGCCAGCTCCCTGACCCACCCCCAACGTGCGAGGAACCAAAGCCCAGGAAGCGCCAGGACCAACCCTCCACCCCACAGAATCTCAAAATGCAGGGTACCACGGCTAAGACAAAATCACAGGCCAGGCCCACCCCAGACCTCCCCTTCAGCGGTCAGCCTGACCTTTGTACCTTAAAAATGTTGAAAATGCCGGTGGATTTTCTGAACACATCTGACTTTACAAAGTCCTCCAGCTGGGCCAGGGTGTCATCCAGGTGGGAGCTGGCACAGATCCCAAAGCAACAGGCAAGGCCCTGGGGAGGTACACAGGTGCACTCACACCTGGGCAGGGTCGGGGACGGAGAGGAGTACACATGCATGCGCACACCATCCAGTTCATCTGTGCACACCACACACACACACACACAGGTACACACGCTAGCTACACGCCTGAGAGGACAGAGTGGGCACTGCCAGCAAGCCTGCGGGCACCCGGGCTTCCCGGGGGAGGGGCGGCCACCTCACGCTCGCTCTCCTCCTGGTATCTGGCCGTTTCCAGCAGCTCCTGCAGATGCTTTCTCACCACCTCCTTACTTGAAGCAGCACCCAGGGTGGTTCCTATGCATTTATACAGGAAGTTCTGCAACGAAGTCAGAGAACAGCGCTGCGCCTCCCGAGCAGAGGGATGGCCGGCACTCCCGCAGCGCTGCCCCGGCGGTGTTCGCGCTGCCAGCGGACGTGGGAACCCACGACACCGAGCGCTGCAAGGACCAGATGAGTTCTGGGCAGTGTCTGAGGAGTAGGAGGTGGGTGCGGAGCCCCTGCATCTCCCAGCCATCAGCCGCTACCAGGAGGCTCCCAGGCCTTCCCGTCCAGCCTCTGCCTGGACCACAGGGGCCACCAGAGACAGGCTCAGGCAGCAAGTGACAGAGAACCAAGGAACAGGGACTGAGGACCAGGCCCACAAGAGCCAGGCAGGTTATCCTCCCACACCTCCTCCTGGAGCGTCCCCCCTCCCCCTGCACCTCCTCCTGGGGCGTCCCCCCTCCCCCTGCACCTTCTCCTGGGGCGTCCCGTTGTAGTTGGGTAGCTGCTTGCACATCTCCAGGCTCAGCTGGCAAATCCATGTGTTGTCAGACACAACAGCCAGAGTGTCCCGAAGGAACTGTGGGCAGGAGCTCTACCAATGAGGGGCCGGAGCTTGGCCTTTCACTGGGCTGGCTGGGGAGGGACCCAATGCCTGGGGGTGTCACAGGCAGGGACCTCAGGGTCCTGTGCCATGGCTCTGAAGGGTTGTAGATCACTTTCGAGCCCAGACAAAACAAATTCTGGGTGGTCAGGCACGCAGCACACAGGGGCACAGACAGCTCTGAGCCAGGCAGGGGAGAGGAGAGAAGGCTCCAGCGGCCAGAGCAGCTCGAAGCCCCTGTGATTTGACTCCATCACAGCAGGGTGACAATCTGTGAGGTCAGTAGGCAGTGCTCACCCCCAGAGACACCCACCTGTCCCTCTGCTCCTCCCCCAGCCACACCGTTAGGTCAAGGCAAACATCACAACCCTGGGAAGGTACAGTTCCCCTAGCATTGGCTGCCCCAAGCTCTCCCCGCCCAGGCCAGAAAAGGCCCCTGGGTCCAATCCCCGCCCAGGCCAGAAAAGGCCCCTGGGTCCAAGACAGGCTACACTCTCGCCTCCTCTCCCTTCTCTCACCATCAGCAGCTTCTCCTCCCATTCCTTCCGCGACAGGGTTTCCTCCGTATATCCTGAAACGACCAGTCATCCACTCAGCCCAGCAGACAGACCCATGCCCACAGGCAGGAGTGCAGGGCTCAGAGCACCGCCCCCTGCCTGGCCCCATCAACTCTAGCACAGAGGAAGAAAGGGCTGCGCGTGCCCACATCCAGTGTGCTCCCAGGTGACAACCAGCAGGGAGCATCTGTTCAGCCCCACTGTCCAGGCCCTTTCCTGAACCACAGCAGAGGCCATTTCTTCCAACTTTCAAAACCCTGGTCCCCACTGGCCAGGCTTGGTGCCGACTGGCTGAAAAAACGGGATCAGAGGAGGAGCGGCGCCGCCCACCTCTGGGCCTCACCGTCCAGGTGCTCCAGCAGCAGGGGGATGGCGGTCGCCCAGCGCGGACCCAGCGCAGGATGGATGTCCCGGTGAAGGACGCTCAGGAGGCGCAGCGAGGCCGCCCCGCGGCCGCCCCCCAGGCAGGGGCTGGAAGACACGGCCTGGAGGAGCCGGAAGTGAGCTCCCCACCGGCGCCCAGGGCCACAGCGCCCCAGCGCCCCACACGAGGCCGAGCACGGCCTCCCAGGTGGGGCAAGAAGCCCCCAGAGACGCAGCTCCCCAAAACCCCGCCTGGAGCACCCGACAGTCCCCACTGCGAGACAGTGTCCTTCTCACAGCAAGGACAGGGTGAGGACGGGGACAAAGGAGCGAGCCCACTCCTCCCCACCATCCCCGGAGTGCGCGGCCGCCCAGCGGTCACCTGCCAGGGGAGGTGATGCTTCTGGGAAAGCAAGCCCCCAGTGCACTGCTTACCAGGAGCCTGGTGGTCATGGCGTAGGGAGACGGAAGGGTCACTGCAGGGGAGACAGACATGCAACACTCAGGGCCGCCCGCGCCCTGGGGTCAAGGTGGGCTGGGGGGCCGGGCCAGGGCCGGGGGCGCACCGTTGCCGTTGTACTGAATGAGGAGGGCGTGGGCCCCCGCCTCCTGCTTCTTCTGGGCCAGGTGCACGAGGCTCCTGCAGAGCGGGGTCAGCGCCCCGGTGAACCGCACGGGGATGAGGAACTTGAGCAGGTACGGCCAGAGGACCTGGGGGCAGCAGCAGGGGGGTCTGCAGGCACGTGCAGCCTCCCTGCACCCGCTCCCGGGTGGGCGGGCAGCAGACCCCTGGGCCGAGGGGTCAGGAGGGGCGCGGTGGGTCCCGGGGGGTGAGTGGCACTCACGTCGCCCATCCTGTCCACGGTGGTGCTGACCAGGTAGAGGGTGCTGACACTGATGGCCCGCACGCTGTCTGCCGCCAGGGCCTCGTTGTCGGCGCCCAGCTTCTGAGCCTGCAGGAGGGGAGGGCGGAGTGTGTGCTCTCTGCTCTCCAGGTTACACCATCGTGGGCTCCGGCCCTGAGGACACGGCCTGAGCGAAGCAGGACAGACCCTGCCCAGCCCCCACTGAGGGGATGCCCATGTCACCTGTCACGGGCAGGAAGCTCACTCTGCACTAAAATCGCCCAAGGAAGCTGGCTCACCAGGCTTGGTTCAGCCACCAGAACAGAGGGAACCTTGACTCCACCCTGGTGGGCAATGCCGATGTCCACAGAAACCGGAGGCCCTTTGTGGACCTGATAATAGGCTGAGAAAATGGCATTTTCTACGAAGAACAGAGACAAGCTCCGGAACCCGATGGGCCAGTGGCTTCTCTCAGACCTGAGGAGACAGTGCTCCAGGGCCCGGCTCCCTGGGAACCTTCCATGCGGAAAAGGACTCTGTTCTCCAAACACTCTGAGTCTTCAACTCATGCTTTGAAATACCGAAAAGCAAACACTGAAAACCAAGAGAAACTGGGAAAACTGCAATGACTGTAGGAGACATTTAACACCTCTCCCTGAGAAATCAAAGATGGAGTAGAAAAAACAGAGGTATTTAATAGGGTCTAAATAGCAATTTTTAAAGCATGCTCTAAACATATAGATAAATCTTAATACCAAATACACACAAACAACTTTGAAAGTCTGACCACCTATTAGGCTAAAAAGAAGATCTCAACAAACTCTTAGAAGCAAAAATAAACCTGGCCAGACTCAATGTAGAGAACGCAATAAAATTACAAACCCACAGTAGCCACGAAAAGTTAATCACCGAGAAAACTTTAAACATCCTAAAAGAAACTTTGGGTTAATAAAGAATCCACACAGAAACTGCAAACTCTCCAATAGTGAACACTGAGGACACATACAAAGCCCAACAAAAGCAGATCTATCAGGACCCATAGACCATGAACATAAACTTAACCTGAAAAACATACTATAGGTGGGAAAATATTAATATGAACCAAGAACAAGAAAAACATGTGAAAGAGTCTAACAGTTAAATACAGAATTTGATTCAAGAAATTAATAGTGAAATGGTTGCTGTTAATAAAGAAATTACGGACTTGGAAGAACAGATTAAGACCAAGGAAACGAAAAAGAAAGATATTAAAGAAGTGCTAACATTCAGATAACAGAAGTGCTGGAATGAGAGAGAAATAAAAATGGAGAGCAAGAAAAAATTCAAGAGATAAAGGAGACACATTCCCCCCAGAAATAAAAGATAAAAAGAGCTTATCTGAAAAGTGTCCACAGAGCTAGCGGTAAGGACAGGTCAGGTGAGCCTGGAACATCTTCTTGTGCCAGGAAACAAGGAAAGGCTCGCTCAGAAAAAGATGGAGACGTGCCCTGCTTCCAGGACACAGGAGCCCGCTCCGTGGGGGCTCTCACAGGCCAAACTCAGAACAATTGGACCGCCAAAACCAAAGACAGAAATGCATGAAATAGTAACCCATGAATCCACACTGAGATATTATATATGAACATAAAAAGAGCAAAAAGCTCTTTGTCACAACAGAAGGCCAAAAAAATAAGTATAGAAAATTAATGGAGTTAGAAAATGAACAACTGATGCTAAAACTAGTAGGGAAAACTTTAATCAGCAAGTGATCAAAGTTTACACATGTTGTATCATGTGTCCAAATCTCCTTCCTTTTTTTTTTTTCCCGATACGCGGGCCTCTCACTGCTGTGGCCTCTCCCGTTGCGGAGCACAGGCTCCGGACGCGCAGGCTCAGCGGCCATGGCTCACGGGCCCAGCCGCTCCGCGGCATGTGGGATCTTCCCGGACCGGGGCACGAACCCGCGTCCCCTGCATCGGCAGGCAGACTCTCAACCACTGCGCCACCAGGGAAGCCCCCTCCTTCCTTTTTAAGGTTGAGTAACATTCTACTATACAGATAGAGCAGACCGTGCTTAGCCAGTCACCCCTTGATGGACACTTGGGCTGCTTCTACCTCTTGGCTATCGTGAATGACGCTGCTACAAACATGGGCGTTCAAGTATCTCTTCAAGATCCCGCTTTCATTTCTTTTGGGTAAATACCCAGAAGTGGAATTGCTGGATCATATGGTAATTCTGTTTTTAATTGTTTGAAGACCTGCCATACTCTCTTCCACAGCACCTGAAACATTTTACATCCAGGAACTCGTCTTTTGAAACTTCCCTAAGTGAGAAGTAAGACTGTTTTGGCTGCCTAAGCGCTGAACACGGGCTCCCCTGGGAGTCTGGCATTTTGCTGGCTGTGGCAGAAGGTGCCTACCTCCAGTAACAACCTGGACTCAGGCTGTCAGATGGGCTTCCCTGGGCTGCATCCCTCTGATGCGGGAGGGAGTGTGCTCCGTGTGGCCCCTCCTGGGAGCACACAGGAAATCTGCACATGGATTTTAGCTACGAGGACAGTTACCTCTGAGTCCTACAAGCCCTTCTGGTGAACCACCAAGCATGTAGGTGGTCTTAGGACCCTTTACCCGGAGACAAACCACCAAAGCTTGCTCAAGAAAACAGATAACCTAAATAGTTCTTTGTCTAGGAAACAATTCATGGTTAAAAGCGTTTCAACAAAGAAACCTCCAGGCCTACGTAGTTCCACTGAGGGATTCTACCAAAGACTTAAGGAAAAAATACCAAATCTTCACAAACTCTTCCATAAGTTAGAAGAGGAGGGGACATGTCCAAACTCACCTAATGAAGGATCACCAGAGAGCGACATTACAGGAAAGTATAGGCCAATAACCCTCTTGAAGAGGTGCAAAATCTCTCAACAAAGTATCAGGAAATCAAGTCCTGCAATATATTAAAAGCATTATAAATCATGACCAAGTGTGGTTTATCTTGGCACTGCAAGGAATTCAATACCTAAAAAGCAATCATTTATGTCCATTTCATTCAAAAGAATTGAAAGCAGAATCTTTAATATTAAAAGACTGAATGTGTTCCCCTTAGAATGGAAACAAAGTAAGGGTGTCTGCGCTCATCACTTGTATTCAGCATTGTAATGGAGATTCTAACCAAATAAAAGGCATTCAGACTGGAAAAGATTGAGCTGTCTATTGGAAAACATGACGTTCCATGTAGAAGATCTCAAAGAATCGATAAAAAGTAAGGCCACAGGATACAAGGTCAATATGTAAAAATCAACTATTTCTACACACTAGCAATGAACGACTGGAAACTGAAATCAACAAAACTATACTATTACAATAGCGCTAAAAACTTAGTTACAAATCTAACAAAATATGTGCAGAATCTATATGCTTAAAATTATGAAGTACTGACGAAAGAAATCAAAGATGACCTAAGTAAATGTAATGCACCATTTTCATAGATGGGAAGACAACATCAATTCATCAAAAGATAGCACTTCTTCCCGAAGAGTCTACAGATTCAACACAATCCCAGTCAAAATTATAATAGGTGGGCTTCCGTGGCGGCACAGTGGTTAAGAATCCGCCTGCCAATGCAGGAGACACAGGTTTGAGCCCTGGTCCAGGAAGATCCCACATGCCGTGGAGCAACTAAGCCCGTGTGGCACAACTACAGAGCCTGCGCTTTAGAGCCTGTGAGCTACAACTCCTGAGCCCGTGAGCCACAACCACTGAAGCCTGCGTGCTTAGAGCCCATGCTCTGCAACAAGAGAAGCCACTGCAATGAGAAGCCCACGCACGGCAACGAAGAGTAGCCCCCACTCGCCGCAACTAGAAAAGCCCGCGTGCAGCAATGAAGACCCAACGCAGTCAAAAATAAAAACAAATAAATAAACAAATAAATAAAATTCTAATAGGTTTATTTTTGTAGAAATCAACAAGATGATTCTAAAATTTATATGGATAAGTGAAGGAACTATAATAGCCAAATGAATTAGAAAAAAAGACAAGTTAGAGGACTCATGCTACTTTGCTCCAGAATTTACTGTAAAGCCTCAGGCAAGACAGTGTGGTCCTGACAAAAGGACAGACGCAGACCAGTGGAGCAAAACAGAGTCCACAGTCACTTGATTTTGACAAAGGTGCAAAGGCAACTCATCCACGTGGAAAGAAAAGTCTTTTCAGCAGATGGTGCTAGGACACCTGGACATCCACGTGCAAAATAATGAGCCTTAACAACCACACCTCACACTAAACAAAATTAACTCAAAATGGATCACAAATCTATATGTAAAACCTCGAAGTTAAAACTTCCAGAAGAAAACATCGGAGAACATCTTTGTGACCTTGGGTTAAGAGAGGATTTACTAGCTAGAACCAAAAGCCAGAGCGATAAATAAACACCTGATAAAGTGGACTTCTAAAATATTAAAACATCCGCCTTCTGAAAGACATTGTTAAGAAAATAAAAAGATAAGTATGACGCAACAGACTTGTCAGAAAATATTTACAAACCATAAATCTGATAAAGGACTTGAATCCAAAATATATAAAGAACACTCTGTATTCAATAATAAGAAAGTAAACAACTCAAGAATAGTCAAAAGCTGTGAACAGACACTTAAGGAAGACGTGGGGATGGCAAACATTGGTCGTTGGTGAGATGCCAGCCTGTCAGGACAGCTTGAGAAACAAACAGCCCGGACCCGACCCTGCAAGTGCCCACAGGGCCTCTCATCCGCTGCTGCTGGGGCCGTGAGATGGCACAGCCACTTCAGAAAACCGTTTGGACATTTCTTATGAAATTAAATGCACACTTTCCATTCGTGCTTACCCAGGTGTGCAAATGCATGCTCCCACAGAAACCTGTACCCACACGGTCACAGTGGCTTTTCTCGTAACTGCCACACTGCAAACGGCTGGAGTCTCCTTCCTCTAGAGAGTGGTTAACAGACTGGCACGTCCGTACCACGGAATGCTACTCAGCAGTAAGACAACAAATCACTGACACATGTGACAACACCCCCGACAGAGGTGGGGAATCAGGGGCCCAGGAGCAGGAGGGTGGGGCCGCACCCTTACCTCCGCCTCGGGGGGCAGCGCGCACTGCTGCACGATGTACTCGATCATGGCCTCGCCTCCGGGCTGCTCCAGGTAGCCGTGATGGGCCATGGCACTGATCACCTGCACCACGGCCCGCTTCACCTGCCCGGACCAAGGGAGAGTGGCAAGGGCCTCAGAGGAGCGCCGGACAGCACGACGGCCCAGCTGGGCGACAGAACCTCACCCTTCCCTCTGCCTGCACCTGTACCTGCCCCCACCTTCTCCCCAGACCCCTGCTACGAAGGCCAGCCTGCAGCCACGCTCGCATCCCCAGGGGGAGGCCTCTTCCTCCTCTTTCCCCCAGCCCCTCCCCTCCCAGGAGCCAGCCCTGCTGCTCTCTGGCTCCCGACGCGGCCGGCGCCTCCCTGGGTGTCTCCCGACCCCGTTTTGCCCTCTGGGCCAGGTCCCTGCTCTGCACTTGTCACTCAAACACTCCTGAGAGTTCTGAGTGTCCTGCTGTCCAGCCCCTTCGGTAACTCTGTCTGGTGGCTCCAAGGAACGGCTGGGCCGTCGTGGCCGGAAGCAGCACCCTCTTCCCAGGACAGAGCTGAGGGGCCCTGCTGCCGCTGAGCCCGAGGAGGGAGGATCAGCCCTGCCCTCGGCTCTGGGCGTCGCCCCCAAGCCCTTGGATGTCCCACCTGAGGCCCGGGTCCTCGTTTCCCTGAGGCTTCGGCCACGCTGAATCACCTAACCATGTGATGGTTGAGGGCGGGGGCTTCGGGCCAGGAGGGGCTGGACTCTGAGGTCTCCATGACGGAGGACCGACAGAGACCCCAGACACAAGGCTGGGGGCTTCCCTGGGGGGCAGCCGGCACAGCACTGCCAGGGAGCCCAGGCTGCCCACGGCTCCACAGGGAGAGGGCAGCGGGGCTCCGACTTTAGACCCTCCTGGGCCAGCCCCTCGTGCCTCTTCTGTGGCTGATGTCAGCCTGTGTCTTCTTGGTGTAATAAACCATAATGTGGGTATGACGACTCTTCTGAGTTTGGGGGTTCTTCTAGAGAACGATTGAACCCCAAGGTGGTTTTGGGGACCGCTTCCTAACTTCATACTTGGTTAACTGCATCAGGAGGAAGCTGGGGGTCCCAGACACACAGCTTGGCAGATGCCCAGGCCTGCACGCACCCACTGAGGTCTGGCCTGGCTGAGAGGCGGCTGCCGGGTCAATGGTGGCCACACGGCCCGCAGCTGCTCACGGTGGAGCCAGGGCTGCCCGCTGACTTACCTTGCTATTGGTATCCAGAAGAGGAGGCTTCATGGAGGAGAGAATAAAGGGTTGCTTGACTTCCATCTGAGCAGCTGCAGGAAACAGAGAGATGGCTCAGTCTGCTCCCCACCACAAGGCCCAAGGCCACACTGCCGGGGTTCTGGCCTCAGTGTGGCCCTCCACGTGGCAGGAGGAGGGGACTGCATATGCACAAGCCCACCCATTTCTCTCCAGCTGGCGGGAGGGGGAAATGACCTTTTTCAGCAAATAACATTATTTCACCCAATTAAAAATTTAGGAGGTTTGTAGTTTAGAGCAGCAGAGAAAGAGCGGGCTGAGTAGGTATCCCAGTTCAAGTGCAAGGGTCAGGGGGTCTCCTGGGGCATCAGAATCACAGCAGGCTCGTTAGGCATCACCAGTCGCTGTCCCCTCTCCCCACTCCAACCTGCAGGCCCGGGTGGGCTCAGGCGTTCACTTCTCACACATTCCCAGGTGAGCTGGCGCTAAGGACCCCACTTTGAGAACCAGCAGTATAACCCTTCCTTTCCTGATATTTATTTATTTTAATTTTTTTGGGGGGGGGCCCGCACCACGCCACATGTAGGATCTTAGTTCCCCGACCAGGGATCGAACCTGGACCCTCGGCAGTGAGACCGCGGAGTCCTAACCACTGGACCGCCGGGGAAGTTGCATTCTGATATTTAAATGGGGGTAAAAAGTGAATATCAAGAAGTGGTCATGAGATTAATAAAAATAAAAACAAAGAGGGACCTCCCTGGCCCGGGTTTGATCCCTGGTTGGGAACTAAGATTCTGCAAGCCACATGGCGTGGCCAAAAAAAATTTTTTTTAATGAAAACAGAGACTGGGAGCACAGTGATGGCGCTGTCATTCCAAGGACAGCCCCAGGGGAGGGGTGTGTCATGCTCCCACCTCACACGGGAACTGGAGGCCTCATGGCCTGGAATGGCTGATTCCAGGTCTGGGGCAAGAAATATACACGATGAGCTTAGTTCATCATCAAAGGACTCAGAACCTGAAGAAGTCTCCCCCACTGCCCGGAGGTGCCACAATTTGAGCTCCAATAATGGTAATAACTATAGATAACAAATAAGGACCTACTGTCTAGCACAGGGAACTCTACTCAGTGCTCTGTGATGATCTAGATGGGAATATAATCTAAAAAATAGGGGATATACGGATACGTGCAGCTGATTCACTTTGCTGTACAGCAGAATCTAAAATGACACTGTAAATCAACTATATTCCAATAAAAATTAATTTAAAAAATAACGGTGATAACTGCAATGAACTGAAATTTCTCAAATATGTTTGAATTCATGAGTCCCTGTGATATTTTTAAAGAGCAACGGTCACCTTTAGCAGGTGACAGGGGACCAGTGTATTAGCTTGAAAACTGACAAAACAAAGCAGCCAACAGCTGAGCCTGCAGTTCCTACCTGAGCCACACTTCTGCGTGGCTGAGTGGCAGATGAAGAGCATCTCTTCGTCAAGGCACCCGGCGAACCGGCGCAGCACCAGCCGTGCCCCAGGCGGCGAGCGTCAGTGCCGCCGAGGCCGCCGGGTACACACTGTGCCCCCTACAGTCTTGCCAAAGGGACTCGACTGGAGCCTGAGTTCTTGCCAACTGGCAAGAATCCAGACGGACGAGTAAACCTCAATCTGCACCTCAAGAACACAGCCCGCCAAGCTGACCGTGTGAAACTCCACAGGTCCAATGGCCTAGGCTCTTCCACGGATAAATTACAAGGGAAAGAAAAGAGCACAGGAAACCTGCGGTTTAAAAGGGGCTGAAATGTGGGGAGTGTTGTTTAGTGGGGACAGAGTTTCAGGTTTGCAGGATGAAAAGCGTCCTGGAGGTGGCTGCACAGCAATGTGAATGTACTAAACGCTGCTGAGTGTACACCTACGACGAGGAGCATGGAAAATTTTATGTTATGTGTATTTTACCACAATTGTAAACAAGCAAATTAAACCGAGGGCCAAGCCCCCCAAAAGGGAGAGATTTATATATATATATACATAATTTAAAAAATTTTTACTTTTTTACTGAAGTAGAGTTTACTTACAGTGTTGCTGGTGTTCAGCAAAGTGATTCAGTTATACATATACGTATCTATTCTTTTTTTTTTTTTTTTGACTGCATTGCATTCGTTGCTGCGCGCAGGCTTTCTCTAGCTGTGGTGATCAGGGGCTACCTTTCCCTGAGGTGCGCGGGTTTCTCATTGCGGTGGCTTCTCTTGTTGTGGAGCACGAGCTCTAGGTGTGTGGGCTCAGTAGTTGTGGCTCGTGGATTCTAGAGCGCAGGCTCAGTAGTTGTGGCGCACGGACTCAGTTGCTCCACGGCATGTGCGATCTTCCTGGGCCGGGGCTCGAACCCGTGTCCCCTGCATCGGCAGGCGGGTTCTTAACCACTGTGCCACCAAGGAAGCCCTATGTATCTGTTCTTTTTCAGATTGTTTTCCATTATAGTTTATTACAAGATACTGAGTATAGTTCCTGTCCTATACAGTAGGACCTTGTTGTTTATCTATTTTATATATAGTAGTGTGTACCTGTTAATCCCAAACTCCTAATTTATCTCTTCCCCCCAATTTTCCCCTTTGGTAACAAGTTTATTTTCTGTCTGTATATTTCTATTTTGTAAATAAGTTCATTTCTGTCATATTTTAGATTCCACATAAAAGTGATATATTGGGTTTCCCTGGTGGTGCAGTGGTTGAGAGTCCGCCTGCTGATGCAGGGGACGTGGGTTCGTGCCCCCATCCGGGAAGATCCCACATGCCGCGGAGCGGCTGGGCCCGTGAGCCATGGCTGCTGAGCCTGCGCGTCTGGAGCCTGTGCTCCGCAACGGGAGAGGCCACAACAGTGAGAAGCCCACGTACCTCAAAAAAATAATAATAATAAAATAAAATAAAAATAATAAATAAATAAATAAATAAAAGTGATATATTGTATATGTCTTCTTTCTGACTTACTTCACTTACTATGATAATCTCTAGGTCCATCCATGTTGCTGCAATGGCATTATTTCATTCTTTTTATGGCCAAGCAGCATTCTATTTTTTATATGTACCACATCTTTCTTTTGGCCATGCCATGTGGCTTGCAGGATCTTAGTTCCCTGAGCAGGGATTGAACCCGGGGCCTGGGCAGTGAGAGCACCGAGTCCTAACCATATATACGTATATACACTTATGGCCAGAGAAAGAACTTAAAGGAAAAAATGAAAGACAAGTGGATACGAAGTGACTTTGGAACATCATCGCGAGAGAAGAATTAACAAAGGAAAGGCAAGCGAGGCTAAGCACGTAGAAAACGTTCAGTGCCACTAATGACCATAAACAGCAGGTCAGAGAGGAAGCAAAGGCCCGGCCAAGGCCCAGACGAGGCCCACAGGCGCCTGGGCTCCCGAGGGCGTTGTGGCTCAGGTGAGAGGCCTTGCTCTCTGTCCCAGCACCACCCTTCCCCAGGGAGCCGGCAGGCCACCAGCCACGTGCTCCTGGGCTCACGGCAGGACCTGGCCCTGCCCGCCAAGTGCTGCCCCCTCAGTCCCCAAACCCGAGAGCTGCCAAGTCCACACGCGCCATCTGGTCCACATGCTTGTTCCACAGAGGGTCAGACAGAGAACACTTAGGCTTCCAGGGCCACAAGTGGGCTCCATCACATATTCTCTTTGTTTGCTTGTACAACCCGTTGCCATGTGAAAACCACCCTCAGCTCACGGGCTGTACAAAAGCAGGCTGCAGCCCTGATGTGGCCCACGGCCACGGCCACGGCCACTGTTTAGCAACCAAGGCTCACCGGAAAAAAACGCACTTAAGTGTGAAAACTGTTCAAGCTTATTGCTGATTAAATTAGCCTTAAAAGCAAGAAACCTGAGTTCTTCCATCCAGTTGTGAGGAAATCATCAGACACATGGAAATTGACGGACTGTCTACAGAACTGGCCTCAACTCTTCTCAAAGGTCCACGTCTAAGACACAACTAAGCAACATATGCCCGTGCGCAGACCCCACACTGAGGGGCAGCTGCAGCAGACAGCGGGACGGGGCAGCGGGACGGGGCAGCGGGACTGAGCCAACAGACCAGCGGGCATGTGGCAGCTGCCGGGCCCAGGCTCAGGGGCACTGTGTCCCACCGTCTGCAGCCAGCTGTCAAGGGCAAATGTCAGTGATGGACACCCGCTGGGAGGCAGATGAGCACTCTTGCTGCAACTTTTCAAAAGTTTGGAATTTTGCAAAATAGAAAGTTGGGGAAATATTCAAAGAATTCAAAGCAAGATGTTCCTTTTCACCTAAAAGCTGGACAATGTCGGCCTTTTCCATCTCTGCGCCACAAAGAGCACTTACCGGCCGAGTTGATGATGTGCCTCAGGACCTGGAGGGTGCCCACACGGGTCCTCTCGTTGCTGGTGTCCAGCTTGGGTAGCAGGAAGGCCAGCAGGCGGTCAGGCGAGCAGCAGGCTGCAGGGCGAGCGCTCGTCAAAAAACTGTAACAAGCTGTCCTTTGCTCCCTGCTGGCGGTCTGCACCTCCAAGACAAGCAAGGCCTGGCGGCCAGGGAGGCCGGACGCTCGGGGCTGCGGCCCAGCCAGGCCTTGGCTGTATGCTCCCCAGAGACACAGGCGGGCAGCACACTAGACAAAGGGTCCCCCGCCCCCCAGAGCAGCCAGGCCGCCGGCCTCGTACCCAGCACCGTGAAGCAGCGCAGCACCTCCTTCTGGTTGCTCATCACCAGAGGGCTCGAGGACTCCACGGGCACGCAGATCTGCTCCAGGAACAGAGGGCACGGTCACAGGGGCCCAGCAAGGCCACGGGAGGGACAGGTCCCATGAAGATGCTGGGCCCAGGTTCCACCTCAACCACCACGCAGGGGCAGGTCCCTCAGGCGCTCTCTCACCTGGGTGCAGGAGCCCCTCACCTGTGACTGGAAGCGCCCTGGGGACCTCAGCCCACACCGTACAGCTGGCCCTCTCAAGGGAAAAGAGTCCTGCTCCTTCTATACCCCACCCTTCCCACCACCAGCCAGGAAAACAAATTCCCAAGACACATTCCTTGATGAGAAAGGAGACAGTTTCCCGCTTTTCTGGGCATGACATCCTGGGCTGGAAACCACGGACCTCTAGAATACAGAAAGCACTGGAAACCAAAATACCTAGAGTCCATTCGTTCAAAACTGTATAAGAAAAAGAAGCTGCACTAGTAAAAGTAAAAACAGAGGGGCTTCCCTGGTGGCGCAGTGGTTGAGAGTCCGCCTGCCGATGCAGGGGACACGGGTTCACGCCCCGGTCCGGGAGGATCCCACATGCCGCGGAGCGGCTGGGCCCGTGAGCCATGGCCGCTGAGCCTGAGCGTCCTGAGCCTGTGCTCCGCAACGGGAGAGGCCACAGCAGTGAGAGGCCCGCGTACCGCAAAAAACCCCCCAAAACCAGAGGCTGTTGGCAGATGTGTCTCTGGGCTCCACTGCACCTCAGCAGGTGACACTCACCGGGGGCTGAGCTCTGGGTGGCACCCCAGCCCCCACTCAACCCCTCAAGGTCACAACAAAGGACACCCGCAGGGCCTCCGGGCACAGGGCTCTAAGGTGAGAAGTGACCAGCAGTGGCGGCCGGGTTCTGCTCCAGGCCCCCAGGGTGCTCCTTGTCACTTCCACTGCAAAGACCTAACCTGGCCATAAAAGGCACCACGGCTTCCTACCTGCTCCCGGGCTCACTCAGCCGCTCAAGCAGCCCAGGAGCAGGGAGCCGGCTTGGAAGCAGAACCCCCGCCCCACGGGGAGCCTTTGGAAGATGTGTGACGGTGACCACGTGGGAGCCTGAGCTGCTCAGGACTCCGTAAGTGACTTGGAGAGAGTAAACCGCTGCTGTTTTCACGTGCTAAGCTTTGGAGTGACCGGTCAAAGGGCAATAGATAACTAGTGCAAATGGGTAGTCATCCAGAAAAAAGATAAAACTAGATTCTCACTCCTTCCCTAAAGCAGACTCCAGACGGATTAAACAGTAAAAGTATAGGGGAAAATGAGAGAAGCTAAAAATTAATTGCAGAACTCGAAAGCCTTTTCCAAGTGTAGCAAAAGCTGAACTGTAACACAAAAGATGGATAAATGATGGTGTAAAAACTAAATAATTTTGCATGGCAAAAAATACCATAAACAGAGCCACAGATAACGGACAAAGTAGAAACAAACATTTATACCTACATGATATGAGACTATAAATAACTGCTACAGATCAATATGAAAAAAACCCCTAAAAACCAATAGAAAAACAAAAGACATGAATGGAAAGCTCTAAGAAAAGGAAATATCACATTTTTTCTGCCTTTTCAGTTTTTATATATTTATATTTCCCGTTTAAACCCCACCCCCATCCCATAGATAATCATTGTTTGTTTTTACAGTTTTATGCAATCACTTTTATATTAAGTAAATGATATTGTACCATATCTCTCATTTTTTTCCCTCACTTTTTTCAGAGCTGTAAACTTTTTCTCCATAGAGATCTCAGGCATTCTTCATTAGGTGAATTCCCAGACACTTTACGAGAAGTTTCTGTCGCTGTTGTAAATGGTCACTTGTTTGTACTTTCTAGTTGGTCACTACTGACGGAGAAGAATGCTCCTGACTTTTACAGGGTGGTCTTGTAACCGGCAAGCTTGCTGAACTCAGTTCTAGTATTTGTGAACCGATTCGGTTCATATATGAGCGCCTTTCTGGATGAAGAAATCAACCACCCATAAGACAAACGTCTACTGAGTGCTCACGAGTAACAGGCACCAGTGCTGGGACAGCAGGGACAGAACGGAGCAAACCCTCCCCCTCACGCCTGTGCCTTCTCGCTGCGGAGGCCCGAGTGGCGACCCACCCGCTGCTGAGTGTATTAAGAGGAGCCCGGGGACCGGGACGGAGGGTGGGTGGCCGGGAGGAGAGGAACGACAGGTCTGGCCCCGCTCCCCCCATTCCTGTTCCTTTCCCCATTCACACTGAGAGCGGGGCTCCCCCCTGCTGCTGAGACTGGAGGAAACGTTCCTGCCCCCCACTCACCGGGACGTATGCGGAGGGTTTGGGTATTTAAACTTCGTTAAGTTAGAGAAGCTCCTTTCTGATCCTGGTTGCTAAGAGCTTTAACGACAAATAGGTGTTGAACTTTATCAAAAGCTTTTTCTGCATTGATTGATATCAGAGAATATTTTCGGGAATCTCATTCCATGATGAGGTGAGCTGACTGGCCTCAGCACTGTGCAGCCCCCTGGCTGGGCCCTACACCCCTCGTGTACTGGGAGCGCAGTGCTGAGGGCGCAGTGCTGGGAGCGCAGTGCTGAGGGTGCAGTGTTGGGAGCGCAGTGCTGAGGGTGCAGTGCTGAGGGTGCAGTGCTGGGAGCACAGTGCTGAGGGTGCAGTGCTGAGGGTGCAGTGCTGGGAGCGCAGTGCTGGGAGCGCAGTGCTGAGGGTGCAGTGCTGAGGGCGCAGTGCTGAGGGCGCAGTGCTGGGAGCGCAGTGCTGGGAGCGCAGTGCTGAGGGTGCAGTGCTGAGGGCGCAGTGCTGAGGGCGCAGTGCTGAGGGTGCAGTGTTGGGAGCGCAGTGCTGAGGGCGCAGTGCTGAGGGTGCAGTGTTGGGAGCGCAGTGCTGAGGGCGCAGTGCTGAGGGTGCAGTGCTGGGAGCGCAGTGCTGAGGGCGCAGTGCTGGGAGCGCAGTGCTGAGGGCGCAGTGCTGAGGGTGCAGTGCTGAGGGTGCAGTGCTGAGGGCGCAGTGTTGAGGGCGCAGTGCTGAGGGTGCAGTGTTGGGAGCGCAGTGCTGAGGGCGCAGTGCTGAGGGTGCAGTGTTGGGAGCGCAGTGCTGAGGGCGCAGTGCTGAGGGTGCAGTGTTGGGAGCGCAGTGCTGAGGGTGCAGTGCTGAGGGCGCAGTGCTGAGGGTGCAGTGTTGGGAGCGCAGTGCTGAGGGTGCAGTGTTGGGAGCGCAGTGCTGAGGGCGCAGTGCTGAGGGCACAGTGTAGGGTAACTCCCTTCACTGAGCACACGATCCTCACATCTAGCCTCACAGTAGTAGACCTAGATTTTTCTGTGTGGTCCTGACTTGGATTTGGAATCAAGACCAGCCTCAGAGAATCTATCAGGCAGCTCTGGATCCTTTTCTCATTTCCAAGCCCACCTGTGTAGAGTGGAAATTAGCCGTCCCTCAAAAGTTTGGAAGAACGCAACCTTCAAACCACGTGGGTCCTGGGTTTGCTTTCAGAAAGGAAGGGCTTGGAATGTTGTTTCCATTTCTTTACTGGTTTAGTCAAGTTTTCTATTTTTTCTCTGCCAATTTTGACATTTTTAAGATTTTTTTAGGAATCTATCCACTTCATACAGTTTTTCAGGTTCATTACCATTGCTCACACACTAAAATTACTATTTAATCTCTCTACCATAGCCCGACCCCCGGCCCTCACTGGGCGCCGACCGTGTGTGTGGCAGGTGAGGGCTCAGGCGGGCGGGTCCGGGAGGCCAGGCTGGCATCCCAGCAGGTGTGGGAGTGGAGCATGCCCAGAGATGCCCCAGGGGGTGGGGGGAGCAAGGAAGTCCACTCTCCCTGCTTCTCTTTCTCAAAGAGCCGCCTGCCCACACTCTCTCTAGTTTTCCGTCCCCTTCTCTCCCACTCAGAAAGTCCCATGGACGCAACGTCCCCCCAGAGCTCCCCGTGACCTCCATGCCCCTCATCTGACCTGGGGGGGCAGGGTGTGCACGGCTGCGGAGCCTCCTCGAAGCCCTTTCTCCATCAGAGCCTTCAGGACCCCTGGAGGGGGTCTCCACCTGAGCCTGGGCCCTCGGGACGCACGGCCAGTGCAGATGACCCAGAGCTGCCCCTGGCCTGCTGGCTGCCTGCTCCGGCCCCCACACACCGGGGCTGTGCTGTGTCGCGCGGCCCGAGCCCCAGCGCTGGGCAGACGGCGGGCTGTAGCCCCGAGGGAAGCCCACGTTTCAGCCCCGCCTCCTGCTCCCTGACCCTCAGCAGGCACCTCCCAGCGTGCTCCCACCCCTCCCTGGGCCCCCAGCCCACCTGAGCGTGCAGGGCAGCCAGGAGTGAGTCAAGCTGGACGTCCAGCGTGCGGCTGCCCATGCTCGCGGCCGCCTCGAGGATCTGGCCCAGGCTCTGCTCGAGGAGGGAGGAGAGGGGCCGTCAGGGCCTCCTCCTGCCCCAGCCCCACCCCTGCCAGCTGCGGGAGGCTCCCAGCCCTCTGCCCTAGCGCTCGCAGGGGAGGGCCGGGAAGGGGGCGCGCGGTGAGGCCAGGTGGGCCCGGCTCCCCGGCTCCCGTCCACGCCCCCCGCTGAGGCTGGCTGCCTCCAGGGCTTCCCCCCGACCCCGCGCCCCTTGCAGCTGAGCTCCTGAACGCACCCTGGACACGTGGACGGTCTCAGCGTGCTTCTTGTAGAGGCCGAGGACTCCAGGCAGCAGCTTGGGGAGCTGCTCCTCCAGCTTCTCGCTGGGCAGCAGGTGGCTCATGGGCCCCAGGGCCTCCACCACAGCGAGCCGCAGCTGGGGGGACACAGGGACAGGCACTCGCGTGCAGACCGGCCGGCAACGCCCGTCAGCCCGGGGCAGAGATGTGCAAAGAGCCCTTCCCCAAGGACTCCACAGCCGGACTCGAAGACCCGGGTTACGGCGAGCGGGGGTCCTAAAGGGGCGGAGGGAGTGGGCCCAGGGGGAGAGGTCCAGCGCTGGGGCCCCAGGAAACTAGCCCTACTCTGTGAGGACCTGCGGGGCGGGGGAGGGAGGGGCACGTGTAGACAGATCTCCCCCGCGCCCCCCCCCCCGAGAACCCGCAGGACACCAGAAGAGGCCCAGGTGACTGGAGCAGTACCTCCAGGCTAGGGGGTGGGAGAGGAAAGCCAGCTAGGCAAGGTCACAGGTCCCTACGGGCCACACATACCTTGGCTTCCCGGCTCTGCAGCCAGTGGTGAAAGAGGATGTCGTAGGCGCTGGAGATGTCAGTGGCGAAGGCGTCCTTCCTGACCGTGGGGTCGGGGGCCTGGTCCAGGTTGGCCAGGTACTCCAGGGTGCCCTCGCTGAAGCGCTGCAGAGCTGTGGCAACCCACGCGGTAAGCGGCGGCCGGCCCATGGCCGCACAGGTTCCGCGCGACTCCTGCCCCTTCTAACATGCCACGCTGCCTGCGAGACACCCTCCAGAGCACCCGGCCAAGCTCGGGACCAAAGCGCTGTGCAGGCATGAAGGGGCCCCCAACTCATGTGCTTCGCAGAAGCTCAGAATGTGACCTTTTTCGGAAATAGGGTCTTTGCAGATGCAATGAGTCAAGACGAGGTCACAGTTGGTGGGGGGCAACTCCAACAGGACCGTGTCCTCACAAGAAGAGAGACAGACGCGCGGGGACCACGGAGGCGGAGCTGAACTGCTGCAGCCTCGAGCCAACGCGCCAGGATGCACGGGCACCTCCAGACACCAGGGGGCCTGGAAGGTTTCTCTCCAGAGCCGCAGAGGGTGCACGGCCCTGCCAACACCCTGCCCTCAGAATCCTGGCCTCCTGAGCCGTAGAGAACACGTTTCTGTTGTTTTAACCCCCCCAACTTGTAGTCCTTCGTTAAGGTGGTCCAAGGAAACCAGTACAGGCACCAACCTCCCCAAAACGCCCCCAGGCCACCATGCCTGGCCCACTCCAGTCTGCTGTGCCCACCTCCCCCCTCACAGAGACGCATGCCACGCGCTTCCAAGGGCCGCTGTGCCGGGCAGGCGTGGGCCCCCCAGGACGTGTGTAGGAAGAAGACCTGGGGGCACAGTGGCAGGGTGCCGAGAGTGGGGAGTGCTGGCCTGGGGTCTGTGTCCGTGGAAGGGACTGTGCTGTGGACACCAGGCGGGTAAGCCTGGGGACTCGCTTTGGTGCAGACCTGCGAGTGGCCAGCAGGACCTGGACCCTAGATCACGGGAGACGATGGGGCCACAAAGGAGAGTCGGAGGCCACGACCTGGCCACAGGGCCTGGGCAGTGGAGGGGGAGATGATGGAATGGCCCGGAGAGGCGGTGGCTCCCGGCCGGGCCTCCCGAGGGCAGAGCCCGGCGCCCAGGCAGGGGCTGCAGCAGCTGCCCCGGGGGTCTTTACTTGCCCCAGCTCACAACCTCAAACCTAGCCCACTTATAAGGCTAATTTCTTAGCTTGGGCTTTGCAGCCCAGCAGAAAGACTAAACCTAACCCTCCATCTACAGGAGGTCAGCCATGTTCACATGTGCTCAAGAGAGAACATAAGGAAATTCTGAAAGAAAACTACCTCCTGGGGGAAGGGCTGTGTCACGGGCAGCCCTTCCACTGAGGATAGGCCCCTGGAGGGTCTGGCGAGGTGGGCTCTGGTCCCCTCCCTGCCACGTGGCTGCTAAAACCGGGGCTGCAGGTGCCCCGAGAACCCTCAGCTCCTCTCTCAACTCCCCGCTCCTCCACGGCCCCTTCGTCCCCCCACTCTTTTGCCTCCGTGAGCTGTTCAGTCAGGCTGTTGGTCAAACTGATCAGGGATCCTAGGTATTTTGCATGGGAAGGTCTTTCAGGGTAACAGGCTACTATATGGCCAGAAGCAGAAACCCACCCCCGGATCTGTTACTAGGTTTGAGGTTTTCATCAGGTACACACACAGGCATAAGGTAGAAGAGCAATTCTCACCCACCCTCCGCCAGCCCAATTCCCTTTCTTCAGAAGCAAACATGGGGTTTGGATCTATCTCTCGATAAATAACGCGTCCACGACGTTTCTCACCTACTCCCCGCAAGGCCGGGGCCAGTCCCTTCCGTCCATCCCTCCAGACCCGCGCTGCCAGAGCCCCCCCACTCCCTCCATGAGCAGCTCTGTTGTCCAGAGGAACCGACCGCCTGCGGTTCGAGTCTCCCTGGCTCTCCAGGCACGGGTCACTAAGGCAACCTCCACATCTCTTGCCGCACGCACACCCTGGGGCCCCCTCGGCCCACCATGTGGGACCGCATCCTTCCTGATCCTGGCTTCTCCAAAAGAGCCTTTACCTCCTGCTCAAGGAGCATCTGGGCAGGGTGCTGATTCTCAGAGGGTGCCTTCCACTGCAGCTTTCTGGCGCCCTCCCTTGAGCGAGAGAAGGCAAGGCCACCCTCTTTCCTCAGCCTCCCCTTGGACCATCCCTGCCCCACCCCCAGCAAAGTCTTCCTGGTGCGGTGCCTGGAGGGCCTCTCCACCAGGATCAGCTCCTGCTGCAGGGCAGGCTCGGGGATTACTGCACGACTCCCCCACTCCACTCTCTCCGTCCTTTCCAGGGTGTCTTATTCCGATGCAGGCTTCATGGCCTAGCCTGCTAATTCTTTTCTTTCTCTCCTATTTTCCATATATTTGCATTTTTGCTCTATTTTCTGGAGGATTTCCTCAACTTTCTCTTCGATTTCTGCCTTCCATTTTCATCATGTTTTTAATTCCCGGAAGCTTAATTTTATTCTCCGAATGTAGCTTCCTCACAGCAACATGCTCCGGCTTCCTGAATGCATCTTCTCTGAACTCCCTGAGGATATTAACCTCAGATTTCCTTTCCTGCCTGTTTTCTCCGCCCTGAACTGTCTGCTTTCCCCAAGTCTCGGTTTCTGTTATTTTGCTGCCACCTTTCCTATCAGAGACTTGCCTTGTGGGCAGTGATTTTTGGCCGCCTATCGGTGCTGGACAGTGTGGCCAGGCCAGCCGTGCACCCTGCTGTCTGGCACACGTCAACACGGTCTCTGGGTCTCCCTCCCCACTCTTCCCCTGCCTGGCCACAGCGTCCTGCCAACTGGACAAGAACCTTCAAGTGTGCACGTGCTCCTGTTCTTGGCCCAGCGCCACTGCCCACTTGTGCCGCCTTCTGGCAGTGGACACAGACATCTGCCCAGAACCAGAGGCTGTCCGGAAGGACAGGAGGCCCCAGCCCTCTCGGGGCCCACCCAGGCCGCTGACGGGCTGTTGTGGACCCTCCTGGCCCGACTGGGGCCACTCCAGCAGGCAGGACCACCCTTCCCTCCAACTGCAGACCCTGAACGTTCTATCTGTGTCGAGGAGTGCGCACCTCAGCAGGAGGGCGGCCTGCGGGCAGGTCTCTTGGCCCACACACTTGCTTCAGACACGACATACCGACAAGGTGAGAACCGCAGGGGCCTTTGGCCTGTGAACGGCAGGGACCAGAGCTCTTGAGAACTGCGAGTCAGCTCTCCGTGCAGGGCCCTGCACTTCCAGAGTGAGGCCAGTACTTCCCAGAGGAGCTGCCCGGGGCCCGCAACTAAGCCCTCGGCTCCGACATAGGCTCTTCGTGCTCCCCTAGCGGCCTGGACGCGTGCTGCCCTAGGCTGGCCTTCTCCCCGTCTGCAGCGCACCCGAGGTACAGCCCCAGCCCCTCAGCTCGGCCTCGGCCCCTCCTGTGTCCTGCTCCTGCATTCCCAGCTCAGCGGTGATGCCTGGCCCAGCTGCTGGGGATCCTGTCACAAATTCCCTTTCCAGCCAAAACCAGGTCAAGGAGGGTTTCCGCCCTTCAGCCCAGGCAGCCTGCCAATCATGCACAGGTGGGAGGAGCCTACAAGAGGCACCAGAGAGACCACGGCAGGGAATAGAGAGAATGGGGAACGCGGGGGGCTGTGAGGAGGGCTGGCAGGGGCTGGAGCCCCTCCTAGGGCCCCCTGAAAGCAGGGGAACCCTGAACCCAAAGCTCTAGGCCCTGGCTAGGCAAGTCCCCAGGTGTGTGCAAGATACGCAGCTTCCCTAGGAACCCTCCCCAAACACGTCCTCTAGCTACCAGCCCCCAACCCCAACCCTGAGCCCTGCCCAGTGTGGCCACGCCCTCACCACATGCTCCCTAGCCAGCAGCCTGGGGTGGAAGCCCAGCACCTGCTAACAGGCTGGGCTGTGGATTAAAAAGGGTCCTGTCCTCATGGGGGCCTCAGATGGCCCAGGTGCTCCCTCTCCCTCCCCTCAGTGCCAGCCAGAAGTCTTCCTGAGACTGGTGGGGACACTAGGAACACCAGGAAGCTAAAGGACAAGGGCAACGTGGTGGCTGCTAGAAGAGGCCCAGGCCCCCTCAGCCCCCGTGTCTCAGGACCCTCTGCTTCCCTCCCACACGAGTGCCCCCCCCCCATCAAGAGTCATGCCACGAGGCACCGTCCCCTGCCCAGGCATGCAGAGGGCCGCACACAGAAGGTGGGAGAGTGATTACCCCATCCCAAGATGCCCAGGGAATGGTCACTCTCCCAGCACGGAGCAGGGAGAGAAATGGGAAGCAGCTGCCGCTTTGGGTGAGTCTCTTCCCGCCCCGCATCAAGCGTCCAGGGCTCAGGGATTGCAGTGTAAAGTCCTGGGCAAGGGGGTCCCCAGCAGCAGAGAAAAGCAGTCAGACGGCAGAGGCCAGGTCTCTACCTGCAGCAGCGTCCACCCAGCCCACGCCTGCAGTCACCCTTCTTCTAAATGTCCCACCCTCCTCCTGCAGCCTGGAGGACCCACAGCCCCACAAAGGGGCACTGGAGACAAAAGGTCCAGGAGTGGACAGGCTGCGCCCAGCCCCTGCCCCGCAGAGGCCCACCTGCCCCACAGAGACCCACCTGCCCGCAGAGGCCCACCTGCCCTCAGAGGCCCACCTGCCCCGCAGAGACCCACCTGCCCCGCAGAGGCCCACCTGCCCGCAGAGGCCCCGTCTTACCACAGCAGAAGACCACCCTCATCGAGTCGGTCTTGGCTGCGCTCAGCATGGGCAGCATGGTGTTCAGGATGGACGTCAGGAAGGGCACCATGCCGAACACTGCAAGAGGGGTACGTCACGGGGGCCCCACTGCCATCCCCACCCAGCCTGTCCTTCCCTCGGGCCCTGTGCCCCAGGGGAGGCAGGGGGCACCCCGGCCACACGCCTTGAGCTCCTTCTGCACAGCCTGGGGCTCATGGTGGGGCTGCTGGGACACAGGGAAGCGAGGCCGGAGGGCTCCCAGAGATCTTCACGACCGCTGAGCACGGGTCAAACGGGGCCGGGCCGCCACCTACCATTGGAAACTGAGAGGTTGGCGAGCGTCTGCACGACAAAATGGTGCGGCAGGACCCCGGGCTGGAACTTGTTCAGCATCTCCTCCATCACGCTGCTGATGAAACGCTTCCCCACCGCCACCAGGACGGTGCTGGCGGCCTGCTGCCAGTCACAAACCAATTCCTACCCCCCAAGAGGTCTGAACTGGCACCCAGACCGAAGGAGGCACACCTCACCCTGAAGCCGCCCAGGAAGCGAAATGAGACACTCTGCCCTCAGTCACGCCAGGGGACAGGCCGCCCGTCTTCGGGACGTGCTGCTGCTGCGAGCAGGGCCCCCTGCTGAGTCCAGCGCCTACACACACCGGGCACCACTGCCCCTACATTTGCCCTGAGGGTTTGGGAAGTTTGCTCTCTGCTTCAGTTTCCATCGGAGATTGTGGGGTGACCCTCCCCACCCCAGGAGGGCGGTCAGTGCACAGGACCCAGAGGCCAAGCCCGAGGCAGCCGGACACAAACCCACACCCTTAAGGCACTTGGGAGGAAAGGCCTCGGAAAGCAGCTTCCCTCCCAAGCCAGGGCCTGGTCAGCCCCACAGACCTTCACTTTGGTCATCTCGCTGGAGGCCAGGAGGATGCTGGCCCTGGCCAAGTCCTTGTCCAGCTCGCCGATGTGACGGTTCACAACCGTCTCCATGACCCTCAGGATCATCGTCCGGTACGGATGCGCCAGCTGAGGAGAGAACCGTGGAGGGAGGACCAAGACTGGCTCGTCTCTCACGGCTCCTCCCTGAGCTTAAGAAAGAGCCCTGGTCTCCTGACAGCGTCGCTCTGGGTGGCCCGCCTGCTGGGGAGCTCTCCGTGTGTCCTGGAGCAGCCCTCTCCTCAGCCACGTCCCTGCAGCGCCCCCGTCCAGCACGCGTCGTCCTCGCCTTCACTGAGGACACGCAGACCACAGCGGAGGCTGTGACAGGTGGAGGGCATGTCACGGTGACGACAGAAAACCCCACGACACGAGCAGAGCCCAGCCAAGGGAAGGGCTTCATCCTGCCGGAGTCCCGGGCGTCACGGAGACCGGCGGTGAGGGCAGGAAATACTCGGGGAGCCAGGAAAGACCAAGACCCGCCGCTTCCTGAGGACCCTCCCCCTTCCCCCCGGGGATGGAGCGTCCAGACAGAGTGTGCAGACCAGGGGGCACAACCTCAGTGCAGCTGGAGTGCCCAGGCCACGTGACGGGAGGAAAGAGGGCAAGAAAGGGTGCGACTCAGGCTGGCTGCACTCTGCAGAGCTGCTCAGGCCTGAGAAAAGGTGCTCGTGACCCTCGGGCGAGAGCCCCCCACCAACGACGTCCCCACCACGCTCCCTCCTGCAGAGGCTGCTAGCAGCCCTCACGGGGGTGGCCCACACTACCGGGTCACTCAGCCCTACAGGCGAGAGAGGAGGGCAGGAACCCCTATATTTCAAGTAGAAACATACAGCTTATACCTGGGTAAAGTACCAATGTCCTACTGATGGGGTCATTCACAGCTGCTGGCATGTATGTATGTATGTATGTATGTATGTTTGTATGTATGTATTTATTTATTTATTTTTGGTCGTGTTGGGTCTTTGTTGCTGCGCGCGGGCTTTCTCTAGTTGTGGTGAGCAGGGGCTACTCTTTGTTGCAGTGCATGGGCTTCTCACTGTGATGGCTTCTCTTGTTGCAGAGCACGGGCTCTAGGTGCGTGGGCTTCAGTAGTTGTGGCACACGGGCTTCAGTAGTTGTGGCTCGCGGGCTCTAGAGCGCAGGCTCAGCAGTTGTGGAGCACGGGCTCAGTTGCTCCACGGCATGTGGGATCTTCCTGGACCAGGGCTCGAACCCGTGTTCCCTGCATTGGCAGGCGGATTCTCAACCACTGTGCCACCAGGGAAGCCCTACTGGTTTGTTTTGTTCTGTTTTTCGTTTTTTTAAATTGTGTTAAAATACACATAGCAAAGTTTACCATCTTAACCGTTCTCAAGCATACAGCACAGTGGTATTAAACACATTCAGCTGGTGTGTGGCCGTCAGCACCACCCCTGCCCATAGCTCTTTCCACCTTATAAAGCTGAAACCCTGTCCCCATTAAACCCTAAGTCTCCATTCCCATCCCCCCAGCCCCTGCCACCCACCTTTCTACGTTCTGTATCTGAATTTGACTATTCTAGACACTTCATATAAGTAGAAGTATACAGTATTTGTCCTTTTGTGACTGGCTTATTTCACTGAGCAAAATGTCCCCAAGGAGGTTCATCCAGGGGCTTCCCTGGTGGCGCAGTGGTTGGGAATCCGCCTGCCAATGCAGGGGACACTGGTTCAAGCCCTGGTCCAGGAAGATCCCACATGCCACGGAGCACCTAAGCCTGTGTTCCATAACTACTGAGCCTGCGCTCTAGAGCCCACAAGCCACAACTACTGAAGCCCGCGTGCCTAGAGCCCAGGCTCTGCAACAAGAGAAGCCACCGCAATGAGAAGCCCTGCGCACCGCAACGAAGAGTAGCCCCCACTCACCACAACTAGGGAAAGCCCGCACACAGCAACGAAGACCCAATGTAGCCAAAAACAATAAATAAAATAAATTTATTTCTTAAAAGTCCTATGTATCCCTAGATAAAAATATTAAAAAAAAAAAAAAAAGAGGTTCATCCATGTTGTAGCACGTGTCAGAATTCCCTTTTTTTTTTTGGCAGCACCACGGCTTGTGGGATCTTAGTTCCCCAACCAGGGATTGAACCTGGGCCCTTGGCAGTGACAGGGCTGAGTCCTAACCACAGGACCGCCAGGGAATTTCCAGAATTCACTTCAAGGCTGAGTATTCCGTTGTGTGGATGGACCACGTCTGGCTTATCCATCATCCACTGATGGGCACTTGGGTTGCCTCTACCTTTTGGCTAATGTGATTAATGCTGCTATGAACAAAGGTGTGCAAATATCTCTTTGAGACTCTGCTTTCAATCTTTTGGGTATATACCCAGAAGTGGAACTGCTGGGTCATATGAAAATTCTATTTTTATTTTTTGAGGAACCTCCATGTTTTCCATAGCCACTGCACCATTTAACACTCCCACCACCACTGCACAAGGTTTCCAGTTTCTCCACATTTTCACCAACACTTGTTATTTTCTTTTTTTGATAGTATCCATTGTAATGGATGTGAGGTGGTATTCCACTGCAGTTTTGACTTGCATTTCCCTAATGATTAGTGATGCTGACCATCTTTTCATGTTCTTATTGGCCATTTGTATATCTTTTCTGGAGAAATGTCTATTCAAGTCCTTTGCCTATTTTTTTTTTTTTTTTTTTTTGCAGTATGCAGGCCTCTCACTGTTGTGGCCCCTCCCGTTGCGGAGCACAGGCTCCGGACGCACAGGCTCAGCAGCCATGACTCACGGGCCCAGCCGCTCCGCGGCATGTGGGATCCTCCCAGACCGGTGCACGAACCCGCGTCCCCTGCCTCGGCAGGCGAACTCTCAACCACTGAGCCACCAGGGAAGCCCCTTTTGCCTATTTTTGAATTGAGTAGTTTGGTATTTTGTTGTTCAGTTTTCAGAGTTCTCTATATATCCTGGCTATTAATTCCTTATTGGATATATGATTTGCAAACATTTTCTCCCATGTTGTGGGTTGCCTTTTTACTCTGTGGATAGTGTCTTTTGATGTACAAATTATTAAAATTTTCATGAAGTCCAATTTGGCTATTTTTTCTTCTGGTTGCCTGTTCCTTTGGTGTCATATCCAAGAAGTCATTGCCAAGTCCAATGTCCAGGAGCTTCTGTCCTATGTTTTCTTCTAAGAGTTTTACAGTTTTAGGTTTTACGTTTAGGTCTTTGACCCCTTGAGTTAATTTTTGTGTATGATGTGAGGTAGGGGTCCAACTTCATTCTTTTGCAAATGGATATCCAGTTTTCCCAGCATCATTTGTTGAAAAGACTATCCTTTCCACATTCAATTATCTTGGCACCCCTGTTGAAAATCATTTGACCATATATGTGAGAGTTTATTTCTAGGCTCTATTCTACTCCATTGGTCCATGTGTCTGTCTCTATGCCAGTGCCACACTGGCTTGATTATTGTAGCTTTCTAGTAAATTTTGAAATCAGGAATTGTGAGTCCTCCAGCTTTGTTCTTCTTTTTTTAGGAATGTTTTGGCTATTCAGGATCCCTTGAGATTCCCTAGGAATTTTAGGATGGGTTCTTCTACTTCTACGAAGTTGCAACAGCTGCTTATTTTTTAAGACTTTATTTCCACTTTATGCTGCTCCTGAGAGTTCAATGAGCAGAACAGTAACCACATCACAAGAAGATGTGGGGCACTCCCTCCGAGGGAGGGGCTTTTCGCCCAGGCCCTCATGCAGGATGATGTAGCCACAGGCCCCTGTCAGGTAGCACATTGGGAAAGGAACGGGGTGGGGTGGGGGGGGCAGCTTGCCGATGATACCTGCCCTTGGCAGGTGTGTGTGAGATTTCAGGCTCAACCATTCTGATGTGTTGGTGGGTGGCCAATGAGCCCATCACCCCTGCGGCCCTTCCCCCACCCCCAGAACCGACTGAGTCCACTAAATGGATGAACTGGATGACTAGGCTACCTGCGCGCAGGAGGACGTTAGGAGGCAGGGCCTTTGGGATGTGATTAGGCCACGAGGGTGGAGCCCTCATGAGTGGAGTTTGCGCCCCTATAAAGGAGACCCCAGGGAGCTCCCTCATCCCTTCTGCCAGGCGAGGACAAAGGCAGGAAACATCCTTCTATAAACCAAGAAGCAAGCGCTCACCAGGCACTGAATCTGCCAGCACCTTGATCTTAAGACCTCCAGCCTCCCGAACTGTGGGAGACACAAGTCTGTTGTCTAAAAGCCACCCAGTCTGTGGCATTTTGTCATAGGAGCCAGAGGGGACGAAGACAACTATTTTTGCCTCTCTTCCCCAATTCACTTCCCTGCCCACTGGCCTGACAGCCCTTGTGAAGGAGCCTGCTTGTCCCTGTGTTCACCTTTCCTATGCTGAGACTTGGCCAACAGGAAGGAGACTGGATCTGTCTAAAGCTGTGCGGCCCACCGCCGTCCAGGAACACAGACCAGGACCAGCTGGTGGAGCAGCAAACATGCCCCAGCGCCCCAGGCACACTGAAGCCTCTAGAAGCTGATATATAGAGTATCGCACGCATCTCAAAACGCTGCCTTGACCTACGATGATCAGATAGTGCTCCACACCTGTCTTCTGCTACCCCACATCTTTCTGGAGAGAGAATCAAAGGAATTCGAAATGTACATGCTAAGATGCAGCCCAATAAAGTCTGATTGTGAAGAAACACGAGTGAGTGGCACAGAGCTGCTGGCAGCAGGGTGTGGACGAGGCAGTGGTGGCGGCTGGGGGTGGGGAGCCACCAGGAAGGGCTCCCCTGACGGGGATGGAGCTTCCAGCTTCAGACACGCTCACTGTAAAGGGCCACTGTGAAGGAAGTTGGTTTTTAAAGTTGGTTGAAGAAACTAAAAAGGCTAGAAAGGGGGTGAAACCATAAATGAGCTAGAAAGTGACAAGTATGAAGCACACTTAAATTTTGCTATGAACTGTTAAAAATAACAAAGGCTTTTTAGCCACCTTTAGTACTCTTTGGCCATTTCTTCAAATAGCCAGGGCAGCCCTAATCTTTGTCTAACAATCAGATGCTGAATTCAGCAGGTCACGATGATGGAGCCTTTCAGCCACAAAGAGAAGGGCCCTGACACCCAGCACGCATGCACCGTGAAGCTCCATGAGCCGAAGAGCCTGGGCAGACACACACGTGCCCAAGCACAAGGGTGCCCTTCCCGTCCTACCTACCCCCAGTCCCAACAGCAGTCCATGGACACGTAAAAGGCCCAGAACAGCTAGGACAGCCGGGCGGGGGCAGGGGACCCTCCCCATGAGAGGAGAGGTCATCAAGCCGCAGCACAAGCCGCTCAGCAGCCACTCAGCGGGACGCGGCTATTTCCCCTAGGAAACGGCAGTTGACAGATGAGAGAGAAATAACTCATATTGTATAGGGATCCCCTTTTACTGATCAAATGTCAAAAACAAAAAGAAAAATGGTCGTTTGAGACCGAAAGTCTAACTCCCAGGAATAAGCCTAAAACACGCACTGGGGAAAACAAATAATTTCCCACCACGGGGAGCTGAGAGCGTCATAGAACCGTGGAGCCGAGACACAGGAGAGGGGGAGCTGGCAGAGCCCCTTCTGTTGTAGTTGGCGGGCCTTGAGCCATCTCTGCAGAGTCCAGTCGGCACACCCACCCAGCCACAGCCCCTCTCCGAGGCCCGTCCACGTGTTCCCGTTAATGCGGCGGACGCGAGCTGCCCTCTCTCATTGGCGAGGACAGCTGTCCAGGCTCCAGCGGGTCAGCGAAAGGGGATGGCGGCACTGAGCCTGCGAGCGAGCGGCTGGACGCTGCAGTGCTTACCACCTGGACCCTCCACGACGGGACCAACCCACAGGCCACGAGGCAAAGAGGGTCATCTATGCTGGACTTGCCTGCCTCGAGGGGGCTTGGACTTGCAGGGATGATTTTCTACCCACAGCAGCACGGCTCTGCACTCCGGACCCAGCCAGCCGGCAGACCCCTGGCGCAGACCCCGCCCCTCAGGCCCCGCCCCACAGCCCGGCCCGGCAGGAGCAGCAATACCTTCTCATGCAGCCGCAGGTGCTCCTCGCAGGCGCGGAGAGCCTCCTCAGGCTGCGACTCTCCGAGGGTGCACAGGGCGCCACACACCTGCTCCTGCACCTGAGGGTCCGTGTCGGTGACAGCGTCCAGCAGAATGGTGAACAGCCCTGCCGTGACAAAGCCCAGTGGCATAGTTAGGCCCGGCCCCGACCCCACCATCGCTACGCTCAGCCTCTGAGGACTCGGCCCCACAGCTGGAGGAGACCGCCGCACCGGCCTGGCCGCTTTGCAGCCTCCACTGCGCTGGCCAGGATCTCCGGGACCCACTGGCCGCCTGCTCTGAGGTCACTCCAGCCACCTGTACCCCGACCTTCCAGCCCAGGCCATGTCTGCTCCACGTCTCCGGCCCCACTGGGTCCGAGCTCCTATGAAAGGCAGGCGGCGCAGGCTCAGGGCCCCTTCGGGAGCTTCCCCAGGTGGCCCTCCGGCCCACACCCTGCCCTGTGCTTGCCAGGTGGCACCCCAGTCCCACCAGCTGCTTTCGCAGACTCCTCACCCTGGCAACACCCCACACCCAGATCCAGGCCTCTGCCCCATGGACAGGACCCCCCATCCTCGGCGCCCCGAGAGCTCCGGGCGTGTGCCTGCCAGCAGTTCGCAGACCCTCACCCTGGGGATGGAACCTGTGGGGCAGGAACACCATTCCCAGCCTCTGCCCCGCCCTGGGCCATGCCCTCAGCAAACAGCTGGCCCTGGCTGCAAGCAGAGTAGCCAGCCAGAGTGGATGCTGGCCCTGGGGCTTTTGTAAGAAGGGACGAAGGCACAGGGACCCTCCCACATGGAGCACGAAGCCCCCTGTGCCAGGCAAACGCAGTCCCCCACACCAGACTGAGCCTGTGGCCAAATCTGGACCTCTGCGTCAGCATCTGCAGAGACAAGAGCTTTGTTTTCTTTTTTTTTTTTTAAACGAAAACTTAGAGAAAGTGTGTTCGTGCAAGCGTCATTCCTTCCAAGCACATTTACTCAATGCCACGGGCTCCTCTGTGTCCCAAGCTCAGAAACCGCAGGCATGACATGGAGACCTGCCAAGAGCCCCACATACTCACTCTTTACGTATGACTCGCTCATTGCTGTGGCCGTGGCTTCCTCTCGCCCCGTGTGAACATGGACAGCTCTCTTCAAACCTGGAGCAACCAGACGTGCAACATTTAAGTCATAAGCCTCCTCAGTTTACTAGCAGTTACTGTGTTTGTGTAAAACACAAGATTTAAACAATTTCGTCCTGGGGGCACTGTCTCTGCCACAGTTCGGCTGAAAGGCGTGCGAAGGACGGGAGGCACCGTCCCCTCAATGGTCACCGGCTCTCCTCCACCCCAGCAGCTGTCAGCCCCGCCGACGCATGGCCGGCCCACCAGGGCTGGTCCTGATTGGCCCACGGTGGCCTGGGCAAGCATGTTACCACCTCCAGCTACAGCATCTCCCTTCACTGTGTGCGTGTCAGGCCTGGCGTCGCTGGCGGTCTGTGCGGAGCAGGGACCCCCTCCCTGAGAGCCAAGAGCAACTGCCTTGGTGGCTGCGGAGCCGGGACTCCCCATGCCTGAGACCCTGGCACAACGTTAAATGAGCCTCCTGCTGGCCGAGAGACTGGGCGGGCAGCACAGGGATCTGGTGGGCTCCCTGGCGCCTGAAACCAACCATCCAAACAGCACACGGGATCCAAACACCACACGCCTCGAAGCGCCACTTGCAACGGATGGACCCAAAGGATAAAGCCCGTGAAATACACGGGCGGCTCCCCACTTCACCATGTGGTCACATGCCCTGCCCTATGGCACACTCTCCGAGGACCTGTAGGGTGCTGCTTTCTCACACTAGTGTCCTCGATTTGCTGGTCACCACCCTTCATTCCCCAGTCACCACCCGTCCAGAAAAGGGCGAAGGTGGAGGTAGCAAAGGAGAGATGCCTTGACTTGCCCCCGAGCGTGGAGGATATGCTCATTTGGCTGTGGCCACACAGGAAGGGGGCAGTGAGAAGTCACCTAATGTGGGGACAGGGTTAGGGGGTGGAATTAAAAATAAGTGAGAATTCTAGAGCTTCTCTGGTGGCGCAGTGGTTAAGAATCTGCCTGCCAATGAGGGGACACGGGTTCGATCCCTGGTCTGGGAAGATCCCACATGCTGCAGAGCAACTAAGCCTGTGCGCCACAACTACTGAGCCTGCGCTCTAGAGCCCGTAAGCCACAACTACTGAGCCCGCATGCTGCAACTACTGAGCCTGTGCGCCTAGAGCCCGTGCTCTGCAAGCAGAGAAGCCACTACAAGGAGAAGCCCATGCACCACAATAAAGAGTAGCCCCTGCTCTCTGCAACTAGATAAATCCCGTGCACAGCAACGAAGACCCAACGCAACCAAAAATTAATTAATTAATTAATTTTAAAAAAATAAGTGAGAATTCTAGATCAAGAAGGCACACCGGTCCTAAGCATTCACCCATCCCACCAAAACTTCAGTGAAATGACAGAAAAGATGCATGTTTTAAAAGGACAAACCCACAAGAGCACTAGAAAACAAGAAAAGATACAATTAGCAGACCAGAAGCTTCCAGGAATCCCAGGCAGACAGAAAGCAGGTGGAGAGGATTGGTTTGAAGCTGGTGGCATCAGCAAGGTGTTCCCCCTTTCTTCCTGGAAAGCATCTGAAAGTAACAAGGAAAACAAGAAATAAAAACACATATTCCACTGGCAGCAGAGCAAGAAGGTGGCAGAAAAACCCCACACCCTGAAAAGTTGAAAGGCGGAAAGTGCCACAGCTGGCAGGCAGGTATGAGGTGCACTGGCCACAGGCTTCAGAAAGCCCACAGGACACTTCTCAGAGGCAGGCACCCCCGCACATGGAACCCACATCCTGAGTTCCCAGAACCGGTCTGAGTTTACAAGGCAAGCAGCCAGTTCCTGGGGCAGAGGCTTTGCCCTGTGAAAAGCTACAGCTGTCTATGTCCACACCTCAGAGAAAAGGGGCTAACCAGCTCCAGCTGGAACATCCTTCACACAAGTGCAGACAGCTGGGCTCACTCGACTCAAGTGGCAGCAAACGCAAACAAGCATAAGAGACGTCAGTCCCCAGCCCACCTGGGAGGGATGGACCAGTTTGCCATCTCAATCAAAACAACTAAGAAACTGAACAAAACACGTGAAGCCATAGTTCTCAGGCTGCTGGTCAACAGGAAACGAAGGGCATGAAGCCCTGAGATCACTCCAGCTCATCACCTATAGGGCACATCCAGCTGAGGACACTCAGGAAGGCCCAGAGTTAGGACGGGGAGCATCTCGGGAGGCCTGAGTCTTGCTGGAGTTTGGAGGGTCTAGTACCAGAGAGAAGTCCAGAGACCTGCAGAGGGTCTCCTGGTCACTCAGCTGACTTACTAGCCAGCACAGGGGCAATAGAATAATGTCCCCAAAGATGCCCATGCCCTCATCCCCAGAATGTGAATATGTTACCTTATCTGGCAAAGGGACTTAGCAGATGGGATTAAGGGTACAGACCTTGAGGTGGTGAAATTACCCTGGATTATGTGGGTGAGACCAGCCTAAGCTCTTAAAAGCAGAGAACCTTTCCCAGCTGTGTCAGAGAGATGAGATGGAAAAAGGGGGAGAAAATCAAAGCATGGGAAGAAAACCCACCATGGCTGGCTTTGAAGATGGAGGAAGGAGGCTCTGAGCCAATGAATGTGGGCACCTATAGAAGCTGGGAACAACCCTCAGCTTACAGTCAGCAAGAAGACACGGACTTTGGTCCTACAGCCATAAAGAACCAAATTCTGCCAACAATCTGAAACAGCAGGAAAGAGATCCTCCCCAGAGTCCCCGGAAAGGAGCACAGCCCTAGCAACCCAATTTTAGCCCCATGAGATCCAGGTCAGCCTTCTGACCTTAAGAACTTTAAGATAATGAATATGTGCTGTTTGAGCCACTAAGTTTGTAGTAATTTGTTACCACAGCAATAGAAAACCAATACAAGCACGATGTTTAAGAAGAAATTACAGGGGCTTCCCTGGTGGCGCAGTGGTTAAGAATCCGCCTGCCAGTGCAGGGCACACGGGTTCGAACCCTGGTCTGGGAAGATCCCACATGCCATGGAGCAACTATGCCGTGCGCCACAACTACTGAGCCTGTGCTCTAGAGCCCGCGTGCCACAACTACTGGGCCCGCGTGCCACAACTACTAAAGCCCACGTGCCTAGAGCCCGAGCTCTGCAACAAGAAAAGCCACCACAATGGGAAGCCTGCGCACTGCAACGAAGAGTAGCCCCCACTCGCCTCAACTAGAGAAAGCTGCACGCAGCAACGAAGACCCAATGCAGCCAAAAATAAATAAATAAATTTATTTTTAAAAAGAAGAAGAAGAAGAAGAAGAAATTACGCAAGGCCAGGAAAAGAGCCACCCAAAAGGATTAGCAGCAAATAATCCCTGGGGCTCACAGTGAGGCAGGAACGGGCCTGCTCCCAGCAATCGGGGGAAACATCACAACTCACAGGGTTCTGGGGACGGCACTAAAAAAGATTTCAGCTCAGTAAAGAAGTAAAATTAGGGAGTTCCTTGATGGCCTGGTGATTAGGATTCCAGGCTTTCACTGCTATGGCCTGGGTTCAACCCCTGGTCGGGGAACTGAGATCCGGCAAGCTGTGCCACGCAGCCAAAAAAAGACAAAGAAAAAAAAGAAGTAAAATTAGCCCGACGCTAAAGGCCATTCTGGTTTCACCTAACAAAGCTAAAAGCAAGACCTGAAAGGATCAAACTGTTCCCAAATAACTTAGCCACAACCCAGAACAAAGCTTGAGAATAATAATAGGAACACAAAAACATCTAGCACTAACAAAGTAAAATTACAGTGTCTGTCATCCAATCAGAAATTACCAGGCAGGGACTTCCCTGGTGGTGCAGTGGTTAAGAATCTGCCTGCCAATGCAGGGGACATGGGTTCGATCCCTGGTCCGGGAAGATCCCACATGCCACAGAGCAGCTAAGCCGGTGCGCCACAACTACTGAGCCTGCATGCCACAACTACTGAAGCCTGCATGCCTAGAGCCTGTGCTCCGCAACAAGAGAAGCCACCGCAATGAGAAGCCTGTGCACTGCAACGAAGAGTAGCCCCCACTCGCCGCAACTAGAGAAAGCCTGCGTAGAGCAACGCAGACCCAATGCAGCCAAAAGTAAATAAATAAATAAATTTATTTTAAAAAAGAAATTACCAGACATGCAAACAGGCAAGAAAACTCAACCCATAATGAGGATGAATCAATCAATAGACACTGACCCAGAAATGATGCAGAGGAAAGAACTACTAGTTAAGGACATTTAGATTATAATTGTATTTCATATATTCAAGAAACCACAGGAAACACTGAATATGTTAACATAAAGAGGCTAAAGTAAAAGAATGGGAGAAGAAAAACAAGGCTGACAACTAGTCATAAAAAAGCCGGAGTGACTATATTAATATTAGACAAAGTGGATTACAGAGACATAACAATTCTAAACATTTATGCACCTAATAACAGAGCTTCAAAATACACAAAATCAAACCTAATAAAAATGCAAGGAGAAATCGACAAATCCAAAATATAGTAGAAATTCAGCACCCCTCTGTCTGTAATTGTTAGAACAAGTGTACAGAAAATTGCTAAAGGTACAGAAGACCTGAACAATACCGTCAACCAACTTAAGTAGTATTTATAGAACACTCTATTCATTAACAGTAGAATATGTGTTTTTTCCAAAATCACATGAAACATTTACCAAGACTGACCATATTCTGAGCAATAAAACAAGTCTCGGGCAGCTAAGCCTGTGCACCACAACTACTGAGCCTGCGCTCTAGAGCCCACAAGCCACAACTACTGAGCCCGCACACCACAACTACTGAAGCCCACGCACCTAGGGCCCGTGCTCTGCAACAAGAGAAGCCACCACAATGAGAAGCCCGTGCACCGCAACAGAGTAGCCCCTGCTCGCCGCAACTAGAGAAAAGCCCATGCCCAGCAATAAAGACTCAATGCAGCCAAAACTAAATAAAAACACTTACCAACTGATTCTCTGAGGCCAGCATAACTCTGATAACAAAACCAGACACAGATACTACAAATAATGAAAACTATAGACCAATATCCCTCATAGACACAAAATTTCTTGACAATATTTTATCAAATCGTATCCAACATGTAAAAAGGATAATACATCATGACTAAATTGGGTTTATCCTATGAATGCAAGGTTGGTTGAGTATTTTTAAGTGCAGCCAACGTAAGTCACATTAACAGACCAAAAAATAAAAACCATATAATCATCTCAATAAATGCAGAGAAAGCATTTGCCACAATCCAACATCCACTTATAATAAAAATTATCAACAAACAGGAATAGAAGGGAACTTCCACAACCTGACAAACAGCACCTAAGGGAAACCTATAAGAACATCCTTAATGGTAAAAGACTAAATGCAATCCCTGTAAGATGGGGGACAAGGCAAGGATTCCTGCTCTCACCCATTCTTTTCACTATCATACTGGAGGCTTTAGCCTATGCAATAAGGCAAGGAAAAAAAATAATATAAGGCATCCAAATTGAAAAAGAAGTAAAACTGTTTTTATATACAGATGATGTGGCCATCTATGCAGAAAATCCTACAGAATCTACAAGTGGAACCAGATCAATAAGTCAGCTAGCAAGATCACAAGATATAAAATTAACATTAAAAAAGCAACTTATGGGGCTTCCTTGGTGGCGCAGTGGTTAAGAATCCACCTGCCAATGCAGGGGACACAGGTTCAATCCCTGGTCCGGGAAGATCCCACATGCCACAGAGTAACTAAGCCTGTGCACCACAACTACTGAGCCTGCACTCTAGAGTCCACTAGCCACAACTACTGAGCCCACAAGCCACAACTACTGAGCCCACGTGCCACAACTACTGAAGCCCACACACCTAGAGCCCGTGCTCCACAACAAGAGAAGCCACCGCAGTGAGGAGCCCGCGCACCGTAATGAAGAGTAGCACCCACTCGCCTCAACTAGAGAAAGCCCATGCACAGCAACGAAGACCCAACACAGCCAAAAATAAATAAAGTTTAAAAAAATTAACAATAAAAACACAACTGTATTTCCATATAATAACAATAAACAAAAATTGAAAAAGCCACATCATTTGCCACTGGGCAAAAATTATATGAAATATTTAGGGATACACTTGACAAAAGATGGACCTGCTGAGAGATATTAAAGAAAACTTAAATAAATGGAGAGAAATACGGTACAAGGATATCAATTTTTTGCAAATGGATCTACGGATTGAAGGCATTCCCAATCAAATCAAATCAAAAAGAATGTTTTTTGTAGAAATTGACAAACTGATTCTAAACTCATGTGGAAATGCAAAGGACCTAGAATAGCCAAGACAACTCTGAAAAAAAACAAAACGAAACAAAATTGGAGAACTTACACTACCTGACTTCAGGACTTATATGTCCAGTTTTTTTTTTTTTTTTTTTTTTTCAGTACGTGGGCCTCTCACTGCTGTGGCCTCTCCTGTTGCGGAGCACAGGCTCCGCGGCATGTGGGATCTTCCTGGACCGGGGCGCGAACCCGTGTCCCCTGCATCGGCAGGCGGACTCTCAACCGCTGCACCACCAGGGAAGCCCATATGTCCAGTTTTCAACAAAGGTACAAAGGCAACTGAGTGGAGAAGAGATAGTCTTTCAACAAACAGTACTGAACAACTGGACACCCACATACAACAAGTAAACTCCAATCTATACCTCACACCACACACAAAAACTCCAAATGACCCACAGACCTAAATGTGAAACTTAAAACTATGAAACTTCTGGGCTTCCCTGGTGGCGCAGTGGTTGAGAGTCCGCCTGCCGATGCAGGGGACACGGGTTCATGCCCCGGTCCGGGAAGATCCCACATGCTGCAGAGCGGCTGGGCCCATGAGCCATGGCCGCTGAGCCTGCGCGTCCGGAGCCTGTGCTCCACAACGGGAGAGGCCACAACAGTGAGAGGCCCACATACCGCAAAAAAATAAAAAAATAAAATGAAGTGTGGAGGACTTTAAAAACAAAACAAAACTATGAAACTTCTGGAAAGAAACATAGAAGAAAATATCCATGACTGACACCAAAAGCAAAATCTATAAAAGAAAAACTTGATAAACTGAAATTTGTCCAAGCACTGCTCTTTGAATATGCTGCTAAGGGAGTGGCAACTGAACGAGCGAACATCTCTAAGGCCACCACGCAGTGACAGACATGCCATGACCATCGTCAGCGCCCCCCAACCTCCTCACTCCACCCCCACCCTGCACATCAGACAGCAGGTGCCCTGCTCCTTCTCTGAGAGCTGATCCCTGGTGGCCGCCTCACCTAACCCTGCCTTTGGCCACTTCCTCCACGCTGAGTGCTGGTCTTTGTCAAACGCAGGTCACATCACGTCACATCGCTTCTCACTGATCCTCACCGTTGCCCACAGAATCAAACCAACACCTTCAACGAGGGCTGTCGCAACCTAGACCCAAGCCCCTCTCTGCTTCTCTCTCGCCCATCACGCTGCAGGCGTCCAGCACCTGAACGCCCTGGGCCAGGGCTTCGGCTCTCGCACCTCTGCTTCTGTTGGTCCCTACAAGGACCCTGCCCCGCCCTGCCCCCTCCACCCCGGGAAACCCACTCATTCCTCAAGGGCCAGTCCCTTAGTGCACCCCTCCAGCGGGTGACCCAGTGTTCCTGCAGCCCTGGCTCCTACGGGGACTGTGGCATCGGTTCCAAACAGTGACAGCTGTGTGTGCCAGTCTGCTCCAGCGCACTGTGATTGGGGAGAAAAGTTGTGGTTTATGTCCTTAGTATGCACGCAATTTCAAAACACAAACAAAAGCTGTTCATTGAAGGAAAAGACCCAAAATCCTCCCATAAGACTCAATATTATAAAACTGTCAATTTTCCTTCATCTACAAATATGTGAATCGGGCTACTGGAGGGTACTTGATAAAATCGTTCCAAAGTTCATATGGAAGAATCAACGTACAAAAGTAGCCAAATAAATTTTGAGAAGTATGTGAAAAGGATTTGTCCTATGTTAAAACGTATTAAAAGGCTACCGTAATTAAAACTATGCTATTGTTCCAAGAAGAGGTGCACAAATCAACAGAATTGTATAGAAAGTCCAGAAATAAACACCAATAAGGAAGAAAAAGAAAGGGAGGATTTTAAATAATGAAGACAGATTAGCCAATAGTGTTGGAACAGCTAGTTAGGCACTTAGGGAAAAAAATTAGTCTTCCCTGCATCTTTCCTTACCCCAAAATAAATGCTAGATGGATACAAGTGTTACATGTAAAAATGAAATGTAAGTCCTAAGTAGAAAATACAAGTACACATTTTATAGTCTTGGAGTAGGAAAGGATTTTCTAAGCCAGACACAAAAACCCACACACACTGGGCTTCCCTGGTGGCGCAGTGGTTGGGAGTCCACCTGCCGATGCAGGGGACACGGGTTCATGCCCTGGTCCGGGAAGATCCCACATGCCATGGAGCGGCTGGGCCCGTGAGCCATGGCCGCTGAGCCTGCACGTCCGGAGCCTGTGCTCCGCAATGGGAGAGGCCACAATAGTGAGAGGCCCGCGTACCATAAAAAAAAAAAACCCACACACCTTGATGAATGTTGTTCAGTTGGACTATATAAATTTTTTTAATTTCTGAAAGTCAAAAACACACATACACCTATGCCCACAACCGTACACTCTCACAACTCACCCCATCCTCAGTGGAGCATAAAGGAAATAAAAGACAAAACAGGTCAAACCATTCATAACAGGTATGACAAGAGGCTAATCTGTCTAATACGAACATGCAAAGGAGCTCATCCGCATCAACAAGGCAACCAAGAAGGAGGGCGGCGTGCAGACGGCCAGTCCAGGACCGGGCTCTCCCCGCGTCACGAGTGAGCGGCTGGGAGCGAGGCCTGCACACCGCTGCGCTCTGCCAGCACCAGATGTTGTCACTGCCGTGGCCACCACACAGGTGCGGACAACCAGCAGAGCCTGTGGAGGGTCCCCCACAAGCCCAAACTGTCGCACTGTGTGACGGGATCATCTACCTCTCGACATCCGTCTACAGAAGCCCTCCCATGAGTACAGAGTGTTAGAAAACACACATGTGTCAATCAGGGATCTGGTTAGACTTTTTAAAAAACAAGCACTGGAAAAAGGTGGTAGTCAAGTAAGTATAAACTACCTGGCTGGTGGAAGAGCCGGGCTTGACCGGTTTTGTAAATTTCCACCTGCTGCCCCTGCCCCAGGCCAGGAGGTCTGTGGAGCAGACAGACCTGTGAGCACAGCGCTGATGGCAAATCAAGGTGAACACGCTACAGAGACGGACGCGTCTGGGAGGCTCCCTGAGTCCCACAGGATGCACCGAAGAGGCACCATCTCCGTTAACCTGCACGGCCAAGCAGGTCTGCGAGGGACGTGCTGTCAGCAGCTGGTCAGCAATGGGGCGAGACTCCGCCAGGACTGGCTCCTGCACTGCCCTCCACAGCTGCCCAGATGCTCCCAGCACAGGGCACGGAGCAGGGCCAACAGGGTCCTCCTTCCCATGCTGGACACGCTGTGGGTGAGCGCAGAAGCAGCTCCCTCCTCCCTCTCCCACCCCTCCTCCTCGCTCACCTGTACTCAGCATCCATTCAATGGCATTTAGTAATGCCCACCAGGTGCTGCCCCCACCCACAGAGCCCCTGGCCTGAAAGATGCCCACTTGTATTATGGCTGCCACATGCACTGGCACACGCTAACAGAGGTGCTGGGCCAACTTTGCTGAGCCGGAGGGGGGTCAGAAGTGGGTGTGGGAGGCGAAGGAGGCCACACACAGCCCAGCCCAGAGGCAGCCAGGAGCTGGTCTGGAGGGTAGGTGTGTGAGGGGAGACTGGGAAGTCAGGAGGCCCTGGGGGGTCACGGGAACTCCCCACCCCCACCCACGCACAAGGCCCAGGGTCTTCCCCTCTTAGCACAGGAGCTAGAGAAGGAATCAACTTCCAGAGTCACCGACAAGAACCTGGGCAGATGACCCAGGAAACACAGTCCCTTGAGAACACCGTTTCTCAACATAAGCCACGCCAAGCCGTGTCACCCCCAAAACTGGGTGGCCCTCCAGCTCAGTGGAGAAAGCACATTTCTCATGACATCCAGTAGCCAACGTTCCTTGAGCACTGAGCAGGAACTTTCCTGGGGCCCGACCTCAAGAAGGTCAAGTAACTCAGCTCCATGAAGGGGCTCACGAGACCTGGGGCTGCTGAACACAGACAAGCAGCGACCCGGCTGTCCACCTGGGCCTTGGTGGACCCTGGGTCTGAAATAAGCACAGACACCTGCTTCCAGGCACAGGCGACAGCTGTGAAGGCGAGGGAGCAAGCAAGCACCCACGGGTTCCACCTCTGACCCACTGAGGGTCCTCAGCAGGCAGCAAACAGCCTTGGAGGAGTGAGAAACAGCAAGACGCAGGTCCAAACAATCCACCGCAGCGTGGACGTCGGTTTCAAGGTAACCAAGACAGCTCAACTCCAGGTGATCCTATTCTGACACCAAAGAGAGACGAGAGACACGTGCTCACTTGAGCCATGATGGCCAAAGAGCCTGCTGACAACAGCCTCCCCAGGCCCTTTGGCTGCCAGGACCATAGGGGCAGCCATGTCACAATCATGCCACCGCTCAAGGGTCCCACACTGATGATTCCCGCATGGGTCTCCTGGGGCCCAGCGCCTGCTGGCCATCTCCATCTGGACCACCAGCGCCACGCACACTCAACAGCTCTAACACCAGCGTCACCCCGACTTCTCCCCGACCCCCACCTCACCTGCCTCTTTTCCTGCGTCATCGTGCACTCAGCTACGTGGGTCAGAGGTCAGCATCGCCCCCTCCTGTTCCTCCATCTCCCTCCCCACACCCTACAGTGACTCACTGACCACCTTCTTCCCCACCTCTACCACCATCCCTTTCCAGAGTGGTCCCCACAAGCCAGCCTCCACCCCAACCCCACCTGCCCCCCACCAGGCAGCCACTCCCGCTTACACCCCACACAGGCCGCCTCTGCCCCCCACACCCCTTTGTGCCTCACTGCCCTTGAGCTCACCAGTCGGCCCCGCCCCGACCCCGGCTGGGCCAGCAAAGGGGAACCTCAGGCCGTAGCTGTGCTGGCGCTCCAGGAAAACCAGAACCCAAACTGGGGCCTAGGAGCCCAGGGACTGGGAGCCAGCCCTGGCCTAGCACCACGCAGCTCTCACCTGGATTGAGAGCGGGACGTCCTGCAGCCCTCCGGCTTCACGCCTACCTTACGTGACCACTAATCCTCAGGACTGTGGACAAAGTACCTCCCTGCTCTACAGTCAACGGGAAAATGGAACGAATACAGCGGCCCCTGCGCGTTGGGACTCTCGGGTTTAGGCTTAGCTTCCCATAGAGAGGACCCCGTTTTCCCCCCGGGGAAGCGAGGACGTGGACCACACGCCTCCGGAGTGACAGGCGCCAGGACTGGGGACCGAGCGCCCCCCAGGGAGGAGACGGGCACAGAGACCAGGTACCCCGAGCCCCGCCCTGGGAGGGGACGGGCACGGGGGCCGGGCTCCCCATGCCGTTGCGAGGAAGAATGTGAGCGGCTCGGCTCCCAGGGCACTCTTCCGGGTTGTGACGCGGCAAATCCGGCTCCGCGCGGGGTTGGGCGCACCTGAGTCCGGGGAAGCGGGTGGGCTCGGCCCCGCGACGCCCGGGACCCTTTCCGCGCTCGCCCGGTGACCTTGGAGAGGCGCCCCCTGACTCGGTTTACCACGGCGGCCTGGCCAAGGGGGCGGCCCGAGAGTCCGCAGCCCCGGCTTCCCCGAGGGGCGCCTCGCCGAGTTACCGCCGCCAGCCCCGATCCCCGGCCCCGTTTACCTGAGGAGCCGCGGCAGCTGCTGCCGGGGCACCGCCCTCCCGCCTGCCGCTGACCGGAGTGGGCGGGGCCACGCCGCGAGCCCACCGCCCCCCCCACCAACCGTGGCCTGGCGCGCGGCAGCCCGGCCCCGCCCCCAAGCGATCTCTGCGCTCACTGGTCGCAGGGGCGTCCCTCTCGCCCTCTCCACCGGGTCTCCCGAACCCCAGAGAGTCAGAGTGCGCAAACTCCGCCTCGCGCTCGGCCCCGCCCCCGGCCGCCCCGTGATCTCCACACCTGACTGCTGGGCGCCAGTAGGGCCGCCCTGTCGGCCTCAAGGCGTGCGGCCGGCCACTGCGCAGGCGCAGGAAGCGGCTCCCGTCCCACTCCTCTGTTTCCTCGTACGACATTTACACCGCGATGATCCCGGCACACAGGCACCGCCCCACATAGCGGGAGAGGCATCGGCGACGCCGGCTCGGCGCCTCAGTGCGCCCAAAGCCGGTCCTCTCACAAGCACATACCTGTCCAGGTACACACGCCAGGTGGGCCTGACCTGGACACACACAGGCACTGTCATGTCCTATATCTCTCACACATGAACACACACTGAACACCCAACCAACACCCCAGAGACCCCAAGGCCGAGGAACCCTCCACAGACAGGTACACACACGCAAACTGGAGGCACACGTCCAGTACGCCAACAGACCGTGAGAATCAAGATGAGCAGGCATAGGGCTTCCCTGGTGGCGCAGTGGTTGAGAGTCCACCTGCCGATGCAGGGGACACGGGTTTGAGCCCTGGTCCGGGAAGATCCCACATGCTGCGGAGCAACTCTGTGCGCCACAACTACTGAGCCTGCACTCTAGAGCCCGCAGCGCACAACTACTGAGCCCACGCGCCACAACTACTGAAGCCAGCATGCCTAGAGCCCATGCTCTACAATAAGAGAAGCCACTGCAATTAGAAGCCCACCCACTGCAACGAAGAGTAGCCCCGGCTCACTACAACTAGAGAAAGCCTGCATGCAGCAACGAAGACCCAACTCAGTCAAAAGTAAAATAAATAAAATAAATTTATTTTTTTTTTAAATGCACAGAAGACGTTTCTCCAAAGAAGACATACAGATGGCCAATAGGCACATGAAAAGATACTCAACATTGCTAATTAGAGAAATGCAAATCAAAACTATAATAAGGTACTACCTGACACCAGTCAGAATGGCCATTATTAAAAAGTCTACAAATAACGAATGCTGGAGAGGGTGTGGAGAAAAGGGAGCCCTCCTACACTGTTGGTGTGAATGTGAAGTGGTGCAGCCACTATGGCAGACAGCATGGGGGTTCCTCAAAAAACCCAAAATAGAGTTGCCATATGAGCCAGCAATCCCACTCTTGGGCATATATCTGGAGTAAACTATAAGTTGAAAAGATACATGCACCCCAGTGTTAATAGCAGTACAACAGCCAAGACATGGAAGCAACCTAAGTGTCCACTGACAGATGAATGGATAAAGAAGGTGTGGCACATATATACAATGGACTACTCCTCAACCACAAAAAAGAATGAAATAATGCCATTTGCAGGGACATGGACGGACCTGGAGATCATCATGCTAAACGAAGTCAGTCAGAGAAAGACAAATATAACGTTACCCTCCCCTTGAAATACCTGGAGCAGCTTCTCTTTTCCTAACCCCCAGGTCAGTAGCAAACCAGTTAGTTTGTCCATATTTTCTAAACTCCAGGCAGTTTGCTAGACAAGGGTCGTGGGTGAGCAAGGGAATATCAAGCACCAGCCTCGTTCTCAAGCAGCTCACAGCCCAGCAGGGATGACGAAATGTGTCACAGCAGTTCAATTCCAAGCATTCTAAGGCTTTCCCTGCAGTGGGAGTACCCCATGGACCGTGGATCCCAGTGGGGACAAGTCCAGTCCACAGACACTGCCAGGACGGCAGCCCCCAGCCACTGTGCCGTCCAGCTCACAGAAGAGAGACTACGACTTGGGCCTCAGTTGTGTCGTCTGGAAAGGGGGCATCGCTTGGTGGTGCTCAGATTTGAAATCCTGGGTGTGAACTGCCTACCACAGGACAGGCACGTCGGGTGTGGTCTGTGCACAGGAGCAGGGCTCTGGGAGCTGGTAGTTGCAGCTTAGAACAGCACCTGGCTCACAGCAGGCACTCAGGAAATATTGGCTGCTACTCCCCATGGTAGAAGACTCCAGGGGCCAGCAGAAGGGAGGGACCGTGTTGGCGCATCTCTCCTGGAGCTGGGGGTTTGAGGTGGACTCAAGCGGGGGCAAGGGTTACTTGCTTGCTTGGGAACGTGTCATCAAGTGTGTAGAGAGGTCTGGGGGAAAGGCCTCTGCAGCAGGTCTTGGCCTGAGCAGAAGCTTCCAGGCCTCAGCAGAGGAAGGATGGGTGGCTTTGGGAATTCTCTGGCTGGCCAGTGGTTTTTTTGTTTGTTTGTTTGTGTTTTTTGGCTGCATTGGGTCTTCACTTTTGCGCGTGGGCTTTCTCTAGTTGTGGTGAGCAGGGACTACTCTTCATTGCGGTGCGTGGGCTTCTGATTGCGGTGGCTTCTCTAATTGTGGAACAGACTCTAGGCGCGTGGGCTTCAGTAGTAGTGGCTCGTGGGCTCTAGAACGCAGGCTCAGTAGTTATGGCACACGGGCTTAGTTGCTCCGTGGCATGTGGGATCTTCCTGGACCAGAGATAACCGGGGTCTCCTGCACTGGCAGGCGGATTCTTAACTGCGGTGCCACCAGAGAAGTCCCCAGGCCAGTGGATGTGACTTGGCACTTTCACTGCCCAAGGCCCGGGTTCAATCCCTGGTCAGGGAAGTAAGATCCTGCAAGCCTTACAGCACCGCCAAAAGAAGGCCTCTTGGCCCTTGGGGTTCTCACCCCAGAGAATGGGCCTCACGCAGGGCAGGGCTGGCTCCGGCAAGATGTTCTTAGGGCAAGCTGGTCCTGGGGGAGAGGACACCCCCTTTGAGGGCACACCGCAGGTGCAGCTCTAGAACCTTCCATTCTAGAATCTGCCCCTGCTATCCCAGAGCCTACCTTCCCCCATGCCAGTCCATGGTTGTGCAGCTGTGTTAGCCTCCCACCCCGAGCTCTCAGTCCTGGTCCCTCCCCTGTCTCTGCCCCAGTCCCAGCAAGACTTCAGAAGCTTGGCTGCAGCCTTGAGGGGGCGCAGGTCCCAGCTGGCCTCCTGCAGCCCCATCACCCCTGTCCCGCTAACACACGTCAGGCCTCAGTCATGCCTCCCGTCCCCCATCCCCAAGGCCCTGTGGTGAGCTGGATGGCCCCAACCCCTTCCGCAGTGCCCTGACCTCCAGAAGGTCAGACCAGACAGCCTTCATGGAGCAGGTATGCGAAAGCAGGAACAGCTACCTGCCTTCCTCCAAGAAGATCGGCTCTGGGGCCTTCTCCAAAGTCCACCTGGCCTATGCCACGCAGGAGTGCATACAGCACAACTCCAAGCTGGCCTCTGACCTGAGGGGCAAGTCCCACACCACGGTGAGGCAGGCCGCCTCCTCCCCACGCGGTGGGGGATCCATGGTTCACCCTCCAGCCGGTTCACCAGCCCTGAGGCCCCTGTCCTAACCCCACCCAGGCACTTCCCAGGCGCTCCGGCTCCCTCCTGGTCCTGGATCCTCCCTGAAGGCCAAGGCTCGGGCAGGCTGATGACTCCCAGTTCCGGACCCCTTGAACACGTAAGTGCCTGGGACAGGAGTGAGCAGGAGATCAGAGCTGCCCCCCATGGACGCTGCTCACCGAGCCTTGCCCCGGCCAAGTTCAGCAACATGCACAAAGGCCACAGGGCCTGTTCTGCCACATCCCGCCCCCGAGGGGCTGTGGTCTTCGCACAGTGGCCACCCTCCACCCCCGCAGGTGGCTATCAAGATCGTCTCCACCGCTGAGGCCTCTGTGGAGTTCTCCTGCAAGTTCCTGCCCTGTGAGATCTCGTCACTCACTGCTACCTACAAGCACCTGAACGTGGTGGGCAGAGACCCCAAGACATCCTGGTCCCCTCCTGCCCAGCCCAAGCCTGCCCCCTTCCCCTCCTGGGACCCTTACGCTCGAGCCCAGCCCCATCCTGAGACCCCAAACCAGTGCAACTGACGGCCCCTCCTCGGGGTGATGGTAGGCGGACGGGACCCAGTACGTGCAGCTCTATGAGACCTACCGGAACAGCTGGCACGCCTATTTGGTGCTGGAGACGGCGGCCCGTGGTGACCTGCTGGAGCACATCAATGCCGTGTCCGACCACTGCCGCTGCCCGGGGCTGGAGCAGGAGGCCCACAGGCTGTTCCAGCAGCTAGTCAGTGCTGTGGCGCACTGCCCCAACTCAGGCATGGCAGTTGAGGGCGCCGCCCAGCCCACCCGCCCACCGCATGGAGACCCGCCTGAGCTCAGGCCCAGCCTCACCTCTCCTTCCCCATGCAGGGACCTAAAGTGTGAGAACATCCTGCTAGATGACGGAGGCTTCCTAAAGCTGAGCGGTGAGCCTGCGGCCCAGCCCCCAACCCTGCCCCCAGCCTGCACCAACTCTGACCGAGGTCTTCCACTTCTGCGGGCCACATGTACCCCACTCTTGCCCCAGCCAGGCACCCAGCGTCTACACTGGCTTGCTCCAGACTTCTGACCCCAGTCTGCCTTGTCCTTCAACCCCCCTAGGAGGCCTACACCCCACCCTCGCCCAGAGCCACACTTGCAGTCACCCCACACGCCCCATGCCCACCACACAGCCACCCCGCAGGAGCCCACTTACACCCCGCCCCTCACCCGCCACCCACCCTCCCTGTATGCCCCCTGCAGACTTCCGCTTTGCCAATCGGTCGGGGCTTAAAACTCGCGGCTGAGCACCTTCTACGGCTCTGTGGCCTACGCAGCCCTGGAGGTCCTCACGAGCAAGCACAGCGGGGAGCAGGCTGACCCGTGGAGCCGGGGATCGCCACCTCACGGGCTCCAGGACCCCTAGGGAGGGGAGGGGAGTGGCGGGGTGGGGAGGGGGCACGCCTTGGGAAGCCCACGCCCCTGGAGGTGTCGTGCTCTACGCCATGGTGACCGGGAACTGCCCAAGGAGCGCCAGCCCCACCGCATGCTGTATCTGATGTGCGGGGGCCCCACCTTACGGCCAGGCCTGTCCCCAGGTGAGCGCCTCCACCCTGTGTCCCTCCCCCGTCCCAGCCCGCACACAGGTGGGCAGCAAGAGAGAGCCGGGTCCGGAGAGGGGGACATGGGCTGGTGGCCCCGCTAAGCCTGAACCCTGCACTAGCCCAGGGCAGCCGCATCGCCTCTCTCTGCCTGTCACCCCACGTGTGAAACACGGACACCCTACGGCCGTTTGGGAAGACTGAATGGGATGACCGCTCCAAGCTGCCGGCATTGTTGGCGGTGATGGCCGTGGGCTGGGGCGCGACAGGGCGGGGGGATGGGGGGCAGTGTCACCTGTAGGCCGCATCCTTGAGGCCTCACCCGCAGAGTGCCAGGACCTGATCCGAGGCCTGCTCCAGCTGCACCCGCGAGCGCGCCTGGGCCTGTAGCACGCGGCCGCGCACCACTGGAGGCTGCCCGCCACGCACGCGCTCTTCCGCACCGTGCTCGGTGACGTCACACCGGGTGCTGCAGGCCCACCAGTGGGGGCAGGTGGGTGGCTCCTCAGCGCCCCACCTGACCCTCCCACTGCTGTCAGTTGCAGAGAAGCCTGAGTCGTCCTAGCTCCCAACGTCCCCAGACAACGTGGAGCCCAGCGCGGGCTCAGATCCCCCAAGGACGCTCCTGCAACTGCGGCGACCCCAGCAACAGGGCACCCACCCTGAGAGTGCCTCTGGTCCGGCGCCGGAGCCCACGGAGTCTCCCCGGAGACGAGGTGCGACTCTGCCGGGCTGGGACTCTGGAGCACGGAGACGGCCAGTCGCGCGGTGGGCCCTCCAGGCGTCCGCTGTCGCTATGCTCCATGTCTGCCATCCGCCACATGCCTGGACACTACTTGGTTAACTGAGGGTGGGCGGGAGCGTGGGGGCGAGGCCAAATAGAGCGTTTATTCTGTGGAGCCAACGGTGTGGACTTAATGCAGGAAGAGGGCCGCGGGCCTTGGGGCATCTGGAAAACAGTCCACATACCTCCAGGCCAGAGCTTTAATTTATCTGGGGGGAAGGGAGGGAATAGAGAAGGGAACGCAGAGGAGGGAGACACCCGGCACCCATGAAGAAGCCAGCCTTGATGGGCGCGCCCGTGGAGCTGTCTCCAGCTTTGCAGGGTGGTCAGGGGAAAGACTTGAGCCAAGGGCAAGGCTGCAGGCACAGCAGGGAGGTGCTCAGCTTGGCAGGCAGGGGGTTCTGGGGAGCTGAGGCTCAGGCGAGCTGACCAGGGAGAGGGCCTAGCTAGTGGGGGAGAGCGAGAGCATCAGGGCAGTCCAGGACTGGGAAATAGGACTTAAGGAGCTTGCGAAGAGCTGAGGGTAGGTTTGGGCACAGGTCAAGTGGAAAGGTGGGGAGCATGAAGGGGAGGCAACACCCAGCAAGTGCTCCGAGGACAGGCCACAGGGGTGCAGCCCCGGGTAGACCCCAGGACAGGCTGTGGCTGGTGAAAATCTCAACAGGTGAGCCCAGCCTCAAAGGGTCTCAGGCAGGGCCCCAGGATGGAGGGGCCTGGGGTGGGACTGGTACCGAGGGGCACTGCAAGCACCTGGGTGCCCCACTATGCCCAGACCCCTGTAGCACCCTTGGGACTGGGAAGCTCCAGCTAGCCCCTCGGGCTTGCAGTGTTTCTCTGTCCAGCCCTGCTGGCCATCCCCATGGAGATACCTGAGCAAGTCACAGGGTTGGGCCAGCTCTGGCTGAACAGTCCTCCTCTGAGCAACCAGCATTCTTGCTGGAGCCAACAGGGCACAGGGAGACACCCTCAACCCTCAGCAAAGACCTGGAGCTTAAGAACAGCTCTGCTTCTCAGCAGGGCACACCCTCAGAGCAAGGGGACCCGGAGGCCTGCCGGCGGCTGCACGCAGCCCTGGTCTGAGAGGCCTAGATGGATGGCGAGCAAAGGTGGGCCCGGAGCTGGCGGCAGGCTTCGCGGGCCTCAGGTGGGTGCAGCTCCCTCTGTGTGCGTCTCTGGGGCCACAGCTCCAGCCCCCGCCGCGCCGCTCGCGCTGCCCTGCTCCCGGCGGTCCTGCTGCTGCAGCTGTCGCTCAACGTCCTCAGGTATTTGCACCTCCAGCAGGTTTTCCATGCCGCGCTCTGGTTCATCCCCAATAAGAACCTGCCAGCAGGGCAGGCAGGGGAAGCAGGTGAGCAGCTGGCTGGCACACTGTGGACATCCACCACTCCCCCAACCCTGCACCCACCTGGATGAGTTTCTCACAAGTCACCCGCACATCGGGCTCCGGCTCCCAGTTGTGCAGCTCGCGCAGGATCAAGTAGGCTCCCTGGTCCCTCACCTGCTTCCGACCAGGTGCCGTGGCCGTCAGCTGGGAGAGAGCAGAGGTTATCCCGACATCAGCGTGCTAATAATATATAAGTGTGTATGTGGGGGGGGGGAGGGTGACATTAATGCAGCAGGTGCTCCGGCTCACCAGCATGATGGCCTCAATGAGCATCTTGCGGATGTCGGCATCAGGATCTCGCTGCTTGTCTTGTGGCAGGTATTGCAGGTCAACGGGCAGCCCTAGGGGTGAATTCACTGGGTCCCTATGCTGGCCCCTGGACTGCTAGGCAAGACCCTACCACTGTAAGGCCCATCTGTGTTCAGCAACTCCCTGCTACAAGGTTTCAGAAGGGGCCCTCATCTGGACACCTCCTTCTGCCTCTCCCCCCACTGGCCTCCCCTCCTGCCAGACCAACGCTGAGTCTCGACCCAAGCCACTCACGCTCCATCTCCTCCTCGGAGAAGTCCTCAGGCCCAGCCAGGGGCAGTAGCAAGTAGGGGAGAATGTCCACCTCAGGCCCAAGCAACCACTCATGGTGTCCTGGGGAGAAACAGGAATGGAGGCCAGTCCAGAGGGGCCCCAGGGTCCAGTCTATTCCTCCCACTCCCCGACACGGCAACTTCCCCACCACCACTCACGGTGCTCGAAGCAGCAGTTTCGCAGTGTCCCCACCACCCCGCCCCTGCGCACCGAGGAGTCCGGGTACTGGGTAAGAGGCAGCAGCCGCTGGACCACGCACCTGGAGGGAAAGGCCACTCAGTGCCGTCCCTCCTCACTTCCACCCCCTCCCCGCGAGCGCCCTGGGCTTCACCTATCGGGGTTCAGCAGGAAAGCGCGCGTCGCAGGACGCTGGCTGAGGTTGGAGAGCACTGGTCCCAAGTAGTGCAGGGGCGCGCGGGCGTTGTAGCCGGGAGTGCACAGCGCGAGCACCAGCCGCTCCAGGCCCGACTCCCCGGGCTCAGCGGCCGCCAGCGCCTCCATCAGCGCAGTACATGGCACCGGCTCGCGGCTGAGGTTAGCCAGCACGGCGGCCGCCTCCTCGGCCCAGGGCCACTGTGGGTCCAACGCGCAGCCCAGCAGGCAGGCAGGTAGTCCGGGCTCGGCCGCCAGCAGCGGCTCGTGCAGGCCGGGGTCGGCAGCCAGATTGACTAGCGCGCGAGCGGCGTCTCGGGCCGGGGCGGGAGCAGGGGCCACCGCCAGCTCGACCAGAGCCCGCAGCAGTGCCGCCTGGCCGGCCAGCAGCATGCGGCCGGGCCCCGAGCCGGTCAGCTCCAACACATGCTGCGCCGCCGCCGCCTGCAGGTCAGCCCGCGCCCCGAGCGCCAGGAAGGGCAGCAGCTTCGCCGCCTCCGCCTTCGGGCCGGCCTCCAGCATCGGCGACCCTACGGAGGCGAGGCCACCGGCTGACCCACCCACGTCCCCTTCGTCCTCCCGCATGCTGGTCGGCGTGCTCCGCTACGCAAGCTCAGCGATGTGGTGCGCCTACAGGTGGGCAGCGGCCCCGCCCACCAGGGTACCGGAAGCCCGGCGACCAATCCGAGGCTAGCGGCTCTGCGCAAGGGGCGGGACCGGCGCGCGGAGGCGGGGCCACGCCAAGGCCCGGGGGATTGTGGGATTAGTTGCCGGCCGGAAGCCGGGGACCTCGGGCTCTGCGCGGTGGTGGGGGTCGTGCAGGGACAAGCTTTGGGCCCTGGCATGGCACCGTCCCTTAGGGGTCCTGCCAGCCGCTGATAGCGGACTGATTACATTCCCTCTTCCTTCGTGATTGGCAGACATCCGTCTTCGCGGGAAGAAAAGCAGGATCAATTACAGTGCTTGACTTTCTAGTGTATTCCTGGCATACTCTCCGTTTGATCGTGATATATTTTCGTTTTTATATATGGTTGTATTAAGTTTGCGAAATTTTTTTTTTTTTTTTTTTGGCTGTGTTGGGTCTTTGTTGCTGCGCGCGGGCTCTCTCTAGTTGCGGCGAGCGAGGGCTACTCATCGTCCCGGTGCGCGGGCTTCTCATTGCGATGGCTTTTCCTTGCGGAGCACGGGCTCTAGGCGCGAGGGCTCAGTAGTTGCGGCTCGCGGGCTCTAGAGCGCAGGCTCAGTAGTTGTGGCGCACGGGCTTAGTTGCTCTGCAGCATGTGGGATCTTCCCGGACCAGGGCTCGAACCCGTGTTCTCTGCATTGGCAGGCGGATTCATAACCACTGCGCCACCACGGAAGCCCTTATTGGTTTTGTTAAAGAACCACCTTTTGGATTCATTTCTTTATTGTTTTCTTTTTCAAGTTTATTGATTTCTATTCTGACCTTACTGTTTCTTTTGTTCTGCTTACTTTGAGTTTAATTTGCTGTTCTTTTTTTTTAGTTTCTTAAGGTAGAAGCTGAGGTCATTGATTTGAGACCTTTCTTTTCTAATATAGGGGTTTCCCCCCACTTATTACCTGACTCATGGGTTATTTGTTATGTACTTTACTTTTACATAGGTTATAAGCCCCTTAATAGATTGATATTATTTTTGTTTTACACTAAGGGCTAGGACGAAGCCTCTAGGGGCAGTGATGCCCAGGAGAGCCACTTACAGGGAAAAATATGCCCCTGAGGTCAGGAGGTCATAACGTCCAAGAGCCGGGATTTGCCCCGCCTGAGACCCATAGCCTCAATCCCAATCTAAACTTTCCTGAAAGTCCCATGGAAATTGAGGAAGAGGATGGATGAGTCCAAGGACGTGCCACCTCTCCAAGGCAACCACATGCTCGGGACACACAGATCCCGGCCAGGCCATAAGAGTTGAAAAGTCCTCAAGGTATGGAATTAGAATATTGGGGATAACCTAGGTGAATGATGCCCTCTGGTGGGTACTTTTGACTGAGACAAAAATGTGCACCTTCAGTGCCCACTGGCGTGAGCAGAGGACTAATGAACAGGCCGTGATTTGACTGGATCAAGGAAGTGTTTACAGTAATCACCAGCTAGGGAGCCTCAAATATGCCCACGATGAATTAAAAGATCCAAAGTGTTTGGAAGTGATTTCAAAGTTAAAGGGACAAGAACTGTACAAAGAACCCCCATATAGCCTTGACCCAGAGACCTCAAATTCCCAGGTCACCCCGGTAATGACCTTTGTCTTACCTCTTGTGTCCAGGTGGGAACAGCTCTTCATGCCCTTGACACAGACCACCGGCCAGCTATTGTGTAGCATGTTCCTTGATTTGCATTTGTTTGGTTGTCTCCTGATTAGATTCAGGTTGTACATTTCTGGTAGGAATGCTCTGGAGGAAATCCTGGGTTCTTTTCATCCTGTCCAATCAGGTGGCACAATGTCAGTTTGTCTCAGCGCGGGAGAGGCTTATTTTGATCACTTAATTATGATGGAGTGGCCCAAGCTTCTTCCCTGTCAGCTTACTCTTTTTCTTTTTGTATTTAATAAGTATTTTATGGGGGGATACTTTGAGGCTATGTAAACACTCCGTTCCTCATCCACCTTTCACTCCCTAGTTTTTGCATGTATTGTTTTTTCCTCTGAATTAGTTATTACCGTGATGGTTACCAAATGGCTATTTTCTAATTTTAACATTTATTGTAGGGAAAAAAGCTTTCTCTTTACCTATTTATGTCAATGAAGTCTCATGAATTCCTAGTTTATTCAAAGAAATATAATACTTTACTGTCATTATTTTGATCCTCAATTTGGCCAGTGGAAGCCCCTTTAAGGAGGCTCCTGTGTGTTTTTATTTATGTATTTTTTAAGTGTATTTATTTATTTATTTTTGGCTGTGTTGGGTCTTCGTTGCTGTGCATGGGCTTTCTCTAGTTGCGGTGAGCGGGGGCTACTCTTTGTTGCGATGTGCGGCCTTCTCATTGCGGTGGCTTCTCTTGTTGCGGAACATGGGCTCTAGGCACGCAGGCTTCAGTAGTTGTGGCACGTGGGCTCAGTAGTTGTGGCTTGTGGGCTCTAGTGCTCAGGCTCAGTAGTTGTGGCGTGCGGGCTTAGTGGCTCCACGGCATGTGGGATCTTCCCAGACCAGGGCTGGAACCTGTGTCCCTTGTATTGGCAGGTAGATTCTTAACCACTGTGCCACCAGGGAAGCCCTTCTGTGGTTTTTTGGGTTTTTTTAATTTTTAAATTTTGTTTTATTTTTATTTATTTTTAGCTGTGTTGGGTCTTTGTTGCTGTGCGTGGGCTTTCTCTAGTTGTGGTGAGCGGGGCTACTCTTTGTTGTGGTGTGTGGGTTTCTCATTGCAGTGGCTTGTTGTGGAGCATGGGCTCTAGGCACACGGGCTTCAGTAGTTGTGGCACGTGGGCTCAGTAGTTGTGGCTTGTGGACTCTAGAGCGCAGGCTCAGTAGTCGTGGTGCACAAGCTCAGCTGCAATGCGGCATGTGGGATCTTCCCAGACCAGGGCTCAAACCCGTGTCCCCTGCATTGGCAGGCGGATTCTTAACCACTGTGCCACTAGGGAAGTCCCTTCTGTGTGTTTTTAAAAATAGCTTTATTTGAAACCAAACAGGACCCTGCAGGGCCTTCCTGGGGACAGACACCCCTCTCCCACCGTCACGTCCCCCACCTCTTGTTTGTAGAAGAGCTTTAGCCTCCTAGGCCGTCCCTGAGTTCCAAAGAGCAAATTGAATCAGAGAAGTGGGAAAACGTAGCAAAAAAGGGAGAGCAGTCTAGACAAAGTAATAATATTTTAGCCATAAAACAAAGTCAAGGACCTTTAGTTCTACTTGAAGGCTATAGATAATATCCTGAGCCATATCCTTGAGTGGTTTTGTAGATACTAAAGCCCCCAGCAGGTGGAAGAAGTTAACTGCATGCTGAGCACCTGCACTTAGACCGCAGAAAACTGGTAATTGAGATTTCCGAAATACCTAGTACCCTGTTACCTCACCATCAACCAACCAGAGAACTGTGCACGAGCTGATCACGAAACCCATGACACTCTCCCTCACACTGTCTTTAAAAGCCATTCCCTGAAAGCCACTGGGGAGTTCAGGTCTTTTGAATATGAGCTGCCAGTTCTTCTTGATTGGCGCGTGCAATAAACGCTGTACCCTCCTTCACTACAGCCCGGTGTCAGCAGATTGGCTTCGCTGTGCATCAGGCAAGCAGACCCAAGTTCCATTCGGTAACATACTGAGATATAATCCACATACAGTACAGATCATCCATTTAAATTCAGTGGTTTCTGGTGTGTTACATTAACTGTTGTAAATGGTTGTAAAATACATGTAACAAAATTGACCATTTTTTTGGCTGTGCTGCACAGCTTGTGGGATCTTAGTTCCCCAACCAGGGATTGAACCCTTGTCCTCGGCAGTGAGAGCGCCAAGTCCTAACCACTGGACCAACAGGGAATTCCCCCATTTAATTATTTTTAAGTGTATAATTAGTGGCACTAATCACACCCACAACATTCTGCCACCATCGCCACTGTGTATTTCCAAAACATTTTCACCCCCCGGAGCAGAAACTCTAACCTCCCAGCCCCCTCAGTGACCTCATGGCTATTTTCTGTCTCTACAAAGCTGCCTGTTCTAGGTTCTTCAGTGGTTACTCTTATGAGGCTATAATACAGTGTCAAAATGAAATTGTGTGTGTAGATCCATGCCTCTTTTTTTTAAAGATTATTTATTTTATTTATTTTTGACTGCATCGGGTCTTCGTTGCGGCACATGGGCTGTTCCTTGTGGTGTGCTGGCTTCCCTCTAGTTGTGGCATGCGGGTTTTCTCTTCTCTAGTTGTGGCACACAGGCTCCAGGGTGCACGGGCTCTGTAGTTTGCGGCATGCGGGCTCTTGTTGAGGCGCGCAAGCTCAGTAGTTGTGGTGCACGGGCTTAGCTGCTCTGTGGCGTGTGGGATCTTAGTTCCCTGACCAGGGGTCGAACCCACGTTCCCTGCATTGTAAGGCAGATTCTTTACCTCTGGACCACCAGGGAAGTCCTTCCGTGCCTCTTTATCCCTTGTGTAGATTCGTGTAACCAATGTCACAGTCAAAATAGAGAATAGCTTCATCACCACAAAGATCTCCCTCCTGCTCTGCCCTCTCCTGCCCATCCTTAACCCCAGGCAACCACTAATCTGTTCTTCACCTCTATAATTTTGTCATCTCAAGGATGTTATTTAAATGGAATGTTTTCAGATTGGCTTTTTTCACTCAGCATAATTATCTGGAGATTCATCCAGGTTGTTGTGTTAATAATTTATTTTTATTGCTGAGAAGTATTCCATGGTGTGGATGTGCCACAGTTTGATTAGGCATTCACCTGTTGAAGGACCTTTGTGTCATTGCCAGTTTGGGGCTGTTACAAATAAAGCTGCTATAAACATTGGTGCATAGTATGGTTTTGTGTGGACATAAGTCCTCATTTTTCTGGGATAAATGCCCAGCAGTATGATTGCTGAGTCCTGGTTTTCAAGAAATTGCCAAATTGCTTTCCAGTGTCTGGACCATTTTACATTCCCGCCGGCATCGTACACAGATCCAGTTGCTCCACATCTTCTCCAGCATTTGGTGGCGTCACTTTTTAAATTTGAGCCATTCTTTTTTTTTTTTTTAGACAAATTTTTATTTATTTTTATTTTTTTTGCCGTACGCGGGCCTCTCACTGTTGTGGCCTCTCCCGTTGTGGAGCACAGGCTCCGGATGCGCAGGCCCAGTGGCCATGGCTCACGGGCCCAGCCGCTCCATGGCATGTGGGATCTTCCTGGACCGGGGCACGAACCCGTGTCCCCTGCATTGGCAGGCGGACTCTCAACAACTGTGCCACCAGGGAAGCCCTGAGCCATTCTTAATTTACACTTCTCTAATGGATGGTGATGTGGAGCATCTTCTCATGTGTTCATTTGCCATCTTCATCTCCTCTTGGGTGAAATGTCTGTTTTGTTTCTTTTGCCTGTTTTCCAGTGAGGTTGTTTGGCTTTTAGTTAATTCTGAGAGTTGCTTATATATTCTGGATATGTGTCCTTTGTGGATATGTCATTTGCAGATATTTTCTCCCAGTCTGTAGATTGTCTTTTCATCTTATTAACAAGGCCTTTCCCAGAGCAGTTTTAAAATTTGATAAAGTCCAATTTATTGATTTGTCTTCTTTTACATATGGTGCCTTGGGCGTTATGTCAAGACTCTTCATCAATTGCTAGGTCCAAAAGATTTATGTTTTCTTCCTAAATTTTTATAATTTTACATTTACACGTATGATCTGCTTTGAGTTTTGTCTTTAATTTTATGTTGTCTTTTGCCGTAACTTTTTTTTTTAATCAGCAAATATATCTGTCTTTTCTGAGTGTTCTAAGTTAATTATTTTTCTAAATTACCTTCTGATATATTTATAGTTTTATCTTCTACATTCCAATCTTCAACTCATCTGAAAATCACTCTCATAAATGACGTGAGGAAGGGTTCCGGCTCTGTTTTCTATCTACCTACGCTGTGCTCAGCACTGCTCCTAAGTGCTTTAGATATAACAATTCATTTAATCCTCACAGCAGTCCTCAGAGGTATCGTAGCATTATTATCCACATTTCAGAGATTGGAAACTGAGGCTTAGAGAACATAGGTAACTTGCTTAACATCACACAGTCAGGAAGTGGAAAAAATATATATATTTATGTTTGCTATATATATGTTTGGTATTTCAACATCTATAGTGGAAATCCCATTCTAGCTTTTTGTACACTTAATTGGGTTGTGTGATTTTTTTAAAATTAATTTGTAGAACTTCTTTATATATTTTGGAGACAAGCCATTTTTAGTTACATGTATTTCAAATATGTTCTCCCACTCTGTGGCCTGACTTTTTACTCTCTTAATGGTATATTTTGATTAATATATTTCCTAATTTTAAAATAGTTCTATATTAATATTAATAAATATATTAGTGTTTTCCTTTATGATTAGTGGGATTTTTTTTTTTTTGATTAGTGGGATTTTGACCTGTTTAAACTTTTGCCCCACTTTCTCACGTTTGTATGTTGGTTTTTTTTTTTTTTTTTTGGCTGTACCGCATGGCTTGCGGAATCTTAGTTCCCCAACCAGGGATAGAACCCGAGCCCTCGGCAGTAAAAGCACAGAGTCCTAACCACTGGACTGCCAGGGAATTCCCATGTCTGTATTTTTTAAAGCATTTATTGCTTCTGTAATTCGAAACATAGAAACACCAGTAGATGCAGACTACTACGGGCCTCACAGTCCTTGTTTTAGCAGGTGCTGCAGTTTCTTTTATAAAAATGTCGTCTTTCAGTTATCTGGACCTGGCACTTCTGGCCCTCCTTGGCCTAGGAAAGAGCTGCCCACTCAGCAGCCCTGTAACAAGAGCCCCTGCACAGGTTAGGGGCTGTGGGAAAGGTGTGGGAGACCAATTTTAACCACAAAGCCATTGAGCAGAAATGTCTAAAGTTAGAGGCTGTGAAAATACAGGAAAGAAATCACTGCTCTGGCAACCCAGCAGCAGGATAGAGAGAGCTAGAACAGGCCCTTCACAAAAGCCATCCTAATAAGTGCGCACATGGGCTCCACGTGTGGTTGGGTCAGTGCCCTTTGAGGTCATGGCAGTTCAGAAGAAGGCCGAGGCCCTGAGACCCTGTGCATCACAGACAAGGTCAATCTCCTGGTGACTTTTAGGTTGAAAGGTCCAGAGAACACTGCCCCTTTACTGCTTCTTGGATAAAGCACACGGGGCCTCTTCATTAATTTTTCTCCTTTCCAGCCTAAAGGTAGCAAAGCTCTGACGGACTCCTGGTTTCACCTGCAGCAAATGACTGCAAGTTCCCCCACACACACCTGCGACCACCCAGACCCTCCCCTCTCCCCGCCCCCCCCCCGTTAGTCTCCCCCTCCCCTCCTGACCCCAGTAATTAACTGAGCACCGTGGCTGAGGGCCTGAGCAGGGCTATGCCCGTGTGGCGGGTTCCCTCTCTGGGCAGACAGGCCCTCCCCCAGAGAACGGTGCTTTACCACGTGCTAACCCGAGCCCAGACCCTGTCCCATCCCAGACCCCACCAGTCCCCCAGCTCCTGCCTCACACGTGCAGCTGGCCACCAGCAGATTCGTCACACACCAGCCAGACCCCCCTTGCCCACATCAGTGGCCCCCAAAGGTGAAGGTGGCATCCAGTGAGCTGGCCGTGGCCTCTGGACTTTATTCCGGCCCTGGGCCTTGGCTGGGGTGAACAGCCAGCTGGAGAGCCATGTCCTGACTCCATGCTGGAGGGAAGAGGGGGAGGCAGGGTCAGGCCGGGGTCACCAGCCAGCTCAGCTGTAGCTGTCAGGGTCCGTGTCATCTGGCAGAAAGTAGCGTTGCAGGGCAGGCTGCAGGAGCTGCGGGGGCAGCGGATGGGCAGGCCTGGGCCAGTCTGGGGGGAAAGGCTGAAGTTCCACCCGGGGCAGTGGCAGCTTCAGCATCCGGATGGCGCCATCCAGGGTGCGGCCCGCCCAGAGCCGGGATGGCATTCGGCCTGGGGGCCAGTAGTACGGTGAGACCTTGGGGTGGGGTCAATGCTCTGCGGGAACTGGGCTGGGGTGGGGTAGAGGTCAGGGTCCGATTTCTACCCCCGTCCCTACTCACCCCTCAGTTTCATTGGAGACCTCTGGACCTTGGCCTCCTGAAGCCGGAGGATGGAGTAGTGCCTGGAGGGTAAGGAGGCGGGTTTGGCCGAGCCCGCGCCTCAGCTGTTCCACACAGGCTCTGCCCCAGCCTCTTCCAGGGACCGGTGGCGTGCTCACCGGGGTTCCCGGGACTGTGGCACCACCATGCTGGGCCTCCGTGGGGGCGGGCGAGGGGGCGGGGTCTTGGGCTCCTCCTGCAGGGGGCCCTGCTGCCGAGCCCGCTGCTGCTCGCAGAAGAAGTTGAGTGCGTCGATGGGCCCCAGGTCCAGCATTTTTGTGACCAATTCGTCTGCTCCAGAGGCAGTGGCTCATCAGGCAGTGCAGCTGGCGCGGAGGATCGCACGTGGGCCTCAGGCCAGGGGCAGAAGTGCGTCAGTGTCTCAGACAGTGCACGTCGGGTCCGCCCAAAGCGCATCTGTGCCAGCGTCTGCTGGGCCTGCGACTCCAGGGCGGCCAAGTCCGGCTCTCCGGGTGAGACCACCGGTGAGGGCGTCCGGGAGATGCTTGAGGGCATCACAGAGATATGAACAGTTGCCCCAGAGACCATGGAAATCTGCGACAGGGCCTCCTTCGAAGGAGGGTGAAGTGCTGAGGTCTCTGAGGCCTCGGGCAGCATCTCTGACACCTTGGCTACCGAAGGCGGCACAGTTTCCATCTGCTGGGGAGTTGGCCAGTGGAGGCTGGAGAGGTGCTGCCCTTGGCTCCAAGCCTGAGACCCCACCCCAGACTCCCTCCTGGGGAGGCGCAGGAAGATCCCGGGAGATGGGGAAGGGGTGAGGGATGGGGAAGGATGGAAGAGGCGCAGAGCCAGAGCGGGGCAAGGAGCCCGCTGGCCTCACCTGGCTCTCTTGGGAGAAGCCTGGGGAGAAGGCGAGAGGCTCTGCGGGCAGGTGGCCCGCCCCCGCCCCGCCCAGACCTTCAGCTGCCAGATCATTTCCTCCAGCTTTTGGTGGCAGCGCTTGCGCAGTGCGGCCTTGGAGGCGAGGTCCGGGCCCTGGACCCAGGTCATCATCTCCTTGAACAGGAAGCCCTGCGGGTCCTGAAGGCCGAGTCCATCCAGCAGCTTCCTAAGCTCCGGCCTGGGACAGGTGTGGGAGGCTTCTGGGCGGCCTCCCCGGCAGCGGCGGGGAGGGGGCAGGGAAGGGAGCAGGACTCACCAGCAGGAGGCTGGCGAGTTTAGGAAGGAGCACAGGAGCTCCAGCACCACCTCGCGGGACTCCAGGGAGCAGGCCAGCAGCAGCTGCAGCGCCGGCATAACAAGCTGCTTCCGCGTCCTGTCCTGAGCGCGGGGGGGACGCGGGCCCGAGGCCTGGGGCGGGGCGGGGCCGGTCTCGGGACTAGGGGCTCACCTGGAGGCTGGGGGGCTGGCCCGGGTCGAGCAAACGCACGAGGATGCCCTGCAGCCGGCTACAGAGCTCTCTGCTGACGTCGGGCAGCAGCCTCAGCAGCGCGTGCAGGATGTGCACACGGTCTGCCCAAGAGGCCTCGTCCAGCAGGTCCATGAACAGCGAGGCCAGGCCCTCCACCGTGCCCACCTCGGGGTACGCCTGCAGGGATCTGGTGCTGAGGCCTGGGCCCCTGCACCGCACCCGGGCGTTCCAGCCTCCCCCTCCCATACCTGAGCCCGTGCCTCCAAAACTCCCCCGAACCTGCAGAGTGAAGGTGGGGAAGAGCTTTTTGAACCAGTTCTGGCCGACGAAAAAATGCAGGAACCTAGGCAGATGCCCGTACCGCTCTTCCCAGAGCGAGTGCCCGTAGTGGAACTGGGGGCAGTGAAGACAGGTCTCGGCCCTGGCGGTGTCCTCGCGGGAGCCCAGGGGCTTCGCGATGGGACACTCGGGGCTCTAGGGGCAGCGGCAGCAGCTGCAGACCCTGCCCTCCCCAGGCAGCTCCTGCGCCGCTGCCCAGCCCAGCCCCGACGCCCACCTGAGCCTCCTGCTCCAGCAGCTGGTCAGAGAGCTGCCTGTGGGGGCCCAGCGAATCCGAGGCCCAGTCCAGATCCTGCTCGTCCTCCTCCTCCCCCTCCTCTCCCAACAACTGGATCAGCTTCTCCTGCCGCTTGGCGCGCCGCCGCCTCATGCCCCGCGGCAGCCACAGGTCGTCCTGGCTCCCGCCTGGCTGCGAAGTGGAGAGCGCCTGGCTGCGAAGGGGAGAGCGAGGCCGTGGCCACGGGCGCGGCCTGGAGCCGGCCCCGCCCCCCGCAGGCCCCGCCCCGCCCCTTGCCTCGCTCTCGCAGCGGCGCCTGAGCGGGCCTAGGGCTCCGAGGCCGCTGACCTCCACAGGCAGCCACATCTGCTGCAGCACCACCGAGTTGGGCACGCAGCCCGGGAAGCGGATGGGCCGCCGCCAGTGCTGCAGATGGAGCACAGCGGGGCAGGTTGAGGGCCTGGACTCCACCTGCCCCAGAGACCACGCTGGCAGGGTACCCCGGCCACCAGCCCAGCTCTGCCCGCCTGATGTCCAAGAGCTGAGCTGGGCTCACACGCCCTGCCCACGACACACAGACAGGAAGAGAGAATCTCTAGAGATCAGGCCGAAGGGCAGGCAGTGAGTGTGGCATCAGCTGTGGTAACTGAGGAGGGAAATCTGGGTCACAGCTGGCCTGTGGGGAGCCCTGACACCCACATGGTCTCCACGGGACTCAGCCCCGGTCCTGGAGCAGAGACGCTGATAAGAAGGGGGCAGTAGGAGGGACTTCCCCGGCGGCCCACTGGTTAGGACTCCGTGCTTTCACTGCTGGGCCGGGGTTCAATCCCCGGCCGGGGAACTAAGATTCCACAAGCCGCGCAGCGTGGCCAAAAAATTAAAAAAAAAAAAGAAGGGGACAATAGGAGCTCGAGGGGGGCTATTGGGGGCTTGGGTAGATGGAGTAGCAGCTGGAAGGAGCCGTCACCCGCTTGGGAAGGTAAGAGTGCCGGATGTGTGGGGGGAGGGGCTGGGCCTGTCTGGGCACCTGGAGGGGGACAGAGTGGGAGGGCCGGCGTCCACTGACTCCGCTCCCCACAAGGGAGGGGACTCTGGCCTCCCAGACAAAGTCCACAGAGGCCCCGGCCCCCCAACCCTTGCGCTAGGGAGTGGCTTTGCCTGGCTCCTGCTCTGAAGTCCCCGGCCCTCTGGCAGCCAGTTCCCAGAGTGAGGGGTCAGGGCACACGGAGAGCAGCAGCAGCAAAACTGGGCCCGGGGTGAGGGGTGCAGGTGGGCCTGGCCCTCGGGTCAGAGCTGGGCACAAAGGCTTACGGCAAAGGGAAGGTGGGGTACGTGCAGAGGGCCCCCCCCGGGGAGGGAAGGGCCTCAGGACAGTGAGGGGCTCTCACCTCATAGGGCTGAACAGCGGCAGGGAAGAAGCCCCTGAGGTTGGAGAGACGCTCCTGGGGCCGCCTCTTCAGCAGCAGGGGCATCTGGGGATGGGACAGGGCTCAGAGCCGAGTCTGGACTCCACTGTCCCTGCAGTTCTGCCTTCGGGCAGCAGCCTCCACCCGCCTGGGCTCCTCACCCTGCGCTGCAGGTGGGAGGACAGTGGATCCGGGGCCACAGGCTTCTCCCCGTGGAGCCACTCCAACTGCAGCTGCAGGTGCAGACTAAGGCCCAGTTCGTGGCTCGGGGAGGAGCGGGCCAGCAGTTGGGGTGGAAGGAGTCGTCAGCGGGTGGGGCAGGAACCATGAGGTGAAGGCAGAAGGGTGGGAGTGGTGGTAGGCCTCACCTGGGACGCTCTGCTGTGCAACCTCCGGTGGGTGGGGGTGGGAGGCAAGGGGACTCGGGGAGGGCGGGCAAAGTGCTGGCCCAGGGTCCCAAGATCCTGTGGTGGCGAGGCTTCAACGCCCCAGAGATCGGGGACATCTCTCGGCAGGGCGCACACGTCCCAGGTCTGTCTCTCCACTGTGAGGGTCACGGTGCTCCACTGCTGGGACTCTCCTCCGGAATACCTGCCCTGGCAGGGAGGGCAGGGCAGACGGGCAGTGTCAGAGGCCCCGGATGAAGGGAGGGACTGGGGAGGCCCCACACTCACCGGCAGACCAGGGCCATAAATCAGACGGAGGTAGTTATCAAAGGCCTCCTGGCACTGCTGCCAGGAGGGTGGGGGCCGGGCTGCAGGGCCCACCAGCCCCAGTTTCAGCTGCTGAAGGTCTTGGTCCCGGGCAATGAAGGCTTCCAAGTCCTGGGGTGAGAGTCAGGGGTCAGCGCATTCTTCCTTGAGCCTTGCTGCGCGCCCCTGGACAAGCACAGGGATCCCAGGCCTGCCCCAGGGACTGAAGGGGAAGGGCCTGAGCCGGGGTCAGGGGGCAGGGCTGGGGCACTGAGGTGGAGAAAGGGTCAGGAGCCACCCCACCTTCTCCAACACTGACTGCTGAGGCGTGGCCGTCTGGCGATGGATGAAAGACGAGGCTGCGCTGCAGACAGGGAGGGACACAGGTGGGATGCTGGGTGGCATTGCCAGTGGGATAGGGCAGAGGCTGGGACAGGGACCCAGGGGTGGTGGCCAGGCCCCTGGTGGGGAACCACAAACAGCCAGGAGTGGGAAGGCCGGGACTGGGACGGGCTTGCAGTGGTTGGCCAAGGGGCCTGGGAGCCCTGGGGTCTCAGGTTGGGAGCACTGGGCCAGGCCCTGACCCAGGGGAGCCAGGTCAGGGCCTCCGGGACGGCTCGGCTGGGCCTGCCGGCAGACCTGGGGCTGGCCACCCCACGCAGGTTGGCGAGCCTCTGCAGCTGGGCTGAGGTCAGCGACTCCTGGCTGGTCAGCGGCAGTGGAGGGTCATCCACCACATCAGGGACATCCTGGCACAGCTTCTGAGCAGGGGAAAGGAGCCTGGAGCCCTGGCCTCGGTGGCTGGTCTGCCCACAGCAGCCCCACCCCGCCTACCTGTGCTCAGTGCACACCTTAATCAGGTAAGAAGTGGGCAGGTAGAGCCTGTGGGCCACCAGGCAGAGGCAGGAGCCCAGGGCCAGCACCAGGTCCCCACTGTTACTGCAGAAGCTCAGGGCCTGAGGGGCACCGTTCAGCTGCAGCAGCCTGGAGGGTTGTTCAGACCGACAGTCCGGCCCTGCTCCTTGGAACAGAACACGGAGGCACCGGCAGAGGCAGGCCCCACACCCAGCCCACCCCCAGCCCACCCCCAGCCGCCCCCCAGCCCACCGCAGCAGGCGGTTCTCCGCGGTCCAGATGCGGATGGTGCCGTCCAGGCTGGAGCAGGCGTACAGCTTGAGCGTGGGACAGAAACACAGGCCTGGGGGGCCAGGACTCAGGGTCAGGGACCAGAGCCATCTGGCGGCGCAGACGTCATCTCTGCCCTGTCCGCTCACCGGTGATGTGGTCCGTGGGGTCGTCCTGGGGCCTGTGATCCAAGCGTGGGCTGTTGCCCAGGCCAAACTGCACCAAGCCATAGGTGGCGCTGTTCAGGTCCTCGAAGCCCACGGTGACGCGATTCCCGAGGGCACAGAGCACCGCCGCCGGGCGGCAGCAGGAGAAGGTGCGCAGGAGGCTCAGGCGCTCCTCGGCAAACGGACGGACGCGCCACATCTTCACGGTCAAGTCTCCCCCTGTGGGGGCGGGAGCCACGGTGGGGCCTTTGGGGAGGGAAGGGGTTCCCAGGCCGGCCGTGGAGGGAGGAGAGGTACCCACCCGAGGACACGATGCTGTTCCAGGTGGACGCAATGGCGGTGACGGGGCCTGGGCCGTGCGCCTCCGTACGGAAGACCGTCTTCGAGGAGCGCAACTTGAGCACGGACAGGGTGCCATCAGTGTGCCCCACCACGAGCAGGTACCTATGGGTGACCACAGCCTGTTGGTGTGGGCCCGGCCGCCTTGCCCAGCCCTGGCTGGCTCCGGCACCCACCGGTTCTTGTCCTTCCAGGCCCCGGCCACGTCGCTGCGGCACAGCTCCCCCTTGTACTGGCGCACTATCTCCCAGGCGGCAAACGCGCTCCCGGGGTCCGTGAGGTGGCTGTAGAGGTGCAGGCAGCAGGGCCGGGGCGCCGGGGGTGGCGGCGGACACAGGCGGTGCAGCACGCGCATGGGGCAGCGTGCTGCGTTGGCGCACAGCAGGTGCCCGGCGCGCGTCAGCAGCCACAGCAGCTCGCGGGGCAGGCAGTAGGCCACGGCGGCCGCGCGGTCCTCGGGCTCCAGCAGAAGCGCACTCACGGTGCGTCCGCTGGAGACCGACACCAGGTAGACCGAGCCGTCGGCGCAGGCGCACACGAGGCGCGTGGGCAGCTGCGCTTGCGGGGACGTGGGAGAGGGCAGCGCCGGCGCCACCTGCAGGTGGAGCACCGGCGCCGACAGCTGGGCCAATGGCGAGTAGAGCTCCCGCACGCGCCACAGCTCCACGCTGCGAGCGCGCAAGGAGAGCAAGGGCCAGCCGGGACCGGCGGGAGCCAGCAGATGGCTCACGGTCTCCGACGGCACGCTCGGGCCCCGGCGGCTCAGCGCCACCTCACCCACCTGCGCCGCTGCCTGCAGGTCCCACGTGCGCAGCGTCCCGTCTTGCGAAGCCGACAGCACAAGGGCCGTGTTCGGGAGCACGGCCACCGCAGTCACCGGGCCTGCGGGAGGGGCGCGGGTCACTCCTGCGCACCAGGGACTGAAGGAAGGGGAGCCGTCGGTCAGGGTCATGACCAGGGCGGAGAAGCTTGGCCAGAAGCCCGTGGAGATCCTGTGCCCGGAGCTCTCGAAGGCCGGGCTGTGCCCAGGGTGAGGGGAGACCAGGCCTCAACAGCCACCGTGGCACGGCGCACCTGTGTGTCCCACGAACACCATCCGGATCTGCCAGTCAGCCTCCCACACCTTCACCGTGCTGTCCCGGGAAGCTGTCACCATGGCCCCCACCTCTCTGCAGTACGCTAGATCGGAGATGGTTCTGAGGGGTGAGAGGGAGGCCCGTGGACTCAGGACAGCAGTGTGTGTGTGTGTGTGTGTGTGTGTGCGCGTGCACGCGCCGGCACACCTGCCGTGACCGGATTTCTGTCGCGGACTCACTTCATGGTCCCCCCGCTCCCGCCAGCCCCGGGGCCCCTCCTCACGTTTTGTGCAGGTCCCGACGCACATCTGTGAGAGCCCAGGTGTGCAGATTAAAGGTGAGCACGGCTGAGCCGTAGGCTGCGCAGCAGCGTGGGACGTGAGGGGGATGCCGAGGCCCCAGAGCCAAACACGCGAGCGCACCCGAGAGGCTTGGCGGCAGCCGCAGAGGGGACCCGTGGGGAACCAGGCAGCGACCCCCTGCACGGAACTTCCAGAGCGCCAGGCTTCCGCCCGCCTCCGCCACCAGCAGCAGCCCGGGGTCGGGCACCGGCAGGCAGCAGACTGGCTCGCGGCCCGGCACCCTGCGCTCCACTGGCTTACTCTGCCACAGCAGGCTGAGGTCGGACCTCAGGATGGCCAGCCCCGCTGGGCCCCAGCCCACAAAGCGGCCCACAGTGCCCAGCTCGCCCAGCACTGCCACCAGCCCCGTAAGCGCGACTGGCGCCAGCGGCTTCTCTTGCGCCCAGCCACCCTCTCTGCGCAGGTGCAGGCGGCCCGCACCGTCCAGCACCACGAAGCGTCTGCCCACGGGGTCCTGTGCCACCGAACACAGCCCAGCTGCCACCTCCAGGCGGCGCAGCGGCTCTAGCCCGTGCGTCAAGCGCGCCACGCCCAGCTCAGCTCTCTTTTCCTGCGGACCGGGACCAGCAAGCCTGCCGTAAACTTGGCGGGGGCCAGGGGTTGGGGGGCGGGGGTGTAGGCAGCACCCACCTAGGGGAGCCAAGAGGATCCGGGCTGGGGTCCTGCAGGGGACCCCTAGGGGAAGAGCCAGGCCGGAAAGAGGCCTCGAGACAGATGCCATGGGCAAGCCGCACCTTTTCCACAAAAGTCTGGAGACGTGTACGCAGTAGCAGCCACAGCTGGCGGGCACGGGCGCTCGGGGTCATGTTCTGCCACCGAGAGTTGCTGGTAAAAAGCCGTGGGTCTGGCTCCTTAAACGATGACTCTGCGAACCGGCAGCGGAAGCCCTGTCGGTGTGGACTTGGGCCCCCAACCCTGGAGGTCATGGGCAGCCAAGGCTCCTCCTGAGGGCCCTGCCAGGTTAGGGGACTGCCCGGGGAGTGCTGCATTCCCAGAGGACAGAACCAGCGCTTGAGTGAGGCCTGCGGCCAAGCGGGCCATCGGGGGGTCGAGGCCGGGCCACCTCACCATCCTCTTCGTTGAGCAGTCCCGGGTCCGGGACGTCGTAGATGCCGGCATCATACAGGTCCAGGTCTGGAATCAGGTGGTCGCCTTCTACGGTAAAGGGGTTGCTTGCATCCAACACTTCTGGCTCCATTTCAGGAGCCGCGGGGTCCAGGCGGTTCAACAGCCCCCTAGGCCCGTTGCTAGGATACCGGACGCAGCAGGCCCCGCCCTCGACGCAGGCCCCGCCCCCACGCCTCATGAGCCTCCGTCCACACTGAGTCACAGAATCTTTTATTGGAAGCAAACCAGCTGCAGCAAAGTGACACTCAGTGCACGCTGCCCGATGGGCAAGGTGGGGAGTACAAGTGGGCGGATGACCCCTGGGGACCGCCTGCTGGGTCTCCGGCCCTTTGGGCTGGAGTGTGCAGGTCCAGGCCTGACCCTGCACAAAATACAAAAATAAACTCTGTGGTCCAGCTGTCCCTGCCCGTGTCAGTTCGTTTGGGCGGGGCAGTGGCTCTTCCCACCGGGCCCTGTGCCGTTGCTGTCCAGTCCAGCCACAGCGTGGGCAGCGGGAGCCTGTGGGGCTGAGGGGACATCCACAGGCTCCAGCCAAAGGGCTGGGCAGGTGTGGCCTGGAGCGGCGCTGGTGCTTGTGGCAGCGCCAGGATCTGGCCAGCAGCTGTGGAGGCCCTGGGGCCCCTCAGGTGGGCAGGTCCAGGCACTGTGTGAAGCTGGGTGAAGCTAGGGCCTCTGTTCCTCCTCTTCACATACAGATCACTGGGACCCTGGGCAAAGGGTGGCACATAGTGAGTTCTGAGGTGCCCACACTCAGGATACCAGGCAGAGAGGGCCCCACCCTGCCCTGCACACCCCAGGCTGAAGGGAGGGAGGCCGCTGCAACCGTCACACACCTGTCCTCTTCCATGGTGCTGGTCTCCTCGGGGCCACGCTCGCGGCCTCCACCTCCACTCTCTTCCTCCTCATCCTCCTCCTCTTCCCCGAGCTCCATGTCCAGCTCGTTGCCTGCCTCCGAGGGAGTGTAGGTGGACCCACTGGGGGTGGGGGGGACCAGTCTTAAAACCACCTACCCCCAGCCTGCTGCTAACCCCAGGGAGGGTGTCGGGAGGACAAAGTTAGGAATGGGGGTGGGGCCAAGCTGGGGGTAAAGGAAGGGAGGTGGACGGGTGCCGGCCAACCTGATAGAGCGGCAGCTGAAGAACACAATCCGTTTCAGCCGCTTGTTGTAGAAGAAGTAGTTGAAGGACCAGAGGCTGCCATCTTCCCCAAAGGGGTCTGAGTCCAAGTCTGGGTTGTAGCTGGGGAGTGTGGGGCGAGATGTGGTGTGAGGTCCCCAGTGCCACACACCCAGGACCCACCTGCAGGGATGCCAGCTCACCTGTAGATGTCGCACTCAGCCAAGCAGATCTCCTCATCCACCGCGTTCCAGAGCTGCGGCTTCAGGGCCTTGAAGTCCTCGCGGACAGCCGAGAACAGACTGCAGTTGACTGCGTTCACCACCTAGGATGGTCACAGTCAGGGCTGACTAGGACCCAGGACAGCAGGCGTGAACTGGGCCGAGCCCCAGTAAGTTAGGGAGGACACCGGGGATGGTTGTGGGCCTGCAGGTCCCTTCCCCGACCCGACCCTCACCCAGCTGAGGCTGGGCTCCCGGCTGAACTCGTGGCTCCGGGCTGTGCTGAAGTCATAGTCCGGCCGGAAGGACTCGTTGAGTGTGGCAATCAGGTAGAAGAGGGTCTTGCGGCTGCACTTGTCGCTGAGGGGGCCCTCATCCTCGCCACCTTGGCTCTTACTCAGTCTGCACAGAGAGAAGCATCAGCCTGGCACTGCCCCTCTTGCCAGTCCACAGTGGGCAGGCCCTGCCCGGCTCACCTGCTGGGGCTGAGGCCCGAGGTCTGGGGTGGGGACAGTGCCTCCAGCACGTGTGGCTGGCCCTCCTGGCAGAACTGCTTGAACATGTGCTTGTCGTCGCCCGCCATCTTACACGAGTAGCTCTCAATCCTAGAGACGCAGGCAGGACCATGAAGCACGCCACCCCCCCAGGCTCAACCCAGAGACAGGGCAGAGCGACCTCTGAGACGCCAGCCCCAGAGCCCCGGCCTCACCTGCCAATGATGTGGGCATCTCCTGTCTCCACGGTCAGCTGCGAGTTGATGGCCTCGAAGCTGGAGTTCTCCAGCAGCTTCATGTCCTCGGGGAGGAGGTCCTGTGCTCCGAAGGGCTACTGCTGCCTGAGGACAGAGGTCAGTCCATGGGTGTCTGGCCCTTTGGGCTCCACCTTCAGCCCTCCTCCCAGTAAGTGGCGCCGCTGTAAACAACTTGGGTCCCTCCTGCAGCCTGCTCCCAGGCCGTCAGCACTGGCGGGAGAGGTGATGAGAGCGGCAGGTCCAGGCCCCAGATCAGCCACACCTCTTGCAACTCACAGGAGTTCCTGGGCCAGGCTGGGGGACCCACCGGGGATCCTGCTAACCCCGGGGCTGCTGGGTTAGTCTCTCCCTCAACAGCCCCCATCCAGACACAAGAGCCCTACCCACCAAGGGGGGCCCTGTGAGCCCGCGAAGGGACGTGACTCCTGCAGTGCCCCTCCGGCCGGGATCCTCAGCCCGGGTAAGAACCGCACCCAGTTAGGAACCAGGTCACCTGGGGCTCGGTCCTGCCGTCACCTGGACGCGGCGCTCTTTCCTGTTCTACAGGCTGCTTTCTAGTGAGCTCCTCCGTTTTTCTCCGAAAGTACGACAGGGAGCGGAGGGAGGCCCCGCGGCCCCCGAAGGGCCTGTCAGCCAGGCAGCTAGGGCGCTGCAGCCTCTGCCGGGTCTAAGGTGAACCCCAGCCAAGCCGCGCGAACTACAAGTCCCAAGAAGCCGTGCGCCTTGGGAGGGGCGCGTGCGCTCCAGCGCGAAGCCTGCTGGGGGCTGTAGTTCTGGAGGGCCCGAGTCGGCGCCGGGCACAGGGCGTACCCCTACCTGCTTACTCTGCGCTCAATCGGGCCGGACCGGACCAGGCAGGGTCAGGTCGATTGGCGTCGGTGTGGGTGAGAAGGCGGTGCGGGCCCCGGGCAGCGCGGACGCCTCAGGACCGGAGTGCGGCGCCGCGGCCTCCGCTCGGGCCGCACTGTATCCGGGGAAAGAAGCTCCGCAGCGACGTCCCGTTACTCCCGGCCCCGCCGGCCCATCCGGGCTGCCACCGCGACATAGCCTCGCCCGTGCACGGCGCCCGACTATCGCGACCGACCTGCCCGCCGACCGCCACAGAAGGCCCGAGCAAGCGAGCGAACGACCTCTACCTCCCCGGGCCGGACAACAACAAGCGTCCGCCAAGCCCGGCCCCACGCGTCTGAATGGCCCGCTCCAGCCGCCGGGACGGGGAGCTCGCAGAGCCATTGGGGGCATTACCCGCCGCTCAGTCCTGTCTTCCACTCCTACTGGCTGTGGTGCCTGTCCGTCATCTTCTCGGCCATGCGAACCCGCCTTCCCCCCTGGCGCTCATTGGTCGCGGCCCCTCGCCCGCTCCGCCCCGGGTGCTGTCAGGGTTCCCCGGAGGGACTAACGGACTATTGAGGTGTGGGCTAGAGGGGGGCAACAGAGTGTTCGGTGGGCGGCGAGAGGCGGGCGGCGGCCCAGAAGGATCCTGGGAGCGCGTCCAGCTCCCGCCAGACGCGGGGGTCGACAAGAGCCGCTGGGCTGCAGCCCCCAGCCGAGCCTCTAGGGCCTTCCAGTCGTGGCCGGTGCTTCAGTCCCTGACGCTTTGCCCAGAGTACAGGCCTCCAAGCGGAGCGGAGCCCGCCGGAGTCCGAAGACCCTCTGGTCATGTCCATCGTGGGCGAAGCGGGAGGGTCAGACGGCTCCAACGCTCGGGCGGCGCCCGGAACCCCAGGCTCGCGGCCCCAGTTTCCGGCCGGTGGAGGCGCTCAGCGGCCCGAGGCCACGGAAGCGGGCTCGTGGGATCGGGCCGGGACCGGACCGGAGATGGCGCCGCCGGCGGGTGGCGCGGCTGCGGCCTCGGACCCTGGCTCGGCCGCGGTGCTCCTGGCCGTGCACGCCGCGGTGAGGCCGCTGGGCGCTGGGCCGGACGCAGAGGCGCAGCTGCGGAGGCTGCAGCTGAGCGCGGACCCCGAGCGACCAGGGCGCTTCCGGCTGGAGCTGCTTGGCGCGGGGCCCGGGGCGGTGAGTGGGGGCGGCGGGGGCGCGCGGCTTGGCCGCTGAACCCGAGGCCATGCCCTTCCATTCGCCAGCTGCGTGCTCTTGAGCAGTTACCTTTTCTTTGCTTCTGTTTCCTTGTGTGTAAAATGGGGATAATGCTGGTCCCTCCCTTCGTAGGACTAGTGTAAGGGTTTCATAAGGTAATACGTGTAAAGGGCTTAGGACAGTGTAAGTGGCCTACAAATGTTACCTCGTGTTCCTTTGATCATCATGCAGTATGTGCTGGGGGGAGGCACTGAGTCCGGACTCTCCCCCTCCTCAGGTCAGTTTGGAGTGGCCCTTGGAGTCCATCTCCTACACCGTCCGAGGCCCCAGCCAGCATGAGCTGCAGCCTCCACCAGGAGGGCCTGGGACTCTCAGCCTACACTTCGCCAACCCTCAGGACGCTCAGCGGTGGGCAGCCCTGGTCCGAGGTGCCACCGTGGAAGGACAGAATGGTCAGTGCCCTGGAGTGAAGATTCACTGGGACTGGGATAGTGTTAGTTCTGCAAGAGAACAGGAGTAGCCCCAACCCCCCAGGTCTCGATGTGGGGAGTAGTGGGGAAAGCTGAGCCCACCTTACCCACTGCTGGGGCTCTGGGAGGACTCCCAGGAGGGAGGAAGTAGAGAAAAGGAACAGAGACCGAAGAGCTGGAGCCTGGAGTGCCAGACAAGTGTGGCGGGGCGGAGCACACAGGCCCTCGGGACCTGGGTGAGAAGATGGACTATATGAAAAGCTATGGGAAGGTATTCAGCGGGAGAGTGTCAGGCTCACATTCGAGCTGCTTAATCCTGGTTGAGACCTGTATTCGTGTGGGTGGTGCAGATAGGGCCGGAGAGAAGAAGGATGTTTCCAGAGATGCTTAGGAGATGGAATTGGCTGGATTTCCTTGAGGTTTAAATGGAAGAGTGAGTGGTTGAGACAGAAAGCTGCAAGGAACAGACACTGGGGAGCTCCCAGATAGAGGGCCTTTTTGGGAGGGCATAGAGGTGGTCAAGTTCTTAAACATGTGGGAGGGAAGGGAGGTAGGTGGATCTGGACTGGAGCTGGGGGTCAACCAAGGTCACCAGGAGAGAGAAGTGGGAAGAGGGTCCGGAAGGCAGACAGTGCATCAGGGAAAGTCCACAGATGCATCAGAACAGCTGTCAGAGGGGTGAGAAGAAAACCACACACTGAGATGGAAGAGAGGTCCAGACAACAGCATCTGCAGAGAAAGAGCGAGCTTTTTCTTTCGTTCATTCGTTTGTCCGCTGCTTCACCAAATGTATGTTCAGCACCTGCAGTAAGTACTCTTTTAAGGCCTTAGAGGTTTAGCATGAATAAAACTTTAAATCCCTGCTCTCTTGGAGCTGGCATTTCCAGAGAGGAGACAGACGTATAAAATAAGTAAAATAAATTCCGTCAGGTGGTGGAAAGGATGGGAGCGCTGGAAGGGAGGGGGTTGCAATTGAAAATAGGGTGGCAGGGAAATCTCATTTAGGTGACCCTTGAGTGAAATTTAAAGATCATGGGGTGAACCGTGTGGCCTGGGAGCAGCAGGTCCAAAAGCCCCGAGGCAAGAGTGTGCATGAGACCTTTCGGGCTCAGCTGAGGCCAGGCCAGGCCTGGTGCTCGGTGCTCGGGAGCCCCGCTTATCTCCAGGGGGGGACAGCTCAGAATACGGAGGCCACCACAGGAGCTGCATCAGCACCGCATGGGCAGGACCTCAAGTGGGTGGTAAGAAGCAGAGACGGCAGCATGCCCAGGGCAGGCGTCGGCTGGAGAGGGCTCGTTTGGCCCGGGAGCAGCCCGAGGTGTTCTGTGATGATGGCAGAGCTGAGAGAGAGGACGGAGGTCCCCGAGGACAACAAAAAGAGGCCGTCTTGACTGCAGGGCTCCTTCTGAGCACCTCCTTTGGTTCTGCTGCGAGGCCAGGGAGCCTCCTGTCTGGCTGAGAGGGCCTGGACAGGCCAAGAGAAGTGGCCGGGCCTCTGTGGAGGAGGGGCACGGGTGGGACTGGGCAGCAGAAGGGACCAAAAGGACTCCAGAGCCCAAGGAAGAGCCAAGTGCAGCTCTGAGTGGAGTCAGCCGGGACCTCTGGGGTTTGCAAGGGGCTGAGGTCAGCCTTGGGGCTGGGGAAAAGGCCTGGCTTGAAGTGTGGCCAAGGTGGGGCCCTGGCAGGGGCTGAGGTGAGGAGGGAGGAGACAAAGGTACCGGAAACCTGAGGTCAGAGAGCAGAGGCCTGGGTGAGTACTCAGCTGGGGGCGAGATCTCAGGGGACCACCAGCCCACCGCACATCTTCCCTCTTAGGCAGTGACAGCCTGGCCCCAGCCCTGGGCTCAGAAACGTGCCCCGTTTCCTCGCCCAGTCTCCTTGAAGTGCCTGCAAGCAAGGCCCCCCAGCCCAAGGTGGATCTTCTTTGGCGCCCCGGAGACTTGATGGAGAAAGGTAAAGGCAGGGGGCTGGAGGGGCTTGGGGGGCAGCCCGTGGGGGGCTGTGACGGCCCTCTCTCCCCTGTAGAGGACCTAGCAGGGCACCTGACCCAGGCCATAGAGGGTGGGGATGAGAAGCGGGCAGCCCAAGCAGCAGCCATCCTGGCCCAGCATCATGTGGCCCTCAGCATCCAGCTCCAGGAGGCCTGCTTCCCTCCTGGCCCCATCAGGTAAGGCCTGGGACTTCTATCTCACCCTGACCTCCCAACCCTCTCAGGTCCCCAATCTTTACCGCTGACCTACATTCTGGCTCAGGCTACAGGTTACAGTTGAAGATGCTGCATCCTCTGCCCACATCTCGCTGCCAGTCCACCCCCACTCCACCATCGGGGCCCTCCAGGAGCAGGTGAGCACGGGGTCTGGGGACCCTGCTGGGGGGACCCGGGTGACATTCCGACACTCTGGCCCCAGGTATTCTCGGAGTTCGGCTTCCCACCGGCTGTGCAGCGCTGGGTCATCGGGAGGTGCCTGTGTGTCCCCGAATACAGCCTTGCTTTCTATGGGGTCCGGCGGGATGGGGACCCTGCTTTCCTCTACCTGCTCTCAGCCCCCCGAGAGGCCCCAGGTCAGTCCTTGATTGGAGTGGGATGAGGAAGGTGGGGTGCAGCCTGACATGGTCCCAAGTCTCATCCCCTCTATGGCAGGACGCACTCCTCGGCGCCCCCAGAAGACGGATGGGGAACTAGGCCGCCTGCTTCCTCAGTCACCGGGGCTACCCCAAGCCCCGCAGCCAGCTGGCTCCAGCCTGCCCAACCCCCTTCAGGTGGGCAAGGGACTGGGCAGGGAGGGCCTCGGAGGCTGCGGGCGTTGAAGGAACGGGTGAGCAGTGACCGTGTCCTCACCTCCCCAGCCCGGCTGGCCCTGCCCTTCCTGCACCTTCATCAACGCCCCAAGCCGACCCGGCTGTGAAATGTGCAGCACCCAGAGGCCGTGTGCTTGGGACCCCCTTCCCACAGCCCCCACCCAGCAGCTACCAAAGGTACCAGGGGCAGAGGCAGGGGCAGGGGAGGGGATGGGGGCAGGGGGGCAACACAAGCAGGATGACCCGCCTTCTGCCCCTGCCCCCAGGTCACAAGGAGAGAGGACGGCCCTTCCCTTCCAGGCCCAAGGTCCCTGGACCCCCTCCTGAACCTCTCAGGGAACCTCTGCTGACGGACCGCTCGCTGGAGACAAAGCCGGAGTTGCCGGGGAGGGGCTGTGAGCTGGAGTCATTAAATACACTTGTGAGCCAGCTGGGTACCCCTTCACTGTGCCCTCGTGCAGACTGGGCTGCTGGGAGAATGCAGAGCGGGGCGCAGCCCCACTCAGATGAAACTTGGCAGAGGCAGGGGTGGCGGCTCCCCAGCTGGGCCCAGGCGGCTACTGAAGAGCATACTTGGGACGCAAGTCCCCTGAAATCTCCCAGGCCCCAAGGCTGCTTAGGACACCCCCTGCCTGCTGACCACTGGGCTGGGCCCTCTGAGCCCCACCCAGCCCTCAGCTGACTGGCCCTCCTTTTCCAACCAGAGCCTTCCAGGTACACACCCTCCCTCTGCCTTTCTCCTCTCTGCTCTTGCCCTCCCCACGCTGGTCCCCACTCCTCTGGGCTATTCCCGCCAGGCTGCCCTTACATTCCCTGCTTGGGGACAAGAAAAGCTCAGAAGATAGGAGCCCTGAGCCAGGGCCCAGGGTTACTACTAAGAAAACACCGCTGTGGCCCTCATGCCACTGACAGGTCCATAGCTGTGTGAGCCCGGCCACTGTCTGGCGGTGTGGCCTGAACCCACTCCCAGCCGCCCTGTAGACTGCTAGAAGGTGCTGTCCCCTCACAAAGACCGTGACCCTTGAGTGAGCAGCACCTCCAGCTGCCCAGCCAAGAGACCAGAAGCACCTCCGGGTGGCCTCCGCCTGCCTCTCTGCTTCCTTGGTGCGGTTGAGCGCTGCCCCTCCTCTCCCGGCCACCCCCCAGCCCTGCCTGCCCCTGAGCCCCAGGAACAGCTCCTGCAGCTCCTACTTTAGGCCAGCCTCTCCCCGGTTGAAATGCTACGCAGGGCTCCCTGCCATCTTCAGGATGAAGGCCAAGTGGTTCCATACACGGACACTGGTGGGTTACTGCAGCAGGGCCCTGGGCCCCTGGGCCGTGTCCAGCCAAGCGAAGCCCTTTCCGCCTGTAACCAGGTTCTCTCCACTCCAGTCAGTGTTGCCACTTTCTCTAATAGCTTGTTCTCCGCTTCCTGTCCCACATTCAGTGCTGACTGGACTACCAGCATGCAGGGCAATGTTGGCCACACTGCACTGGACACCCCTGGGAGCTCTGAGGGCAAGGATCTTAGTCCCAGAGTCCTCTGCAAACCTGTACTCCCATCACACAGTAGCTCAAATGGGTACGTTGAGAAACTTAATTTATTTCCGTGATGGGCGCCAAACGATCTGGAGCTGGAACCCCGTCTCCTGCCCCTTCCCCTCTTGTCCCAGAGGAAGAAGGGCTTGGCCAGGAGGGCCAGCTGGGACCTGAACAGGCCCAGGGTGGCTCCTTGGCTTGAGGACCCATTCAGGCAGGACAGCAAGCAGACACTGGGCAGGGTCACTTGGGTGGCCGATACGCCAGCTTCCGGCTCTTCAGGACTGACCACTTATGCCGCTTCATGGCATAGACGAGGGGCAAAAGCAAGCCCATCATCATCAACATCTGGGGGAAAGGCAGGCTCAGAGGAGGGAGGCGGAAAGGACCCCTGCCCAGCTCCCAGCCCCTCCCCCAGGCCCACTGTGCCCCTCCGCCCAGCCCTTTCACCTTGAGCCCCATGCGTTTGCGATGGTCGTGTTCTGGTTCAGACGTCCAGCGCAGGAAGGTGCACACGTCCTTGGCTACCTGGGACATGGTAGCTGGGGTGCCTGGTCCAAGGACAAGTGGTATGAGCTGCCCGTGGGTATCCCTGCCCACTTTGGGGTAGCCCAAAGAGCATCCTCCACCATGGGGCAGAGACGGGTTCCTGCCCACAGCTTCAAAAGGGATGGGACCCACCCCTACCACCAGCCAGCACACAGACGGCCTCAAGGCTGCCCGTGAGCCTCCTCAGAAACACACAGTGTCCCAGCCAAGGAAGGTGCAGGCACTCTGGGGCCAAGAACACCAGGAGAGCATCCCTGGCAGTGGGGAAAGTAGGACCCAGGTTGCCCACCCCCAGCGTGGGGGCCTCTCACCATCATCAAACTCCAAGACTTCGTTGTAGATGGGAGGTGCCATGCCAATGGCCTGGCCAGGAAAATAGGGATTGAAGTAGAGGCCTTCTCGCAGCGACACCCCAGTGGGGGGCTCACAGTAGCCCGTGAGTAGGGAGAAGACGTAGTCCTCACCACCGTGCCTGGGACCAGATCGGGGTCTCCTCAGCCCCTGGCATGAGGCAGCCCTTCCTCCCCCCACCCCACCGCAGGCCAGTACCTAGCTCGCACAACGTAGCTGAGGTCAGGGGGCAGTGCTCCGTTGTTGGCCGCTCGCGCAGCCTCAGGGTTGGGGTATGGTTTGGGGAAGTAGTCAGACAGCTTCCCCGGCCGCATGAACATCTCCCCGTTCTCATTGGGGCCATCCTGAACCTCCACCTGCCACCAAGAGCCCCATTACAACCCTGCTGTCCAGCACAGCAGGAGCCCCAATCTGTGGGTCCTCCGTATCCCCACGTACCCACCTCCTCAGCCAGCGCCTTAGCTTCATCCTCTGTGTAGCACACGCCCACCAGGTGGCGGTAAGCCACGTAGTCCATGCTGTGGCAGGAGGAGCACACCTGCTTGTACACCTGGAAACCCCTCCGGATGCTAGAGACGTAGAAAGGGTTAAGGGCGCCGAGGATTCCACCCCACCCGGCCCACCCAGAAACTCCCCCAGCCAGCCACACACCTGGTGTGGTCCAGGGAGGAGAGGAGGCCGCGGTGGGACCACGGATAGTTGGGGGGGTGCAACTCCAGGTCACTGGCACTCACCGCAGAATGCAGAGCCACAGCCAGCCCTGCACCCCCTGCCGCCAGCATGCCCAGCGCTGACAGAATCACTTTCCGGCCCCGGGACGGGCCAGACTTCGACGACAGGGACACTGCCTGCAAGAGTCCCGCTCAGCGCCTGCCAGAACACCACCCAGCCCGACCTGGGGATCTGACTCTCAGCGCCTACCTCTCCCAACTCAGGCACCCAGCACCGGCCACCTCCTGCGCCACTGCCCTCCCCACCCTCCCCGCTGCGGACCCCCTCGACCGGAATTCAGCCCTGAGAGGGGGGGTTTGTGAGGCGTCTTCTTAGATCCTGGGCCAGGTATCGGGCCGAAGTGAGCAAGGGTGCTGGGGCAGGCCAAGGTCACAAGCAGCTGGCCGAGATCAGGCTGAGGTCACTTTAGGACGCGGGCCCAGTCAGGAAGGCCGGAGAGGGAGCGGGCCTGGGCGCGCCCCCCGGGGAAGCGCCCAGTCCCGAGCCGGCAGCGAGCCCGCCCTGCCGCTCCCCACGCTCGGCACCAGGTGCCTGTGCTGCTCGGAGGGGTGGGAGCCCAGCCCTGCTCCCAAGGTCGGCAGGCAGCGGGGGTCCGGCCGGGATGGGGGCCCGGGTGCGGAGGCTGCTCCCGCGCTGCCCGGCCCGCGCCCGGAGCCTCCCAGCGGTGACCTTCACCGGGCTGCGGGGCCGCGCGGCGGCCAGGGTTAAGACCAGCTCTCACCTGGGGTGTCCGCAGTGGGAGCTGCCCGGGCCGCGAACCGCTCAGCAGACCCCGGGACCGCGCGCCCGGCAGCCCCGCGCCCCGCGGGCCCAGTACCAACCCGCGAACCGAAGCCACCGCCGCTGCCGCCATATTGCCCCTCTTCAGCACGGCCACCGCTACCGTGGGCCTCTGCGGCGCCGAAAGAGCTTAAACCTCGCGAGAACCGGGGAGCGTGGGAGGGGGCGGGGCGGGGGCGAGGCGGGGCTCTGTCAGTCAGGGTCGCGCGCCGCCTCGCCGCGGTACTCCGGTCGTCGTGGAAACTAGCGGTTGGGCGGGTCCTCGCTGCGTCTCTCTATCGCCGTGACAACTCTCAACAACCCTGGTTTCCGTGATCCCGCCGCTGGTCTCCGGGGCTCAGCGGTGCTGCGCCCCCCACGCCCGGACGCCCCCAACCCGGAATCCACCGCTTTTCGAAGCCATCGCACACTTTCGTCCAGCAACATTTCCAGACCTGGCGCGGTGGCAGAACACCCTCACTGCAAAGCATTGATATTATTTAACCGGTCAGATGACCCGCTGGAACGCCCCTCTTGCCGAACCCACTCAACTTGCCCGGTGCTAGTAGCCTATTCCCCGAGGCTGTTGAAGGCAATTACGGGCAAGTGTTGTAGGTTCAAAGCTGTTATCTCCCTGAGGCAATGGAGAACAGCTGGGGCAACTAACAGACTAACCAAAAAACTTAAAAGGAAGAACTGGGGAATACATTGTCCACAGGGGCGTTGAAAAGCCCTACAAATTTCCGGAATACAGATGGTCAAAAACATAAGTAGGGCTGTGCATATACTCATGAAAGACCTGAAAAAGCCCTAAGTGCTCACTTCTGGCTGACCTTGAGTGTGCACAGGTGAAGCCTAAAGCAGAGTTGTAAACTGCCTGGCTGAATTCCGAGAGCATGTCCCACATACACACAGAGCCACTTGGGAATGACAGAGATTTATTGGTTCCAGACACTTAAGGAAATTTCTGTCCAGTCATTTATCTGACCACTAAGCTAACCAGGTAGAGACTTCAGTGGCTACCCATGACAAGTAATAGACTTGACAGAATTAGTTCAGAAAAGCCAACACACAAACACAACTACCATAGCAGCAACAGCGACAAAACCTGGAATCTGATTTCCAGAAATGCCACGTTATATCGTTTAAAATATCTAGTTTTCAACAAAAAATTATGAGACATCCAAAGAAACAAGAAGGTCTGGCCTATAAATAGGGAAAAAAGAACCAATCAATAGAAACTATCTCTGGGGAATCTTGACTATTTAAATATGTTTGGGGGGGATAAATTGGAAGATTGAGATTGACATATACATACTACTATGTATAAAATAGATAATTAATGAGGACTGATGACCCACTGTAGAGCACAGGGAACTCTACTCAATACTCTGTAATGACCTATATGGGAAAAGAATCTAAAAAAGAGTGGATATGTGGATATGTATAACTGATTCACTTTGCTGTGCAGCAGAAACTAACACAATATTGTGAATCAACTATACTCCAATAAAAATTAAAAAATAAAAAATTTAATAAAAAACAAATTTAAAAATATGTTCAAAGAGCTAAAGGAAACCATTATGTCTAAAGAACTAGAGGAAAGTATGAGAATGATATCTCATCAAATAGAGGATATCAGTAAAAAGGAATAAACAGGATCCAAATGGAAGTTATGGAGTTGAAATGTACAATAATGGAATTGAAAATTTTAACTTATGGGGTTCTACTGCAGATTTGAGCAGGTAGAAGAAAGAATTAGCAAACTTGAAGTTAGGTCAGTTGAGATTGTCTGGTCTGCAAAACAGAAAAAAAAAAATAGAGAGAGAAAAAAATTAACAGAGCCTCAGGGACCTGTGGGACACCATTAAGCGTAGCAACCTATACATAATTCTCAGAAGCAGAGGAGAAAGAGGGGCCAAAAGAATATTTGAAGAAATTGTGACTGAAAACTTTCCAAATTTGATGAAAAACATGGATCTATACATCCAGGAAGTTAAAAAAAACTCCAAGCAGGATGAGGTAAAAGAGGTCCACACCTGTACACATTATACATTGTTGAAAAGCAAAGAAAAGGAGTCTTGAAAGCAGCAAGAGAGAAGTGACTCATCACATATAAGTGGTCCTCAATAAAATTAACAGAAGATTTCATACCAGAAACCATGGAGGCCAGAAGGTGGGGGTATGACATATTCCAAGTGCTGAAAGAACAAACTTCCCAACCGAAAATTCTATATCTGGCAAAATCATCTCTCAAAACAAGGGGGCAGGGACTTCCTTGGTGGTGAGATGGTTAAGAATCTGCCTGCCAATCCAGGGGACATGGGTTCAAGCCCTGATCCAGGAAGATCCCACTTGCCACAGGGCAACTAAGCCCATGTGCCACAACTAAGATCTCACAAGCTGTGTAGTGAGGCAAAAAAAAAAAAAAATCTATGGGTATAGACACAGAATATATGTGGTGGAATATGTGGCAATAAATAAGGAAGGGGGAAACAGCTATACAGGAGCAACATCTTTTAATAGAGTTAAAATTAATGTAATGTTAATCTAAATCAGATTGTTACAAATTAAGATGTCAGTTGTAATCCCAAGGGTAACCACTAAGAAAATAACTCAAAAAATATAGTCAAAGGAATTAAAGTTGTACCCTGGAAAATAAAACACACACACACACACACACACACAAGACAATAATGAAGAAATTGGGGGCAAAAAAGACATAAGACACATAGAGAGCAAATATCAAGAGAGCAGGTATAAATTGTACTGTACCATTAAATGTAAATGGATTAAAGTCTCCAGTTAAAGGCCAGAGATTGGCACAGTGGATTTTTCTTTTTAAAGTCATGATCCAACTATATAATGCCTATAAGAAACACACTTTATATTCAAAGACACAAATAGAAAGTAAAATTTGGAAAAAAGGATGCCACACCAACAGTAACCAAAACAGAGCTGGAGGGGCTATACTAATATCAGACAATATAAACTTTAAGACAAATGTTTATATTAGAGTTAAAGAAGGACATTTTATAATGAAAAAAGGATCAATTCATCAAGAAGAAATGACAGCTATAGAGATATATTTGCCTAACAGAGCCCCAAAATACATGAAGCAAAACTGGACAGAATTGAAAGGAGAAATAGAAAATTTAACATAACAGTTGGAGACTTCAGTAATGGATAGAACAGCTAGACAGAATATCAGCAGGGAAAGAGAAGACTTGAACAACACAATAAGCCAACTAGACGTAACGGGCAGCAATGAAACACTCCAACAACAGAAGAGTACATATTCTTCCCAAGTGCACATGGAATATTCTTCAGGATAGATCATATGTTAGGCAATAAAACAAGCCTCAATAAATTTAAGAGTAGTAAAAGCATACAAAGTATGTTTTCTGACTACAACAGAATGAAATTAGAAATCAATAACAGAAGGAGAGTAGGGAAATTCACAAGTATGTGAAAATTAAATGACATACTCCTAAATAAACAATTAGTCAAAGAAGAAATAACAGGGAGGGACTTCCCTGGTGGCTCAGTGGTTTAGAATCTGCCTGCCAATGCAGAGGACATGGGGTCAATCCCTGGCCCAGGAAGATCCCACATGCTGCAGAGCAACTAAGCCCGTGAGCCACAACTACTGAGCCTGCGCTCTAGAGCCCGTGGGTCACAACTACTGAAGCCCACGTGTCTGGAGCCTGTGCTCTGCAACAAGAAAAGCCAAGGCAATGAGAAGCCATGCACCGCAATGAAGAGTAGCCCCTGCTCACAACAACTAGAGAAAAGCCCATGTGCAGCAACGAAGACCCAACACAGCCAAAAATAAAAATTAAATTAAAAAAAAAAGAAATCACAGGGAAAATTAGAAAATGCTCTGAGATGAATAAAAACAAAAACACAACATACTAAAACTTAGCACCATCAAGAGAGCTGCTAAGAGGGAAATTTAGAGCTTTAAATTACTGTATTAAAAAAGAATAGGGCTTCCCTGGTGGCGCAGTGGTTGAGAGTCCGCGTGCCAATGCAGGGGACGCGGGTTCGTGCCCTGGTCCGGGAAGATCCCACGTGCCGTGGAGCGGCTGGGCCCGTGAGCCATGGCCATTGAGCCTGCGCGTCCAGAGCCTGTGCTCCGCAATGGGAGAGGCCACAACAGTGAGAGGCCTATGTATCGCAAAAAAAATAATAATAAATTAAAAATAAATAAATAAATAAATAAAATAATAATAATAAGATCTTAAATAAATAACCTAACATTCTAACTTTAAAAACTACAAAAAGTAGACAATCTAAACCCAAAGTAAGCAGAAGGAAGGAAATAATAAAGATTAGAGCAGAAACAATTGAAATAGAGAATAGAAAACCAACAGAGAAAATAAACTAAAAGTTGATTCTTTAAAAAGATCAACAAAAATGACACACCTGTAGCTTGACTCACTAAGATAAAAAGAGAAGACTCAAACTGCTAAAATTAGAAATGAAAAAAGTGACATTACTACCAACCTTACTGAAATAAAAATGATTATAAGGGAACACCATAAATAATTTATGCCCCCAGATTAGAGGACCTATATGAAACAGCCAGATTCCTAGAAAGATACAAACTGCCAAAACTGACTCAAGAAGAAGTAGAAAATCTACATAGACCAATAACAAGAAAAGAAACTGAACTAGTAATTAAATAACAACAACAAAAACAAAAAAACTTCCCGGAAAACAAAAGCCCAGGATGAGACGGCTTCACTGGTGGATTCTACCCACAGTAAGCAAGACTCAACTCCAATACTTCACAAACTCCTCCAAGAAACAGAAGATGAGGGAATACTTCCCAACTCATTATTTGAGATCAGTATTACCCTGACACTAAAACTCGACAAAATATCATAAGAAGGAAAGCTACAGGCCAATATCCTATGTGAATATAGATACAAACATCCTCAACAGAATATTAGCAAACTCAACCCAATGCTTGAAAAATGCAGTACATCTTTTTCCCAGTGGGATTTATCTCAGTAATGTAAAGATAAATCAATGTAAACATCAATCAATGTACAAGAAAACACGCAATATAACACATAATAGTAATAAAGGGAAAAGGACCACATTTGATCATTACAGTAGACACAGAAAAAGCTTTTGAAAAAAACTCCAACACATTTTCATGATAAAAACCTCAAAAAAACAGGAATACAGGGCAACTTCCTCAACCTGGTAAAGGACATCTATGAAAACCTCATGGCTAATATACTCAGTGGTGCAAGACTGAAAGCCTTCCTAGTGAGATTAGAAGGAAGAGAAGGATGTTGGTTCTTGCCACTTCTATTCAGCATTATAAAGGAGGGTCTATCCAGGGCAATTAGGCAGGACTATAAAATAAAAAGCATCTAAATTTGAAAGGAAGAAATGATATTATATTTTCAGGTCACATGAATTACATACAATTGACCCATGAACAACATGGGCTTGAACTGCGCAGGTCCACTTATACGCAGATTTTTTTGCTAAATACACACTACAGTACTACACCATCTGCAGTTGGTTGAATCTGAGGATTCGGAACCGCGGATATGGAGGGCTGACTGTAGAGCTATAGGTGGATTTTCAACTTTGCAGAGGGTCGGCGCCCCAACCCCTGCATTGTTCAAGGGTCAACTGTGAAATCCTAAGGAACACACAAACTATTGATATTAGAGATAATGGATGAGTTCATCAAGTTTGACTGAAGATCAATATACGGAAATCAGTTGTGTTTCTATACACCAGCAATTAACAAACTGAAAATGAAATTAAGAAACTAATTATATTTACAATAGCATCAAAAAATTAAATACTTAGGGGACTTCCCTGGTGGCACAGTGGTTAAGAATCCGCCTACCAATGCAGGGGATATGGGTTCGGTCCCTGGCCTGGGAAGATCCCACACGCTGAGGAGCAGCTAAGCCCGCAAGCCACAACTACTGAGCCCGCGTACCACAAGTACTATTTCACAGCTGACCCTTGAACAACGCAGGGGTTAGGGGCGCTCAACCCTCTGCAAAGTTGAAAATCCACCTATAACTCTACAGTCAGCCCTCTGTATCTGCAGTTCCGCGTGCTGCAACTACTGAACCCCATGAGCCTAGAGCCCGTGCTCCACAAGAGAAGCCACCGCAATGAGCAGCCCACGCACCACAGCAGAGTAGCCCCCATTCGCTACCACTAGAGAAAGCCTGCGTGCAGCAACGAAGACCCAATGCAGCCAAAAATAAATTAAAAGAAAAAATTATATACTTAAGAATAAATTTAACAACCTTTATACACTGAAAATTATAAAACATTACTGAAAGAAATTAAAGAAGCCCTAAATAAATGTAAGGACATCCTGTGTTCACAGGTTGGAAGTCTTAATATTGCTAACATGCTAATACTTCCCATACTGAGTAGAGTGATGAAAGCTTGCACCCGCCCCGCTGTCTTACCTGGGACACAAATGATCCCTTTGTCCAGTATATCCTGCCCATTAGTCACTTAGTAGCCATCTGGGTTATCAGATCAACTGTGGAGGCATCACAGTGTCTGTATTCAAGTAAGTGACCCTTTTATTTGTTTTTTCACATCTTTATTGGAGTATAATTGCTTTACAATGTTGTGTTAGTTTCTGCCATATAACAAAGTGAATCAGCTCTATGCACACATGTATCCCCATATCCCTTCCCCCTTGCGTCTCCCTCCCACGCTCCCTATCCCACCCCTCTAGGTGGTCACAGAGCACCGAGCTGATCTCCCTGTGCAATGCGGCTGCTTCCCACTAGCTAGCTGTCTTACGTTTAGTGACCCTTATTTTACTTAAGAATGGCTTCAAAGTGCGAGAGTAGTGATGCTTGTGATCCAGGTACACCAAAGAGAAGCCTTTAAGCGAAAAGGTGAAAGTCCTCAACTTAATAAAGAAAGGAGAAAATGTGTATGCTGTGGTTGCCAAGATCTACGCTAAGAAACCATCTTCTATCCGTGAAACCGTGAAGGAAAAAGACATCCGTGCGGTTTTGCTGGTGCACCTCAACAACTGCAAAAGTTATGGCCGCAGTGCATGATAAGAATTTGGTTAAGATGGAAAAAGCATTAAGTTTGTGGGCGGAAGATACGAACAGATAGAATTCAGTACTATCCAGGGGTTCAGGCATCCCCTGGGAGTCTTGGAACACAAGCCCCGAAGATAAGGGGTACTACTGTACTGCGTGAATCCATTCATATGAAAGTCCAGATTCGGCAAATCTATAGCAGCAGAAAGTAGGTTAACGGTGCCAGGGGCTGAAAGGGGAGGGGGAAGCGGGGTACAGGGTTCCTTCTGGGGGGCAATAAAAATGTTCTGAAGGACAAGGCAGGAGTTGGCCAGGCAGGCCTTGGAGACCAAGGTAAGGAGGTTTGATTTTATCCTGGAGGTGACAGGCATCCCCTGAAGAGAGACAAGGTGGACCGCAGGTCCAGGATTGGGTGAGGGCACCAGGGAAGGAGATGCACGCGGGGTGGGAGGTGTTCAGGTTGGGAAGAGATGACTTAAAGGTGACCACGGCACATCCAGGAGGCGGAGGTGACAGGATGTGGCCTCAGGACACAGGCCTAGAGGAGAGACAGGATCTGAGTGCAGGCATGAGGGCAGCTGGAGCCCGCGGGGGCGGCTCACAGAGATAGGCCCCCAGGGCAGCCCTGGAGCCCCACCTTAAAGTCCCAGGTGGAATGGGGTGACTTGGCAAAGGGTCTGATAGAAGCACAGAGGAAACCTGGGACAGCCAGCCAATTGCAGGAGGACGTCTGCAGAGGGTCTGGTCGTGAGGAAGCTGCTGGGTGTCCTGAGGTGGGTCCTGCCTGGCTCAGGACCTCCCCAGTCTTGCACCCTAACCTCCCGGGCCCTCACCCCATATCATAAGACAGGAGCCCCTGTAGAAGCCAAAGGTCTGCCCCCTGGGCTTCCTTCTGGACCTCCAGAAGGGCTCCCTCTGATTCTTTCCTTCTTTCATTCAAGAAATACGTATGAATATTCCACCACATCCCTGGCTCTGTGCTGGAAAAGAGGCAGGAAGAAAGACAAAGCCTGTGCCATAGAGCTGCTCTTCTGGGGCATGGGAGGCAAGCGACCAAGGAATGAGCACTTACTACCAACACAATAGACACACACACTTCTAGATGCACCCGGCTGCTCACCGCCTGAGAGCCCCACGTGAGCTGGGCTCAGCAATAGTCCCTCATGCGTGAGCGAGACTGAGATGTCAGAAAACTCCAATAACGACGGCTTAAGCACAGTAGAAGTTTGTTTCTTTCTTGCAAATGAAGCCCGGTTTAGCAACCCTGGGCGACGGCTAACCCGTTTACCAAGGGCTTTGGAGGGTCAGGGAGGCCCTCCTCACCTCCACCCCCAGCCTGGGCTGGAGCTCACGTCCCAGACGTGCTTCCGGCTCCACGTGGCCCCGGGCAGGAGAGAGAAGCGGCTCAGAGGGCCATCCTCTGTTTGAAGTCTCTGCATGGAATTCACCCTTGAAGCTTCTGCTCAGGTCCTGTGGGCCACAGCAGCCACACGGCCACACCTAGCTGCACAGAGTCTGGCAGTGCCCCTGTGCTCCTATCAAAAGTAGGGTGCCAAAAAAAAAAAAAAGTAGGGTGCCATGACTAAGGAGAAGGGACATGGGGGCCAGCATCAAGCACCCTCAGGGTAAAGCCCGCGGGGCCTGACACTCATCCCCTGTACGTCTCATCTGTATCTTTACAGCCTGACGTTTTCTTTCGTTTTAAAATGTATTGCACAAGTGACATCAATGAAAATCAGAGCAGAAATTCTGCTTCCCCAGCATATCAGCTTCAAAACTCCCATGGCTCCCCCCCACCTCTTGTGTATGGGTAAGCTCAAAACAACTGATGATCGGATAGCTTTTGTCCTCACTTGTATGTTTCATGATGTAAGGTGTTTTCATGATTTGCGTTTTAAGTGGCTACCTAAGTCCAGTTAAAAATGACTGACTGGCACCAAAGTGCAGGTAAAATGTGTGGAAGGGATTTTGTATTAGATGCCAGTCCACAAAGACAGAGACAACAGGAGACCACAGCAGAGGAGAGATCTCTATGCGCCTTGGAAGACAGGAAGCCCACAGACAGGCGGTGCCTGCCTTATCAGGGGAGATTTCCGAGAGAGGCCAGTCTGGAGGCACTTCTGGGGGTGCTGGGTGTGGGGCTGCAAGATCTCCTCTAGCCTCAAAATGACTAGAAGACAAGCAGATGGAACCCAGGCTGCTAGTCACAGTGGGCCTCCAGCACCCTTGCCCCACCCCATCCCTCACACTCTGGACAGAGCACACGTGCCCTTCAGCAGTAAGAAGCCCCAAAGTGAACCCCTCCATTGGCTGCCCCCCACTGTGGAGTCAGGGACCCCCAGCTGTTGAGGGGAGCCCCCCAGGAAGATGAGCCCCACCACAGAGGCGGGCCTGGGCGGGGGCCGGGGGCAAAGCTTCCTCCCTGAGACTTGCCAGGCCGCCCCATCCTGGGATGCGGTCCCGAAGGAAGGGAGGCTGGTCCTGGTCTGATGCTCCAAGCAGTGCATCTCTGTCTCCCTTCCAACTCTGAGGCCTGTAGGAGGTGGTACCAGTCTTGCTGCCCTGTGGGGTGCTGGCAGGGGCACCATGGCCTTCCCGTGAGGTCTCTTAGCCTCATGTGGCCGTGGTGTCACCAGAGGGCTACACTTTGCTTACCTCCCCTCCCGGATGGACACTGGACACCCCAGTCCCTTTCAGGTACAACCAGTGACCTCTCTGTGTACCAGCCCATCAGTGCCCCCCGCCAGCCCCCGGTGCTCACGTGGTCCCTGTTCCGTGGCCTGTCCGCTCTGGGTGGTGCTGGGTGGGCACCCGGACTGGGCTGGTCTGGCCCCCAGGAAGCTGGGCCAGGGGCGCCTCCTGCTCTACCCCGAGGCCACACGAGGTGCTGGCCTTGGCTGGGGCGCCATCCTCCTCCTCTGGAGGGAGCCAGCTCCAGCTCCTTTGACCTCTTAGCTCCAGCGCGGAAGACTGTGCTGGGTGGTCTCTGGGTGGCTCAGCTCCTGTCAGGCCTCCCAGCCCTGCCTGTCGTGTTTCCTCTTGCACAGCACTGGACCATGATGCGCAGAGACCTCCAAGGCCGGGAGAGTGCACTTGGGGCTGCGGCCAGGTCTGCCTGTGCCACTTCCACACCCCAAGCATCCATCCAAGGACCTCTTCCCAAGGCTGATGCAGCTGGGGCCCTCCCTCCTGCCATCAGTAAGTGGACCAGAAGGGGCTGAGCAGGGTGTCTAATCCCGCAGGCAGAGCCTCTTGCTACAGGCCCCGGAGCCCCACGTACACAGCAGACAGTGTGACCAGGAGCCCGGAGGGCAGCTAAACAGAGCTGTTTATTTCCCAGGAAAGAAAGAACGTGGGACGTGTGGGGGATTCCCACCTGCCTTCATCACTTCCAAAAGAGCACATTCCAGAAGAGCAGCCAGCAGGGGTGGAGGCCCAGCGCCAGCAGCGGGAAGAGCAGGGCACCGTACGTGTGGTGCTCCAGCACGCCCTGAGCCAGCGCGGCCAGGAAGAGCCGCCAGCCCTCGGCCAGGGAAAGCGGTGCCTCCTGCAGCTGCTGCCACAGGAACAGGCCGCCCAGGAGCGTAGCTGCTGGGCTTGTCAGCACCAGCAGAGCAGCACACAGTGGCCTGCGTGGAGGAGCGGGGTCAAGGGGGGCTCTGAGGGGGGGAGGAGTGACGCGTGAGCACACAGTGGCCTGCGTGGAGGAGCAGGGTCAAGGGGGGCTCTGAGGGGGGAGGAGTGACGCGTGAGCACACAGTGGCCTGCGTGGAGGAGCGGGGTCAAGGGGGGCTCTGAGGGGGGAGGAGTGACGCGTGAGCACAGAGTGGCCTGCGTGGAGGAGCAGGGTCAAGGGGGGCTCTGAGGTGGGGGGGAGGAGTGACGCGTGAGCACAGAGTGGCCTGCGTGGAGGAGCAGGGTCAAGGGGGGCTCTGAGGTGGGAGGAGTGACGCGTGAGCACAGAGTGGCCTGCGTGGAGGAGCAGGGTCAAGGGGGGCTCTGAGGTGGGAGGAGTGACGCGTGAGCACAGAGTGGCCTGCGTGGAGGAGCAGGGTCAAGGGGGGCTCTGAGGGGGGGAGGAGTGACGCGTGAGCACACAGTGGCCTGCGTGGAGGAGCGGGGTCAAGGGGGGCTCTGAGGTGGGGAGGAGTGACGCGTGAGCACAGAGTGGCCTGCGTGGAGGAGCAGGGTCAAGGGGGGCTCTGAGGGGGGGAGGAGTGACGCGTGAGCACACAGTGGCCTGCGTGGAGGAGCGGGGTCAAGGGGGGCTCTGAGTGGGGAGGAGTGACGCGTGAGCACACAGTGGCCTGCGTGGAGGAGCAGGGTCAAGGGGGGCTCTGAGGTGGGGAGGAGTGACGCGTGAGCACACAGTGGCCTGCGTGGAGGAGCGGGGTCAAGGGGGGCTCTGAGGTGGGGAGGAGTGACGCGTGAGCACACAGTGGCCTGCGTGGAGGAGCAGGGTCAAGGGGGGCTCTGAGTGGGGAGGAGTGACGCGTGAGCACACAGTGGCCTGCGTGGAGGAGCAGGGTCAAGGGGGGCTCTGAGGTGGGGAGGAGTGACGCGTGAGCACACAGTGGCCTGCGTGGAGGAGCAGGGTCAAGGGGGGCTCTGAGGTGGGAGGGAGGAGTGACGCGTGAGCACAGAGTGGCCTGCGTGGAGGAGCAGGGTCAAGGGGGGCTCTGAGGTGGGAGGGAGGAGTGACGCGTGAGCACAGAGTGGCCTGCGTGGAGGAGCGGGGTCAAGGGGGGCTCTGAGGGGGGAGGAGTGACGCGTGAGCACAGAGTGGCCTGCGTGGAGGAGCGGGGTCAAGGGGGGCTCTGAGGGGGGAGGAGTGACGCGTGAGCACAGAGTGGCCTGCGTGGAGGAGCAGGGTCAAGGGGGGCTCTGAGGGGGGAGGAGTGACGCGTGAGCACACAGTGGCCTGCGTGGAGGAGCAGGGTCAAGGGGGGCTCTGAGGTGGGGGAGGAGTGACGCGTGAGCACACAGTGGCCTGCGTGGAGGAGCGGGGTCAAGGGGGGCTCTGAGGTGGGGAGGAGTGACGCGTGAGCACACAGTGGCCTGCGTGGAGGAGCGGGGTCAAGGGGGGCTCTGAGGGGGGAGGAGTGACGCGTGAGCACAGAGTGGCCTGCGTGGAGGAGCGGGGTCAAGGGGGGCTCTGAGGGGGGAGGAGTGACGCGTGAGCACAGAGTGGCCTGCGTGGAGGAGCAGGGTCAAGGGGGGCTCTGAGGGGGGAGGAGTGACGCGTGAGCACACAGTGGCCTGCGTGGAGGAGCAGGGTCAAGGGGGGCTCTGAGGGGGGAGGAGTGACGCGTGAGCACACAGTGGCCTGCGTGGAGGAGCGGGGTCAAGGGGGGCTCTGAGGTGGGGAGGAGTGACGCGTGAGCACACAGTGGCCTGCGTGGAGGAGCGGGGTCAAGGGGGGCTCTGAGGGGGGAGGAGTGACGCGTGAGCACAGAGTGGCCTGCGTGGAGGAGCAGGGTCAAGGGGGGCTCTGAGGGGGGAGGAGTGACGCGTGAGCACACAGTGGCCTGCGTGGAGGAGCAGGGTCAAGGGGGGCTCTGAGGGGGGAGGAGTGACGCGTGAGCACACAGTGGCCTGCGTGGAGGAGCAGGGTCAAGGGGGGCTCTGAGGGGGGAGGAGTGACGCGTGAGCACACAGTGGCCTGCGTGGAGGAGCGGGGTCAAGGGGGGCTCTGAGGTGGGGAGGAGTGACGCGTGAGCACAGAGTGGCCTGCGTGGAGGAGCGGGGTCAAGGGGGGCTCTGAGGGGGGAGGAGTGACGCGTGAGCACACAGTGGCCTGCGTGGAGGAGCGGGGTCAAGGGGGGCTCTGAGGGGGGAGGAGTGACGCGTGAGCACACAGTGGCCTGCGTGGAGGAGCGGGGTCAAGGGGGGCTCTGAGGGGGGAGGAGTGACGCGTGAGCACACAGTGGCCTGCGTGGAGGAGCAGGGTCAAGGGGGGCTCTGAGGTGGGGAGGAGTGACGCGTGAGCACACAGTGGCCTGCGTGGAGGAGCGGGGTCAAGGGGGGCTCTGAGGTGGGGAGGAGTGACGCGTGAGCACACAGTGGCCTGCGTGGAGGAGCGGGGTCAAGGGGGGCTCTGAGGGGGGAGGAGTGACGCGTGAGCACAGAGTGGCCTGCGTGGAGGAGCGGGGTCAAGGGGGGCTCTGAGGGGGGAGGAGTGACGCGTGAGCACACAGTGGCCTGCGTGGAGGAGCGGGGTCAAGGGGGGCTCTGAGGTGGGGAGGAGTGACGCGTGAGCACAGAGTGGCCTGCGTGGAGGAGCGGGGTCAAGGGGGGCTCTGAGGGGGGAGGAGTGACGCGTGAGCACACAGTGGCCTGCGTGGAGGAGCGGGGTCAAGGGGGGCTCTGAGGGGGGAGGAGTGACGCGTGAGCACACAGTGGCCTGCGTGGAGGAGCGGGGTCAAGGGGGGCTCTGAGGGGGGAGGAGTGACGCGTGAGCACACAGTGGCCTGCGTGGAGGAGCAGGGTCAAGGGGGGCTCTGAGGGGGGAGGAGTGACGCGTGAGCACACAGTGGCCTGCGTGGAGGAGCGGGGTCAAGGGGGGCTCTGAGGGGGGAGGAGTGACGCGTGAGCACACAGTGGCCTGCGTGGAGGAGCAGGGTCAAGGGGGGCTCTGAGGTGGGGGGGAGTGACGCGTGAGCACACAGTGGCCTGCGTGGAGGAGCGGGGTCAAGGGGGGCTCTGAGGGGGGAGGAGTGACGCGTGAGCACAGAGTGGCCTGCGTGGAGGAGCGGGGTCAAGGGGGGCTCTGAGGTGGGGAGGAGTGACGCGTGAGCACACAGTGGCCTGCGTGGAGGAGCAGGGTCAAGGGGGGCTCTGAGGTGGGGAGGAGTGACGCGTGAGCACACAGTGGCCTGCGTGGAGGAGCAGGGTCAAGGGGGGCTCTGAGGTGGGGGAGGAGTGACGCGTGAGCACAGAGTGGCCTGCGTGGAGGAGCAGGGTCAAGGGGGGCTCTGAGTGGGGAGGAGTGACGCGTGAGCACAGAGTGGCCTGCGTGGAGGAGCGGGGTCAAGGGGGGCTCTGAGTGGGGAGGAGTGACGCGTGAGCACACAGTGGCCTGCGTGGAGGAGCAGGGTCAAGGGGGGCTCTGAGGTGGGGGAGGAGTGACGCGTGAGCACACAGTGGCCTGCGTGGAGGAGCGGGGTCAAGGGGGGCTCTGAGGTGGGGAGGAGTGACGCGTGAGCACACAGTGGCCTGCGTGGAGGAGCAGGGTCAAGGGGGGCTCTGAGGTGGGGAGGAGTGACGCGTGAGCACAGAGTGGCCTGCGTGGAGGAGCAGGGTCAAGGGGGGCTCTGAGGTGGGGAGGAGTGACGCGTGAGCACACAGTGGCCTGCGTGGAGGAGCAGGGTCAAGGGGGGCTCTGAGGTGGGGGAGGAGTGACGCGTGAGCACAGAGTGGCCTGCGTGGAGGAGCAGGGTCAAGGGGGGCTCTGAGTGGGGAGGAGTGACGCGTGAGCACAGAGTGGCCTGCGTGGAGGAGCGGGGTCAAGGGGGGCTCTGAGTGGGGAGGAGTGACGCGTGAGCACAGAGTGGCCTGCGTGGAGGAGCAGGGTCAAGGGGGGCTCTGAGGGGGGAGGAGTGACGCGTGAGCACAGAGTGGCCTGCGTGGAGGAGCGGGGTCAAGGGGGGCTCTGAGGTGGGGAGGAGTGACGCGTGAGCACAGAGTGGCCTGCGTGGAGGAGCAGGGTCAAGGGGGGCTCTGAGGGGGGAGGAGTGACGCGTGAGCACAGAGTGGCCTGCGTGGAGGAGCAGGGTCAAGGGGGGCTCTGAGGTGGGGAGGAGTGACGCGTGAGCACACAGTGGCCTGCGTGGAGGAGCAGGGTCAAGGGGGGCTCTGAGGTGGGGAGGAGTGACGCGTGAGCACACAGTGGCCTGCGTGGAGGAGCAGGGTCAAGGGGGGCTCTGAGGTGGGGGAGGAGTGACGCGTGAGCACACAGTGGCCTGCGTGGAGGAGCAGGGTCAAGGGGGGCTCTGAGGTGGGGAGGAGTGACGCGTGAGCACAGAGTGGCCTGCGTGGAGGAGCAGGGTCAAGGGGGGCTCTGAGTGGGGAGGAGTGACGCGTGAGCACAGAGTGGCATGCGTGGAGGAGCGGGGTCAAGGGGGGCTCTGAGTGGGGAGGAGTGACGCGTGAGCACAGAGTGGCCTGCGTGGAGGAGCAGGGTCAAGGGGGGCTCTGAGGGGGGAGGAGTGACGCGTGAGCACAGAGTGGCCTGCGTGGAGGAGCGGGGTCAAGGGGGGCTCTGAGGTGGGGAGGAGTGACGCGTGAGCACAGAGTGGCCTGCGTGGAGGAGCAGGGTCAAGGGGGGCTCTGAGGGGGGAGGAGTGACGCGTGAGCACAGAGTGGCCTGCGTGGAGGAGCAGGGTCAAGGGGGGCTCTGAGGTGGGGAGGAGTGACGCGTGAGCACACAGTGGCCTGCGTGGAGGAGCAGGGTCAAGGGGGGCTCTGAGGTGGGGAGGAGTGACGCGTGAGCACACAGTGGCCTGCGTGGAGGAGCAGGGTCAAGGGGGGCTCTGAGGTGGGGGAGGAGTGACGCGTGAGCACACAGTGGCCTGCGTGGAGGAGCAGGGTCAAGGGGGGCTCTGAGGTGGGGAGGAGTGACGCGTGAGCACAGAGTGGCCTGCGTGGAGGAGCAGGGTCAAGGGGGGCTCTGAGGTGGAGAGGAGTGACGCGTGAGCACACAGTGGCCTGCGTGGAGGAGCAGGGTCAAGGGGGGCTCTGAGTGGGGAGGAGTGACGCGTGAGCACAGAGTGGCCTGCGTGGAGGAGCAGGGTCAAGGGGGGCTCTGAGGGGGGAGGAGTGACGCGTGAGCACAGAGTGGCCTGCGTGGAGGAGCAGGGTCAAGGGGGGCTCTGAGGTGGGGAGGAGTGACGCGTGAGCACACAGTGGCCTGCGTGGAGGAGCAGGGTCAAGGGGGGCTCTGAGGGGGGAGGAGTGACGCGTGAGCACAGAGTGGCCTGCGTGGAGGAGCAGGGTCAAGGGGGGCTCTGAGGTGGGGAGGAGTGACGCGTGAGCACAGAGTGGCCTGCGTGGAGGAGCAGGGTCAAGGGGGGCTCTGAGGGGGGAGGAGTGACGCGTGAGCACAGAGTGGCCTGCGTGGAGGAGCAGGGTCAAGGGGGGCTCTGAGGTGGGGAGGAGTGACGCGTGAGCACACAGTGGCCTGCGTGGAGGAGCAGGGTCAAGGGGGGCTCTGAGGTGGGGAGGAGTGACGCGTGAGCACACAGTGGCCTGCGTGGAGGAGCAGGGTCAAGGGGGGCTCTGAGGTGGGGGAGGAGTGACGCGTGAGCACACAGTGGCCTGCGTGGAGGAGCAGGGTCAAGGGGGGCTCTGAGGTGGGGAGGAGTGACGCGTGAGCACAGAGTGGCCTGCGTGGAGGAGCAGGGTCAAGGGGGGCTCTGAGGTGGAGAGGAGTGACGCGTGAGCACACAGTGGCCTGCGTGGAGGAGCAGGGTCAAGGGGGGCTCTGAGTGGGGAGGAGTGACGCGTGAGCACAGAGTGGCCTGCGTGGAGGAGCAGGGTCAAGGGGGGCTCTGAGGGGGGAGGAGTGACGCGTGAGCACAGAGTGGCCTGCGTGGAGGAGCGGGGTCAAGGGGGGCTCTGAGGTGGGGAGGAGTGACGCGTGAGCACAGAGTGGCCTGCGTGGAGGAGCAGGGTCAAGGGGGGCTCTGAGGGGGGAGGAGTGACGCGTGAGCACAGAGTGGCCTGCGTGGAGGAGCAGGGTCAAGGGGGGCTCTGAGGTGGGGAGGAGTGACGCGTGAGCACACAGTGGCCTGCGTGGAGGAGCAGGGTCAAGGGGGGCTCTGAGGTGGGGAGGAGTGACGCGTGAGCACACAGTGGCCTGCGTGGAGGAGCAGGGTCAAGGGGGGCTCTGAGGTGGGGGAGGAGTGACGCGTGAGCACACAGTGGCCTGCGTGGAGGAGCAGGGTCAAGGGGGGCTCTGAGGTGGGGAGGAGTGACGCGTGAGCACAGAGTGGCCTGCGTGGAGGAGCAGGGTCAAGGGGGGCTCTGAGGTGGGGAGGAGTGACGCGTGAGCACACAGTGGCCTGCGTGGAGGAGCAGGGTCAAGGGGGGCTCTGAGGTGGGGGGGAGTGACGCGTGAGCACAGAGTGGCCTGCGTGGAGGAGCAGGGTCAAGGGGGGCTCTGAGGTGGGGGGAGTGACGCGTGAGCACACAGTGGCCTGCGTGGAGGAGCAGGGTCAAGGGGGGCTCTGAGGTGGGGAGGAGTGACGCGTGAGCACAGAGTGGCCTGCGTGGAGGAGCAGGGTCAAGGGGGGCTCTGAGGTGGGGGGAGTGACGCGTGAGCACACAGTGGCCTGCGTGGAGGAGCAGGGTCAAGGGGGGCTCTGAGGTGGGGGGAGTGACGCGTGAGGGGGCGTCTGTGGCGAGGGGCAGAGGCCCTGGAGGTGGGGGGCACGTCACGGCGGGCTTTGTGGTGGGGACTGACCAGCACATACCGGGGCCCGGAGGGCTTGGTGAGTGCAGCGCCGGGCACCATGGTGGCAGCCAGCAGAAAGCCCAGGGAGAAGTTGGTGAGGGTGATGCAGGCCAGCTGTAGTGCCAGGTAGGTCAGGGCCACCAGCTTCAGCGCCATCCAGCTCCTGTCCGGGGCCTGTGTGCTCAGCACCCTGCGAGGCAAGGGGTTCAGGGGCAGCCGCCTGCGTGTCCAGGGTGCACCCTGCCCGCGCCCATCCCGCCCATCTCCTCACCAGTGGGTGCTGTGCGGAAGGGCCAGGCCAGCTGCATAGACGGCCAGCAGCGTCAGCACCACGGCCTCGGCCTCAGCCACGGGGAAGTGCTGGGCAGCCACGTGTTGACCCAGCACTGGGAGGACATAGAGGGCCAGGCCCACAGCCTGGGAGATCAGCAAGGGTGCCACGAGCGAGGCCAGCCCCACGCGCTGCAGGGCACACGGGCACTTGGAGACAGACCCCGGGCCAGGGGAGTCCCAAGGATCCTCACCATCCCTCCACCGGCTGACACTGAGCAGCAGCAGTAACCACCACCCGGGACCCCAACAGCAGGAGTGGGGGGCCGTCACCTGTGTTGCAGGGAGGGGAGGACTGGACCCAGAGGTCCCCCCAGCCTCCTCAGGACCCACTCCAGCCTCATGCAGCTGCATCCACAGTTCCAGAGCGTGGCTGAGTCAAGGACCCTGACAAGGGGTGTGATGGGCTCTGCCCAGTGGGGGACCCAGGGCTCACTCCCACTCCCCCGCCCTGACGTTGGAGAGCTCTCCCCAGCCTAGAGTGGGGGGACCTGAGGCTGGCCACAAACGGACAGCAGGAAGCAGAGGATATCTTGAGACCGAGGACCAGGAGCAAAAAGCCAGCAGCAGGCATGTAGAGACCAATGGAGACGAAGCGGGAGAGCGCAGGGAGCAGGTAGAAGAAGAAGGACTGGTGCAGGCGCTCCAGGAGGTGGTTGAGTTTGCGGAACATGCCCTCCAGAGCCCTGCCGGGCGTGGGCTGGGGTCACGACTGGCCAGACACCCCCAGGCCCCCACTAGCCCACCCCGAGTATGCAAAGGGGAGACCAGAGGCACTTACTTGCCTACTGCCACCAGGTCGTACTTATACTGGCGGAAGCTATTGATGCCACGCAGAGTCAGAGCCTCCACGCGGTAGCGCAGGAAGAGGCCGTGGGCGCCGTGGGGGTGGCCAGAGGCCTGCTGCAGAACCATGAGCAGCAGCGTTTGCACACCCTGCAGCGGCCCGTCCACTGACGTCCAGTCCTGGGGCTGCAGCTTAGAGAGCGTGAGACAAGGTCAGATAAACCCTGCACACAGGCCCCGTGCTCCCCAGGCAGGTGGCCCTACCTTGCCCTGCAGCGTGCACAGGAGTCCCCCTTTCTGGCAGAAGGTCTGGAAGAGGTTGAGCAGGTCCAGGTTGGGCAGCTGTCCGTTGAGTCCCTCCACAGCCACGTCGAGGCTAGTGACCACATCAGTGCTCAGCTCCAGGGCCACGGCTGCCTGGATGGCCCCAGCCCGGCCCTGCAGAGGGGATGACTGCATACCTGTAGAAGCAGGTGAATGAGCTGCCAGTAAGGGGCTGGTGAGGACAGTGGCCCTGTGGGGGCCAGGGCAGGGCAAGAACACCCACCAGTGACATTGACGTCGTGGTAGGCTTCAAGCCAAGCCTCAGAGCCCAGAAGGTCGTGTTCTGTCACCAGGAAGATGATGTCTTTGGCCCAGTAAATCTGCCCTAAAGACCAAAAGCAGGGTCAGCAGGGCCTGAGGCGGTGGCCAAGCCCTCCCTTGCCAGCAGTAGCCCCTGAGCCTCACCCCGGAAGTGGGCAGCAAGTGCCAGCATCAGCCCCACAGCCTGGCTGTTGGTAGACTCAGGGCCACAGGGCACGGTGAGCACCAGGGACTCAGTGCTGGCAGCGCGCGGTGCCCGAAGGATGCCGTACACGTTGATGCCCGACACCATCTGCATGCAGTATTGGGGAAGCCTCAGCATGGCCCCGCTCTAGATGGCTGAAACCCCTCCCCTTTAGCCCCAGAATGCCCACCAGTGACTTCTCTGGCCCCAAGACATCCCCCCGCCCCCAGTGAGCTTCCTGGCCCCAAGGCCACCCCCTCAAGGTGCTTTTTGGTCGCAGGCACAACCCCCTCCCCCCCTCCCACGACCCGCCCCCCCCCCCCCCCAGTACATAGCGCTCGTGAGTCTCATCTGGAAAGGGCAGTTTCCGGGAGAAACTCTGCGTGTAGACCTCCAGCCCCACTGACCGCATCGTCCGCTCCAGCCAAGCCACTGGCAGAGCCCTGGAAACACAAAGGGAGCTTCTGAGCAGAGCTCTCTGGCCTTGACTGGCACTGCTTCCCCCATACCCACGGCTCTGTCGCTCACCCCGACTTCCTGCGGTGCGCAGCGAAGTCCCGGGCAAAGCTTCGGGCACGCTCTCCGCCCGCAAACTGCTCCTCCACCATGGTGGAGCCCATGGCGTTCTCCGACATGTAAGTGCGCTGGGTCAGCGGCGGGAAAGCCAGCGCCAGGAACCAGGCGATGCCCGCCACGTAGCTCAGCGCGCTGCGGGGAGAGGGACGGAGGGACCACCGGAGCGTTAGCGGGCCCTGGCACCCCGGCCCGCAGCCTCTACCTCTGCACTGGGGGTGGAGGGAGCATGTCTGCGGGACCCAGAGTGCCGGCACCCGGGACGCCGGACGGGAGAGCTGAGCCCCAGGCCTGAGGCCCCGAGTGATGCCGGCGGGCGGGAGGAGACCAGCAACGCGCTGCCGGAGGGGCCCCGGGCCCCCGCCCCCCGCCCTCACCAGAGTGGCGCGTTGAGGCGCAGCACGAGGCGGGCAAGCGCGCGCCGGCGCACCGGGTCCGACAGGAGGCCCATCGCAGGGCCGGGCGGCTCCGGGACCGCGCTCCCGCTGTCAGGTACGGCCACCGGCCGGGCACGCCTCTCCTGTCAGACCCCGGGCTGCACGCCGGCCCCCACTTCCGGTCCCGACGGCCCTCACGCCGCTGCGCCTGCGCCGTCCCCCTAGTCGCCCCGCACCGCCGCCGCGCATGCCCAGAGCAGAGCCGCTGTGGAGCGAGCGGGACCCGGGTCTGGGTTTCCCCGCCTGCGGAGAGCGTCCTCCAGGCAGGCCGACGGCATGGTGCAACGCCGGAGGACAGTGAAGACGACGGGCCGCTCGAGAAAGCTCGGCTCGAAGGGGAATCAGAGTAGGATGATGAGCAGGGCAGATGGGAGGAAATCCGGAAGCGGCGACCAGAGCATAGACGCCGGAAGATTTCTGAAGGTGCTGCCACTGGCAACCACAGGTCTGAATGCTGTGCTGGGAAGTGAGGGGGCTTCCGTGAACTGGGAGACCAAGGCATTGGCGGACCCTTTCCTATGGATGTCGGTCACCAAAAACAGCCGAGTGGAATCACAGCGTGTGCCCAGAACCGAGGTCACTGGGGTCAGATGACCACAGGGAGGAAGGTGCGTGATACTACTGGCCAAAGGGGTGTCAAAGGAGCTGAGGTGTGTTAAGTAGAAAGTGGGGCGCACCCCTGTCCAGGCCAGGAGGTGCCTGGGATATTGGAGGAGAAGCAGCCCCGGGGCAGGCTGCAGGGGCTCAGGCAGGTCTGAGGGCAAGGGGTGGGAGAAGGGGAGTCTGAAGAGGGAGGGGCAGTGGTGGGGCAGCAGGGGGTGTCTGTGTCTGACTGAGAAAGCATCAGAGCTGAGAAGACTCCAGGGTAGATCATGTGTCTGTTGTACTTTTGGAGCCCAAGGTAAGTAGCAGGACAGGCCCAAGGGATTCCTAGGGGGAAAGAGAGCATTCCGTGTAAGCCATAATCCAGAGCATGTGGGATATGGGCCCCTACATCACCACGGGGGATACCACAGCCAGCTGAGTTCTCACTCAGCACTTGTGCTCAGGGCCCTGGATGTGCCGGGCTGAGAATGACAGACTCCACGGTCTCAGGCCATGTCTCACTGCTCAGCTGCCTTGATCCCTTCCTGGCCCAAGCCACTCTCCTCACCCAGGGACATCCCCTCCTTGTTCAGGCTTTGACTCGTGAGGCTGCAAGGGGTACGCAGTTCACGTGTGGGGGAGCATCCTTAGTCACCCCTGGAGCCAGCACCAGGCCAGGCTCTGAGGGCATGGAAGTGCTGCGGGGAGAGACCAAAGTACAGTGGAGTGTGCGTGGGTTTTATTCTGGCCCTGGGTGGCCATGTGCTCAGTCCCCCAGCAAGACAGAGGCCTCCTGGACGTGCTGCCGGACCACACGGTCCAGTAGGGTATGTACATCTCGGGCGGCCTGGGCAGCAGCCTCTAGCACCTGCTCCAGGTGGTCCTCATGCAGCCTGGCGTCCATCTCAAGCAGTGCAATCTGGCCTGAGGACGGTAGCAGGGCCAGGGCCAGCTGGGGGCCACCAGCTGCTTCCTCCACGTGGCTGAGGTCTGCCAGGGCTGTTCCATCCACAAAGCCAGCTGAGCAGGCACACACAAAGTCCCGCATGGGTATCCCTGCATCCAACACTGCCAGCGTGGCTGCATTCACACAAGCCGCGTAGGTCCCACCATCTGCCTGCAGCACCTGCAGGGACCCCCCCAGTGGCATCAGTCCATTAGGCCGCTGACCCCATCCCCCCTCCACACACACCCCCCTCCTCCTCTCTCCCCTCCCTGGGTTGACGGCTGCTGTCTCTCACCTGCACATAGATATCAATCTGGGAGCGTGGATGCAGTTGTGTAAGGATGGCTGCCTCGAAGGTTTGACGCAGCTGCAGGCCCATCTCGCAGGATTTACGGTCCCCATGTGGCCGCCGCTTGCGCTCGCCTGTGCTGAAGGTCGCAGAACTATACTGGCAGTTCACCAGGGCCCTGTCAGGCAGGGCTCGTGCCCGGGAGCCCCGGATCTGGGGGAGGGTTGGGGGAGGACACGTGAGCCAGGCCCACTCCTCCCAGCTCACACTACCCCTTCCTCTGGCTCTTGCCCTGAGCCTTGGCCTCCCTCCCTCCCCTCCTTCTATCTGCAGCATCTCAACAAGCAACTACTTTACCTCCAAAACATAGCCTGAGGGAGGGCCACCGGGCCAGTCTGCAAGCTCCCATCACCTCTGGATCTCACCTCTCTCCTGACAGGCCTCCCTGCTTCCCTCCTTGACTCATCTTCTCCCAGCCCACTCTCTGTTTGTATCAGAGTCTGGTTACAAATATCAAGTCTGATTCTGCCTTCTCTAGGCAGTACACATACTACTTACCTTTACAGGCTTCCCACCACGTATGAGGCAAAAATCCTAAATCTTTTCCCTGTTCTACAGATCTCTCAATCTCATTTGGAAATACTCCCCATCCTCCCCACCATCAGCCTTTCTGATCTGCAGGCGCGTCATGCTTACTCTTCCACCCCTCTGGCCTTACGCTTCCAGCGCTGGAGTGGCAATATACCCAGGCGGCTGTATTTACAGTCCCTGTCCTCACGGAGTTTGTTCCAGTGGGGAGACAAACGGTGAGAAATAAGTTAAATTGATGTCTGAGGAGGCGGGTGCAGAAAAGCAGCAAGTGTGTGAATGTAGGGGAGGGAATCTGACAGGTGATCTGGGAAGGTGTCACCGGCGGGTGACGTCAGAGTAGAGCTGAGTGGTGAGGGAGCGAGTGGGAGCGCACCTGGCGGGTTTAGGAATAGCAAAGAGTGGAGGGCGCAGGGGACGGTGGCCGATGAGAAAGGCAGGTTCCATCGTGCATCACACGGTTAGAACTCTGGCCGCGGCCCCACACGGAGGCGCGCGCCGGCCTCACCTCCCGAGCCTCTGCTCAGCCTGGCGGCCCCGCGCACCCCGCAGTCTCTGCCCGCCTCGGAGGAAGCCCGGCTCGCGCGCGCCCACTCGCCTCGTGAGGCCCGTAGACCACCGCTAGCGCCTTGGTGTTGCCCTGCTCGATGTAGGCCGAGCCGTCGGCCTGCGCGAATACACCCATCCGCGCCTGGATCTTACGCAGCTCCCCGGCGCGCCGCCCGTCCACCCGGTAGCCCTGGTCCGACAGAAGCTCCAGCCCCGCCATGCCGCTCGGCCGCTAACCCCGTTTCCGCTCTCTGGAGAACTACAGTTCCCGGCGGTCCGGATGCCCCACTTCCGACCTCCAGAGTCCTACGGTTTCCGGAGCGCCGCCTCCCATTTCCGGTGCCGGAGAACGACGGTTCTCCCAGGGTTCCCGGCGGCGCCGGTTTCCGCACTTCCGGTCCGCGGAGAGGTGGGGCTGCGGCCGTTTGGGATGACTGTCCTGCGGCTGCCAGGGGTGGAGACCCGCTGGGCGTGGAATCCCCACGTCGTTTCCCCCCGGGTTTGTCGTGGGGGCGGTTCCCACGACCCTCGGGGCCTACCCGCCCTGCGTCGCCCTGGTCGCCGCCGGCGCGCGCCTTCTCCCGGACCCAGAGTCCCGGGCCTCCCACTGCGCCCGCGACCCGCCGGCCGGCCCTGCCGCGCCTCCGCCTCTCCCTCTGCGGCCGAGCCCCGCTCGGACCCCGCGCAGCCGGTGCGCCTCTGCTTCTCTTTGACGCCAGGCGTCTTCCTCGAGGTTCGCGGGTGAGAGCCGCGACTGCTGGAATGATAGCATCGTTTTGTCTGACGGCTTCTGTTCTTCCGCGCTCGTAAATGCATTCGTTTTCCCAAGCTGAGACACATTTTCTGTTCTTTTTTTTTTTTACCGTTTAAACAATTGTCCATTAAAAAAAACCCACATAGTTTATATTGTACATACACGTGGTTGCATTTTTTAGAGCAGTATTAATTTTCTTTTCCATGTTGCTTTAGTTCTTCACTCCGTACGACCCCACGCCCCCCAGCATCTGCCGTAGCTTAAGTACTGGTTCTATGATTTTCTTCACACTCACATAATTACATACAAGTCACAACAAATATGTGCAGTTGTAATGTACAGACATATAGGGGCTTTTGGAACTCTGGTTATTTTTTTAAATGGGATCATTTCATACACACTTTTCTGTTTCTCACTAAAATACATGTAGTGAAATCTGTCCAGATAATCCTGTGGAACTCTAATTTTTTGCTTGATACTCATGGGGTGGATGTACCAGAATTTACCCATCTACTGCCCCACTGTGGGCAGTTGGTGTGTGTCCAGGGGCTTGGGAGATGGAACCCCAGGGTAGGGACTAACTGGGTGAAGGCTGTAAGTGTGAGTTACATTTTCCCTCCTTTCCCACCAAGAAAAAGTGTTACAGTTTTTACATAATCCTCGCCACCCTGCGGAGTGTTACTGACATGCTGTAGTCACTCTTGCATTTCTTTGCCTGATGTATTCCAACATCTTGTGTCGGTCAAGTCCCCTGGAACTGTTGAGGGGTCTACAGAACGGAGAAATGAGATGCTCAAGGGGAGGGGACATGCCCCCCCCCCGCCATAGGAGCAGTTAAATGTCAAGCTGTGAGAAGAGCAGGTGGAATGGACATACTGTGGTGGGCTTGGGCCTAAGTCCTAGGCAGAGCGTCCCCTCCAAGGCGGTGGTCTCCTAGAACACTGGGGCACGAGGCCTGGCCACTGTGCCTGGTCGAAGGCTGTGGATGATGGCCGTCATTCTCTGCCACTGGCCATCCTCCATCCCCTCCCCCTCGACTCTTCAGCTGGACTGAGCAGGCCTTCTTCCCTCAGCAGTGTGGGCTCTTACTCTCCCAGTTCTTACTAGGTCAAGATTGCTGTAGTCCATTGACGCAGGTGGAAGCCCCCTGGGTGCCCCGCCCTCATTTCATGGTTGGCCCTAGCAGCTCAGGATAATTAGGATAATGTTGGTTCTGGGCCTAAGGAGACCAGAGTGACTGGGGGGTGGCTTTTCCTTCCAGATCAGTGCAAACCTTACTGTGTCCCCTTGTGGACACAGTTCCACCCAGGAACAAGTTGCAACAATGTGTGTGAAATGCTGGCCACCAGGGAAGCTCACCGGAGACTCAGGGCCTATGGCTTTCATAGGGCACTGGTCACAGTCATGTAGGCACCCCTGCCTGGTATGTACCCGGAGTCCTGGGAGGAAAGCAGGAGTTTAGCAAAAACCATATTTGTTTGTACAAAGAGTTTAGGTTCAGTGAGCCACTCTTATTGGGAAATGGTAGGAACCCTTCTGAAACCTAGGTTCCCAGACGCCACAACTTTGCACACATCGTCTGAAGGAGAGCAGTCTCAGGACCCTCTTTAAGAAACAGAGGGCAGGGATTTCCCTGGTGGTCCAGTGGTTAAGACTCCATGCTCCCAATGCAGGGGGCCCAGGTTTGATCCCTGGTGAGGGAACTAGGTCCCACAGGCCACAGCTAAAGATCCTACACGCCACAATGAAGATCCCGTGTGCCGCAACTAATTTTATTAATAAATAAATATTTTTAAAAAACAAAGAAACAGAGGACAAAATCATATTTACAAAATTAAGTGAACAGAGTGAGGAAAGAAATCCCAACATGCAACACAAATTTTTAAAGTCGACCCATATCACAAACATCACAAAACACAGAAAACAAAATGTCATCAATTAACTTCCTGACGTATTTCTAACGTTTCCCCTGTGGTTTTCAGACGCAAAATCTGTCACCTCTTAAGATGATGATACTTTCATGATGTCATCTTCTATATATAGAGGATAATTTAGTCTCCTCTCTAACACGCTTAATCAAAGTTTACTTTATTTAATATATTTATTTTTATTTATTTATTTTGGCTGTGCCGTGTCTTCGTTGTGGCACACGGGATCTTTTTAGTTGCAGCATGCGGGCTTCTTAGTTGCAGCGTGCTGACTTCTTAGCTGCAGCATGCATGTGGGGTCTAGTTCCCCGACCAGGGATCGAACCTGGGTCCCCTGCACTGGGAGTGCAGAGTCTTACCCTCTGGACCACCAAGGAAGTCCCATCAAAGTTTATTTTTATAACTTACAGCTTAGGAGAAAAGTTGTTTTCAGGTAACAGCACCTTTAGCTAATATTGTGTAAATTTTTAGAATTATTAAATTTGAGAAAACCTCTATCAAATTTCTTTTACATATGAGCCCTAAGATTTCAGGGCCTTTGGGGGCTCTTGTCTGTGGCTAACTTAGATGGTTTTCGAATCGACGACGCTCTTTAGCCAATTCCATTAGCTTGATGTGTAGTGACACACAGCACAGAGGGCAGGTGTGTTCCTGGCAGCCACTTCTACACCAGAATGACAGCAAGAACTGAACTACATCAGGAAGTGAATGTTCCCTCAGAGCCACACTAAAGCTCTCCCGACTCAGCCTCCCTGAGTGAAGCCCATGAGGCCCCCCCGCCCTGTTCAGTGCAGCAGGGGAGGAAATGACCCAAATGGGAAGAGACAGCATTAACCGACTGTGATTAAATTATGTACTTTGCAAATTTTCCAAAATGTGCGACCTTGGGAACACTTTGCTGGGCCCTGGCCTGGAAGAGTCCCGAGCTGAGCCTCATGACTTCGCAGTGAATCTCTCCCCAGACCCCAGACCCCTTAGGCAGCACAGATGCATCTCAGCAGCGTCCCATCCCAAGAGGGGTCAACAGGGCCAGATCAGGGTGCGGTTGAGGAACACTTTCAAGTCTGCCCCACGTCCAGCCATTGTAACAGGCTGAAGAAGAGCCAGGTCCTGATTCCCAAAGGCTGTGAATGTCACCTTCTATGGCAAAAGGAACTTTGCAGGTATGATTAAGCTAAGGGTCTTGAGAAGGAGAGTGTCCTAGAGTATCCAGGTGGGCCCTACCTGTAATCATGAGTATCCTTTGGAGGTGGAAGCAGAGGAGGAGGAGAGGTGACCTTGGAGGCAGATTGGAGCGATGCAGCCACAAGGCAGGGAGCGCCGCCTGCTGGCCGCAGCGAGGAACAAATTCCCCCGGACCCTCCAGAAGGAACTGTCCTGGCTGACATCTTGAGTTTAGCCCCAATGACTCAGTTTGGACTTCCGGCCCCTGGAACTGGAAGAGAATAAACGTCTGTTGTTTTAAGCCTTCGGGTCTGTGGTAACGTGTTTGAGCTTTTTTTTGTTTGTTTTTCCGGCTGCTCAGTGCAGCATGTAGGACCTTAGCTCCCTGACCAGGGGTTGAACCCACGCCTCTGCATTGGAAGCAGGGAGTCTTAACCACTGGACCGCCAGGGAAGTCCTGTTTGAGCTCCTTGATAAGTTCTCACCGCTAGGCTCTCCTCCATCCTCCCCAGCCCCACACGCAGCGTCTGAGGAGCTGCTCAGCTGCGCCGTGGAGCCACTCGTCCCCCCCCCCACCTCCTCACCGCTGGGCGGGGTCTGGGGGAGCTGGGGCGGCTGGGAGCCTGCCCCTCCCAGAGATACCCCTGACCCGCGGGTGTTGCGGGGGAGGCCTCGTCTTCTCAGCTCGTCTCTCCCAGTTTCCTCTGCCCTCGGCTGGAGCCGAGCACAGGGCGCCCCGTGCTCTTGGCCACAGCCTCTCGGAGCCGAGCTGTCATGATGCAGAGCCAGGCGGGGAGGGGCGGGGAGGGGCGGGTCCCGCTCTTCTTACCAAGAAGTAGTAGACCTCCACGAATGACTGCTGCAAGCCCAGAGTGACAGGGTCACTCCCGGAACTCCTGCCCCTGCCAGGCCTCTCAAGGTCACGGCTCGGCACGGGACACTGTCACTTCCACCATGTTCTTCCAGTCAAAATAAGGCAGAAGGCCAGTTCAGAGTCCAAGAACTGAGAACTGGACGCACCTGTTGAGGGGGGACAGCACGTGCACCTGCAGTGGCAGCAGTGGTCGGCGGCCCTCTGTGCCCCAGGGGAGGCCACTGCCCGCTCCTCCAGCGAGGAAGGAGGGGCTGCTTCTGCCAGGAGGGGCTTGTGGGAGTTTGGCAGCCTAAGATTCAAGTGTGTCCGCTCAAAGTCCCCATCCCAGGTCTCAAGGCTGACTCTGCCCCAGGACAGTGCACATGCCATTTCCTTTGCAACCCAGCTACTTGTATAATCAGCTCCTGCGTTTCCTTCAACACAGGAGGCTGCGCTCGTTCCCACTGCTGTGTAATAGGTTGCCCCAAATGCAGTGGCTTAAAACTACATCCACTTGTAAACTCACAGCTCTGTAGGTCACAAGTCTGGGTGCAGCATGGCTGCATTTGGGCAATTGGACTTGAATGACTATTTCATGACTTCCTTTCAGCTTGAAGAACTTTCTTTAGTATTTCTTGTAAGGTAGGTCTGCTAACAACAGATTCTCTCTTTGTTTATTTTGGACTGTCTTTATGTCACCTTAATTTACAAAAGATCATTTTCCAAAATATTGGACTCTTGCTTGAGTTTTTTAATGATTTGAGTTTGTCATCGCATTGTCTCCTGGCCTCCATTGTTTCTGATGAGAAGTTAGGTGTGAATCTTATGGTATTCTCTTATATGTGACAAGTTATTTTTATCTTGTGACTCTTGAAGTTTTCTCTTTGTCTTTCAAGATTTTGGCTATGACATATCAGGTCCTAGGGGGTGCCCACATGTCCTGCCTCATGGCCCCCCAGCAGTGGAGAATCCCTCCAGCAGTGAGAACTTCCTGCCAGCGTGCCACCCTGGAGCAGTGGGGAAAGGACATGCAAATCCTAGGAAAACTACTGGTTGACAACTGGAAACAGCAGACCCGCAAAAAGGAAACGATGATGTGAAATAAACGATAATCATAATGGAAGAAATGACACAAAATAATGGCAACTGCACAGAGCCGTCCCATTAGAAGACAGATTGGGTGGAGGAAAGAAGTCCTCTCTATGATCTCAAGTGAAAACCCAATTGTTGTCCTTGAGGCGGCCGCCCTGCCCCCAGGAACCTGCTGTCCTCAATGTCTCCTGGGGCCTCCCTGCTCCCTGCCCTCCCCCCCCCATTCCCTGAGGTTGTGGCCCTGAATGTGGTGCCTCATCCTCCATGTGACAGTGACACTCCCTGCCACCCCGACAGCAAGACCACTGTTGCCTCCAGCCTCGCCCTACGGTGCTCACTGGCTTACCCCACGCCCCCAAGCTCTGACCCACCTTAGTCTCCACAGTCCAGCTCCCCTTTGCTGTTGGGCCAGACATGCCCCCTCCCTCAGGGCAGCTCAAACATCCACTCTCCTGACCCCTTCAGGTGCTGGGCTGGCCATGACCGCCTCTGGGACTGTGCCCAGTCAGCCAGCCCCACAACCTGGCACAGGCAGCTGGTGGCCAGTGGGTGGCCAGATGGGTGGGGAAGGATGCCTGAATCTCGCACCCCTCTACCTGCAACACCGCCATCCTAGGCTGGGATGCAAAAGCTTCTGTCCTCCAGGAGGGGCTTCCTAGGGGGACTCCAGGCCTGGGGCAGGAGATCCAGCGGCTGGCACAGGAGAACCAAGAGCTGCGGCGGCTTGTGCAGCTCATCCAGGAGAACCAGGAGCTGAAGCTGGTGCTTAGGAACCAGGGCAGCAGCCTGAGCTTCTGCAGCTCCGGGCTCCTGGCCGAGGTGACCGCCAGCCCCCGCTTGCCCCAGCGCAGAACCATCAAGTTCAAGGATGCTGAAAGAGGTGCGTGGGCCAGGGCCGTGGGGGTCTCCTCAGGGACCAGCAGGCTGCACTCATTGAGCCATGCAGGACAGCGAAAAGTGGGAGAAACCCCTGCTCCCGTGCGGCCGTGTCCTGTCAGGTGCCGACAGGTGCTGTGGAGGAAGGGGCAAGGAATGGAGTCGGGGGGCTCTTTTAGGGGTGCAGCAGGGAGAAGGTGACATCTCTGAGAGAGTGACCTCAGAGCAGCGCTAGACTGAAGCGAGGGAGCCGTGAGGCTGCGCTTTACTGCCCCATCATGCAGAGGATGTGAGGCAGCCAGAGGCCAGCAGTCCGTGGGGAGCCCTGCCGCAGCCTTGGTTGCGGCCCAGACCCTGTGCCCTCACAGCAGCCCACCTCCCTCTCTCCTCCCGGGACTAAGCAGGCATCAAGGGCCAGCAAGGCTCAAGGAAGCGGGAGAGCCTGGGGTGGGATGGGGCCAGGGCATGGACAGTGTCGCTGCCTGTCTGGCCCGCGAGGTGAGGTGGCCCCTTCACCTGCTGTTCCTCTGCTTGGGAAGCCCCCTATCCCCCACCGTTCCTTTGCGGGAGCCCCTCACAGCTCCAGCCCACCTCAGGCCTGGGCAGGCACCCGGGCAGCTTTCAGCTCGCGGGGAAACAGGCCGGGGAAGGGCAGCCACCCGCCCCGTGGTCCCGAGACTGACCACGGCGTCTGGCGATATCAGCCCGAGCGTCGCGCGGTCGGCCTGGGAGGGCGGTGTGGAGGGCCCCCAGCCCACAGCGCCTGGCACGCCCACGGGGTGTGAGGGGTTTCTGCAGGGCGCCCCCCTGCCCCCCCCCACCCCGGTCGGGCCACTCAATTCTGCCCTCCCGCGTCACCCATCTCCCACCTCGGGCCGCCACAGCCGCCGCACGCTGGGGGGCGCGGTCCGAGGTCTTCTGGGCAGCCGGCTCCGCCTGCCCCGGGGTACCTGGAAAAGGGTACCCGGGGCGCCCGCGGTCAGCGAGCTCCGGACCGGCGCGGGGCCGGACGGCCGCAGAGCCCAGGTGCCCGGGGGCCGGGCCGCGGGGTGGGGCCGCGCCGGCACAGCGCCGTCCCGCCGGGGATCTGGATGGAGACGCCTGCCGCCCGCGGCCCAGCTCGGGCCCCGCCCCGCAGTCCGCGGGGCAGCTCGCGGCCGAGGGAGGGGGCGGCTCCGGGCCACCCGAGCCTGACGCAACCGGAGAGCCTGACGCAACCGGAGAGCCCGGCGCGCCGGGACCGGTCGTGCGGGGGGTGGGCGCCGCTTCCGGGCTGGGGGCGGGCGCGGCAGGGCCCGGAGCGAGTGCGGCCAAACGGACGGCGAGCGACCGGAGCCGACAGGCCAGGTGGGCCCCGCACCAGGATCCTCCGCGCTCCCCTGTCCGCACCCCCGGACCCCACTCGCCCCCACCGCCCGCTCCCCTTCGCCTCCTGGCCCCGCCCCGTGGTCTGCGCAGGCTCCGCCCCGTCCCCGTGTCCCGCTGGGCCTCTGCTCCAAGGTCGAGCAGTTGGGAAGTGGGCCTTTTCTCACCAGCCCCCAACCCACGTGCCTCTTCGTGCTTAAGGGCCCAGAAACCCCAGCCCGAGGGCTCCCGCCGCGCCTCCTCCTTTGAAAGGCCTGCTCCGGGCCCTGGGGTCCCTTGCAACCCTGCGCACTGGACTTGGGGAATGGGGGTCATGAGGCCCTGCAGGACTTGCCCAGCTCTGGCTCCACCCAGGGCCCCTCATGGGCGTGGAATCCCTGTCTTCTCCCCATCCCAGCTCTGCCCAGGGCTGCCCACCTGTGGATGACCCCCAGGCCTCCCTGCTGACCCACTGCCTCTGGCCAGGGCTCCCAGGACTGCCGGCTGAAGAGTCGCTGCTGGACTCCAGCCCCATCACCATGGGCAGCCCGGAGGGGCGCTTCCACTTTGCCATCGACCGTGGAGGCACCTTCACAGATGTCTTTGCCCAGTGCCCAGGGGGGCACGTAAGGGTCTTAAAGCTGCTCTCAGAAGACCCCGCCAACTATGTGGACGCACCCACTGAGGGCATCCGCCGCATCCTGGAGCAGGTGGCCAGGGAGGAGTGGTGGGGTGGGGAGGGCCCTTGGGGCCAGAGGCCTGATGGCTGACCACGTGGTTCCCAGGAGGGGGGCATGCTGTTGCCACGGGACCGGCCTCTGGACACCAGTCGCATCGCCAGCATCCGCATGGGCACCACGGTAGCTACCAACGCGCTGCTGGAACGGCGCGGGGAGCGGGTGGCACTGCTGGTGACTCGCGGCTTCCGAGACCTGCTGCACGTGGGCACCCAGGCCCGTGTAGACCTCTTTGACCTGGTGAGTTCACGCCGGCAGGCGGCCAGCTCTGCGGCGCACGTTTTCCCTGGAGTGCCGTGGCCCCTCAGGGAGGGTGGTCCTTGGAAGGGTCAGTGCCAGCCCAAGGCCACCAGCTGATAAGAGAGGAGGTTCTGGGCACTCGTAGTGGGACGCTGCGTCCCCTTAGCCCTGACTGGTCACCTGTTGTCCTGTGCCTGTCTGCCGCTCCGCCCAGTCTTGGACCCTGACCCTCACCCCCACTGCTGGGTTCTGGGAAGGAGCTGCCTTTGTGGGGGTGGGGCACTTGGCTGCACTCAGAGGCCTGGGGGCAGAGAGCCGCCCCCCCGGGTGGGCCTTCCCACCCGCTCTGAGTGTGTCACCCTGTCTCACTGTGTCTCCTGGGCCTGTGGACTGGCCTGCTGGGACACATCCGCTCACCTGCATTGCCCCACCCATGCAGGGTCCCAGCAGGGACCCTCAGGCCTGGGCCTCCTCTGAGCCTCTGCCTGCCCTCAGGCTGTGCCCATGCCCGAGATGCTGTACGAGGAGGTGCTGGAAGTGGACGAGCGTGTGGTGCTACATCGAGGGGAGCCAGGTGCTGGGACGCCCGTGAAAGGTACGGATGCCCGAGTGTTGGGGCGCAGGGCAGCAGGCCCAGATGGGCCTTTGATGGGGCAGCGGCGGGCTTCCCTGCAGGCCGCACAGGGGACCTGCTGGAGGTGCAGCAGCCTGTGGACCTGGGGGGCCTGCGAGGGAAACTGGAGGGGCTCCTGTCCCGAGGCATCCACAGCCTGGCTGTGGTGCTCATGCACTCTTACACGTGAGTGTGGGCTGGCTGGGGGCGCGGGCGGCGGGGGGGCCAGCGGGTGGGCAGGTAGCTCAGCGGCAATCGGACGTCATCATAGGTGGGCCCAGCACGAGCAGCAGGTGGGCGCCCTGGCCCGGGAGCTGGGCTTCACACACGTGTCGCTGTCCTCGGAGGCCATGCCCATGGTGCGCATCGTGCCTCGGGGGCACACTGCCTGCGCCGACGCCTACCTCACACCCACCATCCAGCGCTACGTGCAGGGCTTCTGCCGTGGCTTCCAGGGTCAGCTCAAGGTGAGGCCCCCCGCCTGCCCGCCCCTGGCCACCCCCACCCTGTGCCGCCCCGCCCCTCACTGCCCACCTGCCCGCCCACAGGACGTGCAGGTGCTGTTCATGCGCTCTGATGGTGGCCTGGCGCCCATGGACTCCTTCAATGGCTCCCGCGCTGTGCTCTCGGGCCCTGCTGGGGGCGTGGTTGGTTACTCAGCCACCACCTACCGGGTGGAGGGTGGCCATCCTGTCATCGGCTTTGACATGGGAGGTATGAGGGCCCAAGGGTGGGGTCCGGGGGAGCCTCAGATGCCGGGCTGGGCAACGTCAGGCATCCAGGTCTGTGGGATGACTCCTTACCACCCCGTCTCCCACCAGGCACGTCTACCGACGTGAGCCGCTATGCTGGCGAATTTGAGCACGTCTTCGAGGCCAGCACAGCTGGGGTCACTCTCCAGGCCCCCCAGCTGGACATCAACACCGTGGCAGCTGGTGGGGGCTCCCGCCTCTTCTTCAGGTCCGCCCCATCCCGCACCTGGGCGGGGCCCCCAGCCCTGCCTCCCAACCCACCTCCACCTCCAATTCCCCTCTCCAAAGGTCAGGCCTCTTCGTGGTGGGGCCAGAGTCTGCAGGAGCCCACCCTGGCCCCGCCTGCTACCGCAAAGGTAAGAGGTGGCATGTGCCCTGCCAGCCCCCTTCCCACGCGGCCCAGGCCCAGCCCACCCCTCAGCCCCACCCCCATTGCCCGCTCCCGGCGCTCACCTCCAGCCCCACACCGTGCACACCTCCCAGGAGGCCCTGCGACCCTGACGGATGCTAATCTGGTCCTGGGTCGCCTGCTGCCTGCCTCCTTCCCCCACATTTTTGGGCCGGGAGAGGACCAGTCACTGTCCCCGGAGGCATCCCGAAAGGCCCTGGAGGCTGTAGCCACTGAGGTCAACAGCTTCCTGACCAATGGGCCTTGTCCGGCCTCCCCACTGAGCCTGGAGGAGGTGGCCATGGGGTTTGTGCGTGTGGCCAACGAGGCCATGTGCCGGCCCATCCGTGCACTTACGCAGGTACAGCCGCCTTTCCCCTCGCCCGGGGGTGGGGGGCAGGATGGGGGAGGGCCGGGCGGGGCAGGGTAGACCACTGATCCCCTTCTGGCTCCCCAGGCACGAGGCCACGACCCCTCGGCCCACGTGCTGGCTTGCTTTGGGGGAGCTGGTGGGCAGCACGCTTGCGCCATCGCCCGGGCCCTGGGCATGGACACCGTGCACATTCATAGGTGTGTCTGGGTGTGGTGCGTGTGTTCAGGGGCTGGGGGGCCACCTTGGGAGGCACCCCACCCTTTCTCTGTGCGGCCCCTGTCCCCCTAGGCATAGTGGGCTGCTGTCAGCACTGGGGCTGGCCCTGGCAGATGTGGTACACGAGGCACAGGAGCCCTGCTCCCTGCCCTATGCTCCTGAGACCTTTGTGCAGCTGGACCAGAGGCTGAGCCGCCTGGAGGAGCAGTGTGTGGATACCCTGCGGGCCCAGGGCTTCCCCAGGTGGGGCTCCGGGGGCTGCCGGGCCAGGTGGGGGGCCTGCGGCATCCTAGCCGCTTCACTTGGGGCCTCTTCGGCAGTAGTCAGGGAGGGGTGGACTAGGTGTCCTCAAGGGTCTCCAGTGCGAGTGCTCCCCCCCGTCACCGTTGCAGGGCCCAGATCAGCACCGAGAGCTTCCTGCACCTGCGCTACCAGGGCACGGACTGTGCCCTGATGGTGTCCGCCCACCAGCACCCAGCCACTGCCCGCTCACCCAGAGCGGGCGACTTTGGGGCAGGCTTCGTCGAGAGGTATGTGAGCTCCGCGTCTCGGGAGCCCTGGCTGGGGTCCGCTGGCCCGGCTGCCCGCCCTGATGGCTCTCCGGGACCTCCGGGTGTGCAGGTACATGAGGGAGTTTGGCTTCATCATCCCTGAGCGGCCAGTGGTGGTGGACGACGTGCGGGTGAGGGGCACTGGCCACAGTGGCCTTCGCCTCGAGTACATCCCAAAAGCCCAGAGTGGGCCTCCCCGGGTAGACAAGGTTGGTGGCCCTGCCTGTGCCCGTCCACCCACACCCACTGGGACACGGGGACAGGTGTGTGGGGGGGTGCAGGGAGGGCACTGGCCCTCGGAACTTCGCTCACCTGACACCCTCTTCAGATGACCCGTTGCTACTTCGAGGGGGGCTACCAGGAGACCCCCGTGTACCTGTTGGGCGAGCTGGGCAATGGGCACAAGCTGCAGGGCCCCTGCCTCATCATTGACAGCAACAGGTGGGCTGCGGGCCAGGGTGACCTGTGGGGGTGACCTGTGGGGCCCTGGCAGGGGGTCCTCTGGCCCAGGCTGCAGGAGTCTGAAGGACTCTGGGGTCCCTTCACGGTTGGGCTGTTTCTGGGCCTGGGCACATGGGGTCCCTGCTTGGGATGGGTGTGTGGCCTGGCTCCTGCAGCCCCTCTGCTGCCCTGCCCCCAGTACCATCCTGGTGGAGCCAGCCTGCCAGGCAGAGGTGACTGAGACTGGGGACATCCGCATCTCCGTGGGGGCTGAGGCCCCCAGCACGGTGGGTGCCCAGCTTGACCCCATCCACCTGTCCATCTTCTCCCACCGCTTCATGAGCATCGCTGGTGAGTGGCTTCCCCCATCCCGCTCCCCCGCCCTGCTCCCTGCGGCGTGCCCGGCAGGGGTGTGCAGAGAGAAAGCTTGACGGGGGGGGGGGGGGGGCAGAAGCGGAAGCCCTCCTGCGGTGGTGCAGGCAGTGTGGCCCTGGCCCCGGGATGGCACAGCCCCGCTGCACTGCAGGCCTTGGGCAGGGTGGGCGCTTTTCTCCTCCCAGCACCGTGTGATCTGGGCTCTGCACGGTGAACCCAGGCTCCGAAGCCTGTGCCTCGGCATCAGTTTCTTAATGTACGAAGCAGGGCGTAGGGTTGAGGGGGGCACCGGGCAGGGCTGGGGAGGAAGGGGTGCCCTTCACGTGAGCAAGGTGTGGCCGTGGCCTCGCAGTGTCTAGGTGGACCATCACCCGCTTCGGGTCCTGGGTCCGGGACTCAGAGGCCTTGAAGGCGGTGGGTCCTGCCTCTCCGTACCCTGGGAATGCGCTGTGGATGGGGTGGGGCCAGCGGGCATCTGGTCACTCTGTGTCCCCAGAGCAGATGGGCCGCATCCTGCAGCGCACGGCCATCTCCACCAACATCAAGGAGCGCCTGGACTTCTCCTGCGCCCTCTTTGGGCCCGACGGGGGGCTGGTCTCCAACGCCCCTCACATCCCTGTGCACCTGGGTGCCATGCAGGAGACGGTGCAGTTCCAGGTTCGGCGGGCCCCTCTCCCTGCCCCCCGCCCCTTGCGCCGGCCCCCTCCCCACTCTGCACCTGTCTCCTGGCTTCAGATACAGCACTTGGGGGCTGACCTCCATCCAGGCGACGTGCTGCTGAGCAACCACCCCAGCGCGGGGGGCAGCCACCTGCCAGACCTGACCGTCATCACACCGGTGAGGGTCGCTGCCCAGGTACCTTGGGTGGTAGGGCCGCCGGCGCCCCTGACCGTTGCCCTCACCCCTAGGTGTTTTGGCCGGGTCAGACACGGCCTGTGTTCTACGTGGCCAGCCGCGGGCACCACGCGGACATTGGGGGCATCACACCGGGCTCCATGCCCCCCCACTCCACCACCCTGCAGCAGGAGGGCGCTGTCTTTCTGTCCTTCAGACTCGTCCAGGCGGGTGTCTTCCAGGAGGAGGGTGAGTGGGAACGGGTCTGGGGCTGAAACACCGCTTCCTGCAGCCAAGCTGGGCCGGACACGGGGATGCAGCCCCCGCTGCCCCCCTCCCCCCGGCCTAGGCCGGCCTCCCGGCTGAGGGAGCTGGGCGGTGACCCCCCAGGGTGGTTGCAGGTCGCCTCTCAGAGGCGATCACATGAGCTGAGCCGAGTTCTGCCTGGGCCCAAGAAGGCCTGGAAGGTTTGGGGGTGGGGAGCTGGCCAGGACACCCAAGGGATTGGGTGCAGGAGGGGGAGGAGCCTATTTTCAGGTGGGCGGCTGCTCGTGGCGTTTATGGTTTGCACTGGGTTTGCACTGGGTCTGGGGACTGCAGAGACACGGCGGCACCAGCGGCCCAGGGCTGCAGGCTCTCGGAGAGCTTTCCTGGGCCTGGGTCAGTCACTGGGCAGCTGTGAAGGGCTTCAGCTGGGCCTGAGCTGCCTGTGCACCAGGCAAGTCCCCTGCCTATGTGCAGGGCGCATGGAGGGTCCTGCAGGCCAGGCAGGGGGAGTGGGGTGGGGGCAGCTGCACTCGCCCTGGATGATGCTGAGCCTCAAGCTGGGAAGCAGCGGTGAGGGTGTTTTGGAGGTCAGGGCTGGTAAGTGGTAGGATGTAGGCAGCGGGGAGGGAATCAAGTTGGACAGCCGTAGGATGCAGGTTCTGGCACTGCAGTTACCAGGAAGGTGGGACAGAAGCTGCAGGGGGACCTGGGGGTCAGGGACAGCTGGTGTGAGGCTGCAGGGGTCTAAGAGCCCGGGGGGCATCCGAGTGAGAACAGGTGATGTGGGCAGGGTGGAAGGTGGGGTAACAGAGCCATGGGCTGCTGTGGGTGCTGAGAACACGAACAGAGTGACTGAGGCCTGGCTGCTCCCTTGGTCAGTATGGGGCGGGGGCAGAGGGTCGGGATCACTGAGGAACCTGTGCAGGCACGTGGCAGAGGACCCTGATCCAGACTCAGGAGGGGAGCTTTCCCGAAGCAGGGAGTGGTCCACGGGGCCAGAACCTGTACTGCTTGCCCGAGGTGGAGGCCTTGTCCAGATCTTTTGGGGGCGGTGGCGGGGTGCACAGGCAGCCAGGCTGGTGCTCTTTCAAAACGACTGGCTGCGGCGGTGAGTTTGGGGCCCCAGGGCTGAGGGCAGTGTGAGTGTGGGAGTGTTAAGGGAAGTGGGAGAGGGGAGGGGGGCCCAGAAAAGGCTGGAGAGTGGGGGCCAGGTGGTGGGGAGGTAGGGCAGGAGGAATGAAGGAGGGAGGAGACTTTGCTGAGGGAACCTGCCCCCTGCCCTGCCCCCCTGCCCCAGGTACCGCCAGCCCACGTGCGATCATGGTCATGGTCAAAGCTGCTTGTCCCGTCCTAGGGTGCCCTGGGGGATTGTGGGAAGAAGGTTCAGTAGCCGATGGGGGGAAGTTGGGGGTTTTCAGGGACCTGGAAGAGCCAGCAGGGTAGTGGGGAGCCAGTGATGGGCCAACATGTGGTCCCTGCAGTGCCCCAGCAGAAGTACAGCAGGTGTGGAGCAGGGCACCAGGTGGCCCTGGGACTTTGAGTGGCTCAGTGGCGATCCCATCCATTCAGCGGTAACTGAAGCCCTGAGGGCACCAGGCAAGATTCCAGGCTGCAGCGGAACACGGAACCTGCATGACAACCTGTCAGATCTGCGTGCCCAGGTGGCAGCCAACCAGAAGGGCATCCAGCTGGTGGGCGAGCTCATTGGGCAGTATGGCCTGGATGTGGTGCAGGCCTACATGGGCCATATCCAGGTGGGCCTGGGGGAAGGAGCAAGCGGGCAGCTCTGTGCCTGCCCCGGGCAGGTGGACGGAGGTGGGGGGCACCTGGCCCCCCTGGAAGGCGGCGTGGCCGTTACTGAACATACTCCCCACCAGGCGAACGCCGAGCTAGCCGTGCGAGACATGCTTCGGGCCTTTGGAACCTCCCGGCAGGCCCGGGGCCTGCCCCTCGAGGTGTCTGCAGAGGACCACATGGACGACGGTTCTCCCATCCGACTCCGAGTGCAGATCAACCTGAGCCAGGTCAGTCGTGGGAGGAAGGACCTCCCCAAGCATCAGGGCCGTGGCCACCTGGCTGCTGACCTCTCCCCTCCTGTCTGGTGGGCAGGGCAGCGCTGTGTTTGATTTCAGCGGCACGGGGCCCGAGGTGTTCGGCAACCTCAACGCGCCTCGGGCCGTCACGCTGTCCGCGCTCATCTACTGCCTTCGCTGTCTGGTCGGCCGCGACATCCCACTCAACCAGGTGTGCGAGGGTGTGCTGTGCACACGGACAGCAGGTCGACCCCAAGCTCCATGTCGCCCTGAGAGAGCCCGGGGCTAGGTCGGCCCGAGGTCGGACTGATCCTAGGGATGCGCGTGGTGTACCTCCCAGCTGTTCTTGAGCGCTGGCCCCTCTACCCATAGGGCTGCCTGGCACCGGTGCGTGTTGTGATCCCTAAGGGCTCCATCCTGGACCCGTCCCCAGAGGCGGCGGTGGTGGGCGGCAACGTGCTTACGTCGCAGCGGGTGGTGGACGTCATCCTGGGGGCCTTCGGGGCCTGCGCTGCTTCCCAGGTGCGGTGGGCCGGTGGGCACAGCGGCGGGGGATGGGGGGAGGGCTGCGGGCTGCGACCGGCGGAGAGGGGATGCACCCCCAGCCAGTGCAGCGGCCACTTGCCCCTGCCAGGGCTGCATGAACAACGTGACCTTGGGCAACGCCCACATGGGCTACTACGAAACGGTGGCGGGCGGCGCGGGCGCGGGCCCCGGCTGGCATGGGCGCAGCGGCGTGCACAGCCACATGACCAACACGCGCATCACCGACCCCGAGATCCTGGAGAGCAGGTGGGCGGTGCAGGAAGGGGTGGGGCTGAGGGGCCGGGCCTGGGGCGGGGGCGGGGGCGGGAAGGGGTGGGGCTGAGGGGCCGGGCCTGGGGCGGGGGCGGGGGCGGGGGCGGGGGCGGGGGCGGGAAGGGGTGGGGCTGAGGGGCCGGGCCTGGGGCGGGGCGGGCTGGGCTGAGCCCCTGGCCCCGCGCAGGTACCCAGTTATCCTGCGCCGCTTCGAACTGAGACTGGGGTCTGGGGGGCGCGGCCGCTTCCGGGGCGGCGACGGTGTCACCCGCGAGCTGCTGTTTCGTGAGGACGCGCTGCTGTCGGTGCTGACCGAGCGCCGCGCCTTCCAGCCTTACGGCCTTATGGGTAAGTGGCTCCATTCCCCTCTCCCCCCACCCACCTCCTGTCCCATCTACCCCCTGTTCCCCCACCTGCCCCCCGTGTCTCTCACGTCCTTGCCCCCTGGGCCACCCCCACCTTGCCTCTTCTTGCAGGGGGTGAGCCCGGCACCCGTGGCCTAAACCTACTGATCCGGAAGGACGGCCGGACAGTGAACCTGGGTGGGAAGACCTCGGTGCCCGTGTCCCCCGGGGTAAGGATTGCGGCCTGGCCTGTCCCATCCCCGCCCCCACCCCCAGCTGCCCTCATCCCACAGGGTGAATGGAATTGCACAAATAACTAGAGACGGAGTTTAATTTGGCTCCTGAAGGAAGGGGGCCGCAGACCGGCTCTCTGGGGTCCCAGCTGGCTGCTGTGGAAGCACTGCCCCGCCGGAGATGGGACTGTGGCAGGAGACAGGCAGAGCCCGTCCCCAGCCTGAACCTCCCCTCTGCCCCACAGGATGTGTTCTGTCTCCACACACCAGGCGGCGGGGGCTATGGGGACCCGGAGGACCCCGCCCCTCTGCCGGCGTCGCTCCTGCAGCCCCTCGCCTTCCCTGAGCGGGGCAGCGTCTATGAGTACCGCAGGGCCCAGGAGACTGTGTGAGGGAGGGCCCCGTACAATAAAGATCCCTGAAGTCGTCCTGTTCCAATGGCGGCTGGCCAGCCTCACGTTCTGCGTCCCTGTTGTCTTTCCACCCGTGCTGGCACCTGTCTCCTCCGTACCTGCCTTAGGAGGGCTTGGAAGTCCCACAGCCAGGTGGTCCGTAAGCCCCGCCAGGGCGGTGCTGAATGTCACCTGTTCCACCTCTTGGGGGCAGGAGTCAGGTTGAGGAGTCGACCCAGCGCCCGCAGGCCCAGCACCCTGCGCTCTGGCACTTACTGGGCTCAGAATGTCTCCGGGTCCTCCTCGGTAGGTGACGTCGTCCAGGCGCCGGCCCCGCCAGTGCTCAGCCGGGCGGCCTCCCCTGGGAGGGCCTGCCAGGGAGTGGCGGCGCCCTTCCTCCTGCTCCAAGGCCCTGAGGAGGGTGGCAGTGTCACCAAGGTCAGGGCAGCCCTCCTTCCGGGCGTTGCCTGGCCCCCAGGTAGCCACTCACCTCAGCATCTCCGCGAAGCAGGCCACGGAGTGGCGGAGATTGGAGGTTCTCAGCAGCGTTCCTGGGGAGGGCGGTATCAGTGGGAGCCTTGGCCCGCGAGCCCTCCCTGGGTCCGTCCGCCCCCAACCCCGGCGCGTCCCCAGCCGGCGGCGGTCCCGGAAGCGGCTGAACAGCTGGTGCTGCAGCTCCTGCGCGTGGTCTGCGGAGAGGCCGGCGCTCGGTGGGCGGGACCGCCCGCCCGCCCCGCTGCAGCCTCGTCTCACCTAAGCGAGCAGTTTTCGAAGTTTAGGTCACCCAGGCGCACACTGAAGGCCACGGCCTCGTCACTTTGGCGGCTCTCAACCTCGGACAGCTCGGCCCAGCCCAGCAACAGCGTCAGCTGTTTGCGGCGCAGGAGCCCGCCCTCTGCGGGGCGGGGTGGGTTGGAGGGGAGGGACGGGGAGGGAAGGAAGGCTCAGTCCGAGGTGCCATTCTGCCTCCTGGACACCCAGCTGCGCCCGCACCTTCCCCCGCCCCGCCCGGTCCCGATCTGTGAGCCCACCAGCACTCGAAGGGACTGGCGGCGCCTGGGGCAGTGAATAAACGGTGGGGGGAGGGGAGGTGCAGACAAGGGTTGGGACTCCGTGCAGAGTGATGGGGGGACGGCCCTCCCACGAGCCTACGAGCAGCCAGTCGGGCTCACCGCTCGGCGCATGCAAATGCGTGCAGTGCAGGAAGCCCACGATGCCGCGCCCGTCCGGCATGCCCAGCTGCGCTTGGGGACCTTCGCGCGTTCGACCCCATGCCCCGTCCCCTCCCGGGTCCCGGAGCGCCGCGGCCGGTGGGCGGGCACCTGTGCAGAAAGTAGTCCCTTGGAGCCCAGCGCATCCTCGCGACGTGCGTGAAGGACTGGAAGGCTGCGCGTAGCAGCGGGTAGCGCGAGGCCAGCAGCAGCCCGCTGCCCAGCAGCTTCAGGTGTAGCCCGGGCTGCAGGCCGAATGTGCCCACGTCGTACGACACCGGGCGCAGATTGGGTGCCAGGCGACTCGCCGGGCGTCGCTCTGCGCGAAGGTCGAACACCTCCTGCAGGCACATGAAGTCCAGACTCGCTGGCATGGCGCCTATCAGCACCCCGCACGGCATCCCGTGCACTGGCGAACTGCAGCCGGTAGCCCCAGAGGGCGGATGCCGCAGGCCGGCGAGCAGCACGGCGCCCACGGTCTCGGCCCGCCGCTGGCTGTGCGGCAAGTTGCTGAAGCGCGCCAGCCCATCGGGGAGCAGGCACAGGTTGGCGCCGAAGAAGCTGAAGCTGCGCGCGGGCTCAATTGGGGGGCGCCAGGGCGTGGGGGGCGCCCAGAACTGCGGAGGGGGCTGGTAGCAGAAGGGACGGCGCCAGGCTTGCAGCAGCAGCCAGAGCAGCAGGTCCGGCAGTGCCAGAGGCAGGCCGACAAGAAGCAGCAGCGGCAGAGCCGCTCCGGCGCCCGCTGCAGCGCTCAGCCGGATCTGGTCGCTTGGGCGTGCGGCCGGCGCCCAGCAGCCCAGCAGCTGGTCCAGGGCCCAGTAGGCTGAGAAACGTAGCGCGCGGGCCAGGCCGGGGAGAGCGTGCAGCACAGGGTGCGGGAAGGGCGAGGGCCGTAGGGCGCAGGGCGTCGGGGGCCAGTCGGGCGGGCGTGGCGTGGCGTGGCGCGCGGGGCTCTCGGTGGCAAGTCTCTCCGACGACTCACTGGCTTCCAGCGTGCGAGTCGACTCGTTCGTGCGTGCTCGGGAGCTTCAGGGGAGTCACAGGGGTCAAGGCCACGTGGCACAACTTGTGCGCGGAGCCTGCAAGGCGCCGAGCCCCCGCGAGCCTGGGGGTATGGGCACAGGCGGAGCCACCCGGGAAGCCGCCCTCTCCTCACCCGCGCGGAACCTCGGCGGCGGTTGGAGAACAAAAGGGAAAGCGAAAGAGACCCTGGTCCCGCCCCAGATCCTTCTTGCCCCGCCCTCCCCTGAAAGCCGCAGGGAGAACACCCCGACCTGCCCCGATGGGAGCGACTTCTGGGTGCAGCCCACACCAGGTGGAGGGCGACACTTTTTAATGCGGGCCGGCGCAGCGACAGGGAGTGGAGCGCGCTGCGTGCTGCATCCCCCTCTCCCTCCTCCCGCAAGTCAGAGTGTAACGGCCCCGGTGCTCCCGCTGCCCAGACTGCGGGATCTACCCGACCCCGACCTGCTTCCCCCAGTCCGAGGAAGGGGCGGACTCGGAGAGGCCTGACCAGCCACCGGCTCAGCGCCGGGCACAGCCCATAGCGGAGGCGGCTCGGTGACCCTCCCCCAGGAAGCTTCCAATCTGGGGGAAGGGCCGTTGGTTCGGTTCTGCGCAGCGGGCCGGGCCACCGGGGCCCACGAGCCAGGTGGGAGCCAGCTCTGCATCCGCGGAGCCCTCTTGCACCCGCTCTGTTGCATCCCAGGACCGAGCTGCCTCGCGCTTGCTCAGGCGCTGCCCTGCCCTCCACCTTCCTAGTTCGAGCTGTGAACCAGTTCCTAGAGCTCTTAACGTTGCCTCTTAAATTGCCCTGAAGTTTGGGCTAGGGTTGCTCTTCACACCTACAGACGCGGAGGAGAAGGGGCTTCTGCTCTCCCCCCAGCCCCCAATTTTCCAGGAATCCCTGATACCCTTTACAAATCTAGATCTGGTGCCGGGTGTGCCTGTTGCTACGGGTTTGTCGTATTGCTAAGCCTTCTCAGCAGACAGAGCTAGAAGATCTGTATGTATAGCTCTCTAACATATCTATACACAGAGGCCTTCCCTGCCTTTCCCAGGGGTCTGGCTTCATCTCCTGAAGTAGCAGGCCTGGGAGTGAGGGGAGCAAGAAGGCAGGGAGCTCTGGGGCCAGAGCACCCCAGCACGCCCTGCACCCCCTCCCCTCTGCACCCCTTGCTGGTTGCTGACATGATTCCCCTGTTTGAACCCAGGCCCAGGGGCTCCCCTGTCCACTTGCGGTCCTCAGGCTGGCAGGCGGCGGTGCTTCCAGAGCCTCCCTGGCTGGGGTCCGCTTCCCCGCCACCGCCTCCCTTCATCAGGCAGGCCCTCTGCCCCACACTGCTCTGCTCGCGCACGTCCTGAAGGGACAAGCGTCCTGGCCTACAGCCCTCTGCGCCCCGCACTCTCCACCAGCCCTTCCCCCTCCGAGTCTATGGGTCACCTCCAGGAGCCCCACCCCACCCCATCCCCACTGCAGCTCTCCCGGGGCTCTGTTCGGCTTTCCGTCCGGCCTGTGCACCTCAGCTCTGCCCCTGCAGTAAGTGGGATCTGCCCTCGCCAGCTCTGACTCTCCCAGTCCGGTCCCTTCCTGCGGGGGCCTTTGGCAGGGACCCTGTCTCCCTGGGCTGCCCGGTGCCCTGGTTCCTCCGGGCTCCCCTCCCTTGAACGTCCTCCTGCCCTCAGTGAGGTTCCAGAAGCGCTTGTCGCTGCCTCGTGCAGAGGGAGGAGCTCCCACGCCCACATCCTTCTCTTGACCTCGCCTCGCCTGCTGCTCTGTGCCCAGGCCTCAGTCCCATGCTCGTCACCAGGTCTACTGGCACACCCACGACCCTTCCCTGCCCGTTCGGCTCCTTCCTGCTTCCTGCTCTCCCCCCTTCAGGTGTCAGGGGCTCCTGTGCTCCCACTGCCAGGCCAGCTTTGGGGCCTTTGGAACATCCCCCTTGGTAAGACAGCTGCTGAGCTTTGGTCTTGGGGCTCTCCCCGGGGGCCCCGGAAGGGCATGAACCCACAGGGCAGGCAGGACTGAAGAGGAGCTGGGGAGGGGGCGCTGGCGAGCCCCCCAGAGGCAGCACCACCCAGGAGCACCCGTGCACGAGGTGAGCTTTAATGGCTGTGCACCCAGGTGGGGCCCCAGCGAGCCAGCGTCACCAGACGAACATGGGCTTGCCGTCGTCGTGCGCCAGCTGGCTGAGGCAGGAGAGCAGCAGCAGCGCGTCGGTGAGCATGCTGGGGTGCACGGTCTCCACCAGCACACGCTGCAGGAAGTCCACAGTGTAGGAGCCGCCCTTGGACGCAGCCAGCTCGGGCCGCTCCCGCAGGATGCCGTAGGTGTTCACCAGCTGCTCGGTCAGTGCCGGGTGCACCTGCGCGTTGTAGCCCAGGCTCTGCAGCCGGTTCATGATGCTCGTGTAGCGCTGTGTGAGTGTCTGGCACAGCTCCTCGTCCAGCTTGTGGTCGGTGGGATTCAGGGAGGCCTGAGGGGACAGCAACCGTCAGGGACCCTCCAGCCCCCCCGCAGCACACAGGCAGGCAGGCAGGTGAGGGGCGATGGAGGCCGAGGGGTATGGTTGTGGGAGGACCGCGATCAGAGGGAGTGTCCTCAAGGGGGGTGTCCTGGAGGCCCTGAGAGAGACGCCTGTGGGCCCTAGGGCGAGGGGAGCCCTGTGGGCTGAGCCTGAGCAGAGAGGCTCCAGAGGCCCCATCACCTGCTCCATCCACCACCAGGGATTCGGACTGAGTGGGGGCCACAAGGAACTGGGGACAGAGAGCATGGCTGGGGGTCATGAAAGACGAGGGGGCCTCCCAAAGCCCCCAGGGTTGCCCGACCCAGAAGACACCGCCGCCTCCTGGGTCCTGCCCCGCTTCCTCTCAGCCTTTCCTCCGGGCCCCCCGTCCCAGCACCCCAGGCTGCCTCCTCAGCACCCCGTGGCCTGCACACCCCCCTGCGGGAGTCCCTTCCCACCCCTCATGCTGCACCGCTGCCCCCAGGCCTGCAAAATGAAGGTGTACATAGTGGGACAGGGTCTTTCCCCGCTAGAGCCCCCCTGCAGTTTCCACTACTCCAACTTCCAGGGCCAGGGCGGGCCGGCAAGGCCCAGATCTGGTCCTGCTCACCCTCTTCCCGCAGTTCCCTAGACGTCCACCAGGCTGGCTCCCAACCTGCTAGGGATGCCGGGACAGTCTGCTCAGGCATCACCTTCTCCAGGAAGGCCTCCCTGTCCGCTCCCTGGATGGTCCTGCGAGCACAGCACCCGGCTGATGCTTGGGCTCAGCCACCGTGAGCCCTGACCTCCGGCAGGGGCACCCAGAGCCCTAGGCTCAGCACCTGTGCTGCCTGGTGACACTAGGACAGGCCTGTCTTCCTGACCTGGGCACCTGAGTCTTCTTCCATTTGCCTGTTTCCAGGCCCCGGTGGGACAGACTGCAGGAGCTCAGCCAGCATCTGTGGGTGAGCAAGCGGACCTGCGGCTGCTCACACCAGGGCGACCCAGGGAGCCAACCGGTGGATAGCGTTAAGGCTTGGCCCCTGCGGGGGCATCGAGAGCCGTCACCCGATCACCCCCAGCCGTGGCTGGGCTCCTGCTGTGTGCCAGGCTGGGCACATGGAGCTTAAGACATGAGCAGGGGTCCGACGGGGGCACATTGACGCTGAGAGACAAGGCCAGGGCTGCCCCTAGGAAGTGAGCCCTTGAGAGTGGAGGGCAACAAGGGGGAGTGAGTGCGGAAGAGCAGGACAAGCACCCCAATAGCACCGGAGCAGTGGGTGTGGGTCCCCGCCCCCAGTCCCCTCCGGCTTCCCCTGAGAAGCTGCAGGCCTGAGCAGAGCACGGGGCTGGGGTGGGTGGGCGAGCGGAGTGCCCTGTCCTAAAGGGTCGGAGACGCCTGGTGGGCTTTGTGGTTTTAAGAGATCATGCTGACCACTGGCAGGGGCTGGATGGAAGCTGGCAAGAGAGGGTGAAGGGTTCTGTCCATCCAGCCTCACTCTGCAGATCTTCTCCGAGCCCTCCCGGTTCAAGTGTGAGCAAAAGGCCCTCAGAGTTTACAGTGAGGACACGGCCCAGGAGAGGGATGGTACTGTGAGCGCTGCCACTGGGGAGGGAGTCCTGGAGGGAGAGGTCGCTGGACCGAGGCCTGAAGGACAAGGACAATGGAGGGAAGAAACTTCCAGGCTGAGGAGCAGCATGCGTGGCATGGAAGGTGCCAGGACGCCGGCTGCAGAGCAGGGCCCCCCGGGAAGAGTCGGGTTCGACGGCCGCCACCACCCTGAGTGTGAGCCTCGTGTTCCCTGCTGGGACTGCAGGAAACACTGCACAGCCTGACAGCGCTGCTGTGAGGACAAAGGAAACATCTCTGGGGGCGTCGAGCACAGCGCCCGGGCCGGTCAGCTCTGCGGCACGGGGGTCACGTCTACAGGCGTAGGAGCAGAGAAGGAGGGGCGCCCAGGGCCGTGAAGTTGGCCCCGGTGAGCCCGGGTCTGGGTGGGGAGAAGAACGAGAGGCAGAGATCCTGACGGCTTTTCTTGTTGACTGAAGGCCTCCGAGGGAGAGAGCGAGCTCCCCGAGGGCACAGACTGTGTCTGGCGCCCGCTTGGCATATTCTGAATGCTTGACACTAGCCAGGCCTGACTAGGTGGAGCAGCAAGGCTAGCTGTGGACCAGTTAAGGGGACAGCAGTTTGGACCATGGGGTAGGAGTGGAGGAGAAGAGAATGTAGATGTGGATGTGGACGTGGAGAAAATCAAAGTGGATGGGAAGAATCTTTCCAGGGCGAAGCAGCAGGACCTGGTGCTGGAGGGGATATGGCGGGGGGGCGCGGGCGCGGGGAGGCACATAGACTCACACCTGCGAGACCCAGCACACGTGGTCATCACGCAGTCTTTCCATCCTGGACCACACACAGCATCGACCATGTGCTCAGTGAAAGGGGAAATGGCAGCAAATGTCAGAGAAGCAGTGTGGTACGGCCCTCATTCTCCAAACACAGGGCAGGTGTGTTAGAAGCCAGCACTCACATGCAGCCAAACGCCCCTCAGATGGCGGTCCTGACTCACTCGGGTTAGAGAGGAAATGCAAGGCAGCTCGTGAGACATTCAGACCTGAACAGCCACACATCCACCCCTCCAGCCTGCAGGGCTGCAGCCAGAGTGCCACCAGAGTCAGGCTGGAGCCTCGGCGGACAGCGCCGAGGCTGCCAGGAGACTGTCGCTTTTCCCAACCAGCCTTAAACAACAGAAGCCTCCCGCTATGCTTGGATCCTGGAACAGGATCCACTCTGGCTGGTGTTCCCCTTGTACCGGTTGTTGAATATTTTGAATATCTCCCTGACTAGAAGGAACTTCCTTGTCCTAAATGTAGTTATTTTAAAACAAAAGAGATGTAAAATAAAATGATTTAAGAGCTCAACCCAAGAAAGAAAAATAAAGCAAAGCTGAAGGAAGGAAATAATAAAGAGCAGAAGTGAGGAAACACATCTGAAGGGTGAATAGAGAGGATGAGCTAAGTCCACACCCTCCACGGAACAGGCAGGGCCTCCCCCTTCTTGTAGGTAATGCAATGCCCAGCGGAGACCACCAAGTGTCCCACCATCCTGCAGGGGGACTGATGTCACTAAGTCCGAGCCAAGGGGAAGAGCCTGGGACTTCGAGCACCACCCCCCAGGCCGAGTCCCGGGACGCGGGGACCCTGGGGACCCTGACGTGTGCGAGGGGCTGGGCAGCAGGGCCCGACAACCCTGTGGAGAGAGAAACCTCTGGCTTATTAAGCCATGTATTTCTGTCGCAGAAACTTGGCCCGATCTCTAAAAATGTAGCGAAGCTGCAGAGGTCATAAACAGCAAACAGAGCATCCCAGTGCATTTATAAACACCGGGGACGCAGTGTGGTTTATGAGCGGAGTATCTTCTCATGTGTATCAATACGTTAACAGAAAAGGGAGGGGGAAGAAAACTGTGATCATTTCGGTAAGAGAGAGAAACAACATTCTAAAAAATTCAGTATTTGCTCATGAGTAAGAAAAAACCCAACAACTCTGAACAAAGGAGGAATAGGGAACTTCTTCACCTGATGTGGCAGATGCTGAATGTGGCTCACCTGGCTTCTGCCCTAGTGCATTCTAGCACCTTCCTGAACTCTAAGAGGCTGGACGCTAAACGTCACCTATTCCAGACTCCCCTGTGGCTTAGGTACCCCTCTGACCTGGGTTTCTGCCCAGCAAGTACAGGTGCGTGGACCTTGTCTCCTGGAGGAGACAGTGCAGGCAGGGGACTGGGCTCTCTGGGGAGTCCACTGGCTGTGGCACTGGTTCTTCGGGGCAGCTGTACCAAACTGCAGGCATCCGCATGCTGTTCCTGGGGCAGCGATGACAACGGCGTGTTCACTAGGACACTCCCTTGCCGTGCTGGCATTTTTACTGGCTGTATAGCAGGCAAGCCCAATTTGGTGTCCTTCCTGGAGCCTGTCTGAACACCTAAACATCTATAATAAACCCCTTTCTGCTTATATCAGCTAGTGTGGATTCTGTTATGTGCAACCAAGGACTCTGACGGATTTGTCGAAAGAAGATCTGGCAAAAAGCCTGGTGTCGGAAGCCATCCTGGGGCCATTGCACCATGACAAAGTCATGAGCAACGGAAGGCGGAACTGCAAGGCAGCGCCGTGCCAGGAAGGTGGACTACAGCTCCGTTTTTATGTTTTATGAAAATAAATTTACATACAGGGGCAATTTTGGGGGGTTGTTGCTCCACGTGAAAGAAAAATTCCTTTAGGCCTCCCCCTCCTGAAACTACCACAGAATGGGAAGTACCCACTAAAGCCCCGGGGAAATGGGTAAAGAATTAAGAGCCTGGAACTAAGGGGATGTTTTTATGAAAAACACCCTCTAGTATGGAGTTATGGCCATGGGCCGGAGTTCCTGATGACGACAGGAAATTTATGGTTCTATTATAAAGGAAGATTAATTATAGAAAAACAAATGACTAGAGCAGAATTCGTTGCCAGGATAGGGAGAAAACACTGTCTTAGTTGAAGAAAACAATGAGAAAGAGCATGCAGGTACATTGTAAATACTTTCATGGAACCATTGTAAAAGGTTGCTCATGCAAGAAGAAAAATAAGAACAAGTAGCTTTAACTTTTACAATTGATATAATCATACAACTGCTTAACTTGGTTACTAAGAAACAACCTGTGATTAATGGGAACTTGGGGAAATATTTTAATAGGACATCTAGAAAGTAGGGGATATTTGTTTTAAAAAACCTTTATAGAATATTTTGAGGTTTGATTGTGCTAAGATTGTTTGGCCATGTACCTGGTAATGTAATCAACTACAATATATAAACCTGTGATTGTAACAAAAAAAGAAGAATGAAGAAGAAGAATCAAGAATAAAGGCATGAGAGAAAGAAACATGCAATGCTGAAGTAATAGAATTATTGCCTTCGCCGACGCTATCCATCCCTCGGGTATCCCTGGACTCGCTGGAGCTGGACTCCGGCAGCCTGGAACACACGTCATACTTAACCGGAAGACTAGAAGTGTGTGTTTGTAATCACGTCAGAAATAAGATGAGGTTGCCTTATGATCTGCTTTTAAAAAGTGCTATATAGGACTTCCCTGGTGGTCCAGTGGGTAAGACTCTGAGCTCCCAATGCAGGGGGCCCGGGTTCGATCCCTGGCCGGGGAACTAGATCCCACATGCATGCTGCAACTGAGTTCGAATGCCGCAACTAAGAAGTCCACATGCCGCAACTAAAAGATCCCGCGTGCCGCAACTAAGACCCAGTGTGGCCAAAATAAAAAATATTTTTTAAAGTGCTATGTGATATGATTGTCTACAGCGGAAAGCCAAAATGATATACAGACTATCAGAACTAGCGAGAGGGTTTGGCAAGGTAGCTAAATAACAAATCATTACACAGAAATCAAAAATGTTCTGGGGGCTTCCCTGGTGGCGCAGTGGTTGAGAGTCCGCCTGCCGATGCAGGGGACGCAGGTTCGTGCCCCAGTCCGGGAAGATCCCACATGCCGCGGAGCGGCTGGGCCCGTGAGCCATGGCCGCTGAGCCTGCGCGTCTGGAGCCTGTGCTCCGCAACGGGAGAGGCCACAACAGTGAGAGGCCCGCGTACCGCAAAAAAAAAAAAAAAAAAAAAAGTTCTGGGAAGGCCAATGTGTTGGCCTAGAGAACATCCGGGGGGGACCATGGGCAGGACTGAGGTACCACCCTCAGTCTCCCTCACACTGATGCAGCTGGACTCAGGGTCTCCTAGGACAAGGGTGCAGAAAGGAAGAGAGCCCGAGCATCTCCCATGGCGCAGATCTTTGTGTTTGGGTAGAAGAACTGACAGGCATGAGCACTGGGATAACTTTCAGTTGAGCTTAAAAGATGGCATAACTGTCTGTGAACTTACAAAAAAGTAGATAGCCACGTTCTATGAAAGAAGTCAATGAGTCCTTATTGAATATCGGGCTCCATTACAGTTTTCAGCGTTAAAGCTGTACGGCATTCGGGAAGCAAAGGACCCCAGTTGGACGACACCAGGTTTCACCTGATTTGGTGAATCTAGGTAGAATTTAAGGGTTCTAGCAACCACCAACATTGGAGTTCAATGTGCAGAGAATTAAACAAGATGTCTTGATGAAGGGAAGTAAAAGGCTGGGCAAAGTGGAATTAAATGCAGATAGGAATCAACAAATGATCCAGCCAAGTAGGCAGGCTGGCTTGAGACCAGGAAGCATCTTTATGATCCTCAGGTGGGACCAGACCTCAGTCAACCTGCAGTGGGCCCTACAGAAGGCCAGCCAGGGGGTATCCTGGAGACAACTTCTGTGCAGGTGGGCTGCAGTAGAGCAGCTTCTTGGGAATAAGGGCAGCAAGTGTGTGATCCTGGCAGTTCTGGTCATTGCTGGATGGAAGGTGAATGGGGCCAGAGGCCGTGGAACTGGTGACGGGGGCCGATGGGCAGAATGACCAGATGAGTGTTGTGGTGAGAACCACCAGCTCCCCAGAGGCCACCAAGGTGGAGGCTGAAGCACAGGCTCAGGGGCACCAAGCTCCTCGACTTCCTTAAATACCAAAAAAATTGTCTTACGTACATTCTGCTTCCTTTTCCTGCTTCTTCTCTAAAGAGTTGCCACTTAGTGCCGTGACTTAAATTCTCCGGCATAAGCAGTAACTTGCAGGCAAGGTGACGAGCAGCATGGAAGGGGAGGACTTGCACAGCCCACGCCCTCCTGGAAGGTCTACCTTATCCTCCGTATAAACAGCAGTTTCAAAACAACCAGAAACCTCTCTCCACAGTTTGATGTCTAACTTCTATGTGGGCAACTAGACTTTCACTTATGATTAAGTGTAGTCTTTGCCAACTAGATATCAGATGCAGCATTTTAGAGACATAAATATTGTGCTTCTCCCACGTCATTTGCCAATTTTTAAATAGCCGCTGCCAGGCTGCACTCATGGCACAGCAGTGGTGGCGGTGGTCCAGGATAGGAATCAAGGGTTGTCAAACCCAACATGGCCAATTTGGCCCCGCCGACACAAGCAACACAGGGACAGCCAACATGGCAAAGATGGGAAACTTCCCCAGTTCAACCTATAAACCAATGAAAAACTAAAAATTTGAACTAGGTTTTTCTTGGAACTTGAGAGACTGATCCTAAAATTCATATTGAAGAGCGAAGGGCCAAGAGGAGCTACGACGATCTGGAAGAAGAGATGCCCAGGCTCCCTTGGCCTCCCAGGATTAGGGCACTGTCACCTGGGCAGGGCCAGACCTGCAAACCTGGAGCCCACACTCGTGGGACTGGGAGAGGGGACGGAAGCGGGGCTGGCAGCTCCAGCCTTAAATGGGACTCAAAGAATACAAACAATAAAGGAAAACGTGGGACTTCCCTGGCGGTCCAGTGGTTAAGACTCCACGCTTCCACTGCAGGGGACATGGGTTCCATCCCTGGTCGGGAAACTAAGATTCTGCATGCCACGTGGCATGGCCAAAAAAAAAGAAGAAAAAAAAAGAAAAAAAGGAAAAGGTGGATAATTTCGGTCTCATTAAAATTAAAAACCTAACCAAAGGACACCTTAACAAAAGGAGAAGGCACGCTCAAACTGGGACACAGATGAGCCCGCTGTAACTGAACGCGATTCCTGCCCACTCACAGACCCAGAGCCACAGTCCATCCACGCATAAGGACGGCCAGAGAGGAAGGGGCCGGGAGCACCGAGGGCTACTTCGCGAGGGAAGAGTACACGGCTGAAGGGCCGCGGCGCCGACGCCCGCCCCCTGCCCCACCCCTGCTCTACCCGAGTGGGCGTGTCGGTGGGGAAGGGCGCGCACCAGCCCATCCTGCCCCGGCGCACCCCAAGCCCCCGACGGCTCCCACTCCAACGTGCCTCCTACACGTGGTGGCGAGGAGACACGCGCAAGCGTGTTTGGGAAACATCGTCCTCTTGCGTCCCTCAGTTGGAGCGGGCTCAGTGCAGGGCATGCTGGGGATACGGAACGAGCCCGGCCTGAAGACCTTGGCCGCCAGGCCGCCAGCTGCTCAGAGGCTCTGAGACCTGCCTCCCCTGCGCCCCCCAGTGACACTTGAGGACTTGGACAGGGCGAGGGAGAGGCATAAGGCGTCAGCTCTGCCAGTCTGGGGAGGGCCCGTGGGAGCGGGGCCTGGCAGACCCGAGGCCACTGCAGTGGCAAAGTGGGAGCTCACAGGCCTGACAGTGCTGGGGCCCCTCTGCTGCCCTGCCCTCTGGGAAGGCCGCCCGTGTGGCTGGGACCACAGACTCCTGCTGCCAGATGCCGTGGACACCTGCTGGCCACTTGGACTGAGTGCGGTGTTTCCTCCATCCCAGGGTGCCCGCAGATTCTGATGCGCTCTGCCTAGCTGGAGTGCAGGGGCCCCCAGAAGGCCGTCCCCATCCCTGCAGGTGGCGGGGTAGGCCCTCAGGCAGTGAGTGGCAGGTAGGCACAACGCACCTGGATGATCTTCTCCGGAATGTTGGAGACCGTGAAGCCGTAGAGCCGGACACGCTCAGGGAAGATGCTGGACAGGATCCTGCGGTCCAGCTGGAAGGCGATCTCCCCCACCAGCCTCTCCCAGCCCAGCTGCTTCGACTCTGGGGACAACAAGGGATGGAGGGGGTGGTCAGTGACCGTGGTCAGCAGCCCAGGGGGGTGCCTGGGAGGTCGCCAAGGGCAGCCGAGGAGACCCCAGACTCGTGCTGACCTCGGGAGCGGTCAGGGAGCTTGCTGCTCTTCTGGTGGGCTAGCTTCCGCTCCAACTCCGGGATGCTTTTCCGAGAAGGTTCTGCCACGCGTGGACCTCGGGCGTCGTGGACTGCAGCCGGGGATGAGGCTCGAGGCAGGGAGTGGGGGTTGTGTGCAGGGGAGTGGAGGGTGGGCGAGGGCCGGGTCGGGGAGCGGTGCGTGCGGGCAAAGGGGTGCGGGGTGCTTGAGGGCCTATAGCTCGTGGCAGCTTGGGGGGCGGGAGTGGGGGCAGAGGCGAGGACGATGATGCTGTGGAAGGTGGCCGAGGCAGGGACAGAGGCAGAGACCGCTTGTCCCCGGGGGCCACCAGGCTGTGTCCGGGCGTCCGGGGTGCCATAGGAGAAGGCTGTCGTGGGGCTGGGTGTGCCCATGGGACCGACGGGTGTGGAGGTCTGGATGGGCGCGCCCACAGACGTCATGTTGAGGGGCTCCGGCTCCTGGGCGGGCGGGGGGTGCTCGGTGGAGAGTGGGACTAGCAACGTGGGGGAGGGGCATACAGGAGAGGAGGAGGATTAGAGCGAGGCGGGGCCAGGGCCTACTAGCCTGGCAGGAGCCCCTCCCCCACACTGGTTACCTTCGGCTGCGGCAGCAGGTCCCCCACCCGCTGAGGGATGGGATCCAGAGGGGCATCCTTGGAGCGGTGGCAGAGCCTCCGACTGCACCAGATTGCTCATGGGCTTGGCCGGAAGGTTCTGAGAGACACCTAGGGGGGCGGCCGTGGAGGTGAGCAGGGGGCTACTCAGAGAGAGGGCCACCGAACCTATTATAGGGTCCATAAGGGGGCTGCTCTGAGACACAGCTAGGGGGCCTGTCAGGGGGCTGCTTGGAGTCAGGGGGCCAGTCGAGGGCAGCCCCAGGGAGCTGGCCGGTGTGCCCGCCAGGGGCACTGCCACGGGGCTGGCCAGGTGGCTGCTCAGGGGGCCAGTCAGGAGGCTGGTGAGTGGGCTGCTCTGTGAGATGGGCCCCAGGCCAGGCAGCAGCGTGTTGAGAGGGCCCATCAGGGTGCTCACGACGGGGCCTGCCGCGGGGCTGGGCTGCGGGCTGTTTAGCATGTCGGCCAGGGGCGCCAGAGCCACAGTCCCCACTTCTTCCAGGATGAGTTCATTTGCTGCTGCCGGGGATGGGGGCAGGAAGACACCTGGGGGACACAGAGAAAGCACTGAGACCCCAGGCTCTCTCCCCACTGTGGCAGGGCCTGGACCAAGATGCCCATGTGCCTCTGATGAGCTGACCAACTCTCTCTGAGCCTCACCTCTAAGCGGGCATCTGTGGTGCTGCTCAGTGGATCCCACGCGAGGGTCTGGCCCCCCATCCCTGTTCTCCAAGGGAGCCTGGTCCCTGCCAGGATCACCTCTGTAAACGCCGGCCCCCCAGCCACCAGGACATTCCACGCTGCCTGTCCCTCAGACAGGCCCACTGCCTTGAGCCGCTGACCCCTCACTGAGGAGAGGAGGGTCTGAACACGTAGGTCGCCAAGTGGACCCCTCTGTTCCCAGGTGGTGGGGGAGTGGGCCCGGGCCTCCTGACTGCCGTCCCCTTGGGGACAGCCAAGCCTCACCACGTGGGGGACCCTCAGGGAGGCCAGAGCTCAGAGCTGCTGGGAGCCTCCCATGGAGCCCAAGGTGTGCCTGGCCCGTACAGGACCCCGCCTGCCTGTCGCCGGGGATGCAGGCACAGGAGGGGGTGTTGCTTCTCCCCTGCATGGGGCCTGGGAGCCCGTTTGCCCTTGGGTTCCTGAGGAGACTGCCCTCGGATGACCGAGTGACCGCTGTTTGGGGCAGAAGACCCCTAGGGAGGGTGCAGGAGAGGTTTCTGTGAGTGTAACTGCCACATTAAAAAAAATAAAAACAGGGCTTCCCTGGTGGCACAGTGGTTGAGAGTCCGCCTGCCGATGCAGGGGACATGGGTTCGTGCCCCGGTCCGGGAAGAACCCACATGCCGCGGAGCAGCGGGGCCCGTGAGCCTGGAACCTGTGCTCCGCAACGGTAGAGGCCACAACAGTGAGAGGCCTGCATACCGCAAAAAATCAAATCAAATCAAATCAAATCAAATAAAAGCAGTACACGCTTATTATAGGGAAAGAATGGAAATACAGAAAAGTCAGAAAAGATGAAAACCACTGGTGGTCCTGTTATCCCACCGTCCGTCATATAGCAAAGCTCCGCGAAGGCTTGAAGACCTTCTCCACGTGTTTATGTCGCTCAGGGGCCGGCGAACCCCTCTGTAAAGAGCTGGTGAAAAGAGCTCCAGCTTTCCTGGCCAACCAGCCTCTATTGCAGCCGCTCAGCTCTGCCGTCACGGCTCCAAAACAGCCACAGACAACACGGAAACAAATACACGTGGATGCTTGGTGACAAAACCTTACTTATGGATGCTGATATTTGAATTTCATGGACTTAGTGCACGTCGTGAACTAACACTCTCCTTCTGATTTTCTCTCAGCTGTTTAAAAAGGTAAAATCCATTCCCAGCTCCCAGGCCACGCACACGTGTGTGGTGACTGTGTATGTTGCCCGTGTCCTTATGTGCCCCGCCTCTTCATGCTGGGCCTGCACCACGGCGACCTTCAGCATCATCGTTCTTGGAAAACAGCGCTTATCGTGGCTGCGGTGGTGTCCGTCTTGTGCACGTGCCATTGTTTATTGAGCCTATTTCAGCTGTTGGGCGAATCAATTGTTTCCAGTTTTCCCAGTGACAAAAATGCTACTATATAATTCTTTATTATCTTTCCCCCCCGAAAACAGACATTTTAGAGGTTCTTAATGCACACTGCTAAATCTATCCACTTTAAGACTCCTCAGAAACATCTGACATTCCCTGAGAAGCCCGGGCCTCGTTACACTGATGCTGCCCTGCACGGTGTGTGCCAGGATGTCCTGCCGTTTATTTTTGTTTTAAGTTTTGTTATTTTTTCCCAAACAAATAACTTAACATTTCAGAATCAAATCAACCAGTCTTTTATGATTTCTTGTTTTGGCTTTTTTGGATTTTTGCTTTAGGATTGAAGAGACAGTGAAGCTTGTGGCCCAAAGGGAAGTATCCCACGGAGAGGAACAGCGTGAGGGAAGGAGCAGCCGGTGCGGCAGACGGGGCATGGAGATCCAAGTCGGGGCGTCTGTCCTTCTCAGCCTGTCTCCTCTTGGGGGAGCCTAGGGTCCGGATGACATGGGAAAGGACCACTTGGGCGGCGTCTTTAGGACTTGGGAGAGAAGACGGTCCCTGCACGGCCAGGTCCTCATGGTCTCTGAGACCCAGGGGATCTGGTTTCCATCTCACTGATGTCCCCACCTCCACTGGTGTCCTCAGTGTCCCTCGAAGACGTCCCTGGGCATTGTACCAACTCCCCATCTCAGTCCATTTTCTCCTCCTCCATCCCTGCACCCAAACACGGGTCGAGGGGCCGGTGACCCTGCGTTGCAGAACCCAGCGTGCACTTCACGGGGCTCTTCTTGCAGGTGGCGGGTGGTGTCCACGCGGCGGAACGTTCCTCCCTGTTGAAATCCCGTCTTGTTTTGGCATCCAGGTTCCCGGTCACCCGGCTTCCTCCAGGTGCTTCTGGGTCCACATCCTCTGCCCCTGGGGGCAGCCCCAAGGCCCACCTAGAGTCTGCTACCCCTCAGGAGCTGATGCAGCTCAGACGCTCCGGACCAGCGCAGGCTGCTCACTCTCGGGCTGGAATCCGACTCACATCCCAGTGGCCTGACCCCCTTCTTCCCGGGGTTCTGCTGGGGACTCTGCCGCCCTGGCGTGCCGGCCGCCGACATCTTTGCTCTTTCAGTGGCTCAGGCCTCAAATGGTGCAGCCTCAACACTTCTCTTTCAGGAGCCCCGGGCATCCCATCTGTCTGCAACACCTTCAAGTACGTACATCCAGAATTCAGCACGTGTGCTCCTCCCAACTCCGGTCCATACCAACATTACCCTGCCTGGATTATTGCAGGAGCCCCCTGGCTTTCCGCCTGTTTCTGGCCTTTCCCCTCAAACATCAGCCAGACTGTTCCAGTTAAAATGCCCACCAGCTAGCTCACCATCTCATTCTGAGTGCTAGGCTGTTCAGTGTCCCCTGTGACCTGGCTTGTCATCTCTCTGACTTTGTTCTCCTCCTGGTCTCCCCCTGGCACCTTCTGCTTCAGCCCCTTGGGCCTCCTTGCTGCTCCCTCTGCCTGGAACGCTTTTCCCGCGTGCACAGCTGGCCGCGTACTTCCACCCGTCCTTTCAGTTGTGACCTCTTCAATGAGCTCTTCCATCCCAAATCACCAGTTTCCTTCACCCCACCTGTTCCTTCCCTTTCCTCTGGACTATGTCCTCCTTAGCACTTATCTCTCTCCAAGTTCCTCTCCATTGGCTTACTGGCTTTTCCTGTTTCCCTCGATTAGAATGGAAGCTCCGTGAGGGCAGGGCTTTGTCTGTTTGCTCCTGTTTCCCAGTGCCTAGAACAGTACTTGGGCCACAGAAAGTGTTCAATAAATATGAAGAACATGATGTATATATGAGCACAGATAAAACTTGATGATTAAAAAAGAAGGTCAGTATAGGATTATCTATAGAATGACCTTATAAACTGTGACCACTGAGACAGCCATGTGAGATCCAAAACTCAATCAGGTAACAGGTAACTTATCTGAAGGAGTTGTGTGGTCCTTAGAATACAAAGAGTGCAAGATTCGTCGGCGGGGTCTACAAAATCAATTGTATTTCCATACACTTGCAATGAACAATCTAAAAATGAAATTAATAGCATCAAAAAGAGTAAAATATTTAGGAGTAAATTTAACAAAAGATATGCAAAACTTGTGCTCTGAAAACTTTGTTGAAAGAAATGAAAGAAGATCTAAATAAATGGACAAACATCCTGTGTTTCTGGATCAGAAGACGTAATATTGTGAGGATGGCAATACTCCCCTAGTGATCGACAGATTCAGTGAACTCCTTATCCGAATCCAAGCTGGCTTCTTTGTAGAAACTGACAAGCCAATCCTAAAATTCGTAGAGAATTGCAAGGGACCCAGAATTGCCAAAGCAATATTGAAAAAGAAGAAAGAAAATTCTCACCAAAGTGTACACCACAACCTAACACAACACTGTGAATCAACTATACTTCAATTAAGAAAAAAGCAAGAAAAGAAAAAGAAGAAAGTTGGAGAACTAACTTTCAGATTTCAATACTTACCACAAAGCGACAGTAATCAAGACTGTTTGGCACTGGGATAGGAGAGACAGATAGACCGATGGAGTAGAATAGGGAGTCCAGAAATAAACTCACGTATCTACGGTCAACTGATTTTTGACAAGGGTGCCAAGAAAACTCAATGGGGAAAGAGTAATCTTTTAAAAAAATTGTGCTGAGACTACTGGGTATCCACATGCAAAAGAATGAAATTGAATCCTTACCTCACACCTTATACAAAAGTTAACTAAACAGATCAAAGGCCAAAATGTAAGAGCTAAAACTATAAAATTCTTAGAAGAAAACATAGGGATAAATCTCCATGACCTTGGATTTAGCAGTGGATTCTTAGATATGACATCAAAACCATGAGCAACAAAAGAAACAATAAGTTGGATTTCATCAAAATTAAAAGTTTCTGTGTTTCAAAGGATACTGTCAAGAAAACGAAAAGACAGAATGGGAGAAAATATTTGCAAATCATATGTTTGATGAGGGACTTATATCCAGAATATATAAAGAACTCTTACAGCTCAATAATAAAAAAAAAGACAAATAGTCCAATTAAAAAATGGACCAGGGACGTCCCTGGTGGCGCAGTGGTTAAGAATCCGCCTGCCAGTGCAGGGGGCACAGGTTCGAGCCCTGGTCCAGGAAGATCCCACATGCCACAGAGCAACTAAGCACGTGGGCCACAACTACTGAGCCTGCGCTGTAGAGCCCGCGAGCCACAACTAATGAAGCTTGAGTACCTAGAGCTCATGCTCCGCAACAAGAGAAGCCACTGCAATGAGAAGCCCATGTACCCCAATGAAGAGTAGCCCCCGCTTGCTGCAACTAGAGAAAGCCCATGCACAGCACTGATGACCCAACGCAGCCAAAAATAAATTAAAAAAAAAAAATGGACCAAAGGTCTGAACATACATTTCTCAAAGATGATATACAAATGTCCAAAAAACACATGAAAATTTGCTCCGTCTCGTTAGTCATCAGGGAAATGCAAATCAACACCACAATGATATATCACTTCACACCTACTAGGATAGCTATAATCAAGAAGTCAGCTAATAAGTATTGGCAAGGGGTGGGAGGGAGGCTCAAGAGGGAGGGGATGTATTTATGTATAGCTGATTCACTTTGTTCTACAGCAGAAATTAACACAACATTGTAAAGCAATTATGTGCTAATAAAATAAAATTAAAAAATAAGTATTGGCAAGGATGTGGAGAAATTGGAATGCTCACACATCGCCGGTGGCAGCGTAAAGTTGTGTAGCCCCATTGGAAAGCAATCTGGCAGCTCCTCAAACAGGTAAACATAGAGTTACCATATGATTCAGCACTTCCTCTCCTAGATATATAGTCAAGAGAAATGGAAACATACATCCACACAAAAACTGGTACATGAATGCTTATGGCATCATTATTCATAATAGCTGAAAGGAGGAAACAAAAGTCCAAGAACCAATGAATGAATAAACAAAATGTGGTAATCCGTTAACGGAATATTATTCAGCCATAAAAACAACCTTCCCCACATCCCGCGTAGACGCACTGACTCATCTACAGCATGGATAAACCTTGAAGACATTATGCTAAATGAAAGAAGCCAGCCACAAAAGCCACTTATATATGAATCCAATTATATGGAGTGTCCAGAACAAACGAATACATAAAAATAGAAAGTAAATTAGTGGTTGCTTAGAGTTGAGGAGGGTTGGGCAGTAGGAGTGTGATTGCTAGAGGGTTTGTTTTGGGGGTGATGAAAGAGTTCTAAAATTGATTGTGGTGGTGTTTGTACATATCTGTGAATATACCAAAAAACATAAAATTGTACACTTTAAAGGAGTGAATTTATGGTATTTGAATTATATCTTAATAAAGTTGTTAATTAAAAAATGATTCAGGGCTTCCCTGGTGGCGCAGTGGTTAAGAATCCATCTGCCAATGCAGGGGACACGGGTTTGAGCCCTTGTCCTGGAAGATCCCACATGACATGGGGCAACTAAGCACGTTCACCACAACTACTGAGCCTGCGCTCTAGAGCCCACAAGCCACAGCTACTGAAGCCCACGTGCCTAGAGCCCGTGCTCCGCAACAAGAGAAGCCACCGCAGTGAGAAGCCCCTGCAATGAAGAGTAGCCCCTGCTCCCCGCAACTAGAGAAAGCCCACGTGCAGCAATGAAGACCGAACACAGAAAAAGAAAAAAAAATTAATTGGAGTCACAGGCATTTAGTGTTGCAGCAAAGACATATTCATGGTTCAAAGGCCAATTGACTGCATCCCTGGATGGCACTGCAGGCTCTGTGGGTACAGAGCCTGGGGGAGTGTGTGGTGGCCTCAGTCGTGGACACAGTGTCCGTGGATTTTTGACCCACTAGGGTCACCGATGAGAATCTCGGGAGCAGTCTGTTGAAATCTCTGGCTGGGAGATGGGGACGTTTGAAAGCACAGAGTCCCAACCACTGGACCTCCAGGAGCCCCAGGTCGAGGCTTGGTTTAAGAGATTTCAGTCCTATAGCTTTGTATTGTAGTGCAAAATGTGCAAGTGATTGTTTTAACCTTATAATTTATATTTTGCTGATTTAGATTTATGAGTTGAAATGTTCCTAGGTACTTTACTACATACAGTATTAGAAACTTAAAGAGAACTTAGATTCACTCAATCTACTATTATTTTTAGCTTTTAAAAATAATTAATTAATTAATTTTTTGGCTGCTTTGAGTCTTCGTTGCCGAGCGTGGGCTTTTGCTAGTTGCAGTGAGTGGGGGCCACTCTTCCGTGCGGTGGCTTCTCTTGTGGAGCATGGGCTCTAGGCGCGCGGGCTTCAGCAGTTGTAGCACAGGGGCTCAGCAGCTGTGGCATACGGGCTTGGTTGCTCCGCGGCATGTGCGATCTTTCCAGACCAGGGCTCGAACCCGTGTCCCCTGCATTGGCAGGCGGATTCTTAACCACTGCGCCACCAGGGAAGCCCTATATGTTTACTTTATACATAAGAGTTATTTGGGTCCCGGAAGGTTTGTTTGTTACATCGGACTATTGAAGCTAAAAAGAAAAGCAAATGTCTTAGATCTACAAATGCAGTTTACAATGTTTTAACCGTTTAAGCGAACTTGTCATTTCCTCCCCCAGCCTGCTCCTCACAGGGGCAGCTCCATCCTTCCCGCCGAGGCCGAGGGCGGGACTCTGGAGGGGCCCCACTCTGGTCTCCCGCCCCTCGTCGCGTCGGTCAGGACGTGGCCGCCACACTGTCCTGCACTCGGCCGCGCCCTCGCGCCTTCTCCCTGGCCGGCCCTCGGGCTCCGGGCTGCAGAGCCTCCCCAGCGGTCCCTCCCGGGCCTGCCCACCGCCCGTGGCCTCTCCGGCCTCGGAACCCTCCCTCCGCGAGGACGTCGGCCCCGCGAGGACCAGGCCGGGCCCACACCCGGGCAAGGGCAGCCCGGCCACCGAGACCCCCCCGGTCCACGCGGGGACGAAGGCGGGGGACAGTCAATATGCCTGGGGTCAAAGCTGGCGGTCGGAGGGCAGGGCGCCAGGGAGGGCCCTGACGGGGCGGGGCCCGAGCGTAGGGGCGGGGCCAGAGTTGCGTCGCCGCTCAAGGGGCGGAGCTAGCGTAACGGGGCTGCCCTGAGGGGCGGGGCCTGAGGGTCTGGGCGGGAAGGTGTTGCTCAAGGCCGGACTCGAGGAGGCGAGACGGGTGAGCAAAGGTCGCTAGAGCCCAGGGTTCCAAGAGGTCTGAGGCGGCGGCAGGTGAGAAAGAGAGGGGGGATGGTGACAGGTCCTGAGGAGGGGACTGGCTCTGAGATGGGGGCGGGTTCTGAGGGGGGACAAGGGTCTTAAAAGAAAGGCAGGGCGGGATGGGGTCCTGAGGGGGGAGGTCTTTGAGGGGGTGGGTTCTGAGGGTGGACGGGGGTCCCAAAAGGAAGGTGGGTCTTGAGGGGGGATGGGGTCCCCAGGGGCGTGGGTTCTGAGGGGGGACAAGGGTCCTAAGAGGAAGGCAAGTCCTGAGGGAGGGATGGGGTCCCACGAGGGATGGATCCAGGGGCCTTGGGGTCAATCCCTGGGGTGGGATGGAGGGTCCGGGGTGGGAGGTTGGGACTTGGGGGAGGATGGGCCCTGAGGCGGGGACAGTTCCTGAGGGGAGGCAGGAGGCGCTGCTGGGGTGATGAAGGCTCCAGGACTGGGGGGAGGGGAGGGAGGTTGTGAGGAGCTGGGCTGGTGAAAGCCCGTCGGAAAAGGAGGAGGAGGCGGCTGCTCCCCGCCTAAGGAAGCTTCCGGCAGCCGGCAGCCCCCAAGAGTAGACAGCGGGGCAGCAGGGGTGGGGGCTGGGAGGAGGGTGGGCTTCGGTGAGGAAGGAGGGGCAGTGGGGGCGGGTGCCCAGCAGAAAGGGCAACAGAAGCCCTCCTGCCCGCCGGCCCTGACAGCCTTTCCCGGCCTGAGCCCCCCTGGAGGGAGGAGCCAGCGGGGGGGGCAGTCCCTGTCCTAGTGGCTGGAGCCCTCAGTGCAGCCTTCATTTCCTGTCTGCTCCACCCGCCCCGACCCCCATGCGTCTTCCGTCTGCGCCACATCCCGGCACGGGGCCCGAGCGAGGCCCTGCGCCCGCAGGAACAGGAGGCCCTACGGTCCTCGTCCATCCTGGCTCCAGCTCCCACCTGCCATGTGCACAAGGCCGGCGCCTGAACCTCATGGCCTTCTGCCTTGTGAAATTGATCCAGCCACCAGCCAACGTGTACTGACTTCGTGCCGCGCAGAGCACCGCTCTGACCCCGGAGGTGTGCCTTCTGCCGTCCCGGCCAGCCCCCCTCGATCTCTAGCACGCTGGCCTCTTTATTTTCTTCTCGTGTGACAGCCCAGCTGGCGTCCACTTCCTTCTGCGATGCGCCCGAGCTCCTGCTGGCTGGTCCTTAGCTCCACGGGCCCGCCTTCCCCGTGTCTGCCCCCACCCCCGCCAACCCAACGCTGCGGAGGCGGTTGGTGGCTGCTGCCTTCGCAGTCCACAGGTGCCGGCATCATCTGGGCCCGTTACACACCTCCCCGGCTCCCCTCTCACTTCCTCCTGCCATTTTCACTCTATTTCAGACTTTCCCCATCTTTTTCTCGCCACCCTGACTTTCAGAGAATGACAGTTTTCCTGAGAAAATTGAAGCCATGGTTCTGGAGTTTTCTTAGCTTCCCATCTGGTATTCTCACGCACCCTTCCTTCCTCCTTCCTTTCCCAGACAGTGGAGGAGATGTTCTTCCTTCAGTCAAGGCAGCCTCCGCTCTATACAGTGTTCCTTTTCTCTTTCGTGTCTTCCCTTCCCATAGAAATAAACTCAGGTCTCTGCCATCAGGAAAAGCAGCTCTGGAGGCCGTGCCCCTCTCCAGCTAGTGCCCCCCTCCAAGCCCTGCTCCATGAACGAAGCGCCAACCATCTATTCTCCCCATTTTCTCACTCACTCTTCACCTCACTCCTGGGCCTTTCCTACGTACAGTGGCCTTGAGGCTGCTCTCGCCAAGGTGACTCACGCCAGGTCATTAGCACTTTTCTTGCTTGACCCCTCAGGCAGCCTTTATGTTGCTGACACTCTGTCCGCTTCGAAGCTGTCTCGGCTTCTGTGACATTACACTCTTTTTTTTTTTTTTTTTTTTTTTTTTGCGGTACGCGGGCCTCTCACTGCTGTGGCCTCTCCTGTTGCGGAGCACAGGCTCCGGACGCGCAGGCTCAGCGGCCATGGCTCACGGGCCCAGCCGCTCCGCGGCATGTGGGATCCTCCCGGACCGGGGCACGAACCCACGTCCCCTGCATCGGCAGGCGGACTCTCAACCACTGCGCCACCAGGGAAGCCCTGTGACATTACACTTTTGAGGTGTCCCTTGTCTCTCTGAGTGCCCCTTTGCTAGCTTCTCTACCTGTCTTTACTTAGGACTTGTCCCCAGTCTCTTCTCACTGTTCCTCTCTCTTTCCAGATCATCTCACCCCTCCTGCGGCTTCAGTTATCAATGACTCTTAGATCTTTTCTCTCTAGCCCTAACCTCTCCTTTGAGCCTCAGGCTCATACCTCCACTGCCTCCTGGATGCTCCAGGTGGATGTCGTGAGAACGTCTTAGAGTCAGTTTGTCCAAAGTACAACTTATTCTCTTCCTCCAGGACTGAATTTCCTTCTCTCAAATGGAGGCTCACATATGATATGTCAGTTCAAAGTTATCAATCAAGCTAACGAACTGCTAAATTATGTTCTATCTGCTTGCCTGACAAATAAACCTTTGTAACAACCTGGAAGGTCAGGTTTGATTTTAGGACTCTTGTACTCCCTGGAGCTCTGTGCCAGGATGTGGTGGCTTGGGGAGAGCTGGTCCCTGGCCAGCCTCTGTGTGAACGCCTCTAGCCTCTTTGCCCATTCTTCCGTCTCACCCTGCCCCATACCTCCTCTCCAGCCCCTGGGCTGTCACACACTAATGATTTCAAACCTCAAGCTTCGGTCCTGGTTTCTCTCTCTCTTTTCTAGGCTCCGGTGGTCAATTCTGAGTGGAGAGGGACGGGGCAGGGGGCTGAGGGTGCTGACGGGGGGGATGGAGGGGAGCGGGGGGGGAAGCTGAGGCTGGGTGCCGTATTGGGTCCAGTGGGGCAGCACCTTTGGATTCCAGGGCTGGGAAATTCTCACTCTGTGGAGCTGCTTGGAAGTTCACCTGAGGGGAGGCGTGTGTGGGTGGGCAGGGACTCCTGCCGTCAGGTGAATGGGGCTGGTGCCTAGTTTTGTCCTTTTACCGTGGTTGTCCTGTGTCCTCGCCCTCCCCTCACCCGGGCTTTGTTGCTATCTCCGCCCTTCTCTCCACGATTTCCCGAGACCCCAGCACAGAGTCTCTCCTCTCGGGTTCAGTCTCACCCTTCCCTCCCCGCTTTTCTTGAACTCAGGCCCCTTGCAGTTACCCTGGTGTTGAGGAGGGCCGGTCGCTGCCTCGCCCAGCCTGCTGCTGAACCCGCTGATGCCCAGGCCGCCCGCCTGCATCTTGATCGCCGACTTGAGCTCTTGATTCTCCCGGATGAGCCGCACCAGCTTCTTCAGTTCCTCGTTTTCCCGCACCAGCCTCTCGATCTGATGCCGAAGCCCCTCATAGTTGGTGAGTAGAGACATGCCCCAGGGCAGCGGGAAGGGTGCGGCCCTCAGCAGGGCGCTGCACCTGGAGGCTGCCCGGGGCCCGGGGCCTCGCCCGGGCTGGAAGAGGGCACCAGAGTTTGCGAGTTGCAGGGCTGGCCCGTGGGCCTGGGTATTGTGAGGTCAGAGGCTGCACCTCCTCCGGGCCTCTCTGCTCTACCAGGCTCAGCTCTCCGTGCCTCCAGGCCTGAGCGCAGGCCCTGTTTCAGCCTGGAACATTCCCACCCCTTCTCTGTCCAGCCGGCTTTCCTCTGTGGAGCTTCCCAACCGCCGCCCTCTAGGCTTCCCCGCAGGCGTGTCCTCCGTCGCAGCACTTACCTGGCTCTGCAGTTAGCTCTTTGGCGCTGTTTCACTCACTTCACAGCAGGGCAAGGACTGTGTGGCCCACCTGCATCCAGCACAGGGCCGGGTGCCGCGCAGGTAGGTGACCAGTGAACATCTGCTGAATGAAGACCCTTCACCTGCCTTCCTGGAGACGGTGCCCTTTCCTTGGGATCTTGGGCACACCTGGATTTAGCTGTCAGCCTTCTCCTGGGGACTAACATCTTGGACAGCGGGACACTGGGCTATGCTTTCTTCTGACCCCAGGTGCTGAGAGCCTTTCTCTGGCTGCTGGCCCAGGGGCTCCCCCGTCTAAGCAGTCGGCTCCCTATAGCTTGGAGTTTCCATTTCTGATGACTCAGGTTCCCCTATTCCAAATTCCCCAGCGGTGCCCCCTCTGTGCCCACTCTTCTCTGGCTTCTTGAATTTTCCTGACTATAGTCCTTCAAGAACCCAAGACCGCATTCCTCATCAGGTTCCAAGAACTCATATCTCTGAGTCCTTATCTCACTCCCCCTTTTTAGAGCCGTCTACACAGAGAAATTTGCAGGCCTGACCTTGGGAGTTGAATGAGGCCATGTCCTTGTGACCTCCACTGGCTCTGCGGGCAGCTGATGTTGAACAGGAGAGGGTGGTGACGTCCTGGTATAAGGCAGAGGGCACACTCCTGGCAGGCGGGTGGGGGTGAGGATGGAGTCGAAGGTCAGCCAGGGCTGGGGCCAGTCTGAGTGGAGAGTTCTACCTGGACCTCACAATGGGGGGCCTGCCCTCACCTTCCTCTGACGCCCCAGACTGTAATCCTGGCTGAATCACTCTGGCCCTGGGGACCAGGGCTGAGATTTCTTCAGTGGAAGAGATCCCTTCTCCACACCCTCTGCTCTTCACAGAACGTCTCTGCTGGGTTTTCCTCCAGCATGTGAAAATAAGCTTGTCACGGCCCTCTCGAGCCTCTTCCACGGTCCAGGCTTACCTCGCTGTCGGCCTCTCCTTGGGTTGATGCCCTCCTTGCCATCTGTGTTGCTTACATGTTCTGTGTCAGCTTGGCTGGGCTATGGTGCTGCCCAGGTATTTGGTCAAACACTAGCCTAGTCATTGCTCTGAAGGTTGACTTTAAGTAAAGCAGATTATTCTCAGTCATGTGGGTGGTCTTTATACAATCATTTGAAAGCCTTCAGAATAGAAAACTGACGTTTCCAGGGAAGAAGGAATTGTGCCTCCACGCTGTCCTAGAAATTCTGCCTGAGTTTCCAGTCTCCTGGTCTGCTCCACAGACTTCGGACGTGCTATTTCCCACAATTGTGTGAGCCAATTCCTTAAAATAAATCTCTTAATATACACGAACGCTGACTGATACACCATCTGTTATTTCCCATTGTACCAGTGCTGCTTTCCTCCAAAAATATCTCTACTGAGCGCCAACTGTATGGCAGGCGTTGTGTTAGGAATTGGGGGTTCTGTGCTAGGAACTGGGGGTTCTGTCCTAGTCATAATCGGGCATTGTCCCTGCCGTATCAGGTACAGCGGGGAGCAGCCGAGAATCGCACAGTCACACATACGTGTCGAATTACCGCCATGATGGATGCTGTGCATGGTGCCGGGAGAGGGTGCGGCGGGTAGGGTAGACCCAGTCAGCTCAGGGCAGCCTCCCCGAGGAAGTGATGATTGAGGTGACACAACGGAGGAGTCTCTGGTGGGAGAAGAGCTTCCAGCCAGGAGGGCAGTGTGCTGCTGAAGGAACTGAAAGAGGCCGGCCTGTGTGATGGACCCAGGGCCGGGGGGCGGGGCGTGGAGGACAGAGGGCCCGGGCTGTGATGGGCCTGGCGGCCGCAGGGCCCATATTAACCTTCATCCTAATGGCCTTGGGAAGCCCTTGAAGGGCTTTAAGAAGGGCGCGTGGGAATGGATTGGAGAGAAAGAGCTGCCGAATGGAGCGCAGTAAGGAGGCCGCCACAGTCACCCAAGCAAGCAGCGCGGGTGCCTTGGACGCAGTGGTGCCGAGGAGGTGGAGAGAAGTTCAGTGGGTCCCCGGTGGCTTGGTCTCGGGCACGGGCGTGAGCAGGGACAGCCTCACAGCTGCTGGTGACCCCAGCCCAGCAGGGAGCAAGACCAAGTTTAGAGCAAAGACCCTGAGTCAGGTTTGGATGTGCTGCTGAGAGTGGGTGCCATGAAGCCTCTGAGGAGTGAATTCAAGGAGGCAGTGGTTACTGCTCGGGTCCCAGGGGAGAACCCGCTGCGTGGACTGGCAAGATACCCCTTGGGGTCATCAGCTTCTGGACGGCAGATGCAGCCACAGCGGTGGGTGAGGTCACCCAGGAATCAGTAAGTCATGAAAGACAATAGGCTTTAGGCCTCCTGGGCCTTGAAGAGCAGGACAAGTCTGCAGAGAACACAGGACGGAAATGCCACAGGGACACGAGGAGGAGCCCGGGGGGCTGGGCTGGCACAGCCACAGGCTGAGGAAATAGAATGGCTCCGAGAGGCCAGATGACAGGAGGACAAAGTGTGCATTGGCCTTAGGGACTTGGAAGTTGCTGGGGACTTAGGGAGAGCTGTTTGGCTGGAGCCATTTGGCCAATGCCGGGCTCCCGAGTGTGAGAAGTGAGCGGGAAGGTCACGAGGAGATGGGGGCACCACAGCTCCCAGGAGGAGGTGGTGCGGAGGGCGGGGTGCAGCTGCGGGCTCCCCAGCCCCGTCCAGCTCTGGACGCCCGGGGCCGGGCCAGATGCTGTCCCCACTGCCTGGTTGCAGATCACTGTACCTTGCTGCCACCAGCGTCTCCTCAGAAAGCCCGGCTCCCCCAGGCTCTGGGCTGCAGCCTCCTGCCGCTTTCTTGTACTCACCCTCTTCAGGCTTCATTTGTTCTCTTTAATTTTCTCATCTTTTTTTTTTTTTTTTTTTGCTGTTATATCACATAGACAGTGTCCTTTGGTATCCAAATCTATTAGGTTTGAGTTTGGGATTGAGAGTCGCAAAAATCTGGCGAGCAAGGGATTCATCCAAAAATTGACCCGCGTTAATTTGGATCATGTGTTTGGGGGCAGGAGTTTGGGGTGTGCACTCATGGGGCCACCCCTCGATGTCTTCTGTCCTGCTCTTCCGTCTGAGCTCCTGGCCAGTGTCACTGTGGAATGGTTCTCAGGTCCTGCTACAGGGAGGTCAGGGCTGCAGGAGTGACGGGAACCTCCACGCCTCTACTCTGGCTTTGCATTCCCCACGGGCTCATCAGGAATTCACTGCAGACAAACCTTCAGTGTTTTCCCACTTGCTTATGCTGAGTCAGACCCCCCCGTCTGGTCTTGGTCACTGGCTTTTGCACAGTTTGTCCCCATTCAGATTTGCCTCCTTAGATTCAGCTCGGCGTGCCAACTTGGCAAGGCCTTCAGGGATCTTTGCTCCTGTCTTGGCTTGGGATTCTTTGTAGGTTTAGCAAACTTCGTTTTAAAGCCATCCTCTCAAGGCACTAAGTTGCTGAAGAACAGGGACCTTCAACCTGGAGCCCTCTGTCCACACCCCGTTTTACCTCCTGTCCCCTCCTGAGGAGGGGCCAGTCCGCACGTGGCTAACGCGATTCTAGCAACACCGGCCGTGTGATCATTTCTGTCCTGTTTAACCTCAGTGTCTGTGGGCTCACAGTCACACCTGGTGCTGGCAAGGAGCTCCTGGGGGGATCTGCCCAGGCTGCACTCCCACGGAGTCGGCTGGCACCCTCCAGGCACTGCTGTAACCCGCTACCCCAGGCAGATGTACAGTCACCTCCTCCTACAGGTGAGGCACCGAGACACAGCCATGCCAAGTGCCTGGGCTTTCCAGGTCCCCACGACTGGCCCATTCTTCCTGCATCTTCCCGGCTGTCAAGGCTGGGGCTTGGGGCGGGCTGCCTAGTCTCTGGCCCATTCTTCCTGCATCTCCCCAGCTGTCAAGACTGGGGCTTGGGGTGGGCTGCCTAGTCTCTGGCCTGCTCTTCCTGCTTCCAGCCTCACCCTTTCTGCTGCAGCCTCTCTGCACAGCTGCCAAGGGGTCTTTCTGACCCACTTCTGGATCCAGGCTCCACTCAGAGGGAGGACTCAGGGTGGTGTCCCGGAGAGGACAAGGGCCACAGCACACTCTGCTGCTCTGCATCCCAGAGCCCAGTACAGGCCCTGGAACACAGTAGGTGCTCAAGAAATGTATCAGCGCATCTTTATTCAACCTTTTCTTCTTTTTTCTGAAAGAATTCCCACCATGAAGCTGGAGAAGGCGCGTTGGCTATAGCGGTAGAAACCGGCCAGGTGCTAGCTGGCCTTCTGAGTGTCTGAGGAGGACGTGCCTCCGGGTTTCTGCGGGGCCGGCTGTGCCCTCCCTGAGTCTGGAGGGCCGTGGGAAGGCAGCTGGCCCTGGGGGGAGCAGGGGCACCTGCTCATCTACCTGGGGCCCTGCCAGCCAGAGTCGGGAAGAGCAGCCTCAGAGGAAAGACTGTCCAGGTGTCGGCTAGAGGCGGAATGTTCTAGGAGTGAGACCTTGGTCACCAACCCCGGGGCTCGTCCATCACCCCTCGTGAAGAGCTTGGGGACTAGAGGCCAGGGCAGAGGCCAGGAGGGCTCTGCCAGGCTCTGGAGCCTTGGCCACGTCTCCATGTTGGTAGCAGGGCCCTCTCGGCTTTTTGAGAAGTGTTATCTGGAGGGCAGCAAGGAGGAGGAGGGCTGGTCAGCCCGAGAGAGGGGAGGGGGCTAGGAGCCAGGGCTGCTGGGCGTGTGTGGTTGGGGTCCAGGCCCCCAGGTTCCACAGGCCCCACGTCAGACCCGTGTGCCCCCTACCCTGACCCTCAGTTGATTCCTGCTCCCACTTCACACCCCAGCTTGGGAGACCCCCTCAGGGTTCCCCTTCAGCAGCATCAGGGGGGTCAGGCATCTGGTCTCCAGCTTTGCCGTGTGGCCGGGGCAGCCCGCATCCTCTGTGCCTCTGTTCCTTTGTCTGTCAAGTGGGGTAATAACCTCCCTCCTCCTCCTGTTGTTAGATGAGGTAATGTGTGTAAAATAGCGAGGCAACGTCTGGCACAGAGGGAGAGCTAAATGCGTTTTCTCATCAGCCCAGAGATCTTGAAAGCCTGCCAGGCGCCCGTTGCAGGGGACAGCAGGGAACAAACAAGGAACCTCTGCCCTCTCTGGCTCCATTTCTATGGCCAGGAGCTGCCCAGGGCAGGGCAGGCTGGAAGCTGTTGGTGGGAACCCCAGGCTGCCCAGCCCCGTTCCTTGACTGGAGGGCGTTCTCAAAGTCTGGGTGGGGGGCACAGAGGGGTGTGGAGGTGGGGGGGGGCCTGAGATCTGACGGGCCCAAGCCAAGAACTGCCCTGCCAGCAAGGGCTAGGGTTAGGCCAGAGGACACGTGGCCCTCTGATGCCTCAGTCTCCCCCTCTTCCACGTGGGCTTGCGACGCGCTCTCGTGGCTTCTCTGAGGACCGTATGTTTGGTCGTTTGCTCCGCGGCAGCCATCGACGCCATGTCTCACTGGAGCAGAGGACACGGCAAAGGCCTGCTGCCTTGGAGCTGATGTCCCGGCGGGACCATGGGCAGTCGCCAGAGAGGATGACGAGGGTGGTGGTGATGCAGGCCGTGGGGAGGCGCAACGTGGGGAGAGGGCGAGCAAGCGGAGGCGATGGCCTTCAGTACAGAGTGGTCGGAGGGCCTCCCCGACAAGGCGACACTTGGGAGGGGACTTGAGGTGGGGGCAGGACAAGAAATGAGGATGTTTAGATAGAGGGCCAGCCTGTGCAAAGGCCCTGGGCACACGAGCAGGCCTGCCGCACTTTTGAAGACCATCCAGGAGGCCTATGAGATGGAGGGGAATGAGCCACGGAGAGAGAGGTGGCAACCGAGTCAGAGAGGCAGAGGGCGGCGTGTGGGGCTCACACAGGGGTTTGGATTTTACACCCGGTGGGACGTTAAGGCTCGGAGGCTTTGGAGTGAAGGGAGGAGCCTTAACCACCAGTTCAGATGATTGCATGACCTGTGACCCCAGGGCTGCAGGACACTCGTCTCCGCTGGGTCCTCGAGTCCACTCCCAGCGCTCCACGGGCTCTGGGTGGACCCCGCAGGGCAAGTGCATGGGCCCCGCCTGGCCCTGCCACTGCCCTTGCCCCTCGGCTCCAGGTAGATCCAGACGTCCCTGCCTGCCCCCTCCCCTCCGCACCTGCAGCTCCTCAAAGCGCACGCCGACTTCACGCCTGACGGTGCCGGCCCCTCCACTGCACGCTTCCCTGGTCCTCACGTCTCCTGTGCCCGCCCCCGGCTCCGGCTCCGGGTGCCTCTGTGTCAGACCCTTGCCGGCCCTGCGGCTGACGGCAGACCTGCCTTCCTAGCTCTCAGCTCAGCCCACTCCGAATAGGACCTTCACGGGGGATTTTCATCAGGAATCTCTGTGAACACAGAGGGAAGTGGCAGGGGACAGAGGGGCCTGGTTTTAGGCCTGAATCTGGAGAGCGGTGGGAGAGGGACTGGGGGGTCACGGCAGGCTGTGCTGTCTCATCTGGGGAGTGAGTTTGTCTTGAAGGTCAGAGGACCCTGAGGGTGAGAGCTGAGGTCAGGTAGGGGCCTGCACGTGGCGCTCAGCACCTGGTTGTGGTGACAGACTTCCGACACTTGGGGTCCCATCTGCCCACGCTCAGGGCTGGCAGAGGGAGAGCTGCTGGAAGGGGAGCAGCTCAAGGCCAACAGGCACACGCTAGGTTGGCCTGATAAGGTCACCAGGCTGCATGTCAGATATTGGGGTTGGCACAGGATTAGAGCCCAACCTGGGGGCATTGGCCACCCCTGTCAGCAGCCACTCAGACCTTCCTGCCCTTGGCCCTGAGGCTGCCCCGGTTCCCACGCCTGCAAGCGAGCCCTGGGCGGGGCTCTGGGCTCTGGGTCTGGGCTCCGGTTGGATCAGGGGGGCAGAGTTGCCCCCACTTCTTCCTGTGACACATTTGGCCAGCCTTTTCTGCCTGGTCCTAGGAAAGTGTCTCTTCTCTCCTCCCTTCTTCAGCAGATCAGAAGTAAAGACTTTCCCAAACCCAGTGTTCTTAGAATCTGCCGTTTGTGCCCTGGGTCTGTGACCCGAGGACTCGCTAGAGCTAAGCTCATTTGCTTGGTGGTGATGACGGACACCTGCTTGGGCCGACCAACGCTTAGGCTCCCCGTGACGATCCTCTCTTCCCAGCGTCTTGCACCACAGTGTTTAGGCTGACGTCCCACAGGTGGGAGACTCTGACCCCAGAACCCCTCTTCGGCCAGTCTGGGTCCTCGAGCCCCAGCCTGAGGAATTCTGTGCTACAATTTATGACGTAGATGAGTACCTTCTCTGGTGCAGTCTCTTAATTTGTCGTGTTACTGAAAAATCTGGTTATAGGAGGGAATCCTAAAAAAATACTGTTTGCTAAAATGCTTGTTTTGAAAATGTGAATTTGTTTCAACACGGTTGATATATTTAGGAACAATTTGAACATAAGGCAAATTCTGTTTGTTTACATGCAATTCTGTTTATGAGAAATGGGTGAAAACAGAAAGCAAAAACTGCACCCAGATGAATGGACCACAACAACACAGGAACGTGCAAAACACACACACCTCAGACATCTGCCAGCGCCTCAGTTCACCGCTCCTCTGTGCTGAGCCACACCTCGCCACGTCCGTGTCCGATTTCAGACAACTCACTTCTCAATAACCCACAAGCCACGGCCCTTCCACCGCCCACGTCTATAAACTGGCTTCAGGCCTTCTTCATAAATGCCATATTTATTGTAGTACTTTTGGTATTTCTTAACCACGTAACATATGTAAAACTGTGCTGTCGTTTTTATTAGGTTGTTGAGACTTCTTAACTGTTTCATTGATGACGTTTTGAGTACTGTGCCTCTAGCCTCATTTTCCTCAAAAGTCTTGTGGCTTTTCTTGTGCTGGTCAGACACACCTGACCTGCCATTGGACGCTGGTAGTTACTGAACCTCCGAGAGCCACAGGCTCCTCATCTGTGAAGCCTCCCGAATGTTCATTTGTCCATTCGGCACCCGAGGACTCGGGCACGTCTGTCTGTGTGCAGATGCATGCCAAGCTCTGGGCACATGGTATGGACGAGACCGGGGGTGCTGCTCCAGCAGAGACGCATCAAGCAAGGGCCACAAAGGCATCAGAGCAGGTGGTGGGATGGGGGATGGTGGGCAGGGTGGACTACAGGGCCTCTGAGGGGACATCGTGGCTGAGAGCTGGGATGAGGCGCAGAGCAAAGGTCCTGAGGCAGGAACCGCGGGCCACGTGGAAGAAGAGCCAGAAGACTGTGGAGCAGGACAGCGTGAACCAGGGGAGGGGGCCGGTGGCACGCATGGGGCCTGTACACGGGCTGTGGGCAGGGCAGGTGATTGGGGAGCCATGTGACAGGAGGCGTGTAAGCTCATACCCAGTGCTCTCTGGGCGTCAGCCGCACTTTGACCCTGTGCTGAGAGCAGGGTGGGGCGGAGAGCCAGGACTGGGGAGAGTGGAGCAGGGTGGTGAGTGTGCAGGCTGGTAGCAGGGCTGCTTGGTCACGCCGAGGTCCATGAAGTGTCCCTGGGAGGACACCAGGCCACCTTGCCCTGTGACTGTCCTCCCAGCCTCGGACTGCCTCAGGATGGGCTGGGAAAGGCCCGTCAGAGGGGGCTGAGCCAGGGCGTGATGTGGTGGGACGAGGGACGTGGAGCAGGCCCTGTGCCCCGGGGGAGGGCGGGCAGACAGGCGCGGGAGGGAAGCAGGGTTTGCACCTGGGCCGGACAGGTCCCTAAGTGGGAGGCTGGTCTGGTCCATTCCCAGAGCACCTGGGCTGCGGGGAGCCTCAGTGGGCCTTGGTTTGGGGGCCTGCAGGTCAGGAGGTGAGCTCGCTGTGGGGGAAGGAGGGTGAAATCCTGCGGGGAAGTGAGCATGCAGAGCCGGAGCCCGCAGCCTGCGGCACTCAGCGGCTGAGAGTCAGGTTAGGGCTGGGGAGGGCTGGGTGACGGCTGAGGGCGGCACGGAAGTGGGGAGAGTAAAGGAGCAGAAGGGCCGCAGAGGCTCGGTGAGGGGGAGGGGCTGCGCCTCGGGTGACGGACAGACACTTGCAGACACTTGGAGACGACGTTAGAAATGGCAGATTCAGAGGGAAGTGAAAGCAGGGCACAGTCAGCGGGGAGGCGTCTCGCCCACCCACAGAGTGCGGGGCATGGAGTGCACTTCCGGGTGGCCCGGCCGCTCCGCGAGGCCCCTCGAGGGAATCACCCACGGGAGGGCTAATCCTTTTTCTTCGTGTGTCACCTGTGCCTTGAGGGAGCCCTCCCACTCCCACACTACCTCCACTGTGGACTCGGGCAGTGCTGTACGCCCTGTGACACACAAGGCAACTCAGCAGGGACTAGAGGTACTGAGCACCAGGCGTGTGCCATACACCGTGCTGGGTATCCAGGTGGCCATGGTGGCACCGCAAGCAGTACAGAGAGTCACAGTAAGTGGAGCACACAGGTCGACAGGCAGACGGCGACCACGCGGGGCGAGGGCTTTGCTGGGGAAGCCGAGGCAAAGGGCATCTGGCCCTGGCTGGGGGTCAGGGGTGCGTCCCAAGGGAACGACTTCTGAAGATCTAACCCCTGGAAGGAGCCAGCCAGGCTAGAGGAATGCCAGGTGGGGACAGGGAGGGGAATGTACAAAGACCTGGAGTCAAGGGAGCTTGAGGCAGCTGAAGTGTACAGAGCAGGGACAAGAGAGGGGGAGGCCGGGCAATCATCAGGGCCCTGAGGCCCCATCAGAGAGTCTGGACGTTATCCTGGGTGCTGGGTGGTGGGTGGAGGGGTGGGCAGTGGTTTTCACCCAAGGGGGCTGTCCATTTGGAAGTGCGTGTGGGCTTTCTTGTGTCACACGGATGGTGGGGTGTCAGTACCAAAAATGCTAAGCCCTCCTGCGCTGCGCTGGGCAGTCCAGCACCACATTTTTTCTGCCCAAACGCAGGAGTGTCTCTATGAGAAACACTGCATCTTCAATGGGCAGCCAACAAAGAGTATTTTAGTTTCCAAACGTTTGTTTTTAATCTTGTTGTTAATTTAAAATGTTGTTACCTTGTGGTCAGAGAACAAAATTGTTCCATGTAGCTGCCGTTCTTTCATTTCGACTGTTGGACACTCTTCCCTTCTGTGCATGTACCACAGGTTATACATCCATAATCTTGTCTGTGGGCGTCTGGGTTGCTTACAGGTTTTCGCTAATATGAACAAACACTGTGAACATTCTTATACGTGTCCCCAGGCATACAAGTGCAAAAATTTACTTGGGCATATCTAGGAGTAGGATTCGGGGTTGTAGAAATGTAAGTTTCCAACTTCACAAGATAATGTCAAACTGATTTGCTAATTGACTTGCTCACCAGCAAAGCTCAAGTGATCCTGTTGCTATGTATCTTCTCCAACACTTGATATTGTCAGAATTCTTGATTTTTTTCCCATTGGATGGATATTAACTGGTACCTCATTGTGGTCTTGATTTCATTCAACCAGTGCCAGCCACTGCTTTAGGACTAGACTTGCATCCCCTTGATAATTTATAAATTTATTTATTTTATCTTTGGCTGCGTTGGGTCTTCGTTGCTGTGCACAGGCTTTCTCTAGTTGCAGCGAGTGGGGGCTACTCTTCGTTGCGGTGCGCGGGCTTCTCATTACGGTGGCTTCTCTTGTTGCGTAGCACGGGTTCTAGGCGCGCGGGCTTCAACAACTTCACAACTGCAAGTTGTGGCTCGCGGGCTCTAGAGCGCAGGCTCAGTAGTTGTGGCACATGGGCCCAGTTGTTCCGCAGCATGTGGGATCTTCCCGGACCAGGGCTCGAACCCGTGTCCCCTGCATTGGCAGACGGACTCCCAACCACTGCACCACTGGGGAATCCCCCCTTGATGATTTATGAGGTTAACAGGTCATCCGTCATATGTTTCATGGCCATTTGTCTTACTCTTCTGTGAGATACACACTGCAGTGTCCATCGGGGGACCTTCTTAGTCTACTAAACCCCCAGCCCCATCTGTAAGATGACCAAGGGCCACCCTTGGCAACCATCTGCTCAGAGGTGCAGGAAATACAGCTGGCCAGCAGGGGAGCTACATCTTCTTTTTCTGAAGGAATCATGGAGCGATTTATATAGCCATCAAGGCTACATCTTTGGACCCACAGGTGACAGCCCACACGCAAGGGGATGAGATTCACGCCGGGCAGAGCTTCCAAACCTTACGCCTCACAGGAGCCATATATCTTGCAACAATTGCATAGGTGTAGCTTCCAGGGTCTCCACAAGAGACATGCTCTGCTTCAAGAATCACTGTCCTCCAGGAAGCTCAGAGCTATGGCTTCTCTCAGGCATTCGTAGTTCATTTCTAGCTCCTCCCTGTCCACATGATCTTCCATTAGGGGCGATTGTCACCATAAGCAGTGTTGCCTAGTTAAATTGTTGACATTCTGCCTTTATCTGGTCACCAGGGAAACATAGCTAGAGAATTAACCAAAGGGCAAATTCTCAAGCAGAAGAGGAAGCTGTTTTGTTATACTTTTGCCTACATTCATTAAAAAAAAAATCAACTTTATCAAGGTGTAATTCTCATGCAATAAAATGTATCCATTTTAAGCAAACAATGTGATGAGTTTTGACAAACCTGTATACCATGTGAGCACCACTGCAACAAGGTATAGAATTTTTCTGTGACCCCAAAGTTTCCCTGTGCCTTTTCCTAGCAATTCTCACCTCCCATCCCTGGTCCTGATAGATTCGTCTTCTCTGGAGTAGTAATCATACAGTATATATTCTTTTGTGTTTGCTTTCGTTTGTTATATATTCTTTTGTGTTTGCTTTCGTTTGTTCGGCATGGTGTTTTTGAGATCCGCCCTTGTGGTTGTGTGTATTACTAGTTTGTTCCTTTTTTATGGCTAAGTAGTATTCTGTTACATGACTATCACAATTAGTTCATTCCTTCACCCATCGATGGACATTTCAGTCATTCCTATTTTTGGTAATTATGAATAAAGCTGCTATGAACACTTGTGTTTAAATCTTTGGTTAAAAATCTAGGAATAGAACTGCTAGATCATATGGTAAATATGTATTATAAACTGCCAAATTGTTTTCCAAAGTGGTTATACCGTTTTACTTTTCCACCAGCAGTAAATGAGAGTTCCAGTGGCTCTACATCCTTGCCAGTATGTTAATGTAAATCTTTAAATTTTAGCTATTCTAGTGAATGTAGAGTGATATCTCATTGTGGTTTTAATTTGCATGTCCTTTATGGCTAATGATTTTGAAAATAACTCGTGCTTACTGGCCATTTGTATATCTTCTTTTATGAGGTTCCTGAAATCTTTTGCCCATTTAAAAAAATTAGGTTGCGTGTTTTCTAATTATGAAGTTGTAAAAGCACTTGTATGTCTGGATACAAATGCTTTGCCAAATATATGTATTGCAAATATTTTCTCCAAGTTGTGGCTTGTCTTTTCATTTCCTTTTTATTTATTTATTTACTGATTTACTTGGTTGCATTGGGTCTTAGTTGCAGCAGGCGGGCTCCTTATTTGGGGTTTGAGGGCTCCTTAGTTGTGGCAGACAGGCTCTTTAGTTGCAGCATGCATGTGGGATCTAGTTCCCGGACCAGCGATTGAACCTGGGCCCCCTGCATTGGGAGTGTGGAGTCTTAACCGCTGAGCCACCAGGGCATTTCCTTTTGAAGAGCAAAAGGTTTTAAGTTTATCGAAAAAAATTTGTTAAATGGTCTGTGCTTTTTGTGTCCTATGTAAGAAATCTGCCTACTCTAGGGCCATAAAGATATTCACCTACATTTTCATCTAGAAGTTTTTGTAATTTAAGTTTTTACATTTAGGTCTATGATCAGTTTCAAGTTAATTTTTGTGTATGACGTGAGGTGAGGGTTGAGGTTGTTCTTTAGTATTGATATCTAATTTTTCCATTACCATTTTTAAAAGAAATATGTGTAGGTCTATTTCTGGATTCTCTATTCTGTTCCACTGATCTATATGTCCCTCCTTAGGACAGTATCACACTGTCTTGATTATTATAGCCTTAGGGTGAATTTTGAAATCAGGTCTTCCAACTTTTTTCTTCTTTTTCAAAATTCTTTTGGCTTTTCTAATTCTTTTTCATTTTCATATAAATTTTTTAAAAGTATTTTTCATTTACCTTTTCATTAGCACTTAAAATACACACTTCTATTTCAAAATGCCATTTAAAAATTATTCTAATATAACAGCAGCAAACTATAATTCTGCAATTACAAAAGAGCTAAACGGGGATCTATAGTTAAGTTATTCTCATGTTTACAACTAAGATTCTGAAACAGATACTACTTCAAAGCAGCTGTTACCTGCTCTTTAGGGTTGGTTTAAACACACACACATAGTTGCCAGGAGGTTTATAATGTTGTAGTCCGTGCACTGTTCTGGAAGGTTTCTTTAAGAGCCAAGCAGACCTTAAAAACAGCACTCAGTCCACAGGCGTCAGAAGGAGTTAAATTAACTGGGGTAGGGGGCTTCCCTGGTGGCGCAGTGGTTGAGAGTCCGCCTGCCGATGCAGGGGACATGGGTTCGTGCCCCGGTCTGGGAAGATCCCACATGCTGTGGAGCGGCTGGGTCCATGAGCCATGGCCGCCGGGCCTGCACGTCCGGAGCCTGTGCTCCGCAACGGGAGAGGCCCCAACAGTGAGAGGCCCGCGTACCGCAAAATAATAATAATAAATTAATTAATTAACTGGGGTAAATAGGATTCCTACATTATATCAAAAGCATATGACATTCTGCAGCAACTGGGAGCATGTTGTCCTCTTTACAACTAATTTTATCAGAAGAGTTTAAGAAGGTGGACATTGTACCACTATCAAGTGCATTTAAAAGTGACATGTTTTTGTGCTAATCTGACTCCCCTGAATGACCTAGCTAGCGAACTAGTCACTAGGCAAATCAAGCCTGCAAGAAAGGAAGCCAGTATTCAAATTACCATGTTATTGTCCGACCCACAGAATTTATTTTCAACATAAACATATAACCTCAATATGAGATGTCTAACTAAAGCAAGCACCACCAAGACCAAGACAGCATCTCCTCTTCTAAGGTGTAGGTTTTGCCCAGAATTCTTGATACATGGAATAGCCCATACCAAGAGTCATTGCTCCCACAGCAAAGCCTTGGGCTGCCACGCGCATGTGGATCAGGTGAACAGACATTTTAGTATTGCCCCTGCTCTTCAATTTATATAATCCATATGCAACGATTGCTGCAAAACCTGCCATTCCAATGGGGACAAATGGTGCCTCTCTAGCTTTTCGGATAAGTTTAGATCCCTGGTCTTCATCATATGAAGAAAGAGAAACATCTGTGTCGCTTGACATAGTGATTGAAGAATAGACAACTGCACGATGTCGCAGGCTCCAACCGGCTTCTCTCTATATAAATTTAAGGTGTTTGTCAATGTCTACGATAAAGCCTGCTTGGATTTTGACTGGGATTGTGCTGAACTTCTAGATCAATTTGTAAAGAATGGCCATCAGTATTGAGTCTGAGGCACGAATTTGGTACATCCCTCTACTTATTTAGGTCTTTTAAAATTTCTCTCAGAAGTGTTTTGTAGTTTTCAGTAGACAGGCATTGCACATATTTGTTAAGTTTATCACTGTGAAGAAAAGAGTTAACACAGCAGGCCTGACACTACTGTCCTTAGAAAGGTCTGCTTGGAACAGAGGCGGGAGTGGCAGCTGCCCCCTCTCCCCGGGGTATGCAACCCTTAGAGATTGCCTCAGAGCCCCCTCCCAGCCAGCGGGGAGATGGACCCCTCCCTTGCTCAGGGCCTCCTGGGCGGGGCCCCTCGCCCCAGGGGGTCTATATATACATCTTGTAAGCCCAGCCCTCCCATGTTGCATGCATGCTGTCCTCTACAGCCAAAGTGTAGCCCTTCCCCCTGCAGCCTCTGCCCTGCCTCCGCCTGCTGGGGTGGTGGGGGGCGACTGAAGTGTCATCCTAGGTGGATTTTGTGGAGGTGGGAACCGGGCCATTGAGACTCTAAAGCAGAAGACAATGCTCAGATACCATCAGTAGATTTGGAACTGCATTTATTTTTTATTTTATATGCATATATTTTAGGGCTGTAGATTTACTTTCCTAATTTGTTTTCCATAGCTTATTCCTGAGCACAGAATGATAATAATCGATTTATACATCACCTTTTTGACCTTTCAAAGCCCTTTTACAACTATCGGCATTTTCCTCACCCTGGCCTTTGCCGGTAGCATTATCTTTTCTGAGAGACCAGAGGCCGAGAGAGTTCGAGTGTGAGCTAGGACTAGAGAGACTTGGACCTCCCACGCAAGGCTGGGAGGCAGAAGTTTGGCTGAATGAGTGTTAGTTCCACAGGGGGTGGGTGGGCGGGCGGGACACCTAAAACCTGCAGTTACTGAATCCCTTCTCCAGGCGGGTCCTGCTGCAGCTACAGGGGTGCCGGCCCTGCTCTGTCCTTAGGCCTTGTGGATAAGGGAGCATGGACTATCGAAATCCTCACCTCCCTTTTTTTCTTTCCTTTTTGTTTGGATGTTTTCACAGGTCTCACATATACCAAAGGGAAAGAATCTTCATTAAAGTCCATATTCCTTCAAAAAAAAAAAAGAAAGGTCTGCTTGGCCTTGGTTGTCATCTGGAAATTTGATTTTTGGAGCGTTCCCGTAATTCTCAGAACTGATAAACTGATAAGAATGGCTCACTGCGCCTAAACTGTTGGTTCAAACAGCATGGCTTATGCTGAGCTTCTGACTTCCTTCTGAGAGTCTGGAATTTTGGTACCTGCTAGGCAGAGGGTGCCTGTATGATCAGCTGAGTCTCTAATAATCTTCCTTGACAGACAGCATTGCACGTGTGTGGTCCCAACTCATTGCTCAAGGAATTAAGTTCGTCCTGTGTGACTCCACAAGGAGAAGACTCTTGAAATCCTGTGCCGGGTTTCCTTCACATTTGGCCCCCTGAGTCTGTTTTCTGTGCTGATTTTGCTTTATATCCTTTCTCTGTAATAAATCGTAGCAGTAAGCAGGAGTATATGCTGAATCCCCTGAATTGTCAAACCTGGGAGTGGTCTTAGGGAGCCTCTGCCATAATCCCTAAGCATTTTAAAAAATTAATTAATTAATTTTTATTTTGGGCTGTGTTGGGTCTTCATTGCTGCACACGGGCTTTCTCTAGTTGCAGCGAGCGGGGGCTACTCTTCATTGCGGTGCGCAGGTTTCTCGTTGTGGTGGCTTCTCTTGTTGCGGCTTCTAGGCGCGCAGACTTCAGTAGTTGTGGCACGTGAGCTCAGTAGTAGTTGTGGCTTGCGGCCTCTAGAGCACAAGCTCAGTAGTTGTGGCGCACGGGCTTAGTTGCTCCGCGGCATGTGGAATCTTCCTGGGCCAGGGCTCGAACTCGTGTGCCCCGCATTGGCAGGCGGATTCTTAACCACTGCGCCACCAGGGAAGCCCTATTTATCCATTCTAAATGTAATAGTTTGCATCTACCAACCCCAAACTCCCAGTCTATCCCTCTCCCCAACCCCCACTTGGCAACCACAAGTCTGTTCTCTATGTCTGTGAGTCTGTTTCTGTTTTATAGATAAGTTCATTTGTGTCATACTTTAGATTCCACATGTAAGTGATATCATATGGTATTTGTCGTTCTCTGTCTGACTTCACTTAGAATGATAATCTCTAGGTCCACCCATGTTGCTACAAATGACATTATTTCATTCTTTTTTATGGCTGAGTGATATTCCACTGTATAAGTGTATCACATCTTCTTTATCCATTCATCTGTCAGTGGACACAGGTCCCTATTCCCAGCACCACTTGCTGAAGAGACTGTCTTTTTCCCATTGTATATTCTTGCCTCCTTTCTCTAAGATTAATTGACTGTAGGTGTGTGTGTTTCTTTCTGGGCTATCTATTTGTTCCATTGATCCATACATCTGTTTTTGTCCCAATACCACTCTGTTTTGATCACTGTTGCTTTGTAGTATGGTCTGAAGTCTGGGAGGCTTATGCCTCCTGCTTTGTTCTTTTTCCTCAGGATTGCTTTGGCAATTCTGGGTCTTTTATGGTTCCATATAAATTTTAGGATTGTTTTTTCTAGTTCTGTGAAAAACATCATGGGTAATTTGATAGGGATCACATTAAATCTGTAGATTGCTTTGAGTAGTATAGCCATTTTGACACTATTAATTCTTCCAGTCCAAGAACATGGGATATCTTCCCATTTCTTTGAATTATCTTCAGTTTCCTTTATCAGTGATTCATAGTTCTCAGCATATAAGTCTGTCACCTCCTTGGTCAGGTTTATTCCTAAGTTTTTTCTTTTTATGGGATTTTTAAAGGGATTGCTTTTTTACTTTCTCTTTCTGATATTTCATTGTTAGTATAAGGAATACAATAGATTTCTGTATGTTAATCTTGTATCCTGCTACCTTGCTGAATTTGTTTATCAGTTCTAGTAGTTTTTGCGTGGAGTCTTTAGGGTTTTCTATATATAGTGTCATGTCATTTGCATATAATGACAATTTTACCTCTTCCCTTCCAATTTGGATATGTTTTATTTCTTTTTGTTGTCTGATTGCTGTTGCTAGGACTTCTAATACTATGTTGAATAGAAGTGGTGAGAGTGAGCATCCTTGTCTTGTTCCAGATTTTGGCAGGAAGGCTTTCAGCTTTTCACCATTGAGTATTATGTTGGCTATGGGTTTGTCATAAATAGCTTTTATTATGTTGAGATATGTTCCCTGTACAGTAAGTCCCCTACATACAAACCTTCAAGTTGTGAACTTTCAAAGATGTGAACGTGCATTTGCGTGTCCAATCACATAAGTTAGTTCACATGTTTGGCATACTTTGTCATGCATGTGCATCCTCTACAAATGGTTGTGCTTTTGTGCACTTTACTGTACAGTACTGTATGGAGTATAGTAGTACAGTAGCTTTATTTCAAGCCCAGGATGTCTGGAAGCAACCGTAAAAACGGCGGTGTGTAGCTGGTACTGCTAAAAAGCGCCAAGCGATAACGATGGAAACAAAAGTGAAAATAATTGAGAGGGTGGAGTGACAAGAGGAAGAAGAAGTAACTGAAGAACCGAAGAGATTCATGATGAAGGAAATGGCGAGGGCATTTTCTTTATTTGAGGAGACACTGTTAGTTTTTGAGGCACAGGACCCGAACGTAGAACGGTGCACGAGGGTTGTAGCCGCCGTTCAGAATGCAATCCAGTGCTACCGTGTCATCTATGATGAGAAAAAAAGAGCTGCTACCCAGACATCACTGGATTGTTTTTTCAAGAGGGTAGACAGAATTGAATCCAGGAAGGAACCAGAGCCTGTGCCATCAACGTCAGGCGCAGTGAAGTTGCAGCTTGCCCTCCGTCTCCTATGGCTGACTATCCTTCAGCTCTACCGTCTCCTACCTCCTCTCCCCACTCCAGTCAGGAACTCTTCTTGCCTGTTCACTGGATGCCAGCCCCTGGATGCCAGCTGTTGTACTGGACTACTGTACTTTTCAAGGGACTGTACTGTAATATTAAAAATGTTTTCTTTATTATTTGTTTTTTTATGTATTATTTGTGTGAAAAGTATTATAAACCTATTACAGTACAGTACTATATAGCCGATTGTGTTAGTTGGGTACCTAGGCTAACTTTGTTGGACTTACAAACAAATTGGACTTAAGAAGGCGCTCTCGGGATGGAACTCGTTCGTATGTAGGGGGCTTACTGTATACCCACTTTGGTAAGAGTTTCTATCATTAATTGATGTTGAATTTTATCAGAAGCTTTTTCTGCATCTATTGAGATGATCATGTGGTTTTTGTCTTTTCTTTTGTTGACGTGGTGTGTCACATTGATCGATTTGCGTATGTTGAACTGTCCTTGTGACCCTGGGATGAATCTATCATGATCGTGGTGTATGATCCTCTTTATGTGTTGTTGGATTCGGTTTGCTAACATTTTGTTGAGAATTTTTGCATCTATATTCATTAAAGATATTGGCCTATAATTTTCTCTTTTGGTAATGTCTTTGGTTTTAGTATCAGGGTGATGGTGGCTTCATAGAATGACTTTGGGAATGTTCCTTCCTCTTCAATCTTAGGGAGTTTTTTTAAAATTACAGATTCTATTTCACTTCTAGTGATTGGTCTGTTCAAATGATCTATTTCTTCTTTTTTTAAAATTTATTTATTTTTATTTTTGGCTGTGTTGGGTCTTCGTTTCTGTGCAAGGGCTTTCTCTAGTTGTGGCAAGTGGGGGCCACTCTTCATCGTGGTGCGCGGGCCTCTTGTGGCGGAGCACAGGCTCCAGATGCACAGGCTCAGTAGTTGTGGCTCACGGGCCTAGTTGCTCCACGGCATGTGGGATCTTCCCAGACCAGGGCTCGAACCCATGTCCCCTGCATTAGCAGGCAGATTCTCAACCACTGCGCCACCAGGGAAGCCTGATCTATTTCTTCTTGATTCGGTTTTCATGGGATGTATGCTTCTAGAAACTTGTTCATTTCTTCTAGTTTGTCCTATTTGTTGGCATATAATTGTTCATAGTATTCTCTTATGGTTTTTTGTATTTCTGCAGTGTTGGTTGTTATTTCTCCTCCTTCATTTCTTATTGTGTTTGTTTGGGTCCTCTCTCTTTTCTTCTTGGTGAGCCTGGCCAGAGGTTTGTAAATTTTGTTTACCCTTTCAAAGAACCAGTTCTTGATTTTATTGATTTTTTCTATTGTTTCTTAAATCTGTACTTTATTTATTTCCTGATTGTTATTATTTCCTTCCTTCTGCTGACTTTAGGTTTTATTTGTTTTTGTTTTTCTAATTCTTTTAGGTGGTAGGTTAGGTAGTTTATTTGAGATTTTTCCTGTTTTTTGAGGAAGGCCTATATCGCAATGAGCTTCCCTCCAAGGACTGCTTTTGCTGCATCCCATAGATTTTGTATGGTTGTGTTTTCATTGTCATTTGTCTCAAGGTATTTTTTAATTTCTTCTTTGATTTCATCATTGACCCATTCGTTTTTTAGTAGCACGTTGTTTAGTCTCCATGTAATCGTTTATTTCTTGTTTCTCTTTCTATGGTTGATTTCTAGTTTCATGCTCTTGTGGTCAGAAAAGATGCTTGAAATAATTTCTATCCTCTTAAATTTGTTGAGGCTTGCTTTGTGTCCTAGTATGAGGAAGTATGACCATATCTTAATTAATTATATCTGCAATGACCTCATTTCCACATAAGGTCACATAATGAGGTACTGGAGATTGGGACTTCAACATTTGAATTTTGAGGGGACACAATTCAATTCATGACAGTGGGCCCTTAAAAAATTGGAAAATTTTAGAGGTAAGCATAACCTTCTTTTTGTGTCAGTTTTGGTAGATTGTGGGTTGATGTCCTATTGTTTGGGGAAATTTTCAGGCATTATCTCTTCAGACATTACTTCTCCATTCTTTCTCTCTTCTCCTCTGGGACTCTACATATGTGCATTTTTTACTCTTTCCCCACCTATTATACTATTTCCTCTATCCATTCTTTTTTTCCCTTTGTAAGTTTGGATATTTTCTATTGACCTTTCAGTTCACTAATCCTTTCTTCTGACTTGTCTAATTGGCTCTTAAACCCATCTATTGAATTTTTAGTTTCAGTTAATTGTATTTTTCCATTCAAGATGCTCAGTTTGATTCTTTTTATAGAATTCAATTCTCTGGGAAATCTCCATATTATCTTCCATGTTTCTCCATTTCCCTCTGCATTTTGCTTAACATATCAATCATTTATTTTAAAGTGCTTTTTTTGCTATCTCCCATCTTTGAGTCACTTTTAGGTCTGTTTCTGTCATCTCATTTTTCCTCTTGGTTTTCAGTCATATAGTTCTGTCTTTTGAAATGCCTAGCAATTTCTAACTGACAGCTTGCGTATTAAAAGACCATAGAGGTTCTGGGTGATGTTATCTTCTTACAGGAAGATAGAGTCCACAGATCAAGTGGGGCCAATTACGTTCAACCCTTGGGGCAGAGCCCAGAGCCTGCGGTTTTGCCAAGGCTCCTCCCCCTGGTAGGTCCTAAATGCTGATTCTTGTTTCCTCAGCACAGCCTCTCTAAATCCCACAGCTGTAACTCTTCCCTCACAGCCGCAGGGTCTCCCTTCACATTTATTTTTGCATTCTGGCTCAGTTATTTAAAAGTATTTTATCTGGCAGTTTTATGTGTTAAGAGTAGGAGTCAGGATCTCGGGTCAGTCGGTCCGCCATCCTGATGGGAAGTCCTCTGAAGGCATTTAAGCAGGGACATGCCATCGTCTCCTTGTCTGTGGTGCCGAGGATGGTTTGGGTCTGCTCAGAGGTGGTCATGGCCTTGACTCGAGAGAAGGGCATAGGTGAGAGAGGCACTTGGAAGATACCACCCAAAATGCCCCAGGGTCATCATAGCAGTTGCGGTGGAGAGGAGGATTCTGAACCTGGTGCTAGAGCCCTCCCACATCGGGGAAGCTGCTGGATACCAGCGAAAAGCAGACCAGAGTTGGATGAAGGAGAGGAGAGGGCACAGGCTTCAAAGGAGGAAGTTGCTGCACAAGAGCCTGAAGGTTTGCGGGGGTGGACATGTGGGTGACCTTGTGAACTGGGTCCCGGGGGATGAGGGCCCACGGGGAGAAGAGGCCTTCTTTACTAGTGAAGGTGGGAGTTGAGAAGTTGTGGGTGTGCGTGTGTGTGTGTGTTTGTGGTGGGTGGTTTGCATCTGGGGAGTTCTGAAAGGTCTCCAGTGCCTGATGAGCCTGAGACGAAGAAGACACTCAGGAACACAGAAGGTTTGGCGGCAGACGGGCCAAGCCATGCTGCTGCCCGGGGTGCAGCATCTGGGCCCCGATGGGGAAGGGCTGCCTTGGGAGCTACAGCCCCGGGACCAGGCCTGCACCCATGCCTCCCCTCCCAAGCACCCTCTGCTCCCCAGGCCCGGCCCTCCCTGCCACCCCGTCACTGTGGTCCTCGCCGATTGTCCTGCCTTTATTCAAACCACTTCTGGGCTCTTCCCTGGAAAACTCCAGTGGCTCGTCACTACCTGAGAAATAGAATTCAGACTCGAGCTTTACATGCACAGCTGTCACACCCGACCTCGATCCCTCAACTCTCCCACATCCTCTTTCTTCCACCTGGCTCCCCCAGGTGGGGCTCCATGCATTTACTGGGCTTTCAGTTTTGCTGCCTGCACTCCTGAACTGCCCCCTGCTGATGCTGATGCTGATGCTGAGCCACAGTCCAGAAGTCTGCAGCCTTCTCTGCCCGCCTCGTGGGGCAGTTGGTGCCTCTGCGGCTCGTGCTACGTAGAGTTCATCCGCTCATTGCACGGTCGACACCAGTGGCGCGCCCGCTCTGGACTAGACGCTGGCCTGGGTGTTCAAATGCACAGGTCACAGTCCCTGTCCTGAAGGCACTTCCAGCTCTGAGATGCTGACGGTAGCCCTGGTTAGCAGGGCAGGTGGCACAAGGCATCTGTGGGCGTGCTGAGTGAGCTGGGGTCCTGGGCTGGCCTCTCACCGTGGTTTTCAGCAGGCACCAGTGATGGTGTTGCTTTTTTTGCAGGGCAGGGAATGTGACAGAGACTTTGTGTCGTTTACTCTTTTTTTTTCTTTATAAATTTATTGATTTTAGGCTGCGTTGGGTCTTTGTTGCTGCGCGCGGGCTTTCTCTAGTTGCGGGGAGTGGGGGCTACTCTTTGTTGTGGTGCGTGGGCTTCTCATTGCAGTGGCTTTTCTTTTTTGTGGAGCATGGGCTCTAGGTACATGAGCTTCAGTACTTGCAGCACATGGGCTCAGCAGTTGTGGCTCATGGGCTCTAGAGCGCAGGCTTAGAAGCTGTGGCGCGTGGGCTTAGTTGTCTCACGGCATGTGGGATCTTCCTGGCCCAGGGCTCGAACCCATGTCCCCTTCATTGACAGGCGGATTCTTAACCACTGAGCCATCAGGGGAGTCCTGTGTCGTTTAATCTTGAAGACAAGAATGGACTTAATGATTACTCATGTAAATAAACACTTTTGATTGAAGAATAAATTAGTCCTCCTCATATAGTGGCCTTAGTATAGTGAGCTGTGTCAAGGCTCCAGAGGAAGCCCACAGGGCACCCTGTGGCTGAACAGGTCAGGCTTACTGCTCACTGCGGCAAGCGGGGGGACCACAGGAAGGGGGACTGTAAGGATTTCCTGTGGGACTTGGCTTGTTTGGGTGAATTGGGGTGGGCCTAAAGAAGCAGTGCTTTGCTTGGGATTCCAGGCTGTCCGGAAGGGAGTCATCCTGTGACTGGGTATCTCAACACCTCTTCTTTGGAAGGGGGACGGGGACTAGGGGCCGGCTAAAGCTGTCCATTCTGAAGAGCCAACAGCTGCTCAGATTAGGCAGGACAGGATGCACGCAGTAGGTCTTCTTTATGGCTTGGACAATGCCTGCCTCTGGTCTGTGTTCAGACATGATTACAGAAGAGTCCTCTCCTCTTGACCCAGTCCGGCACAGAGGGGCCTTGTCTGATGCAGATCTGCATGTGAAATTGCATATTCTAAACAGGAGACCACCAGGGCCTGTATCTGAGTGCGCCAGGCTGGCCCCTACAACACCAGGGCCTTGCTGATAGGACCAGGCCAGCTCCTGGATGTTGGGGGCTGCTGCTTTCCTCACCTGAACAATCTCCCCTGCTGACCTCACAACTGCTGTGGCTCCTTCTACATACTCATCCACCCGGTCAGATCACAAGCTGTCCTTTTTCTCCTTTCCAGGAGGACACAGCAGACAGCAGGCCAAAGTCCATTGGCAGAGATGCCCTGCCCGCCTCAACCAGGCCCATCCTGAGCCCTCTGTGGCACTGCCAGCTGCCCCAGCCCCGAGCCCCACCTGATCTGCTCCTCTCTGCACATCTCATCTGCTTCCTCCCTGCTTTCTTCACCTGTTGGCATCACCCCTTCTCCTGGACATTCTCTTGCCGGACGCAGCTTCCTGAACCCACAGCCAGCTGTGGCTGCTGCCAGAGTCCCCTTCACCGGCAGGACAGGTCCAAGCCCTCACCCATGTGCAGCCCTGTCCTCCCCTCCCGTGGTGGCCTCTGCTCTGCGTGCATCCCCTGGCTTCCCGGCCCCGCCCTGGCCCACATCTCCAGCCCCTGGTCGTCCCCGGGAGCCTCCCCCAAGGATTAGCTCAGCCAAGAGTTTGTCCTCCGTGAATTCCCTGAGAAAACACTGTCCCTGCACATTTCGCTTGGCATTTATCCCTGAGCTGCTTCTCTTGCCTCTGCTGGTGTTCTCTTCAACCACCTGAATGCTCCGTGTTTTCTCCCGTGTGGAATCCTCACGGGTGTGTGGGCTACCACGGAGCAGGTTTCCGTGCGCTTGGAGCGCCTGCAGGCAGGGTACCTTGGATGAGGAGCCGCACCTGCTCGAGGAGAGGTGGGGAAGGGGAGCCGCGTCGCCTGCCCGGCGCTCGGCAGGCGAACAAAGCAGAGGGACTGAGGGTAGCCGTGTAGCGTGAGGTGGTCTCCAGGAAGGGCCCAGGTGGCTGGGAAGGCGGTGTGCATCGGGCCTGGGGAAGTGGGGCCCGCCTGTGGCTCAGGCCGAGCAAGGCCAGGTCTTGGGTTGAGGAGCTCGGGGACAGCGGAAGGCCAACTCAAGCAGCAAGAGCCACAGGGGAGGACGCGCAGGACCAGCTGAGGCTGAGGGCCACGGCAGGGTGGGGCCTGGAGAGCTGCGGAAGGTGCCAAAGGCAGGCCAGGGGCCCTCAGAGTCTCCGTCCAGCTCTCCCCTGGGGGCTCCGGTGTGCAGGTTTCTCGGGGGGGAGGGGGCAGGGGTGCGGACGGCCTTCGTCTGAGCCAGGCCTGGGCCACGTGTCAGGTGCCCGCTGATGGGCTCCCTGGGGGCCCTTCAGAGCCAGAGGAGCAGGACGGCCCTGCCTGGGGGCGGTCAGTGACCTATGCCGCTGCCCATCAGGCCCGAGGCGAGACGATGAGGGTGTCGCAGCCCCCGCCCCCCCATCATGCCGTGCAGTTCCCAGGCACGAGTGGCAGACACCGTGTGACCCAGGCACCACGTGTAACCACCGGGAGCCTTGGGGTCCCCGTCCATCAGCTGGGAATCCCGGCATACAGCTCGTGACGTGGCTGGGAAGATTGCAAAAGCGGAGGTGGAAGCACCGAGAGAGAAAGATTAGCTGCTGTCGTTAACCTCCACCCTGAGCCAAGCCCCACCGTCCACACCTGTCCTGCTCGATGCCTCACACTGGCAGTGCCTAGACCCCTCCCCACCTTGTGGAGGAAGCGGCAGTGACGAGAGTGAGGAAGGGAACACAGAGCGCGGAAGGTCCCATTTATTGTTTAAAGACAGCAGAATGAGAGGAAGGCGCCCTCCTCCCCTGAAACATACCCGGCCTCTCTGCCCTCAGGGCTCAGCACAGGGACGAGACCCTCACACCCCGCAGGTCCCCAGAGGGCAGCACTCTAGTGTGGGGCTGGGGAGGGGAAAGGGATACTTTATGCCAGGCGGGGGAGCTGGGACAGGAGGGGAGACGTGCACCCTCAGTTCTTGGCTCCGTCCCTCTCCCCTGGGACCTGGTGTTGCCCACAGACCTGGGGTGGGCTGGCAGACAGGGCTCATGCAACACTGAGTGGGCAGGAGGTGGCATGGAAACCCGGCCCCCCTGCCCTTTGGCAGGGCGGGAGGGCTAGAAGGGGCCATGCTGGCCACAGCGGGTCCGAACAGAAGTGTCTGCAGTGTACACACAGGAGGCTTGGAGAGGGGCTCCCTCTGTCCCAGGCTGCGCACAGGGATGAGAGAGGGGAGGTACAGAGGAACTGCCACGCTGGGGGCAGGGTCCAGGCCAGCCAGGCCACCTGAGTGGGGCCCCGCATGTGCCAGGGGCGCGGGCTACTCCTTGGCGCGGCCGATGATGGTAAGGATGTACAGGAAGATGTTGATGATGTCCGTGTACAGGTTCAGCGCGGCGAACACATACTCCTCTGGGCTCAGGGACAGCTGCTTGTTCCCCAGCAGCAGCTGGGTGTCCACTGCCAGGAACTGGGGGTGGCGGCGGGGTCACGTTGACAGACACCCCCCCGCCCAGTGTCCCGCCCACGCTGCCCCCCGCCGTCACTCACGCAGGTGAAGAGCAGAGCGCCGAGCGAGGCGTACACGATCTCCAGGATGCGGCTCCGGACGAAGATGCAGAGGACGGCGAAGCTGAGGAGCACCACCGTGCTGACCAGGAGCACGCCCACGCACGAGGTGAAGTCGTGGCGGGTCTGAGGGCACAGGGGCACACGGGGCCTGGGTGCCGCAGCCCTGGAAGGCCTCTGGGCCCTCGGCGGCCCTGCCTCGGGGGGCCCCTTACCTGCATGGAGAAGATGACCACCGTGAAGCAGACGGTCGTGGTGATGCCTACGGCCATGATGACCGCCTCAGTGTTGTAGAAGCTGGCGATCACGCCCACCATGTAGGACAGGCTGACGGTCAGGATGGACTGAGGGAAGACGAGCCTTGAGCGTGTGCGGCCGCTGCCCCACCCCCACCCCCGGCCCCCTCTGGCACTCCAAGGTGTGAGCCACGGGGTGTGAAGGCCTGGCTCTGCGGGTTACCAGTGCAACGAGGTTCCAGGGGTGCTTTCGCCGGAAGTCCCCACAGCAGCTGAGGACAATGAGGGAGATGAAGAAGACGGCGTAGGAGACATAGTAGGTCCAGACGTTCTCCCGGACAAAGCCCTTCACCTCCCCGACGAAGGTGAACACGGCCACGGTGGACAGAGTCACGGACAGCTGCAGGGTCAGCACCAGGAACACCTGGGGAGGGAGGCGGCTCAGAGCTCCGGCCAGCACAGCTGCCCACGCCCTCCCCAGCCCTTGTGGCCCACCTTCCGGATGAAGGCCTGCCGGATGCTCTTGTCATCCCAGTTGGTGGCAGGGAAGTCCTGGTTGTCGTAGTAAGATGGGGGACCCTCCTCGTGATAGTTCCCATGCTGAGGTGCTGAGGGGCAGGACGGGCTGGGTCAGCACCCCTCACTGGCGCCAGGAGCCCCTGCCCTCCCCTGCCCCTGCCCCACTACTCACTGCCAGAATCCTGTGCCGGGAAGGCCTGTGGTTGTCCGTAGGGGTTGGGGGGAAAGGGGCTCTGTGGATACGGTCCCTGAGGGTAGCCCCCTTGGGGGTAGGGGCCCTGAGGGTAGCCTCCTGGGGGGTAGGGGCCCTGGGGGTAGCCTCCTGGGGGGTAGGGACCCTGAGGGTAGCCCCCCTGGGGGTAGGAGCTGGAGCCCTGGGGATACCCTGGCTGGCCATAGGGGGAAGGCTGGAACGGGGGCTGTGGGTAAGGGGCCCCTGGGTAGGGAGGCAAGGAGGGCTGGGGCCCCCCAGGATATCCAGGGTTGGGGGGAGGATAGCTGTCCCCGGACACCAAGAAACTCTTTTCATGGGACATGGCCTCAGGTTCTGTGGTCTCCCCCTAGAGGACAGAGAGAGAAAGGTTAGCCCTGAGGTGACAGGAACCAGCCAGGGGCCTCGCCACCTGCTACCGGGAAACGGGACGGAAGGAGGGGGTTTCGTGACCTTTGCCCCAGGGCTGTCCGGAGCCCGAGCTGGGGGGCCAGGAGAGGCGGGTGGGTATCGGGTGGCCGGGCGTGTGGCTTCAGGAGGGGCCGCTACAGGCCGACCCCAAAGATGGAGGAGGGGATGGACGAGGGGATGACTTTGGCTGCCTCAGAATTTTGGGCTTCTGCCGTTTCTTGCAAGCAACTGGAGGGGCCGTCTCACCGCTGCTGGCCTCTCCGGGTCAGAGCTCAGCGCGGGTCGGGGCTGGGGGCGCGGTCGGGGTGGTGCGGGGGTGTGCCCGGACCCTCCCCTTCACATCCCGCCCCTTAAGCAGCTTTAAGGGGCCAGAGCCGGAGGCTATTTCTATCCCAGGAAATCCCCACGCCATCTGTGACCAGCCAGAGCCCTGACCCCCCTCCAAGAGCAGGGCCCGAGCGCCCCTCGGTCCCGGGGTAGGGCCAGCAGGCCTGGATCGGCTGCCGGGGTGCCTGCCAGCGGGGTACACCAGGAACAACGGGTTGCGGGGGGTGGGGCGGTGGGGGAGGGAAGCGACCAGAGGGCGTGCGGGGGAACAAAGCGGACGTGGGGGCGAGGCGAGTGGGGGCGGCGGCCACGGAACCCGCACCGAGGGGGGGGGTGGGCCCTCCTGCCCGTTCGGGGGGCGCTCAGACCGCCCGTCCGGCTGTCGCCGCAGTGCGCCGCCCCCGCCCGCCCTGGGCCCTCCGGCTCCCCGGCCCCGCCGCCCCCGCCCCCTGGCCCCCGCGGTCCACGCGCCCGCCCGGACCGACCGACTGACCCACCGCAACGCCTGTCTGCTGCGCAGGGCCCGCGCGGGGGCGGCAGTTGCCGGCCGGCTGAGCGAGTAGACACGCTGCCGGGCTTGGGCCGGGGACTCACCAGTCGCGCGAGTCGCCTCAGGCCTGTGCGCCCGGTGTCCGCTGCGCGGCCGCGCGGTCGACGGCCGCTGTGCCCGCGGCCGCACCCGCACCCGCTCCGCGGCCGGCTGGGCTGGGCCTGCGCCTGCGGCTCCGGAGACGCAGCGGGGCCTTGTGACGGGGCGGGGCCGGCGGCGCGGGGGCGGGGCCGTGGGCTGGGCTCCGCGGGGAACGCGGGGGCTTCTCCCGGATGGACCCTACCCGACTGGGTTCCCCTGCTGGCTTCTTTCCGAGCTCCAGGCCCGAGCCCCGCGTCCCGTCCTGTCCGTTGAGGGGTGGCCTTGGGCCGTGAGGGCTGTAGACCTCTGGAGGCTGAGACCTAGCCTCTCCAATTTGGGTCAGGGAATTTTGAGAAATTTATTCCTAAATCTGGGATTTGCTAAGTCTGACAAGCACTCTCCATCCCTCTTTGGCCTTAAAACTCCGCTTCCCCTTTCATCCAAGTCTGTTCCAAATCAAGAGGCCTAATTGTTTAAATGCTCTATCCTCTCTAGGAAACTGGTCCAGGTCCCTACTAGACCAGTTATCCTTACTTGTCTTGATCACAGTACCACAAGCTGTAAGGGTGGCATTCTTAGCCCTGTTTCGCTGCTAAGGGGCTGAGGCTTAGAGATGCTCCAGGACTGGAGGCCAAGTTAAATTCCCTCGGCTTCAGCGGTCCTGAGGAAGTGCTGCCTGCCACCTCCAGGGACATCCCTGCCAGCAGGAGTGCCTCTCCACCTGGGGCCTAGGAATCTTATTGTCCTTTCCAGCCTTTTGGATAGTGGCCTCTCCCAGGCCCAGCAGTGATTGGGAAGAGGCTCTGTCCCGTGCAGCTGGTGTGCTGGTTCATCGTTGAACGGCGGGCCCCAGGGATGGGAAACCCTGATCTGTACCTTTGCACTTGTCCTTCATATCAAAACCCCATCGTGGCTGATTTCAAGCGACCACCAGTTTAACAACTGATTCACAAAGATTCCTGAAAATTGAACAACGTAGTCACGATGTGAGTTGCTCCAGCACACTGCTGCCTGCGGTAGCAGGGATTGGTGTAATAAGTAAGTTATACAGTATGTTAGAAGATGATGAGTTCCATGAGAGGAGAAAATGTAGAGCAGGCAGGGAGGACTTCAGGTTTTGTACAACTAGAAGCTCATACAGTTGGACGGGTCTTTTTTAAGAAAAATAATTACAAATGACAAATGTTAAGTTGAGGCCAGGGCCCTAGGAGGGGCCCGTGCAAGTCATAGTTCCTTGAAGAATTTTAGGTTCAACTTGAATCTGCCACCAAGAACCTGGTAAGGTGAATCAGGCCATGTGGCTCTGTAGGAGAGGCTGGTCTGGGAAGAGGGAAGGGCCAGCAAGGGCATCGGGGAGGGAGGGTCTGCTGCACCGGATGATGGAGGATGGGGGATGCAGGGGGGATGTGGCAGAAGGGACTGGGGCCCGGTCAGTCCAGCCTGGCAGGTCCTCCAAAGGACTTTGGCTTTACTGTGGACCCAGCTGTAGCGGCTGTCGGTGCCACTTATAAGGCTCACCCTGCCCTCTGTTGAGGATGGACAGTGCGAGTGGGCAGGAGTGGCAGAGAGAGAGATCAGTTAAGAGGTCAGAGTAGTGATCCAGGCAAGAGATGATGGAGGCTCAGATCAGGGTGGGGGCAGCCAGGGTGCTGGGTGTACAGCTCGGGGCACACACTGGACAGGTCCTCAATTCCTTGGAGAAGTAGCAGGGCCGGAGGCTGGGTTTTAGTGGTTGAGGGATAAGTGGGAGGTGCGAGATGGAGAGCAGTGGGGGGCACAACTCTCTGAGAGGCTGGAAGCCAATGGAGCACAGGCGGGGGGTGGGGGTACTCGGCTGCAGCAAGAGGGACTGTGGATTGTAAAGGTGCAGCCGAGCGTGAGGCTCCGCGCCCCCTCTGTCATGGGCATGTGCTGCAGCAGGCCCGTGAGCACAGCACCAGCCCCTTCTGGGGTCAGCCTTGGTGCCGCCGCCACCTCCAAGGACAGCATAGGCTGGGGAGGCGGGGAGGAAGCTTTCGTAGGTCAGGAGTGGGAGCTGCCGACCCACCCTCGCGGGGTGGGAGGTCGGTCCCCTGTATGTTGTTTAAGGGTGAGTGCGGGTGCCGTCGCCCAGGTTGCTGGGGAGAGTTGAAAGCCAGCCTTAGCCAGGCCGGCCAGAGCCCCAAGGTGTGCGTGCAGTGGGGGAGGGTAACACGGAGGCTTGAGATCTTGAGTGGAGGTCGATGATTCGAGACCGCCGTGTGGATTTACCAGCGAGGGCGACTGGCCGTACTGAGGTTCACAGGGCAGGGCCCGTGGGAGTGGAGGACCGCGAGCCGACACGCCCCCCCACCCTGCCAGCCACTGGGCTGAGGTCAGAGAGGTAGGGCGGGTGGGCTGGGCAGAGGGCTGAGGAGATGGGGGCAGGGCTGGAAAGTTCTGCAGGAGGGGCCTGAGAAGGGAAGCACCTAAGAGGCAGCCACTCCCCTCCCTCCCTCTGACGGTTTCACTTTTGTTTTCTCGTCACAGCCCTTCGGCCTCCGGGCAAAGGGGAAGGAGTCCGGCTGAAGACCTAGGCCGCGGTGGCCCAGGCAGCTGGGGGAGCGTGAGTGCGGGATGTGGGCCAGCCCCACAGTGAGGGGGGTGCCAGGGAACGCTGCCCAGGGGCCTGCGAGGGGTGAGGCGGGGCTGTGGGCTGCTACCCCACCTGCTCCTCCGGCCCAGGCTGTGATGATGGGCGAGGAAGAGGCGGAGCTGGGGGCAGCCGTGGAGCTCAGAGGCCTGCCCCCCGACATCCCAGATGAGCTGCTCACGCTCTACTTCGAGAACCGTCGAAGCTCTGGGGGTGGACCTGTGTCGAGTTGGCAGAGACTTGGCCGCGGGGGCGTCCTCACCTTCCAGGAGGCTGCAGGTGAGGGGACCCACGCAAAGGGGCAGCCTGGGCGCCCATCGGCCGCCGACCCTGACACCCCCTCCCCCTGCCTGCAGATGCAGCGAGGGTCTTGGCCCGGGAGCACACTCTGCACGGCGCTCGGCTGAGCCTGCAGCCAGCCCCACCACGCGCCCCTTCGCGCCTACTGCTCCAAGGACTGCCTGCTGGCACGGGACCCCAGCACCTGGAGCAGTACGTCCAAGCCCTGCTTTGTGCCGCAGGACAGCCAGTGCAGCCGTGCCATGCCCTGGCCAGTCCCCGACCAGACCGGGCCCTGGTGCAGCTGCCCAAGCCCCTTTCAGAGGCCGGTGAGAGACGGGATTGGGGCAGACATGCTTTTCAGGGGAGATGCCCTGAGCTGACTTGCACCCTCCCCACAGAAGCCCGCGTCCTGGAGGAGCACGCCCAGGCCCTGGGCCTGGAGGGGGCTGAGGTCTCCCTGGCCTGGGTGCCCCAGGCCCGGGCGGTGCGTGTCGTGGGGGCCACCCCCCCTGCGGACCTGATGCTGCTGGAGCTGTACCTGGAGAATGAGCGCCGCAGTGGCGGGGGGCCCCTGGAGGGCGTGCGCAGCCTGCCAGGGCACCTGGGCACCATCGCTTCCTTCCGGCAGTGGCAGGGTGAGTGGGGCTGGACAGGGCGGCCCGCCCCCCCATGCCTTGGAGCCCTGACGACTTCTGTCCTTTCCTTTCCTCCAAGTGGCCGAACGGGTGCTGCAGCGGGCCCACCAGCTGCAGGGTTCAGAGCTGAGCCTTGTCCCCCACTACGATGTCCTGGAGCCCGAGGAGCTCAGCGAGCGCACCAGTGGAGGGGGCCGCTTGGCCGAGTTGGGGCCTGCGGCCCCCAAGCATGCTGTCCTAGAGGCTGGAGGGCCAGCAAAGGCACAGAATTGTACGGGGAATGTGACATTGGGCTCTGAGGAGGCACCGGGGCAAGCAGGAGCCTCGCTGAGGACGGGGCCTCTCTGGGACAGGTCCTCTCTGGGACAGGCCAGGCCAGTCAGCTCCGGTCCCATGGGGTCTTCAGAACAGGAGGAGCTGGTGAGCCCAGGGCCTATGGGGTCTCCAGGCCCAGCGGAGATTGCCGTGGGGTCTCTGGAGCAGGTGGTGTCAGTGAGCCTGGACCCTGTGGGGTCACCGCGGCAGGAGGGCCTGGTGGAGACAGTGCTGCCGATGGAGCCAGGAGCAATGCGCTTCATTCAACTCTATCACGAGGACCTTCTTGCTGGCCTGGGAGACGTCGCCCTCTTCCCACTCGAGGGATCAGATGTGACTGGATTTCGGGTAAGCGACCCCTGAGGATTCCTCACCTCTACTACTGGGGGCTCTGGGTGCCTCTCCTGTGCCCTAAGCCTGCCAACTGCTCCTCCTCACCCCGCCCCGTGGTCCTGCAGCTCTGCGGAGCCCTGGCCCCATGCCAGGCAGCCGAGGAGTTTCTGCAAAGTCTGCTGGGCAGCGTTAGCTGTCACTTGCTGAGCCTGAAGCACCCAGGCAGTGCCAGGTTCCTGCTGAGCCCAGACGGGCAGCACCTTCTGCGGGGGCTGGAGGCCCAGTTCCAGTGCGTCTTCGGGACAGAACGTCTGGCTAGGGCTGCCCTAGACGCAGACCCGGGAGAGGTAGACATGGAGCCCTCCCCTCCCCTCCCCTCCCCTCTTTCACTCCTCAGCCCCCCGTACCTCTTCTGCCCTTGTTCAGAGGCCTGGGAGGGGTATGTGTCTGGGGGGTATTGGCATTCTTTCCCAACAGGTGGACCCCACTGAGGCTCTACATGCCCTCCCTGGCTACTCCCACACCCCGTGGCCTCCAGACAATACAGACGGTGACCAGGAGAATATGAGCCTAGGTAGGGCTCCCTGGGGGCCCTGGCACATCCTGCGGCCCTTTCTTGGCCTCACGCTCTGCTGCTCTGCCCTGTGACTGTATACCCTCTAACCTCCTCTCTATCTTCCACCCGTCCCCTGACTAGTCCTCTCCTTCAGCCCCATTCTGGCTGGACTTGACCCCTGACCCGGTGCCTCTCCCTGTCCCCAGAGGAGGTCCGAGAGCTGCTGGCCGCCCTGGAGGGCCTGGACGGGGAAGACTGGCTGCCACTGGAGCTGGGGGAGGAGGAGCCTGAGAGGCAGCCAGAGGAGAAGACTCCCAGGGCTGGGGAGGGGCCCGTGGCCCCCAGCACCAGGGCGCCTGGGCGGCTGGAGGAGGAGGCCGAGCTGCAGCTGGCTCTCTGCCACTCACTGGAGCCACAAGGCCAGGTGGCCGGGCGGGAGGAGGCTGTGGCGCTGCAGTGGGCCCTGGCCCTCTCCCTGCAGAAGCCGCCCCCGCTGGAGGAAGAACAGGAGCTCCGGGGTGGGGGGCCTGGTAGCTGGGCCCAGCTGGAGGTGCATGCGGCCTTTGAGCAGGATATGGATGAGCTGGACCGGGCCCTAGAGGCGGCCTTGGAGGTGCACCTCCGGGAGGAGACGGTGGGGCCCCAGGGCTGCGTGCTGCCCGTGGAGCTGTGCGCCCGCCTGGAGCGGCGCCACGGCGTGAGCGTTGCCCTTCGTGGTGACCGCACCGTCTTCCGTGGCTTTGGGACCCAGCCCACCCGTGCGGCCCGCCACTTAGCAGCGCTGCGGGCTGGCCCCCGGGATCAGAGCTTGGCTTTTCCCTTGGCGGCTTCGGGCCCCACTCGTGAGTCTGCAGCCCGCACGGGGGAGGGCAGGGTGGACCGGTGCCCCAGGCGTGGCCCGCACCCCCTTTCTCCCTGTGTGTCAGTGCCACAGCAGAGGCCAAGGGAGCCCTTGGGCAGGCTGGAGCGTGTGGCCGAGAGCAGCAGTGAGTTCCAGACAGTAGTGCAGGCCTTCTGCGCCACACTGGACGCTGCCCACGGCAGGATCCGTGTTGTCCAGGTGAGTCCACGCCCTGCCTTGCCAGCCTCTGGCCTCCTGGGCTCCTGGCACCATCTTTGCCTCGCAGAGTCTGTGGGCTATCACTTGCCTATGTCAGGATCGGCTGGCCAGAAGCTGCCCAGCAGGCTGAAAGCTGTCGGGGGCAGGGGAGCACCAGGGCTCCGCAGCCCCGTTGCCTCCCCGAAGGGTGTTCACGAGTGTGCGGCCAGGGAGACAGAAGGTTGTAGAGCTTAGGGGGTCCCAGCACAGGTCCCCACTTCGCCGGTTGCAGCCCGATGCCGGCCACAGTTTCTTCCTCTAGAACATGGGGTGGTGATGCCACCTCGTGGCTGCTGTGAGGATGACTCATTCCACCAGTTGTTCTGGGTGCTGTTCTGGGGCCCGTCTGCCTCCCAAGGGGTCTGCTCCAGCAGGAAGAGGGCTGGCTGCAGCGAGGCAGCCTCCTCCTACGTTTTCTTTTTCTTTTTTTTTATTAGTTTCTGCTTTATAACAAAGTTATACATATACATATGTTCCCATATCTCTTCCCTCTTGCGTCTCCCTCCCTCCCACCCTCCCCATCCCACCCCTCTAGGTGGTCACAAAGCACCGAGCTGATCTCCCTGTGCTATGCGGCTGCTTCCCACTAGCTATGCATTTTACGTTTGGTAGTGTGTATATGTCCATGCCACTCTCTCGCTTTGTCACAGCTTACCCTTCCCCCTCCCCATGTCCTCAAGTCCGTTCTCAAGTAGGTCTGCGTAACAGGAATAAAGACACAGACCTTCTACATTTTCACTTGTTGAACGTGGCAACTCTGAGCACGGTTGGGTTGCGGGAAGGGCTGGGCACCACGGGTGGGGGACCCGAATGAAGCTCTGGGAGCCCCAGTGAGCCCTGGCCACGCAGGCGTGGGAAGCAGAGGTGGGGCGCTGGAGGCAGCGAGGGCCAGAGTGCCTGCAGGGCCAGAAGGAAGGACTGAGGAGGGGCTGTGTGCCAGGCAGGGGTGGAGAGTGACTGGGAGCTGAGAGCTGGGCCAGGCTGAAATGAGCTGGCTGCGGAAGCGAGGGGGCAGAGAGGAGCTGGAGCAGAGTGCAGGGCTGAGTGCTTCCAGCTCAGGGGAAGGAATCTCGGGGCTGTGGAGAGCTGGGCTCAGGGTGCGGGTGAAGCCAGGTGGCCCTCTTGACGCACCAACTTGTGGGTGGGCGGGCCTGGGGGCAGGGGGCGGTGAGCAGCAATAGCAACCCAGATCTGGTCAGATATGCAGACCCTCAGCCTTTCCCAGCCCGGGCCCAGTCCGCCACCAGTACCACCACCACCGCTTTCCCGGGGTGACCACTGTAACTCTGGGCGGACTTAGCAGCTGTCACTTGTGCACTTGGAGGGAGGAGGACGCCCCGCGCTCCTCCTGAGGCTCTGTTAGTCACGTGCGCTCGATTCTTCTAGCAGGACCTTTGTGACTTTACGTGGAGTCTTTTTTCCACTTAACGATTTTAGAGACTGTTTCTGGCCTCCCTGCATGGAAGATCAGGAGAATGGGCTTCCCTTCCCCCCTTTCACCTCCTCCTCCCTCTTCCATCTCACAGTTTGGCCAGTGACATTATTTTTAAGTTGGCAAGGTTGACAAACAAACGTCATCTTCTATTCTGCATGGCATGCTTCTATTGCAAGCAAGAAGCTCCATACTTGGGCCATAGGTTGATCGATATATAATGACAATGAAAAAATATTTACCACTGGACCAGAGAGGAAAGGGGGAAATGAAAAACCTAGTTATTTAAACCATGTTGCATGAAAGAGAATATTCTAGGATTCAATGACTAATGGCTCTTTTTTTTTTAATAGACTTATTTATTTTTTAGGCTGCGTTGGGTCTTTGTTGGTGTGTGCGTGGGCTTTCTGTAGTTGCAGCGAGCTGAGCCTACTCTTTGTTGCAGTGCATGGGCTTTTCATTGCGGTGGCTTCTCTTGTTGCGGAGCACAGGCTCTAGGCCTGCAGGCTTCAGTAGTTGTGGCATGTGAGCTTCCGTAGTTGTGGCTCGCGGGCTCTAGAGAGCAGGCTCAGTAGCTGTGGTGCATGGGCTTAGTTGCTCTGCAGCATGTGGGATCTTCCCAGACCAGGGCTTGAACCCGTGTCCCCTGCACTGGCAGCGGATTCTTAACCACTGTGCCACCAGGGAAGCCCAATTAATGGCTCTTGATTTTGTTTACTTTCTTCGTTTTTCTCTGTGGTGCTTGGCTGCTGGCTTACTCTTGGTGACCCTGTCACCTTTTTCTGTGTAGTAAAAGTATCTCCTTGAGCGAGTAGTCAACATTTTGGACTTTTAAATGTATTTTGCCTTTTGCAATTAGAAGTAATTTGCAACTATAATTTGATATTGGTATTTTTTTAAATACAAGATGCTATGTGTTTGTTAAGACATCTCTGTTCACTTCAGCACAGCTGGTTCTTGCACACCTTAATCTGTCCTCATTTTGTGCTCATCATTAATAGTTTGGCTGGATATAGGGTTCAAGATCAAAATATGTTTTCCTTCAGATCTTTGAGAGACTTAACACTTTTTCTTTCCTCCTTAAAATTTTTTGTTCTTGGAAAGGCAAGAAAAAAAAAATCCTTCTATGGTCTCTTAGCATCCAATATTGCTGGTGAGGACCCCAGTATGAAAACGTGAGGTTTTTTTCCATGTCTGTATGTCGACTTTGGTGTGTGTGTGTGTGTGTGTGTGTGCACGCGTGCGTCTGGACGCTTGTACACTTTTCTTACACTTTGAAGGTTGAAGTTTTCCCAGCAGGTAAGTGCCTTTCCACATTGTCTTTGGCATTTTATGGCAAGATCCTTTCCATCTGAAGATGCTGCCTTCAGCTCAGGCGAACTGTCTTCCATTAAGTCCTCACTTGCTCCCATCACCTGTTGGGTGTCTTCTTGTGGAGCTCCTATGACTCAGATCTTAGAGCTCCTCCCCCCCTCCCTCATCTGTCCTCTCACAGTTCCCAACTCTTTTCTTTAGCTCTGCACTGAGTCACTTCCTGAACTCCATCTTCATCAACTTCTTATTATCCACACCCACTGGATGCAGTTCAGCAATTCCATTCTTAATGTAAGAACTCTCTAATTTTCACTGTTTCTTTTTCACAGTAGGTCGTCTTGTTTCATGGATATGATATTCATTTGCATCCCTCTGAAGTGACTAGTTAGAATTTCTTTAGAAACTTTTTGGGTCCCTGAGTTGGCTCCTCTTCGGTTGACTACTGGGTTGGTCATCTTGGTCTCCCATCACTGAGAGGTCCGGGGCGTCTCCTGGCGTTGGGAGTGAAGTCCTGCGGGCAGTGCAGGCGGGGGGCTCAGCTTTTCTCTGCAGAGGCCTGGCTGTGGGTGCAGGGTTCTGGTGAGTGGATGGGTTGCCTACCTGCAGACCCCCCGGAAGCCCTCCAATGCCACTTGGGGCTCCGTGGAGGTGGCGAATGTCCGCCTAATGTCTGCTACTGGGCAGAGCATGACAGGAGCTGTGAGGTCTCCCCAGGCCCTGAACTCCTCAGCCCTGTGCCCTGTGGCCCAGGGGATACAACAGCCTGGTTGTGACCGAGGCCGCCCGCAGGTGGAGCGTGTGTCGCACCCGCTGCTGCAGCAGCAGTACGAACTGCACCGGGAGCGCCTGGAGCGGTGCTGTGACCGGCGGCCGGCCGAGCGGGTCCTGTACCACGGCACGTCGGTGGCCACCGTCCCGGACATCTGCGCGCACGGCTTCAACCGCAGCTTTTGCGGCCGCAACGGTGAGGCCTGGGGCCCTGAAGGGGCGCGGTCTCTGCCCACCGTAACCACCCTGACCCCCGTGCCTCCCCCGCGCAGGAACGCTCTACGGACAGGGCGTGTACTTCGCCAAGCACGCCTCCCTGTCGGTGCTGGACCGCTACTCGCCCCCCGACTCCGAGGGCCACAAGGCCGTGTTCGTGGCGCGGGTGCTGACCGGCGACTACGGGCAGGGCCGCCGCGGGCTGCGGGCACCCCCCCCGCGGCCCCCCGGCCACGCGCTCCTGCGCTACGACAGCGCGGTGGACTGCCTCCCCCGGCCCAGCATCTTCGTCATCTTTCACGACACCCAGGCGCTGCCCACCCACCTCATCACTTGCAAGCACATGTCCGGGTCTCCCCGTGGAGACCCCCCTGGGCTCTTGAGCAACTCCTCAGCCACCTAACCCTAGAGGCCCCGCCCCCTCGGCCCAGCCGCTGGCCTCCTGCTCCCCAGGCTCCCCGCTCCGCACAGCCCCACCGCCCCCTCCCCCGCCCGAGCTGCCCCCGGGGGCGCCCCTGCCTCCTGCAGTGGTGCCCATAGGGGCGGCCGGACGGGGAGGGCTTGGGCAGGGTTCCCCGCCCCCCCCACCCCCGGGCCGGCCCAGCCACCAGGGGTCAGCAGAGCCCAGGAGGAGGGGGGCCGGCCCTCGCCCGAGCGCGACTGTGTTGTTTGAATAAATGTGTACGTGAAACCAGGCGGGGGAAACCTGCGAGCTTCGGGTCCGACCTGTTTGGGGGGTGTGGCTAGGGGCGGGGGCCGCGGCGCAGAGTCCGCTGGTGCTTTGGGGCGGCCCTGGGCAGCCGGCAGAGACCGGACCCGGCGCGCACCCGAGCGACCCCGCGTCGCCTTAGTGTCACGCACGCTCGGCTCCCCTAACGACGTCTCCTTGCCGACCGCCCCGCCCTCTGCGCGCGGGGAGGGGGCCGTGCCGGGCGGTGGGGGTGCGCGCGGGGGACGGTACCCGGGAGAAGCCGCGCTCGCGCTCTGGCCCCGCGCGCACTCGGACGCAGGGGCCGCACGGGCGGCGCTCGGTTCGCGGCCGGGGCGGGGCTCCGAACTCGCCCCGCCCGCGCAGCCTGCGCAGCTCTCCCGGTACCAGCCGTCCGGCCGCACTGGCCGAGCCTAGCGGAGCTGAGCCACCGGGCACGTAAGACCGGGGCCGGGACAGAGAGGCGCGCGGCGGGCGGGAGCCGCAGGGTGGGGTAGGGGCTCTCCCTCCGCAGGCATCGCGGAACCAGAGGCTGCGTCGCTGCCCATCCTCCCTCGTGAGGACGCCACCTCCGCGCTCGGAGACTGCGGAACTGGACGGGCGGTGCCCGGGGTGTGGGCAGGAAAGGCGGATGGGGTGGGGCGCCGGGCGGTGGGGCGCCGGGCGGGGGGCTGGAGCGGAGGCGCCTTGCGGACCGGCTGTAGGGGGCGGGGCAGGGTGGCCCCCAGCTCGGTGCCCGCCGTCTCCTCCCCAGCCCTTAGCCTAGGGGCGGAGGCACAGAGCCCACATTGTGCCCCCGTGCCAGCCCGGCCCCGCCGGGACAGAGCCCCATTCACCTCCTGCACGCCAGCGCTTGTGGGGCCCGGGAGCTGAGGGGCGTGCACGCGCGGGTGTGGGTGCCCTTCGGCAGCTCCGCGGTGCGGTGTGCGTGCCGCGCAGGGTGGGCCGCTGGAGGGGCAGCCCAGGCTCCCACCCAGCCTTGCCGCAGCAGAGCTCCCGCGGCCCACGCTGATGCGGCTCTGGCTATTTATAGGCCTTCACTGCGGAGACCGAGGTGGGCCTGCGCTGGGGCTGGGGTGGGGTGAGGCGACGGGGAGCGTTATTGGCTCAGACAGCTTGGAGGTAGAGCCAGTGTGCGAGGTGCGGGGTCTGGGTCCTTCCCCGAAGGCCGCTGAAGGCAGGGGCAGCAGCCAGTGGTTCCTCGTGGCCTGGCTTGCTTGCTGACTCGAGGAGGAGAGGAGATGGGGTCCATCCAGGTTTGGGATGGAGGGATCGGAGGCCAGTGTCTGAGTGACGGGGTGGAGCGGGGATCAGTGTCCTGATTGCGTGAACCCCTGGGTGACAGCGTGGAGGGGTCAGTGGGTGACTAAGAGAAGGGAGTGGCAGTGAATGTTGGGGGGTGGGGGGTATCACTGTCCCAGTGATAGACTGGAGGGAGTGAGGTCAATGTCTTGGTGGGGGGGGGTCACCGTGTGGGTATCGGAGGAATGAGCTGGAGCGTGTGAGGCCAGCTGTGGATGGCTGCAAAGGGTTGTCCGTGTCTGGGTTGAGAGGGTCGGGGTTCAGTATGTAGATGAAGCGGGACATAGGAGCGGTGTGGGTGTCCGTGTCCAGATGACAGGGTGGGTGGGATGGGGTCCATGTTTAGGTTAAGAATGTGGTGGGTCAACATGCAGTATCCCCCCCATACACGGTGGTGTGACACCCCCCCCCCCCCGCTCCCTCTCCAGGAGGCCATGTCGGGCGAGGACCACGAAGTTCGGGCAGTGGTTGAGGATGGCTCCAACGGAGGCAGTGGCTCGCCCAGCCCTGGGGACACACTGCCCTGGAACCTGGAGAAAACACAGCGGAGCCGGCTAAGCGGAGGTGGCCCTGGGGGGAATGGGAGTGTCTTGGACCCTGCCGAGCGGGCAGTCATCCGCATTGCAGGTAACAACGCTGAAGAGCTTCGTCTGTCCGATTCATAAACATTTGCTTGTTGACTGAGCACGTGCTACGTGCTGTGTGCAGGTATAGGACTGGGGTGAGAGACGTGAGGGTGATCTGCGGGTCAGAGGGGGCCTCTCCTGTCCCAGGTGGTTGCAGACAGCACAGCGCCACCTGCTGGCTCCACCCGGTCAGCTGCATGAGGCCTGAGGTTGAGCTTGCTGAGGTGGCACCATCATTGGTCTCAGAACAAGGGTCCATTGCCCAGATGTGATGATGACACTTTCTTGGGATCCTGGGGCAAAGCCGCCTTCGAGGCCCCTGGTCTTGGCTGCCACCATGGGGGTGCGTTGGGTAGAAGCATATAGGAGCAGGACAGGAGGGGCCACCTGGTTGGCGAGAGCCCCAGCCCCTCCCTGAGCCAGGGTCCGGCCTTGCCCTCTAGTAGCTGCCATTCTTGCGGGGAGGATGGGGAAGGCCCAATGCAAGGCCCCTGACAGTGTCGGGCTGGCAGCTGGACAGTGGCTCCTCCCTTTGGGAAGTAGGTGACCTAGGGCTTGAGGCTATTGGGCAGGGCGCGCTGGGAAGGGAGGAGCCAGCTGAGGGTCTCTGGATCAGTCTGGGGGCTACTGACCCTGCCCCGTCGGCTAGGACAGAATGATGATGAGGGTCTGGGGGATGGGCTGGCCCTGCAGGAGACCGGGAGGGTGGACCGAGGTGCGTGGGAAGAGGCCTGGAAGCCCAGTACTGGGCGAGGATGGTGGCGTGGGCAGCAAGGAACTTTGTGGGTGGAAGCACAAGCAACAGCTTGTGGGGACGCAGGGGAGCGGGACAGCGTGAAGGGAAACCTCACCGTCTGCCCCACCCCCGGGAGCCGGTGTGGACATGGCACGGGACCGCCAGTCCTTTTCACATGTCACATCCGGATGTTAAAGGAGGAGGTTCTTTTTCCCTCACATGAAAGTGAGCCCTGAATGTCCTCCCGCAGCCCTGGACCCTCTTCACTATGAGGCCCTGCGGGCGCTTTTTGTGTGCGCCTGGTGACCCTCTTAGTCCTGAGCCCTGGAAGTGGGGCTTCTGGCCACAGTGTTTGCGGCATTTCCAGTTAGAGGATCATTGCCGGGGGCATTCTGGAGAGGGCATTTCTCAACCCTGGGAGATGGGGGATTGCCAGTCTGATGGGTGGCAAATAATTTGTCTTTTTTTTTAACCAATCATTTTTTCTCTGTAAATTCCCTATTTCAGTCCTTTGATTCGTAGTTAAGTTTTTGTGTGTAAGGGTCTCATATTGAAGATGCCCACTCTACCTCCCAGGTTGCAATAGAAGGATCCTAGGTAGCGGCGGTTGGAGCAGAAAGGGGGGGGGGGGACGGCCAGGTGAGGTCCCTGGGTCTGGCAGGGTGGCGGAGGGCTCGCGGCTGGGGAGGGAGGGGGCCCCTGCAGGACCGGGCGCGGAGAACTCGGGCTGTCGGCGGGCCGGCGACTAGGGCTGGGAGGGGGTGTGCGCCCGCCGGGACGGGCGCGAGACGCAGACTCGTAGCCTCCCAGCCCGCTCCGCTGCGGCTGCCGAGCCGACGCCGGGAGGCGCCCGGGCGCGCTGCCGCCTCTCCCCCGGGCCCCGCCCGCCCGTGGGGCATCCTGGGTGCGGGGCGGGGCGGGGGCGGCCCCTTTAAGCGGCGCGCGCGGCCGCAGGGACCGAGTGGCCGCCGGGGGCAGGAGGCTCGCTCTGCGCCGCAGCGCCCCGCCGTGTCCCGCGCCTGCCGCCGGCATGGCCGCCCTGCTGCCGCCTGGTCCGCCGCCCAACGAGCAGGACTTCATCCAGGCCTACGAGGAGGTGCGGGAGAAGTACAAAGGTACGGCGCCCCCGCCCCCTCTGCGGGCTGCCTGCCGTCTGGCCGGCCCTGACAGGTCCTCCGGCCGGACAGTCCGGCCTCTGACACCTCGTCCGCGGTAGTCGTCCCGATCGGAGCCCAGCCCCGCCCCCCGCCGCCAGCCTCGCTCGACCTGCGCGGCCGCCGGCGCCCGAGGAAGAGTCAGCGCGCTCGGCGGAGCCCCACAGTCATGTCCTTAATAGGGCATCGTGCGGCGCGGGTGGGTGGGGTGGGCCGCCCCGCGCCGCCCCGCCCCGCCCCGGCCAATGTCCTGTGTCCGGAGTCTGTGCACAGCAGACACGTGGGTCAAGGCAGAGCTGTCCCCTGCCTCTCAGCTAGGTGCTTCCCCCAGGGGTGCTGGTGGCTGCCACTGCCTGGCAGTGGGTCGCATAGTTGCTGCGTTTCCTCACCTCCCCCAGTGGGTGAGCACCTAGGCCGCCACCCGCCTTGGCAGGGACTCCTGTTATGCCCCATTACTGTCCCCTGGGGAGCAGCTGTGGGCTGGGGAAGTCAGGGCAGCCCCCTCCTCCTCTTTAGAGGAGCCACTCTGTGGCTTTGGCAGACCCCCCTGGCCCTGCTCCACACCCCCTGGGGCCTCTGGACCTGCCCAGGCCTTACTGCTGTCAGCTGCCCACAGCCCAGCTGCCTGGGGCGCTGGGCTCTGAGCAGGCGTGGACACAGCCCTGGCTCCTGGCCCGCAGAGGCTTAGAGAGGGTCGAGGTGGGGCCCTGGGCAGAGCTGACCCAGAGCAGGTCCCAGCTCCACATGGCTGGTTATGCTGGCTCTGCCCCCAAGGGCAGTTCAGGGAGAGAGGTCCTGCTGGGACCTTGCCTGGAGCCTGGGCAGCCGCTGTCCGTCCACTGACCTCGCCCAGGCAAGCAGGGGAGGTTTCACAGGGCCCAGGGCTTGCCTCCGCCAGGCAGTCCTCCACTCACAGCTTTCTTGGGTCCTGGGCGGTGGATGTGCCGTGTGCTTCTCCTTGGCAGCTGCTGCTTGTCAGCACTGTGGTCGCCGATCCATTGCCTCTGTGACCAGTTCGCTGGGGCCCGGTAGAGACACTCGGGGCAGTGGGCTCCTGAGCCTGACCGCCGCACCTGCAGGGAGGGAGGGTATGTCTCTGGAGGGCTGGCCTGGCCTGGGAGGGTCCATCTGGACAGGTCCAGGGCAAGGAAGCAGCTGCCCACTGGGCCACAGCTCTCCTGGCAAACCCCAGGACGGAACTGTTTATGAACTGGCCACTCTAGTGAAAGTGGGGACACTTACACAGAATAACTAGTGCTTTGTTCCAGCATCTTCCTTGGTCAGATAACGTCACAGGGCCGTGTGTGGTTCCAGAGGCCGTCAGGGCGTCAAGCTGAAGCATCCCAGCCTGAGGAACTGTGTCCCTCTGCTCCCGGGATGCCAGCCCACCTCTCAGAGTGAGTCCTGCCAGGACCCTGCAGGCTTCCAGGGTTGCTGTGAGGGCACGCCAGGCTGCCGTGGCCCGTGCCCCCTCCCGGGCTCGCCTGGTTCCTGCCTGCGGGTGCTGGGGCACATGCCCAAAGTGGACTGGCCACCGCCACGGTGAAGCCCCCCTAGTGTGTGGCACTGGCCCGAGGGCGGCTGAGAGTGGCAAAGTGGGAGCGTAGGTGCCGGGGACTGCCGAGCGGGGCCGAGGGAAGGGGAGGCTTCTGGGGTACCCCGAGTCACCTCCCCTCCTGGCTTGAGGCAAGGGAATGGGGGGGCGGGGCTGTGCCTGTGGCTGGGCCGGGGCCACTGCCAAGGCCCAGGAGTGGCCTAGAGAAGCAGAAGCGGCCAGGCTATGTGCCGCGGCCTGACCCTTGTGAGCCCCTTGGGCCTACTGGAGGCCTGAGGCCCTGGCCCATCCTGCCCCAGAGAGGAGGCCGCCCCTAGTGAGGGCGCAGAGTGAAGCCCCTGATCCCGCCGCCACTGGGAGACTGCCGGGGGCTGGGGGGCGCAGCAAGCACTAGCAGGCTCTGCCTTCGGGGACCCCTGCCCAGCTCTGCACACCCGCTCCTGGCCCACCGCTGCGCCCACGAGGGGCTCTGGCTTCTGCCTCCTGACCTCTTCCCCGCACCTGCACTCGCCCCCAGCCCCACCTTTGCCCTGCTCTTGCTCGTGAGATGCACTTGCCCAGCTGCCTCCAAAATCCAGCTTCTTCGCCCCTCACCTTTATGCCCCCACCCCACAGCAGTGGAGGTGTCACTCCCCAGCTCTCCCTCCGGAAATCCCCAGTCCTCCCCACCGGGCCCTGCTCCTTCCAGAACAATCTCCACTTCCTGTCTGCCTGAACCCTTTGCCCCTCCCCATCCTCCCTGCCTTCACTCCAGGACAAATTCCTGTGGGGCTGAGGCCGCCGGGGCCTGTGGTTGGAGAGCTCCCTGTGGGCTGGCGGGGGTCTCCAGAGCCTGGCCTGCCACAGTTACGGAGGCGGGGCCGCCCGGGGGAGCCCAGGGGGGCCTGTGGTCCCGGTGCACGGGCAGGGCTGGGGGCGGGGGAAGGGTGTGTGGGGAAGGAGCCCCCCAAGCTTCCGAGGCAGCTCTTTGCGCGCAGGGCCAAAGGCCTGTCCAGGCGGACAGGGCACGAAGTGCAGGGCAGGGCGTGGGGAGCGCCGGCCGGGAGGGTCTGGGCAGCTTGTGTGGACTTCAAGGTTGTGTCATCAGGGCTGGGAGCACAGTCAGTGTGGATGGGGGTGGGGAGGGGAGGGCTTGAGGGAGGGGCAGCGGGTGTGGAGAGGGGAGGGCAGAGGGGAGGAATGTTGGTGGGGTGGGGGTTTGGGGGCGCAGGTGCTCCAGGCAGGGTTGGGGTAGGGAGCCTGCAGGAGGCACCCACCTGGAAGGCCTGTGTTGGTCTAGAGAAGGTGGGGCTGGAGAGGCAGGCGCGTGCTTTCTTTAAGACTCAGCTGGAAGGGTTCCCCCACCTCCCTGTCCGGCCCTGGGCCTGCCTGGTGCCATTGCGCCTGACATCCTCCCCACGTGTCCCACCGTCTCCCATCCTGGACTCTGAGCTTGGTTATCTGTGTCCCTGGCACCAGCCCCAGGCCCTCAGCCAGCACTTGCAGGGTGCTTGCATGGGTGAGTGGATGAGAGCATGGGGTGTCATCTTTGGTGGCCAGAGCTCAACTGGTAGGATCGGAGGCTGGCAGTTATTTGGGGCTCTTTGAAGAGGGCTTTTGGTCTGTGTTTATGGTCAAAAGCAAAATGTGCTGGGACTTCCCTGACGGTCCAGTGGCTAGTGCTCTGTGCTCCCAGTGCAGGGGGCCCAGGTTCGATCCCTGGTCAGGGAACTAGATCCCACATGCTGCAGCTAAGAGTTTGCATGCCGCAACTGGAGACCCCACATGCCTCATCTAAGACCCAGTGCAGGCAAATAAAGAAGTAAATATTAAAAAAAAAAAAAGCAGAATGTGCTAAAAACAAACAAACAAGCACTGTGGAAGTATATGAAGAAAAAAGGTGAAAGTCACACCTTGAGCCCCTAGTCTCGCTGGCTGGGGTGACCATAGTGTGTGTGTGTGTGTGTGTGTGTGTGAGAGAGAGAGAGAGAGAGAGAGAGAGGGAGAGAGGGGGAGAGAGAAAGAGAGGGAAGGAGAGGGAGGGAGGGAAAGAATTCAGTGGTTTTTAGTGTATTAATAGACTTGTGAAACGGTCAGCACAATCCAGTTCAGAGCATTTACATTCCCCAGCCCCTGGCAAACACTGATCTACTTTAGGTCTCTATGGATTTGCCTGTATTGGATATTTCATATAAATGGAATCATACAGTTTTGTGTCTGGCTCCTTTCACGTAGCCTCATGTTTTATCCGTGTCACAGTGTGTACTGGTTCTTCATTCCTTTTTATGGAATAACATTCCATGGTATGGATAAACTACATTTTGTTTACCTCTGGAGGGGTTGATGGCTATTTGTGTTGTTTCCACCTTTTGGCTATTATGAATGTGCTGCTATGAACACTGTGTGCCAGTTTTAGTGTGGATGTGTGTTTTCATCTCTCTTGGAGATATACCAAGGAGTGGAATTGCTGGAACACGTGATAATTCTATATTTCACTGTTTGAAGAACTGTCAGGTGGCTTTCCACAGCAGCTACACCATTCTATGATCCCATGAGCAGTGTATGAAGCTTCCAATCTCTTCACATCCTCACCAGCACTTACTATCTCCTTTTTTTTTTTTTTTTTTTTGCGGTATGCGGGCCTCTCACTGTTGTGGCCTCTCCCGTTGCGGAGCACAGGCTCCGGATGCGCAGGCCCAGCGGCCATGGCTCACGGGCCCAGCCGCTCCGCGGCATATGGGATCCTCCCAGACCGGGGCACGAACCCGTATCCCCTGCATCGGCAGGCGGACTCTCAACCACTGCGCCACCAGGGAGGCCCTATCTCCTTTTTGATTACAGACGTTTAGTCCTAGTGGGTGTGAAGTGGTCTCTCTTGATTCTGATTTGCATTTCCTGATGACTAATGATGTAGAGCGCCTCTTTTTTGCATATTGGTTATTTCTATATCTTCTTTCCAGAAATGTCTCTCCAGAGGCTTTGTCCATTTTTAAATTGGATTTTTATTATTGAGTTGTAAGTGTTCTTCATGTATTCTAGATATAAGTCCCTTATCAGATAGATGATTTGCAAAAATATTTTCTGATTCTATGGGTTGACTTTTTATGTTTTTGATGGTGTCCTTTGGAACACAAAAGATTTTAATGGTGAGTTCGGTTTACCTATTTTTTTCTTGGTTGCTTGTGCTTTTAGTGTCCTATCTAAGCACTATTGCCTATTTCAAAGTCATGAAGGTTTATGGCAATATTTTCTTCCAAGAGTTTTATAGTTTTAGCTCTTACATTTAGGTCTTTGATCTATTTTTTTTTTTTTTTTTGCGGTACACGGGCCTCTCACTGTTGTGGCCTCTCCCGTTGCGGAGCACAGGCTCCGGACGTGCAGGCTCAGCGGCCATGGCTCACGGGCCCAGCCGCTCTGCGGCATGTGGGATCTTCCCGGACCGGGGCACGAACCCGTGTCCCCTGCATCGGCAGGCGGACTCTCAACCACTGCGCCACCAGGGAAGCCCCTCTTTGATCTATTTTGAATTAATTTTTGAGTATGGTGTGAGGTAGGGGTCCAACTTTATTCTTTTTTTTTTTTTTTAACTGTGCCTTGAGGCTTGCTGGGTCTTAGTTCCCCAACCAGGGATCGAACCCGGGACCCCCAGCAGTGAGAGTGCTTAGTCCTAACCACTGGACGGCCACATAATCACCCCAACTTTATTCTTTTGCACGAGGATACCCAGTTGTTCCTGCACCATTTGTTGAAAAGACTATTCTTTCCCCATTGAATGGTCTTGGCACCCTCATGCTTTTTAATGGGTACTAAGTGTTCCATTGCATGGAAGTATCTCCGCTTATTTATCTGGTCCCTTTACATGAACATGTGGGCTTATCATTAAAAATAATTGTATTTCTAAATTGTTCTCTGGCGTAGATGAGCCAGCGGATACAAGGCAGACTAGTTCCAATCCCTTGCCAATTGACTGATGAGAAAATTCTAATTTGTTTTAATTTGCATTCTTTGACTAAGTGATCATCATTTCATAGTTATTCACTCTTTGTATTGAAAAGCATTGTTCATTTCTCTGTAAGGTATTTTGTTTTGAATTATAAGAGTTCTTTATTATGACTGTTAACTTCCTTGTGTGTTATCAGTGTTTCTAATTTTTCTTTCAGTTTGTTACATTTTTTTTAATAAATAAATTTATTTATTTATAGCTGCATTGGGTCTTCATTGCTGCATGTGGGCTTTCTCTAGTGGCGGTGAGTGGGGACTACTCTTCATTGTGGTGCGCAGGCTTCTCACTGTGGTGGCTTCTCTTGTTGCGGAGCGCGGGCTCTAGGCGCACGGGCTTCAGTAGTTGCAGCACATGGGCTCAGTAGTTGTGGCGCGCGGGCTCTAGAGAGCAGGCTTAGTAGTGGCGCACGGGCTTAGTTGCTGCGCAGCATGTGGGATCTTCCCAGACCAGGGCTCGAACCCGTGTTCCTTGCATTGGCAGGCGGATTCTTAACCACTGTGCCACCAGGGAAACCCAACAAAGAGGATTTTAAATATCTTCTCTTCCACCTAACTCAGCTTCCCGAGGGCAGGGTCTGTGTCCTGTTGAACCTCGTTAATGTGGTTTGAAAATGAGCAGGTGAATGGGAGGGAAAGTGGACCCCGAGCTGGACCCCTGCAGAAACCCAGACCCCAGACTGGGCTGCCATAGAGTGGGAGTGGAGGTTGGGGTGGGGAGCAGCAGGGGTGGGTGTGTGGAGTGGTGCCTCTGCAGCAGGGGCGGTGGAAGAACAGGAGCTTAGCTTGGGGGCAAATAAACTGAGATGATCGTTGAGCCGGGCAACATGTGAAGACTCGAGTTGCTGGGGGGACCAGGCTGGGCACTGTGCTTGGGGCCCTCGCGGTCGGGGTGGGGGGGAAGCCTGGGGCAGAGGGGGAGCCTTCCCCAGGGGGTGGTCCAGGCAGCCCAGTGAAAGGGAAGGAGCGATGAACCAGGAGCTGGCTGCCCTTAGAGCGCCTGGCGTGGTCATAAGGGATATCGGGACCTTAGGGAGACCTGTTTGGGGGCGTGGTCAGATTGGGGGTGCCAAGGGGTGTATAGGAAGTGAGAGGGGAGGTGGAGACGGTGAGGGGTCCAGCAGCGTGTGAGAGGGAGACCGCCATCCAGGACAGGGCAGTGACACGGAGGCCGAGCTGTCAGCAGAATGAAGCCTGGGCAGAACCCTGGCTGGCGGGGGCCGAGTGCTGTGTGACTCTCTCATTTGCCGAACCGCACGTGCTGGGGGTGGGCGTGACAGCCCCTTGCCACGCAGGGCCCTGTGGTTCAGAAGGGGTAGAGGCTTCTACAGGTGTGGGGGAGGGAAGGCGTGGGGGAGGGAAGGCGTGGGGGAGGGAAGGCGTGGGGGATGGGAAGGCGTGGGGGAGGGAACATGTGGGCGATGTTGCCTCCTGGCCTCAGTTTCCCCAGTGAGACCTGAGGGGAGCCGGCAGCGGGGTGGGGCTTGGCGGCAGGATCTGGGCACCTTGGGAACAGATGCAATGAGGCTGGAGAGGGGTGATGCAGGTGGGGAGCCAGGCGCCGCTGCCCGGCATGGGGCCAAGGGCAGTGGCCAGAAGCAGGCCCACACTGGACAGGGAGATGCAGGGCTGGGAGAGCTGGTGCTGTGGCTGCCTGCACAGGCTGTGGGTGATGAGGTCTAGGACCTAAGAGGGGCCATGGGCTGGGTCATCTGGTGGTGGCCCAAGGTGATGGTGGCTGGGTGGAGGGGGAGTCAGGAACCCCTTCTCAGGTGGGCGGGTGCCCACTTGGAAGACTCAGGGCACAGCCTGCAGGGCTTCCTCCCCTTTCCCTTCCTCCCATCCTCCTCTGGGGGAGCTCGGGTCATGGTTTAGCTGCGGAAGGGTCTTCCCAGCTGGGTGGTCAGCCCTTGGCAGGGACCTTTCCTTTCCTGCTGCCCTGAGGTCAGGAAGAGGATGGGGGGCATCTGCTACCCACGCTGGTTCCTGAGGTGGGGGCAGGTCCGGGGTCAGTGCTGCAGGAAAGGAAGGCCTTAGAGGACATCCGGTGTGGCTGCCTGGAGTCTGGGAGATCTCAGGCAGGCTGGTGGGTCAGGTGGGCTGGGGGCTGCACGGGTGCCCGGTACAGTGGGGTTTGGGAGGCCCTCCATGGCAGGCATGGTTGGGGAGCTGGGGGTACAAGACTGGAGGATGCAGGCGTGAGGCCATTGGCAGCAAGCCAGAAAGAGGTGTCCGCATCAGGTGTCTCTGGCTGGGTGGATGGCTTTTATGATCTTTATTCAGGTCTTTTTTTGTCTTTCAATTGAGTGTGTATTTTGAACTTTTGAAATGTACCTTTCTTCTCCTTTCTTATTAAATGAATGGCTACATGGGAAGCTTATAGAACAGGCACAGGGTTAAGCGCTTCACTGTTCTTATTACCACAGGATCTCATGGATGTTTTCAGAATACAAATAGCCCCCACTTGCCACACTCTGGGTGGCTTAAAACAGTAGAAATGTATTCTCTCACAGTTTAGGAGCCAGAAGTCTAAAATCAAGGTGTCAGCAGGGCCGAGGCTTTAGGGCAGATTCCGCCCTGCCCCTCCCAGCTTCCCGTGGCTGTCGGGTTCCTTGGTTTGCGGCTGCATCACTGCAGAATAGGCCTCCATCTTCAACACGCCTCTCCCCTGCGTCTTCTCTTCTGTCTCTTGTGAGGACACTTCCGATTGCATTTTAGGGCCTTCCTCATAGTCCAGGATGATCTCATCTCAAGGTTCTTCACTAAGTTACAACTACAAAGACCCTGTTTCCAAAAGAGGTAACTTTCCCGGGTTCTAGGGATTTGGAGGTAGACATGTATTTTCAGAGCCACCATTCAGCCCACTGCAGTCTGCCCTCTGGCCTCCTAAAATTCATGTCTGTCACATGCAACGTGCATTTGCCCCAGCCCAGCATCCCCAAAAGTCTTACAGCAGCAACCCTCAGTCCAAACTCTCATCAGCTCAAAAGCCCAGTCTCATCTAAATTCTTTAACTCAGGTATAGGTAAGGTTCTGGGTATGGTCCACCCTGGGGCAAAATTGCTTTCCATTTGTGGACCTGTGAAACTAGAACGCATGTTGTATACTTCCAAAATACAATGGTGGGACAGGCATAGGGTAGACATCCCCTTTCTCAAAGGGAGAAAGAGAAAAGAATAAAGGGGTCCCAAGCAAGTTTGAAATCCAGCAGGGCAAGTTCAATAGGTTTGAAGGCCTGAGAATACTCCTCTGTGGCTTGATACTTTGCTCTGTACACCTTCAGCTCTGCCGGCCTCTGCCTCTGTGCCCATGGCTCCACCCTCTGGGCCCAAGGCTCTGCCCTTGGAGTCATTTTTCCTTTTTCTTGCCGGGCAGCATATGTTTGAAGCTGAGTAGCTCTGTCACCCCATTTCCTGCCTGTAGTATCCCAGAATTCCAACAGCTTTCCTTCCTTTCATCCTATCTCTATCCTCTTGCATCCAAGCTGGCAGTGTTTCTGCTGATACAACATTCTTATACACCTTGTGGGTCTCCCATGTATGACACAGGGATCCATGCCATCAGGTTAGAGGCTTCTGCACAGAGCTTTCCTGGATGACCCTCTCTATCCCCAGCTTGTGCTGTGAGGTTTGAATGCATCTGTGAGGCAGAGATCAAATCTCTTCCGATGAAGATTGTCCAGTTGCATCCTTGTCTTTCTCTCCTAATGGTGAGTCTCCCCACATTAGCATCTTCTGCAATCTGAACAGGCCGTGAGTTTCCCAATCACCAGTGCTGGTTCTTTTTTTGCTTAACAGTTCCTTCCACAGTTTACGTCTTTCCTCCTGCACTTTACCGTAAGGAACAGGTTAAAACCAGGTCACACCTTCCACACTTTACTTTGAAATCTCCTCAGCTAAAGATCCAAGTTCATCACTTATAAGTTCTGCCTTCCACCCAACAGTGGAACACAGTTCAGCCACATTTTTTGCACTGTTTAATCGGGATCACCTTTCCTCCAGCTTCTGGCGATATGTGCCTCATTTCCTTCTAAGTCATCACCAGCAGCATCTTTAACATCCATATTTCTTCCAACAGCCTGTTCAAGGCCATCTAGGCTTTTGCTATCATGCTTCTCAAAATTCTCCAGCCTCTGTCCGTTACCCAATTCCAAAACCAGTGCCATGATTTTAAATATTTGTCACTCCTGGTAAAAATCTCTTCGTTAGTTTCCTGTGTCTGCCGTAACAAATGACCACAAACAGGTGGTCTAAAACAACAGAAGTGTATTCTCTCATACTTCTGGAGGCCAGAAGGCCAAAGTCAAGGTGTTGGCGTGGCCGCAGTTTCTGTGACGGCTCTAGAGGAGACCCTTCCTGCCCCTTCCAGCTCCTGGTGGCTGTCGGTGTTCCTCGGTTTGCGGCTGCGCCGTTCCAGTCTCTGCCCCATCGTCACGTGGCTTCTCCTGTGTATCTCTCTTCTGTCTCTTATAAGGACACTTGTCATTAGATTTAGGTCCCACCCAGATAATCCAGGGTGATCTCATCGCGACATCCTTAACTTAATCACATCTGCAAAGACCCTATTTCCCAATAAGGCCACAGTCACAGGTCCCAGGGATTTAGATGTGAACATATCTTCCAGGGGCTACCGTTCAGTGCTTTCCCCTCAAGCTGCCCTGCAGTGGTTGATTGGTGTTTTGTAAAACCTCCACATCTTTTTGTTTTATGCGTGTTGTTTTATTTTTTTTTTTAATTTTTAAAAATATTTATTTAGGATGCACTGGGTCTTAGTTGCGGCAGGTGGGCTCCTTAGTTGTGGCATGTGGGCTCCTTAGTTGTGGCTCACCGACTCCATAGTTGCGGCTTGCCAGCTCCTTAGTTGTGGCACTCAGGCTCCTTAGTTGTGGCATGTGAACTCTTAGTTGCGGCATGCATGTGGGATCTAGTTCCCTGACCAGGGATTGAACCCTAGCCCCCTGCATTGGGAGCATGGAGTCTTAACCACTGTACCACCAGGGAAGTCCCTATGCTTGTTTTAAAAAAATGTGCACAGTATTTTATAGTATAATTTAATTTATTTATAACTTTATAATCTAATATTATGAAGTATTTTAGGCATGTGTAACTTCTTTTTACTTAATGTTAAAACAAATACATCTTTCTATGACATTAATTTATAATATAATATTCTTTTATATGGTAATCATATCCTATTTAATCTCTTCCCATGGAACATTAGGTTTAGTTTTGTTTAGTTTTGTGAGGTTTTTTGGTATTGTAAACTGCTACATAGAAGAACTTTGTGGCTGGATCACTGTGTGTCTATGGCTATTGTTAGAAATAGAATTTCTGGGTCAAGTAGTATGCAAAATTTAAGCTCTAGCTACACCAGGGTGCCGTGTTTTCACCTATCAGATTGGTAAAAATCCAGAAACCCAGAATTTCTGGATTGCATTAGTGAACCAGTGGAAACCAGGCCAATGAAAATGTCTATCAGGCCTAATAAGAACACAGTGTGTGTGTGAGAGCCAAGGATGGCAGCCAGTGCCCTGAGGGAGGGCGGATGCAGGGGTGCAGCGGGAGACCTCCCAGGTGTGGGGTCAGATGGTGCAGGCGAGGTGTCACTTTTTTTTTAAATTAATTATTTATTCATTTATTTATTTTTGGCTGCGTTGGGTCTTTGTTGCTGTGATCGGGCTTTCTCTAGTTGGGGCCACTCTTTGTTGCTGTGCAAGGGCTTCTCATTGCAGTGGCTTCTCTTGTCGCGGAGCACGGGCTCTAGACGCACGGGCTTCAGTAGTTCTGACACACGGGCATAGTTGCTCTGTGGCATGTGGGATCTTCCCGGATCAAGGCTCAAACCCGTGCTCCCTGCATTGGCAGGCGGATTCTTAACCACTGTGCCACCAGGGAAGTCCCGAGGTGTCACTTCTTGTGTTAAAAGGGGGAAAACCAAAAATCATGTTTGTATTTACGTGACTTTCCACATAAAGAAATTTAGAGGGATAAAGAGGAAGCCGATCCTGAAAGTGATTTCCACACTGTGTGTGGGGTGGAGAGGGGCCAGTCTCTGGGGAGACTTTTCCCTGTGTGGCCCATGTTTGCGTCCAGGGAATAGTTCCTATTCAAACACAATATTTTTAAAAAGTTCGTAAGGTGTTTGCTAGGTATTACAGCAGCGCCCGAAAGGGCTCGCTCCCTACCTCTGCCCAGCACCCAGTGACAGGGTTTCAAACAGACAACAGAATCTCGCCGATCTGATATAAAATCATGTGAGTGTCTGAAGGAGGCAATTATTAAGAGTTGGTGCGGCAGGACTTCCCTGGGGGCGCAGTGGTTAAGAATCCACCTGCCAACGCAGGGAGCACAGGTTCAAGCCCTGGTCCGCGAAGATCCCACATGCCACGGAGCAACTAAGCCCACGCGCCACAACTACTGAAGCCCGCACGCCACAACTACTGAACTCGTGCGCCTAGAGCCCGTGCTCCGCAACAAGAGAAGCCACCGCAATGAGAAGCCTGTGCACCGCAACCAAGAGTAGCCCCCGCTTGCCGCAACTAGAGAAAGCCTGAGCACAGCAACGAAGACCCAATGCAGCCAAAAATTAATTAATTAATTAATTAATTTCAAAAAAAAGAAAGAGTCGGCGCAGGGCTGGCAGGGCTGGCGGGGCCAGCGGTGGGGTGTGGGGGTGGGTCAGAAGCGCAGTTCTAGCTCGGGGCACAGTGGTCCTGCGAGGTCGGACCTCTGCATTGGGCATGTGAGTCTCTCCATGGGTCTGGTTCTTGCTTTGTGCTTGTGGGGCTTTCTGAAGTTAAGTTCTGACTGATTTTTATTTAGCTTGTTCCGGAGTAGTTTCTATCCTGCACTGCCGAATGAAGGTTTTTCCCACCCTCTTTTTCCAGCTCATTATTATTGGCCTGTAAGAAATCTCTTGGGTCTTTAGAAGGGTGCCGAAAGCCGGCCACTCTAGTGAGCGCCTTTGTTGGCTCTGGTAGGTGGTCAGAGGCACTGGTTTAGGTGCCGAGGAGGTGCGGACTCTGAACGCTTGTCAGTGCTCGCATCCGGAGCCTAGGTTCTTTCCCCTCACATGCCCTGGGTCAGCCTCGCCCGCAGCTGAGCCCGGAGGCTTGCCCTGGCCGCCTGTGGGCGTGGCTTTGGGGGTGTCCCGGCCACCATGCTGAGCCTACAGCCCTGCTGCTCCTGCTCCCAGTAAGTCCTACCGGCAAGGCCCCTGGCGCGGTGCGGTGGCCGCTCAGATTTGGAGGGACGTCTGTTCTCATGTTAACAGTATACAGCCAGCCCTCCCCATCCACGGTTCTGCAACTGGGGATTTAAGTAATAGATCAAAAGTACTATCGGGGTGGGACTTCCGTGCTGGTCCAGCGGTTAAGATTCTGTGCTCCCAATGTAGGGGGCCAGGGTTCGATCCCTGGTCAGGGAACTAGATTCCGCGTGCTGCAACTAAGACCCGGTGCAGCCAAGTAAATAAATAAATAAATGTTTTTAAAAAACAGAAGTACTATGGGGGGGGATTCCAGAAAGTTCCAAAAAGCGAAACTTGAATTTGCTGTGGGTGCTCAAAGACAGCTATTTACATTTACACTGTATTTTTTAAAATAAATTTATTTATTTATTTTTGGCTGCGTTGTGTCTTTGTTGCTGCGCGGGCTTTCTCTAGTTGCAGTGAGAGGGCGCTATTCTTCGTTGTGGTGCACAGGTTTCTCATTGCGGTGGCTTCTCGTTGCGGAGCACGGGCTCTAGGTGCGTGGGCTTCAGTAGTTGTGGCATGCAGGCTCAGTAGTTGTGGCGCATGGGCTTAGTTGCTCTGTGGCATGTGGGATCTCCCCGGACCAGGGCTTGAACCCGTGTCCCCTGCATTGGCAGGTGGATTCACTGCACCACCAGGGAAGTCCCTGCACTGTGTTTACAACTATTTACATAGCATTTGCACTGTATTAGGTTATACGCAAATACTACTCCAGTTTTTTTTTTTTTTGCGATACGCGGGCCTCACACTGTTGTGGCCTCTCCCGTTGCGGAGCACAGGCTCCGGACGCGCAGGCTCAGCGGCCATGGCTTATGGGCCCAGCCACTCCACGGCATGTGGGATCTTCCCGGACCGGGGCACGAACCCGTGTTCCCTGCATCGGCAGGCAGACTTTCAACCACTGCGCCACCAGGGAAGCCCTACTCCAGTTTTTATAAGGGACTTGAGCATCCGAGGATTTTGGTGTTGGCTGGGGTCCTGGAATCAATCCCCCTCAGATACTGAGGGTGCCTGGACCTCCTTTCCCAGTTCACTGGGTCACTTTGTAAAAATCAGAAATATTGGTGAGTTTTTATCAAATGAGTTATCAGCAGTTTTGAGATCAATATACAGGTTTTCTCCTTCAATCTATTAATGAAGTAAACCTCTATTAATAACGTTCCTGGGAAGTACCTCATCCTTGAACTGCAAGCATCCACTGCTTGGTTTCCCTGCGTGGACGCCTCTGACCAGGCCTGGGGTGCAGGGGTGCTGAGACAGGCGTCCTTGTGTGAGAGCACTGTCCCCACTGTCCCTGCTGGAGGAAACCGCAGAGGGGTCTGTGCAGCAGGACGACACAGGACAGGACAGAATCGGCAGCCTCTCTGTAGCCCTGAGATGGAGCAGGTGTGGCAGCGGGGCTGTGGCCGCTGAGTGCCTGGAGGTGGAAGGCAGCGAGGAGGCCAGGGCTGTCTCCAAGGGGAGGAGGGTGGCGGTGGAGACAGTGGGAAGAGGACAGGTTTGAGAGATATGTGGGGGGGCAGAATGATGGGACCTCCTGATGGATGGAACATGGGGGTGGGACCCAGCATCCCTGCCCGAGGTCTCTGGCGGACACCTGGTAACGGTGCAGTTTTTGAACTGGGCTACAGGGAGAGATAGCTGGATGGGGCCCAAATGGGGACCCTCTATGCCTCCTGGGCCATCACCAGGACCCCTGGGGCCCTGGCGGCACCCACCGCAGTGCTGTGGACCTGGCCTTGCGGGGTGGAGCCGCACAGGGTGGCTGGTCTAGCTGAGCTCCCGCCTTCATCACCCAGTGGCTGCCCACGTGGAGGAGCGTTCTCCTCCTGCCCAGCCTGGTAGCTTCCCCAGGTCAGGGCCAATGCCAGGTGATGGCTGTGGGGTGAGGCCTGGTGGTGCAGGTGAGATGGCCCCCTGTTCCCACTGCAGGGAACAGGCACAGTCTGTAGCAGGGTCTCACTGGGTGATTATGGGGGACCCTGTGTGGAAGGTGTCTGCCGGCAGGGCCGACAGCTGTCACATGTCACCCCTGCACAGGATCACCTGCCCACCGGTCACTAGTGAGCCCCGGTAGGGCAGGCTGCCCAGGGCTGGGCACAGGCGTGAAGCTGGGGAGCCCTGGTGAGGAACGCGGACTGGAAGGCAGACCAGGCCTTGGGAGCAGTGGGGTGGTCTGAATGGCAGGGGGTGTGGCCTGGCGCCACACCTGCCAGGGTCTCAGGAGGCTTGTGAGGAGGGGATGCTTTGTCCCAGATAGAGGGGCTGGGAAGGAGGGGGCCTGGCTGTGGCGTAGGGCCTCAGCTTGGGTTGCAGGAACCGCAGGGGTGTAAGCTGCCTCCTGGAATTTGCAGTAAAGCTTCAAGAGCGTTCGGCCTTGGGCATGATGCGAGTCCCTGGTGCAGGCAACCTGACAGGACCCCGGCTGGGCGTGGGGAAGCCGTGCCAGGTCAGACAGCCTGCTTTCTTGAGGACCCTGGGACTAGATCTCCTGGGCAGCGAGACCGTGAAAGCTGAGGACTGTCGGGAGGGCCAGGGCCATTGCATCTCACCCACCAGAGCCACGCTTCCCCCATCTCTTGCCCCCAGGCCCTTGCCCGCCGCAGTCCAAGGGGCCTCCCTGGCCCAGGGGAACCCCGCCTACAGCTCTGTGTCCAGGCGCCCTCCACGCAGACGTTCTCTGGGGTTGGCCAGACGCCTCTTCTCTTGACCTGGGGCCTTCGTCTGTGCGTCCGCCTCCTTTGCTGGCTCGCTGCAGCCTATCTTTCCACGGCCCCACCTTCGCTGCCCCTTCCTCTGGGAAGAAACCAAGGAATGGGCTCAGTGTGTCCCATGGACTCTATCCAGGGGCCGTGGCCACAGCCCGCTTCCCAGGCCACACCACGTGGCTGCCGTTTGGGGCAGACTGGGCAGGGGCAGGCCGCAGGCCTCTGCACTGGGCCTTCTGGCTGCCACCCCTTCTCTGCGAGCCCTTGTTTGCAAGTGGCTGTAGGTGACTGCAGTGGCCACTCTCGGGTGGGCAGCGTGACATGAGGGGGCAGTTAAGGGCCTGGGACATGCCTTCTCTGTCCCCATGGTTCTGAACAGTTAGGAAAAGCCACCTAATTGCGCCTGATCCTTGTGTTACCCCATTACTTGCTTTCTGCCCTCATCTTTTCAGTAGCTTCAAATTATAATCTTATAAAATTCAATTGTACGCAGTTTTTTTGTTTTTTTGGCCATGCCGTGTGGCTTGTAGGATCTTGGTTCCCCAACCAGGGATTGAACCCTGGCCCACAGCAGTGAAAGCGCTGAGTCCTAATCACTGGACCGCCAGGGAACTCTCAATTACATGCAGTTTTAAAACTAGAACCAGCACTAATTTTGTGTGTGGGTGAGTTTTCCTACAGTTTTTAGTTCTGTTTAAGTATCTATCAGTTTCATTTGAGATTTAGTTAGGAAGTACTTTTCAGTTACAGTCTGGATTTAGGTTCATCTGGACGTGGCTAATAAAAAAGTAATAGGAATTTAGGTGTAAGGAATCACAAAATCCTCTATTAATTTCTCATATTCCTGTTTACCCCAGGTCTGCTGCTGTTTTTTCTTGAGACCTGCCTGTGCCCCGGACTGGCTGAGTCCTGAGGGGGCAGGGATGGGGTGGTGGGGGACCCTAGAACGTCAGGCCTTGAGCCAGTCCAGGGCCACACCCGCTTCTTCTCTCATCAGCCAGTACCTGCGGGCACCGCCGACTTCGCAGCTCTGCCATCATCACGCGCTCCCCTCAGTCCTGACCCGACGCACGGTGGGCCTGCCCGCAGGAAGAGTGGTCGCCTAAAGGCAGTGGCCTGGCTGGGCAAGGTGTGGGCCCCAAGGGGCCAGGAGGGGCCTTGGGGTGAGGATGGAGGAAGAATCTGGATGTGGGCCTGGCAGGAGACTGAGGCTGTGTCTGTCCCCCACAGCCCAGCACAGAGGACCAGGGTGGGGCAGGAGGGCCCAATCCTGCGGCTTACATTGAAGCCGCACGCGCGTGTGTGCCCACGCCCGAGGTGTGGGCAAGGCTTGCGCGTTTGTTTACAGCTTCCTGCGGCACCGTGAGGGGGGCAGAGCTGACCCCACCCCTGCAGTGCCAGCGCTGTCATTCTCCCCAGGGGGCAGGCAGTGCCAGTCAGTGTCCAGGAGGCTGATCCTGTCAGCAATAGGGTGGTGGTGCAAGGAGACTGCTGAGCCGGACAGTTGGTGGCAGGTGGACAGACTGGAAGGTGGAGCCACCAGGACCTGTGGGGCTGACCCATAGGGGTGAGGACCCTAGGATGTTGGCCTGAGCTGCTGGGTGGTAGATGGTGGTACATCCGCAGAGCCGGGAAGACAGGAACTTCCCAAGACAAGCTTTGTGGGTCTTTGCTGAGTTGGAGAGGCAGAGGCTGAATGTGTCACCTTGGGACTCAGAGTGTCACAGGACCGGGTGAGGTGACCCAGAGGCGCATGTGGGTGGAGGAGGGCCCCCAGCTGAGGGGAGAAGGCAGAGGGCATGGAAGGGGTGGGGGAGTGAATGGTGGTGATGAAGGAGCCTCCAGCCTCTGCCCCGGTAGGATCTACCTTCTCTCCTCACCCAGGGTGCTGGCTGGGGAGGTCGCCAGGAGGTCCAGACCGGTGGGTGTCTCCTGCAGGGAGTGAGTGGCCATGACTTCGAGGCCAGGAAAGCCACGTGCAGGAGCGGCTAGGAGGGCACTCTGAGGGTGGCCAGCAGCGGAGGACCGGGGACTGGGGGGTGGCGTGGGCCGTCCAAGCACGCCTGGATCCAGCCTGATGGCCTGGCAGTCCGGCTGGAGTTACCTGGGTCAGGTGACCGGGAGCATGGGTCTGGAAGGGTGGGGGCGGTGTAGACGGGAGCAAGCTCCGGCTGGCCTTGCACTGCGCATTGATTACTTGAGGCTCCGCCCCGGCTGGCAAGGCCCGCCCCGCGCCTCCCGGCTCCTCCCCCAGGCTGCGGCTCTGGCCTGGGCAGTGCAGTGCGGGGCTGGACTCTGCGTGGCGGCCCGCGCCGCCCTCAGCCCCCGGCGGAGACATGGACCCCTCGAGAGCCATCCAGCATGAGATCAGCTCCCTCAAAGGTGCGGGCCGGGAATGGGGACCGAGCCGGGGGGTGGGGAGTGTGGACCAGGCAGTGACCTCTGGCTGGGTGCAGCCCCCACAGGGCAGCGGTCGGGGTCTGCCGCCTTGGGGGCAGCTTTGTGGGTGGGGAGCCGGAGCCGCAGGAGACCCCATGTCCGTGTCCTGCCGGGCCTCCACCTGGTGCGAGGTCCGCCTGGAGCTGGCGGGGGTGACTCCAGCCGCAGCCCCGCAGCCCTGCAGCCCTGCAACCTTGCAGCGAGTGTCGGGGGGCGGGGCGGGCTACTGCGGCGGCGGGGGCGGGGCGGAGGTGGGAGCCGGCCTCCGCCACCTCTCGGATCCGCACTTTCTCTCCTCCCGAACTCTGCCGAATCCCCGCCCCGCTTGTCGGCCTGCCCCCCAGCGTCGAAGGGGACAGGAGGGCCTCGGGGGATCGATCACTGGAGGGGGAGGCGCCAGGCGGGCTGGCCCCGGGCAAGTCCACACTGCGGTTCTTTGTTCCGGAATAAGGGGGGGGGTGCTGGGGGCTGCCCAAGGACCCCGACTGGTTGCCCTGGAGATCCGGAGGGGCCTGGAGTGGGGTGGAGGGGGCCGCCCTGTCTGTCCGCCCCGGTCCTTCCTGTGCTGAATCAGCAACTGCGGCTGCGGTTCCCGCAGCGTGGGGGCAGGGCAGAAAGGGGTGTTCTCCCAGCCCTGGGGGGCGCGGGGGTGGGGGGATGGGGTAGAGGGAGGCGTGCCGAGGCCGGCACCGCGGGCCAGACCGGGATGTTCCAGGCTCCTGCCTGCTCCTCCCCTCAACCCCCGAGGGCGGGGCTGGTGGGAGGGAGGGGGATTCCCCTTCGTGCCCCGCCCCCTCCTTTCTTCAGCGTCCCAAACTGTTGCCCTCTCCTGCGGGGATGGCGTGGGTTGTGACGGGGCTGGGGGCCTCGGCCAAAGACCCGTGCAAGTCTGTGTGGGAGGAGGAGAGACCTTAGGTCTGGGGGCCTTGGGTGTGGCTTGGAATCATTTTGGGAGGGGGGCATGCTGTGGGGTCGGTTTGGTAGGAGGCTTGGGGGTTGGGGAATTAGGTCGATTAGGTCGGGGAATCAAACCAGGGAAATGTGCGGTGGACGTATGGGGTGGTTAGGAGGGAGAGGAGGTCAGAGTGGGGCTGTGGGTTGGGCAGGGGAGTGCGCGGGAGATGGGGTGGGGCAGGGGGAGCGCAGGAGGTCCGGGGGAGGGCTGAGGGTCAGGCCAGGAGTGGGTCTTCCGTGGGCACAGGGCCGGGCCGGGCCACTGGCCTGAGTGCTGGCCTGAAACCACAGCTGGTGTTGGTTCCCGAAGCCACAGCCCTGGTGCCCGGCAGGGTCCGCAGGCGCCAATAGGCTGAGGGGGCGTGGCTGTTGCCTACTCCAGCGCCTGCTGGGCGTCCTCCCCGAGCCGGCGCCCCGCCCTCCCCGGCCGGTGTCCCGCGGGGCTGGCCCCCTTCCCGCCGGCGGAGGGAGAGCGGCGCCGCAGAGCTGGCGGGCCGGGCTGTGGGAACAGTTGGCTGTGCCTGCAGTTTCCTCTGCCACAACGCGCGCGCGCGCGCGTGTGTGTGTGTGTGTGTGTGTGTGTGTCCCCGGCTCTGCGCTGCCGTGGCAACGGCCTCATAAACCCGCCCCACGCGCCGCCTGTTGGCTGCCTGCCCGCCCGAGCCTCCCACCTCGGGATCCCCCCCCTTCCGCCCTATTTATAAACAGTACCCGAGTTAGCAGTGCTGGGAATGGGTGTGTCCGCTTGGGGGAGGGGAGAAAGCGTGGGTCCAGGTGTGAGTGGTGTAGCGCCCAGTGGGAGAGCGGGGCATTGGGTGGAATGGGGAGGCGCGGGATGTCCGTGGCTGGAGCCTCAGCTCTGAGGGCCTAGGGGTGACCGCTGGGCGTGGCCGGGCCAAGCTGCAGGGTGTTCGCGTGGAGCACACAGCCCCTTCCTGCCCCCCGCTGCTGGTCCCCCTTTCACTGGGGCCCCCGGACCCTCTTCTAGCCTGGTGCTACTCTCCCCTCATCTGTCCAGCTGGCTCAAAGGAGGCACTCAGGCTGCCCAGGGTGGGGTGTCTCCTGGCGGCAGGGGCTCTGGGCCGCGGGTGGCTTTGGGTCCCTGTGGCAGCTGAGAGCTTCTGGCCTCCAACAGCTGGCCTGGGGCCGTGGTGGATGGAGGCCACTCAGAGCCCCTACCCTGTGCACTGCGCACAGTGCTTGGACTCTCAGCCGACTCCCTGTTCCTGGCCCGCCCTTGATCTGGCCTGGCATGGCGAGTGTTAAAGAGGGTGGCCGCTGTCTGGGTCTGACATTTAGAGCTGGGGGCTCTGTCCCTTTGCCTGCTTGATGGACAGCAGCCAGTGGTGCCTGCAGCCTGTCCATGTGCAGCAGCAGCTGCCCCTGCCATTCCCCTCAGACCTCTGCCCCCCCAAGACCGCAGCTCTTCCCTCAGCCCTTGAGTCAGTCCCCCCAAGACCTCAGCTCTCCTCCCTTAGACCTAGAGGACGCCCTGCCCAGACGGCCCAGCCCTCATCTTCAGGCCCTTGTGAATCCCTGAGGCTCTGAGACCACAACCCTGAGTTGGGTCCTGGGCCTGAGGACCCTCCTGCCCTCTCGGCTCCCGCTTCCCTTCTGCCAGCCTTTTAGATTCTGGGTCCACAGCCACTCCCGTCCACCCTCCCCCTAATCTTAGGAACCCTGAAGGAAGTGTTTAGAAACTGATGTAATTTCTGACGTGGAGCCGCGGGCCTGGGAGGGGAGGGGGCCTGCCTTGGGGATGGCCGCTGCTGCGAGGTGCCCCCCACTCGCGAGGGGCCCTGTTAGCTGAGGGTGGGAGGGGCCGCCCTTGCTGCTGAGTCAGAGGGGGCCGGCCTGGGCGTCCTGAAGGGCGGGCAGGCGGGAGGCTCGCGCAAGCGGTGGGCAGGCCGCAGTGCCGGCAGGAATCGCACGGAGCCAGAGAGCCAGGCGCCGCGAGCCACAAGCCCGGAGCCCGCGCCCTCGAGCTCAGCGCCACGGCCTGCCTGCCCCTCGGGCCCCGGTTGCACCTTGTGCCGAGGGCGTCTCCTGGACCTCCTCCCTGTGCCCCGCCCGCCGCCCTCGACTCGCCAGCGCCCTCGGCTCACCGGCTCCGGCAGCCATGGTGGCCGGCATGCTCATGCCGCTGGACCAGCTGCGGACCATTTACGAGGTGCTCTTCCGCGAGGGTGTGATGGTGGCCAAGAAGGACCGGCGGCCCCGCAGCCTGCATCCCCACGTGCCCGGTGTCACCAACCTGCAGGTCACGCGCGCTATGGCCTCCCTGCGGGCGCGGGGCCTGGTGCGGGAGACCTTCGCCTGGCGCCACTTTTACTGGTACCTCACCAACGAGGGCATTGCCCACCTGCGCCAGTACCTGCACCTGCCGCCGGAGATCGTGCCCGCCTCTTTGCAGCGGGTGCGCCGCCCTGTCGCCATGGTGATGCCTGCCCGCCGCACCCCCCACGTGCAGGCCGTGCAGGGTCCCCTGGGCTGCCCGCCCAAGCGGGGGCCGCTGCCAGCCGAGGACCCTACCCGTGAGGAGCGGTGGGTCTACCGTCGGAAGGAGCCTGAGGAGGGGGCACCTGAGCCCCCTGTGGTGCCCGCCGCCACCCCAGGGACCCTGGCGAGGCCTGGCCCGGAGCCTGCCCCAGCCGCAGGTAGCTGTGTCCTGGCCCCAGGGTGGGGGATGGGAGGGGGTGCTGGGGCCTGGGCCTGGTGGGCTGGGGTGGGCAGCCAGTGTGCAAAAGCTTTGCTCCCGCCAGCAGGTGGCGCCGTTTCTGCCTGCGCGCTCTGGTCAGTGGACCCACAGAACTCCTGGCTTGAGGACCTTGGGGTGGGTAGGCCAAGGAGGGGCCGGTGGGTTACTGCCAGCCCATCCCCAGGCACACCCCGGAGCTAGGGGTGGGGCTTGTGGTTCTTGGACTGGCAGGACCAGCTGTTAACACAGCCCTGGCCGGCACCCTCGGCCCTCTCCCCAGCGTTGCCCTTGTCCTGTGCCCTGCTCGCCCCCACCCCACCCCCGCGACTTGTCCACCCTGAGGCCCTCTCTGCAGGAGGTGGGGGCATGCAGAGGAGGTGCTGGGATGGGACAGCGGTGTAGCTTCTCTCCAACAGTGTGGGTGACTACCTGACCTTTCTGAGCCTTGAGTTTGTCCAGTTGGGGTGACACCTGCCCCCATGGTTGTGTGGCACAGATGTGATACTGTGACTGGCTGCTTGGTCGGCTTGGGGTTGGTGATGGCCTAGCGGGCAGCCCTGGGTTGGGGCGAGAAGAGCAGACCCTAGGTAGGAACATCTGCCGCTGGGCCTGAGGCCGAGGCATGGCGGGTGCAGGGCCCAGCCTGGGGTCCAGGCAGATCCTTCCCAGCTGGAGCCAGGTCTCAGAGGATGGAACAGGTCCTCTTGTCCCAGAGGTGGCCTCAAGCCCTTGCTGTGTCCCTGCTCTGTGGCATCCCTCTGTCCCTAAGCACCTGTGCTGCAGGACCCAGGTGGGCAGAGGGTCCCGTGCAGCTCGAGGCTTACACATGCGCTTCTGGAACCCGTTGGCCTTGGCGTTGAGGTGGGGCAGCCCGCACCTGCTTCCGTCTGTGTGTCTCACTACCTGGGGAGGAATTTGGTTTCTGAGGCGGGGGCGGGGGGCCTGGGGCGAGGCTAGCAGGGTGGGTAGGAGTTTGCCAGGTAAATGAACGTGGTCTGGGGACCCAGGTGCAGGCCCAGGTGCTGAGCGGAAGCGCCGGCCCTGGCCTGGTCCGGGTTTGACCCGCGAACTCGGGCCTAGGTGTGGGAGCCCATCTGGGAGGATCAGTGAGGCTGTGGGCAGAGGGGCAGCCTCGGGCTCACCACACGGCCTCTCCAGCTCCTGTCAACGGGGCGACAGTGACACCCACAAAGAGTCAGTAGTGCTTCGCTGGGCGCTTGGTCAGCTGCGACCAAGCACCCGGTGGCCGGCTCTCGGCCTGGGCCTTCTCGCCCAACCTTCGCCTCGCTGCTGCCCCTACCCTGCGCAGTGGCTGGTGGACAAGCCTCCTCCCCCTTCTTGGGTCAGGGGTGTGGTGAGTGCAAGCCTCTCCCTCCCCTTCGCTCCTTCCTTCCTTGTCTGTGGCCTCGGTGGGCTGGGCAGGGTGGCTGGGCGGGCAGTTGGCCGTGGGCCAGGAGGGGGGACTGGGTGTGGCTGCAGTGGGCAGAGCGGGGGTGGGGGGTGGGGGGACCCCCCAGCCCTGACGGAGGTGACTCAGTCTTCCCTTCCCAGCCGCAGTCGCCGGTGGCAGCTCAGAGTTTCCAACAGGAAATGAACTCCAGCTCCAGGATGAGTCAGGGCCGGCGGGTGTGGGCTTCCCTTCCCCTTGGTCCCTCAGGCCTAGCACAGGATCTGAGTGCCACTCTGGGTACAGGAGAACACCTAGGGCGCCTTGGGTGCTGGATGTGGCACAGGGCTACATCCCAGTCTGCAGGGGTTGTGATGCTCCACACTCCGGCTAGGAAGGTTCTGATGACATTTAGAACCATCGACTTCCCAGAGTTTTAAAAATTATCAAGTGATGAGCCACACAGCCGCCTTCTTCCTCACAGCCTCGCCCTCCAGTCAGCTTGCAGAAGGACCAGGTCAACAGCCCATGGGGCCAGCCGCCCTGCTCACCAGAGTGGCCTCGGTCAGGTGGGCTGCCTGTGCACGTCCAGCCCCGGCTGGGGAGTGACGGACGCTGCGGGGCAGTCAGCTGTGCCTGCCGCGCCACGGTCCCCACGTGAGGCCCCCGCCCACCTGTGCCCTGCTGGTCTGCTCGTCTGAGTGGGAAGGTGTCCACTCGCTTGTTCAGCCACCTACCAGCCAGACCCAGGCCGAGTCCCGGGCCGGGAGCCCCCAGCATCTGGGGATGGGCTGGATGAAGAGCTAGCAGGGAGGGCCCCTGTGCGGAGTTGCCCTGAGCTGAGCCCTGACGGATGAGGACCGCGCTTGGCCCAAGAGCCGCCTGGCAGAAGGAGGGACAGAGGGGGGCCGGGTGGCAGGAGGGCGAGGAATCGGGGGTTCCTTCGTGTGACAGAAAACTCGGGGAGTGCGTTCTTATATATGAATTTCATTTACGTTTCAAGTGGTAATGCTCGGCATGGCTTAAAATTCAGAGTGGACTGAAACTTCTGTAGAGAAGAGGTACCATCTGAACGCTCTCAGCACCTGTGCTCCAACAGCGTCTTACATGGCAGACGCAGGTGGCCTTCGGGGTCTTGCTTCTTCTGACCCCACTGTGCACCTGGCTTTCCCACGTGGCTTGTCCCCCAAGCAGGGGACACAGAGTCAGCACACAGAGCTGCCGGGCTCCTTTTCACGGCGCGTGGCGCCCCAGCCAGCCCTCCGTGAGTCTCCAGCTTTGTGTCTGGGCTGTGTTCGGAGAAATCTGCAGAACTCTGGCAGGTTTTCTAAGCAGGGTACGGCAGGATTAGATTTGTCTCTTTTTTTTTTGCGGTACGCGGGCCTCTCACTGTTGTGGCCTCTCCCGTTGCGGAGCACAGGCTCCGGACGCGCAGGCTCAGCGGCCATGGCTCATGGGCCCAGGCGCTCCGCGGCATGTGGGATCTTCCCGGACCGGGGCACGAACCCGTGTCCCCTGCATCGGCAGGCGGACTCTCAACCACTGCGCCACCAGGAAAGCCCCCTAGATTTGTCTTTTACTGGGTCCTGCAGTGGCTGGGCAGGCCAGCGCCCGGGGAGGGGAGGAGCGCAGAGGCTGGGACTCAGTGAAGAGATGTCACCTTTGTCAGGGCTGGAGGCTGCGGTGGCTGCACCTGAGCTGGTCGTGGGGGATATGGCAGGGAGGGGTCCAGGAGCGGCCGGGGAGGTGCAGGCTGGTGGGGCCTGTGCAGCAAGGGGGAGGCTGCGGGGTGGGCCGGGGTGGGCCAGGCAGGCACAGGAGGGAGACCGGTGGCCCCTCCGGCTCTGCCGGAGGGCTCAGGGATTGCAGGCAGGCTGGTCCGACCTGTTGATCCGCTGAGCTTCGGCTCTGCTGGGCTTGCTGACTAAGGGGTGGCCGTGAGGAGGAGCCACGGCTCCCAGGGCTGGGTGGGGGGAGGCCAGGGCTCCAGCGAGCCTGCCCTCCGCCTCCCATCCTTTCCCTCCTTCCTGCCTTCCCTTCCTTTCCTCTCTGCCGGCTCTTGGAGCGGCCTGGCCCGTGTTCGGCAGCCATGGACAGGTACAGCATGGAGGAGCTGATTCAGCTGGGCCAAGGTAGGGCAGGGCTGGGGGGGCGCTGCAGGCCTTTGGGAGGGAGGGGCCCTGGAGGGGCAGGACTTGGGACTCGGGGATGAGCACGGCTCCCTCTCAGAGGTGCCCGGGGGTGTGTGGTGTGGGATGGAGGCTCTGGGAGCTGCAGGCCCTGCCCCAGGTCCCTGGGGGGGCGGGGGGTGCTGCCCGCCACCCTCGAGGGAGGGACACCCTTGCCTCTGGGAGCTGGTTCTCCCCCGGCTATTGACTCCTCTGAGGAGCCCGGTCCCAGTCGCAGCCTCCAGAGCTGGCTGCTGCAGGCCACTCTGCATCAGCAGTGGGTTTCTGAAGCTCGGGGTTGATGGGCAGGAGGCTCGGGTGGCCTGGCCCTCCACACCTCCACCCCTCCGGCCCTCTCCTCGTTGCCCCTGGCCTCTCCACGTGGACCAGGGGGCCTCCACCCCGGCGGCCAGAGGCCAAATGTGGTTTGCTGTGCTTTGCTGCAGGCTGACCACACACTCCAGGCAGACCGCCGGGGCTGACATCACAGCCTTGTGTGACCGAGGGTGAGCCCCTCACCCTTTCTGTGCCTCGGTTTCCTCATTTGTACGATGCAGTAATACACGGGGCTTACTCCGTAGCTTTCTCTGAGGGTTGGAATAGAATGGTGCTGGGCACAGGGGCGGCGCTACAAGACGGGGTGCAAACCCCTGTGCTCTGTCTGCTCGGGCCTGAGGGGTCCAGGCTGCTGGGAGGAGAGAGGAAGGACCGTGACCCCCACGTCCTGTCTCCCGAGCGCACTGAGGCCTGGGTCAGTCCAGGATGTGATGTGGGCCGGTACCTCGGCCCGAAGCGTCCTGCAGACCCGCCGCTGCTGGGGTCTGGGTGGGGTCAGCGTAGACACTGGGACTGTCCTGGGGTGGGGAGGCACGGCCCGAGCTGGGGGGCGGGCGCTCACGTGGCCCAGCCCGATTTGACCTGAGATGTCACCTTGGGGAGGCTGTCCGGTCCCTCTGGGCCAGGTGTTGCGTCCTGTGACTTGTGCAGGGGGGTGGGGGGAGCCCCTGCCTGTGTGGCCTTTCCGAGTGCTCCCCCACTGCTGTCCCTACCCCACGAGGCAGGCAGGGCAGGGCTGTGCCCCATTCAAGGGGGCGTGAGCCCCCGAGGCCCACGTGCTGGTGCTCGGCCTGTTCCAGGAGGCTTCTTATTATTAGACTCACCCATGGGAGCCTGGGGGTAGCGTCGGGGGTGGGGTGGCGCCGCCCAGTCAGCCTGGGCTCCAGCGAGGCTCTGGGCCCAGGTGCCCTCGCCCTGCACGTCACGTTCTAAGTCTGGACCCATGACGGGCCTCGCCGGCCCTGCTTGGATATTTATATCCCCCGGGCCCCCTGCCCACCGCTCCCCTCCCCCACGGACACAGGCACTGCTGTCAGCGGCACCACCGCCACTGCCGGGCTCACTGCTCCCTCCGAGGGGCCTGTGACCCTCCCCACACCCCGCACCCACTCCCTGTCGGACCCGTGGGCTCCCACCACTGTCCCCAATGAAGATTGTGCCGGGTAGGTGGGGCAGCCGCGGGTGGGAGGCTCTGTCCTTACCTCTGTGCGCGGTCTGCTCTCCAGGCCGGCACCTGGGCCCCTCCCCCGCACCCTGTTTGTTGTCCTGTGGGGGGTAGGGGCGTCGGGGCTCTGGCCGCTTGTCTTTGAGGGTGGTTAGGTCAGCTGCCAGCCTGGGAGGCCAGCGAGGGCTGGGGTGCTGGCAGCTGTCACCAGAGGGTACCCTTGGAGGCAGAGTGGGGTGCTCGGGCACCACGGTCGCCCTCCTGGTGGGTGTGGGGGCGGGGGCAGGACTGTGCTGAGGCCGCCCAGGGCCCAGGCTGGGGGGGCCTGCCGCTCGGCCAGGCTTCCCCGCAGGCCCCTCCTCCTGGCGGGTGTGGCCGAGGGTGGGCAGGGGTTAAGGCTCCCGCTACCCTTGAGCGTGACACCGTGATAGCTGCGCTGGGACAGCTGGGCCGGCGCCGCCGTGGGAGGGTGGGGAGCGCGGAGGGGGAGGGGGAGGGAGGGGGGCTGGCGGGAGCACGGTTGGCGCAGCAGCAGCAGCGGCGCCAGGGCTGGTCTCTGGGCGCCTGGCGGACGGTCATAGGGCGGTCCTGCAGGGGGCGGTCCCCGGTCCCGGGGCACCCCCCGCGGTCCTCTCCGCCCGGGGAAGGGAGGGGGCTGCCCGGCCTCGAGCAGCGCTTCCAAAGGGCGATTCCGCCTGCCCTGCTCTCCAGAGCCATGGAGCCCTCGGGCAGTCTGTTCCCTTCCCTGGTGGTCGTGGGCCACGTTGTCACCCTGGCCGCTGTGTGGCACTGGCACAGGGTGCGCCGGCGGGTGCAGGATGAGCAAGGTAAGGCCGCTGGTGGCTACTGCCCGGGGGCTGCTGTCGCCAGCCGCCACCCCGTCAGGGGGCTGAGGGCGGGGCGGGCAAGGGGCCGCCTCCCTCCCGCCCCTGCGTTTCCCTACGCCCTCCCCTTCCGTCCGGGGGAAGCAGCACTGGCACGTGGTCAGAAGCGGTGTTGCCCCTGCCTCCTGCCCTGCTTCTCTGGGTAGGGCCGGGGCTCTGTGGCTTCATCAGCCTGGAGCCCCCTACTGGGCGGGGGGGTTCTGGACAGGTGGGGAGTGGGCGGCAGGAGCAGTGCAGGAGCGTCCAGTCCGGAAGGGAGGCCCCTCCGTAGCAGTCAGGGACAGGGTGAGCACAGGTGACTGTGCACAGAAACTGCAGCTGGCAGGTGCAGGCCGGGTGTCCTGGGGCAGGTCTTGGGAGAGCTCCCGCCCAGGACTGAGGTGGGGTTGGGCCTGGGCGGAGCCTCCCCGCCCTGCGCAGAGGTGAGGCAGGTGCCTGAGCGCCCGTGGCCAGGGCCTAGGAACGCCTGGGACCGGCAGCCTGGCTGTGTTCTGCCCTCCCCCTGCTCCAGGTCACCCGCTCTGGGCTGTATCCCTTGGCAGCAGCTGCGTGCAGCCCAGGAGGGTGGGGCCTCCACTCAAGTGAATGAGCTGGGGGGCGGGGGCATGGTGACCGGGGTTCTGGCCAGAGGGACTGCCCCACCGGGGACCTGCCGGTCTGCACTGGGCATAGCCTGGAGTGTGGAGGCTTGCCCTCAGTGGGGGTGGCCAGGGCTGGCCCCTGGCAGGGGTGCTGGGCCCGCTGGGCCCTAGGCCTGAGTCCCGATGGGGCTACTAGGCGTGGCTTTGGGGGCTGGGGAGCAGCTGGTGACTCAGCTGCAGGGACGGTCAATAAACAGTTCAATAAAACGCGCGGGCCAGGACTTCTTTGCTGTGGGTTGGCCCTCCCTCCCTCAGCCTGCTTCTGTGCCCTGTCCCCACGTGGGGAAGGGGCTCCCCTCGGCCGCTCCCTGTCCCTGCTGCCCTTGGTGCCCCTTGAGGCTTCGGTGCTCCTGCTCTGTTCTCAGCTGTTCTCAGCCCCCCGCTGCTCGCATTGCCCCCAGCCTCTCCCTCGTCCCCGGGAACGGTTATCTTAGGGAGTTCCCAGGCCTCTTTGTCCTCGAGGGCAGCCTCCCCCTGCCCCCAGTCCCCCAGGCCTAGCCGGGTCCTCTCCCTCCACGTAGGGGCGCGGCTTCCAGGCTCACATTGGGCGGGGCGCCCGCCGGGGGGCAGGGTCTTGGCGTCTGGCCGCCGCGGCGGCGGGGGAGGGTGTGGAGAGAAGAGCTGGCGGCCCCGGCCTCACGGGTGGGCTGGGAAGCAGACGCTGCCCTGTCCTGTTTGCTGTCCCCAGGGCGCCCGAGCTCATGGCTGCGCCTGGCACGCGGGGGGCGGGAGTCGCTCTTGCCGCGCAGAAGGAGGTTGTGCTGGAGCGGCCGTGCTGGCTGGATGGGGGCTGCGAGCAGGCCCGCAGGGGCTACCTCTACGGGCAGCTGTGCTGCGTAGGTGGGTGCGTGCGGCTGGAGGGTGGTGGTGCAGGGGGGGCACCTGCCTCTGACTCCTCGTCATCTCCGCTGGGTGCTGCCCAGCCCAAGTGCAGCCCCATCCGCAGGCTCAGTTCCGGAAACACCTGGGGAGGAAGGCGGAGTGAGGTCCCCTCTGCCCCTTTGTTCCCTCTGGAGAAGGGGGAGGGGAGGTGGGCGCGGCGGCTTGGGCCAGGGCCTCGGCTTCTGGGCACCGGGCGGTTGGCAGTCGGCCGCGTGAGGGGAGAGGGCGGAGCTGAGGGCGGGCCTGCAGGCCCTTCGCCTCCCGCCTCTCGTAGGCCGAGGTCCCCTTCTCCGTCCGCAAGCTTCCTGTCCCAGGAGCGGCTTCGCTCGTCGTGGGGGGCTTCCAGCCTTAGGGTCCACATCTGTAGAAGGGGGCATCGATACTCTTCAGAGGGCGTGGGCAGCTCTAGGGGACCCTGGGCTGGTGGACAGGACAGGGGTCAGGCAGATGTGCAGGCGCGCCAGTGCTGGGGAATGTCCTGGGGAGGGCCTGCTGAGACGTGCTGCAGCCTGGCCTGTGGGGAGTCAGGCGGGGCAGGGCCGGCCTGGGAGGGGTTGTCTCTGGGTTTGAGGGCCCGAATAGGATGGACAGGGGAGGGAGCATCTACAGCTAGGGGCGAGGGGCTAGTAGGCAGGGCTGGAGGGAGGGGCTGTGGAGCGGGGAGAGGACGAGCTCTGAGACCCCGCGGGGAGCTCAGAGGCAGGAGGGCGTCCAGGGGGGCCGGGCGCTGGAGCCAGGCTTGGGAGGAGCAGGGGGAACCGCATCCCAGATGGTGAGAGGCAGCATCCTTGGAGGCCCCTCGGAGGCAGAGGGAGACCTGGAGAAGGAGCGGGGCCGGGCCCGGGCCGGGGGCTCATCCAGTGCTGTGGGTCCTGCTCGTCCTGGACTCCCTGCTCCACTCCTGACTCACTCCCAGGGGCCTCGTGTGTGTGCCCTCCCCAGAATGACACCCCTACCCCTGCAGGCAGAGACCCCACCTCCCTGTTACTGCTGGACTAGCCCTGAGCCTGCATACAGCAGGCGCCCAGTACAGGCTTTTTGAACTTCGGTGAGGATGAGCGGCTCTCTGAAGAAGGCGTTTCTGCAGGATCCAAACCTGGGGAGGGGCAGTGGGTGTGAGGCGTTCTCGGTGACCCTGTCCTGGGAGTGCTGGCCAGCGAGGGGTCAGATTTGGGATTCTGGAGCGCCTCTGGAGGGTGAAGAGCTGATGTCCGTGGGGCCTCTCCAGGCCCTGCCCAGAAGGCTGCGGGATGTGTAGAGCAGATGCAGAGTCTGGGCTTGGGGCCTGAGGGGCCTCTCCGAGGTGGGGAGGGATGTGACCTTCGGCAGAGCCCCGGAAGTCTGACTGTGCCTCTAGGGCCAGGGGTGGGGTGTAAGCAGCTCCACCTGGCTTGGGCACCCCCTACCCCATGGGGTTTGGGCGCCCTCCCGTGGCTACAGAAGGGCAAGCGGGGACGGGGTGGGGTGAGCTTTCCCTGGAGCCGACGCCGGAGGTGCTGTGGGCATGGGGGGGCACCGCTGACAGCTGGATCACATCACATCTGACTGGAAAATTCTGTGGTCGGGGCGGTACATTCTTTCCTGCGGTGGTCGGGCAGCCTGGGCAGTCCCCACGCTTCCAGGAGCAGCTGTGTGCGAGACCAGAGGGAGCAGGCGCAGGTGGCACCCCCGTGCCCTTTGTTCTCCCACCTTCACAGCCCATATAGCTGCCACCTGTGTGCCCCGCCCAAGTGCAAACTGCCCCCCACCCGTCCTGCCCCCACTGCCCCCAGGTGCGGCTTCCTTTCCTGTGAGTCACCGTGCAAGGGGGGTGGGCCGTCACTGTGCAAAGGGGGGGCCCTCCCCATCCCTGACTCACTGGCTGCCCTCCCCATCCCTGACTCACTGGCTGCCGCCCCCCGCCCCGTGCTCCCCTCTGGCCCCAGGCCCCCCCTCCCGACCGACCGTGGGGCAGAGTTCCTGCGGCTCAGGGCTGGGCAGTCCTGCCGGGTGAGTCAGCGCTCGGCTATGTGCCCCCTCCTGCCCTGCTGTGTGCTCTGCCTTCAGATGGGGCACTGCTCCAGGATGTGCCTGGTGGGCAGCTCTGGAAGGGCCCACCTGGCACTGGACCATAGTGGCCCTGGAGCCAGGGGCACAGTGGAGCCTGGCTCCCACCCCACAGAGGGCATGTAGGTCTGTGAGAAGGGATGATTTAGGAGGACTTCAAGGAAAGGACGGGCACTTGGCCCCCCCAGGCCAGGTGTCACTCAGCTTGGGGGTCCCTCCTTAGAGCCCCTCCAGCAGGTAGTGTGGGCAGGCACGGGGGTAGCCCTGGGCTCAGCAGCCCTGAGCCGGTGCTTGCCCAAGAGGTGTAACCCGTGGGCTCCCTGGGCCCAGCCGCACTCAGGTACCCTCCCTGTGGGGGGCCCTCCTTCGGAGTGGCCATGAGGAAGGCGTGTGGTTCCCTGTGATTCCGGCGAGGTACCAGGTCCCCTTGTACCCCCGGGTCCCGCCAGGGGCTGCAGCGGGCAGGGTGGGTGAGGAAACCCCTGGGTTTCCTGTTTCTGTCGGGCTGTGGGTGTGGCCATGGGGGAGGGGCCGCCTTCCTCCTTCCCGCAGGGACACTCCCTCTCTGGGGGTTGTGCAGGGTAGGGTGGGGCTCCAGGGGCGGGGACAGCAGCTGGGGAGTACTGCGGGCCGGGCGTGGCCCCACCGACTGGGCTCCGAGCTGCGCTGAGCTGAGCCGCTGAGCGAGCACCTTCGCTGCTGTGCCGCACGGGCCGCTGCTGCCGCCGCCGCCGCCGCCGCCGGAGCACAGCACCTGGGGACTGAGGGACAGAGCGCCAAAGGGGTGGGCGCGGCATCATGTCTCAGAACCGGCTCCGAGTGCCCGAGTCCAAGGGCCTGGGTCACAAGAGAACCGGCTCGGAGGACAACCTCTACCTGGCTGTGCTCAGGGCTTCAGAGGGCAAGAAAGGTAGCGGGCACTCCTCGCTCGGCAGGGCAGGCGTGGGGCAGGAAGGGCCCAGTTCCTGCCGTGGGAAACGTGGCACTGGGTGGGGTGGGGCCCAGACTCTGAGGGTCTGAATTTGGGGGACAGACTCTGAGACAGGCGGCTGGCGCTACGGGGAGCGTGCTGTGTTCTGGCCCAGGTGCAGAGCTGCCGGGGTCGGGGGGCCAGCCACCCGTGCCCAGCACAGAGAGGCCGGCAGTGGCCTGTGGGCCTCGGGTGTCGGGCAGGGTGTGGGGGGACAGCTCTCTGTGTCCCGGGAAAGGCCCACTGCCCCGTGGGGAGGACAGAGCTTCACCCTCGCCGCATCCCTGCCCAGCCCGGGGCCCTGGGAGGCAGCCTGTTGGGGGGAGGGGCAGCCCGGGACCTGTGTGCTGTGGCTCCAGGTGTGGCTGCCAGCTCCAGACCCTCCCAGCTTCAGGGGGAGACAGTAAGGAGACCCAGCAGTGGGCACCATGTGCCTGGCCCCTCCCCACCTGTCCAGGGCTGAGGAGGGTGGCGTCGGGCAGGGGCAGGGAGGCTGGATCACCTTGTGAGGAGGCTGAGGCCCTCTTCAGGCGCCAGCCACTGTATCTGCATGGTGGTCACCTCCTGGGGGCTCGCAGGGCTTCTCCCAGGCCCCAGGTAACCTGGCCTTGTCTCTCCCAGATGAGCGGGACCGTGTGCAGAAGAAAACCTTCACCAAGTGGGTCAACAAGCACCTCATCAAGGTTGGTGGCGTGCGTACACGTGGGTGTGTGCAGGAGTGTCTGCGTTTGCCTGCGCGTGGTCGCAGGGGCTGAGGAGACTGCGGGTGGGGGTGAAGGGGCGTGCCCCTGGCACTCCAGCCCGAACAAGGGCCCGCACTCCTCCTGCCACCCAGCCGCTCGGGGCCATCCCTCTCTGCCCTGGGAACTCACCTCCCACCTCTGAAACCTGTCCTTTTCTGTCTGCTTCCTCCCCTCGCTCGCTCCTGCCTCCTGTCTCTGTCCCCTTCCTCCTCCTCCTCCTCCTCCTCCTCCTCCTCCTCCTCCTCCTCCTCCTCCTCCTCCTCGTCTCTTCTGGTCTCTCTGTGTAGCACTGGAAGGCAGAGGTAGGTGCCTCCTCGGGGGTGGGTGTCTTCTGTGGGCCCCTGCCTCACGCCCTCTGGGCCTGGTGGTGATTCTGGAGGCCCGCGGCCAGCCCAGCCCTCTGTCCCTGCAGGCACAGAGGCACATCAGTGACCTGTATGAAGACCTCCGTGATGGCCACAACCTCATCTCCCTCCTGGAGGTGCTCTCAGGGGACAGCCTGGTACGTGCGCCCAAACGCCCGCCCCCTCCGAGGCCCCGCGTGCCTTCCTTCCTGGGGTCTTTCCCCAACGCCCTCTCCGTGTCCAGCCTGGCCTAGCCCCCCACTGCGCCTCCTGGTCCGGAGTGTCGGACCTGGCCTGGGAGCGGCCCGTGGCGCACAGCCCTGCTGCCCTCTGTGCCGGAGCCTTGACACCGTAACCTCACGCTCTGCTCTGCTTTGGTTTCTCTGCTGCTTGGACTCTGAACTTTGACCTCTGCCCTTTACCCTTTGCCCTGCTCTGGCCGGGCAGCCAAGAGAGCGGGACGTAATCAGGAGCTCGCGCCTGGTGAGTGGTTGTGCCCGCTGGCCACGGCGGCACGTGGGCTCCCTGAGACCAGGAGCCCAGCTCACCCAGGGCCGATGGCACTTGGGCTGGCAAACGGCCCTGCATCCAGCTGCCTGCCATCCTGCCTGCCGCACTGCCTGGGGCCGGGCCTGAGACCCGCCGGGGCTGCCACCACTGGGCAGGAGGACCCCTCCCCCAAAGCCACTGCCCTCCACCCGTGGCTTCCTGGCTATTGTCTCCTCCCCTCCCCCTCCTTCCTTCCCACAGCCTGGTCCCTGCTGGGCCTGGCCCCTGGGCCAGCGGCCCCCCCTTCCCAGCTGGGGCGGGTGGACCCGGGTCAGGGAAGGGCTGCTGCCCCACTGGGGAAGACCCTCGCTGTAGATGCCTTGGGGGTTCTGAGGGTGGGCAGACGCTGTGGCCGTAGGACGGGCTGTGAGCGGGCTCTGGGGCCGCTGACCGGCCCTGCTTCCCCTCCCAGCCGCGGGAGAAGGGCAGGATGCGCTTCCACAAGCTGCAGAACGTTCAGATCGCCCTGGACTACCTCCGGCACCGCCAGGTAATGCTGCCCGCCTGGCCACAGGCACAGCCCCCCTTCCGGCCGGCTCGGGGGCACGACTGAGGGCAGCTTGCTCGCAGGTCAAGCTGGTGAACATCCGGAACGATGATATCGCCGACGGCAACCCCAAGCTGACCCTCGGCCTCATCTGGACCATCATCCTGCACTTCCAGGTAGCGTGGCCGCCCACTGACCCTCGGCCGCCCCCGGGGTCTCCGGGGCCGGCCTGGCACCCGGCTAGGCGTGCGGCCTGGGAGCTGGGGCCCTCAGCATCCCGGCACTTGGAGCCTTCCTGCCAGCCCGTGCCGCTGCCCTGTGCTAGCTCCGTGGCCTGAAGGCTCAGGCCTCTCTCCAAGGCCTGCCTATCCCGTGCCCTCTGGCCCTGACTGGGCAGGGCCTGCAGAGCCTCCCTGCAGAGGAATGCATTCTCTACTCTTGGTGTGGCCTCCTGCCCCACGGAAGGTTCTAGAGAAGCACCCGCTGCACCGGGCTGACTCACCCACTGCCTGCCCAGCGCACAGGAAGCCGCAAATCTGAGAGCTGGGCAGGCAGAGCCTGGCTGGCACAGCAGCTGAGTCACACAGGCGGGCAGGCCGACAGACAGACAGATAACTAGGGCCAGGCAGGCGGGGGAGCAGACAGGCTGGCCGACCCAGGCCTGAAGGATTGGACCGAGTGCAGGGCCCGGCCGTTGCTGTGGCCGCGCATGCTCAGTCCCCGGGACATAACCCTGGCCTGCAGCCAGGGAGGCCAAGCCCCGCCCCCTGCCCCTCATGACAGCCTTTTCTAGGCCTGGGGCTTCTGGGTGAGCTCCATGCGCCCACCATCCACCAACTCTGATCCATGCCCGCCTTGCGGGGTGCGGGGTGTGCCCCAGGAGGAGGGAGCCCAGGGCACCCACCATGTGGCAACGGCAGGGGATGGGGGCCTGATATTCTGTGGCAGCTGCCGCCTAGAGTGGCCTCGGCTTGTGACACTGAGGTGTGGTGGGTCCCTGCGGCCCCAGCCTGCCTCAGCTGGCCTGGCAGCTCCTGTGCACCCTGACTGGGCGCCAGGCAGGTCGGTGGCCGTGGCTGAGCTCCCGTCTCCCGCCCACCGTGTGGGGCAGATCTCGGACATCCAGGTGAGCGGGCAGTCGGAGGACATGACAGCCAAGGAGAAGCTGCTGCTGTGGTCCCAGCGCATGGTAGAGGGCTTCCAGGGCCTGCGCTGTGAGAACTTCACCTCCAGCTGGCGAGATGGCCGCCTCTTCAACGCCATTATCTACCGGCACAAGTACGCGGCCCAGGGCAGGGAGGGCACTGTGGGTCGGGGGCATTCCTGCAGCCCCTCAGCTGGGCAACTTCAAACGAGTGGGGGCGAAGAGGCGTCTGCCGCCCACTGGGACCTGCCGCCCACGGGGACGGGCACCAGCGCCAGCCCGCCTCCCGGGGACGGTGCAGGCGAGTAGGCCCACGCACGCCCTTCCCGCCTCCTCCTGGGCCCTTCCTGAGGCCGTGCCGGCTTCCTCGAGGCCAGAGGACAGCAGGCTGCTGGTTTTCACAGCCATGAGCACTGGCCCCACGTGGACATCCCAGAAGGGGCCTGTGTGGGGTCGGCCCTGCGGGGGGCCCAGGCTGACCGGCACCCCACCCCATGCCTGTGCCCACTGTAGGCCCCTTGAGCTCCTGGGGGCAGGGCCCAGTGTGTGCAGCACCTGCAGGTGGGCTGCCTGGGTGGGTGGGACTGGATGCTAGTGAGGTGGGGGTGTTTTTCAGGATGAGTATGTGCTGGGGGTTCTGTGTTTCTGGGGGCCTGTGGAGGGCATGTCTGTGCGCTGACCTGCCCGGTGGGCCTCGCTGCCCCTGTGTTCCCGCCTGCCTGCCCCACCCGCCCCTTTGCCCACAGGCCTACGCTCATCGACATGAACAAGGTGTATCGTCAGACCAACCTGGAGAACCTGGACCAGGCCTTCTCCGTGGCGGAGCGGGACCTGGGGGTGACAAGGCTCCTGGACCCTGAGGGTACGTGCCGCGGCCCCCGCCTCACTCTCTCCTGCTCTGCCGCTCGCTGAGGCCCCTCTGACCCTCCTCTCCCGCAGATGTGGACGTTCCTCAGCCCGACGAGAAGTCCATCATCACCTACGTCTCATCCTTGTACGATGCCATGCCCCGGGTGCCCGATGTGCAGGACGGCGTGAAGGCTAACGTGAGTGCTGGCCGGCAGGCCCCGGGCGGGCGGGGCATGGGTGGGCCCCTGACAGCCCGTCGCCCCCTCTGCAGGAGCCGCAGCTGCGCTGGCAGGAGTACCGGGAGCTGGTGCTGCTGCTGCTGCAGTGGGTCCGGGCGCACACGGCTGGCTTCGAGGAGCGCCGCTTCCCCTCCAGCTTTGAAGAGATTGAGGTGAGCTTCTCTGCTTAGCCAGGGTCCTGTGCCCGCTGTGCGGCCCCAGGTTTGGAGGCTGACACCTCTTGTCCCCAGATCCTGTGGTGCCAGTTCTTGAAGTTTAAGGAGACGGAGCTTCCAGCCAAGGAGGCGGACAAGAACCGGTCCAAGGGCATCTACCAGTCCTTGGAGGTGAGGGGGGTCCTGGAGGGAGGGGAGCGGGGGGCATTCTGGAGGTGAGTGAAGCTGCCCGGGAGCCCAGGGCCTGTGGGGTCCTCTCCAGCAGGCTTGGCCCGGCCTTACCACGGAGCTGGGACCAGGGCTGTTTCAGGTCGGGTGGGCCGGGGGCCCGGGTGACCCCCAAACCTCTGCTGGCCCAGGCCTGAGCTAGGCCTCTGCCCACAGGGGGCGGTGCAAGCAGGCCAGCTCAAGGTGCCCCCCGGCTACCACCCGCTGGACGTGGAGAAGGAGTGGGGCAAGCTGCACGTGGCCATCCTGGAGCGGGAGAAGCAGCTCCGCAGCGAGTTTGAGAGGTGGGCGGGTGCTGGGGTGGAAGAGGCAGCTGGTGGGCGGGTGGGGCCCTGCTGTGGCAGGGAAGCCACCCCGAGGGTGAGTCACTGCCTGGGGAGGAAATCCCCCCTCCCCCGAGGCTGGGAAACCCACACTGAGCTGCGGGCCGCAGGCTGGCGGGCAGGCCGGGAGCAGGAGGGGAGCTGCGCTCTGCGGTGGGGAGCCTGGGGGCGGACGCCACTCACTGGGGGTCCCGTGGCTGCTCTGGGCCGCAGACTAGAGCGTCTTCAGCGTGTCGTGAGCAAACTGCAGATGGAGGCCGGGTTGTGTGAAGAGCAGCTGAACCAGGCCGACGCCTTGCTGCAGTCGGTGAGGGGCGGGGCCGAGGGTGGGCCTGGGCGGGGAGGCTTGGGGGAGGGAGGCGGGCCCTGAGCACTCCTCCCTCTGGGTGTGGAGCCGACTCTGACCGCTGGCTTTGGGCAGAGCTGGCTTCTGGGCACCAGGCCCGCCCTGAGCTGCTGCTGTGTGGAGGGGCCCAGACCCGTGGGGCCCAGAGGGGCAGGACTGTGTGGGCCTGGACAGGGGCTCTCTTGGGGAGAACTTTCCAGGGGTGGGAACTGGAGGACAAGACCACGAACCGTCCGGCTCCTGGGCCCTAGTGGAGGCCTTTGGACCCGGTCCTGGGTCCCCCAGAGAGGTGGGGGCTGGGGGTTTCACCAGAAACATCAGAAGGACGTACCGTGGTGGACGGGGAGGAAAGGGAAAGGATGGGGGTGGGCCCGGAGGCAGCGGGGGAGCCCCATGTAGGCAGGCGGGAGGCGGGGTGGCCAGGCTGTGAGTCAGGGCGACCACCTTGCAGGATGTCCGGCTGCTGGCCTCAGGCAAGGCACCACAGCGGGCGGGCGAGGTGGAGCAGGACCTGGACAAGGCGGACAGCATGATCCGGACGCTCTTCAACGACGTGCAGACTCTCAAGGATGGGCGGCACCCGCAGGGCGAGCAGATGTACCGCAGGTGGGCCAAGGCCCCCCCACCCCAGGGCCTGGGGAGGGCACCCCGGCTCCGCTGACCCCTCCTGACCCCTGCCCCGCCCACAGGGTGTACCGCCTGCATGAGCGTCTGGTGGCCATCCGCACCGAGTACAACCTGCGTCTGCGGAGCATGCCGAGGCACCCCGAGCTCGAGGACTCCACCCTGCGCTACCTGCAGGACCTTCTGGCCTGGGTGGAGGAGAACCAGCGCCGGCTGGACAGCGCTGAGTGGGGCGTGGACCTGCCCAGCGTGGAGGCGCAGCTGGGCAGCCACCGAGGCCTGCACCAGTCGGTTGAGGAGTTCCGGACCAAGATCGAGCGGGCGCGCACCGATGAGGTGAGTAGGGGGTGGGCGGCAGGCGTGGACCAGGTCCCGGCCGCCGCAGGCCTCACCCCTCCTCATCTCCCACAGGGCCAGCTCTCCCCGGCCACCCGGGGCGCCTACCGAGACTGCTTGGGTCGGCTGGACCTGCAGTACGCCAAGCTGCTCGTGAGTGGCGGCCGGCTGGGAGCCGGGGGTGGGGGAGGGCGGGGTGGGAGGGGTGGGAGGGGGGCACGGGGCTGACACACTCCCCGGCTGCCTGCTCACAGAGCTCCTCCAAGGCCCGCCTCCGGTCCCTGGAGAGCCTGCATGGCTTTGTGGCCGCCGCCACCAAGGAGCTGATGTGGCTGAGTGACAGGGAGGAGGAGGAGGTGGGCTTCGACTGGAGCGACCGCAACACCAACATGGCCGCCAAGAAGGAGGCCTACTCGGTGAGGCAGGTGGCCGGCCTCCGGGCCCTCCCCTCCCACGACTGCCCGCCCCAGTCCGGGTCCAGCTCCAGGCCCCGCGTGGTGCTTGGCGGGAGACGGGTGGACCCTGACGTGGCCCTGGCACCGTCCCTGAGATCCCTTGCCTCCGTGTCAGGCACTGATGCATGAGCTAGAGCTGAAGGAAAAGAAAATCAAAGAGATCCAGAGCACCGGCGACCGCCTGCTTCGGGAAGACCACCCTGCCCGGCCCACAGTGGAGGTGGGGTGGGGATGTGGGGACCCCCCGGGCCCCCCTGGTGTGGTGGGGCAGGGCTGGGGGATCCCCCTGGGCCCCTGTGGTGGGGCAGGGCCCGACGGGGCCACGTGCTGTGCTGCAGTCCTTCCAGGCGGCCCTGCAGACCCAGTGGAGCTGGATGCTGCAGCTGTGCTGTTGTATTGAGGCGCACCTAAAGGACAACACTGCCTACTTCCAGGTGAGAACTGGGCTTCCCAACCCCCGGCTCTGCTGCAGTGACCTTGAGGAGCCCCTCGACCACCGCTGTGGATCTGGGGCCCCTCCCCGTGTCCGTGCAGACGTGGATAATCGGCCCCACGCACTGTCCCACTGACCTAGCGTCAGAATCCTCCCCGGTTACTGGGCCCAGCCCCTCCGGCCCGTGCTGGGGCAGCTCTGGCGGGGGGCTCCAGGCTGTTGGCCTAATGTGACCCATTTCTGCCACCGCAGTTCTTCTCGGACGTGCGGGAGGCTGAGGAGCAGCTGCGGAAGCTGCAGGAGACACTGCGCAGGAAGTACACCTGTGACCGTTCTATCACTATCACTCGGCTCGAGGACCTGCTGCAGGACGCCCAGGTGAGCCGGGCTCAGGGCTGTGCAGCCCGGCGAGTGGCAGACGCTGAGGCCCGGCCTCTTGGCCTGTGGGGCTGGAGGGGCACAGGCAGTGGCAGGCATCGAGGTGGCAGGGTCCAGGGCCAGGGGAGCACAGGGAGAGGCTGGCCCGGTGTCTGGGCTGCATCGATGCTCTGGAAAGGTCCCTCTGGAGGCGGAGAGTGGTGACTAGAGGTGCCAGCAGGGGTCAGGAGGCACGATAGGGGCTGGAGGTCAGCACAGTGGGGCGGGGGTATGGGTGAACCGAGATCTTAGCGGCAGGGTCCTGGCCTGGGGGCAGGTGGGTGGCCAGAGCTGTTATGAGCCCCCCCACCCACAGAGCCCCTGGAGGGAGTAGACGCCTGAATCAGCTGCTCTGTTGCCAGCCATGTCACCATGGGCAGGTCCATCAGCACCTCGGGCCTGACAGGCTGGGGCAGATGCAGTCGGGAGGGCTGAGGGGGATACAGAGGCAGCGGAGTGCGCTGCTCAGGCGCCCTGGGGCAGGGAGTGATGGAGAAGAGAGGAGGCTGGCAGGCCCTGCCGCCTGGAGCTCCTGCGGTCGGGAGTGGGGGTCAGCGAAGCCTGGGGTCCAGGAGGCCCCCTCAGCGGCAGCATCGGCCCAGGAGGGGGCGGGAGAGGTGCAGGCAGCTTCCGCGTGGACTCTGACCTACAGCCTTGGACGGTCCTCCATCCCTCAGAGTGGCTGGATGGGAGGAGGTGGGCGACCTTCCACAACAGGACAGGGGAGGGCAGAGGGGAGAGGATGCTGTGGGGCCCTCCCCTGAAGGACGTCACATGTCACGGGGCCGGGGAAGGCCATTCGGTCCTGACTGGGAAGGAAGGAGTGTGGGTGGGACCGGGCGCCTGCCCTGGCTGAGTGCCCAGCCCCACAGCATTCTGGGGGCAGTTGGAAGGACACCTGATCTCAGGGCATTGCGGGGGTGCAGGGGTGCTCGTGCGTTTCCCGCGGTGGGCACGTGGGTCCTCACAGACCCTTGTCCGGGCGCTCGGTGTCCGACGCCAGGTGATGGTCTCTGAGCTGCCCCTCCTCTGCAGGACGAGAAGGAGCAGCTAAGCGAGTACAGGGGGCACCTCTCAGGCCTGGCCAAGCGGGCCAAGGCCATCGTGCAGCTGAAGCCCCGCAACCCAGCGCACCCCGTGCGGGGCCGCGTGCCGCTGCTGGCCGTGTGCGACTACAAGCAGGTGGAGGTGAGGGCTTGGCCGGGCAGGGTGGGCCAGGCAGGGTGGGCATGGGTGTGGGTGGGGCCACGCTGCGATGCTCTGACTGCTTCAGGTGACCGTGCACAAGGGTGACAAATGCCAGATGGTAGGCCCCGCGCAGCCACCCTACTGGAAGGTGCTCAGCAGCTCCTGCGGCGAGGCCGCCGTGCCCTCCGTGTGCTTTCTTGTGCCCCCGCCCAACCAGGAGGCCCAGGAGGCCATCGCCAGGTGCGTGGTCCCGGGTATCAGCTGGAGAGGGTGGTGTTGGGCAGGTCCCCGGACACCTCTGACTGTGCCCCTGACCTGCCAGGCTGGAGGCCCAGCACCAGGCCTTGGTTACGTCGTGGCACCAGCTGCACACGGAGATGAAGAGCCTTCTGGCATGGCAGAGCCTCAGCCGCGACATGCAGCTCATCCGCTCCTGGTCCCTGGTCACGGTACGACTGCCCCGCTGGGCACTCTGGGGGGTGCCGGGCGGCAGGGGTCTTCCTGCGGCCGTGCTCAGCCCTCGTGCCGTCTGCAGTTCCGCACACTGAAACCAGAGGAGCAGCGCCAAGCCCTGCGAAGCCTGGAGCTGCACTACCAGGCCTTCCTGCGCGACAGCCAGGACGCTGGTGGCTTCGGGCCTGAGGACCGGCTGCAGGCTGAGCGCGAGTACGGCTCCTGCAGCCGCCACTACCAGCAGCTGCTGCAGAGCCTGGAGCAGGGTAGGCGGGGGCCACCCGGGGGGTGGGGGTGGGGGTGGTGGCGGAGGGCGCGGCCGGGGCAGCCTGTGAGCAGGACGTGTCCGCAGGCGAGCAGGAGGAGTCCCGCTGTCAGCGCTGCATCTCAGAGCTCAAGGACATCCGGCTGCAGCTGGAGGCCTGCGAGACGCGCACCGTGCACCGCCTGCGGCTGCCGCTGGACAAGGAGCCCGCACGGGAGTGCGCCCAGCGCATCACGGAGCAGCAGGCAGGCCCCGCCCACTCCCCCCACCCCCACCCCCACCCCCACCCCCTACTGCACCCCGCCCCCGGCCTTCCACGCGTGCCGTGTGCTGGGCGCGCAGGCTCAGCTCACCTCCTGCTCCGTATCTCGTAGAAAGCACAGGCTGAGGTGGAGGGGCTGGGCAAGGGGGTTGCCCGGCTCTCTGCCGAGGCTGAGGAGGTCCTGGCCCTGCCCGAGCCATCACCCGCTGCCCCCACTCTGCGTTCAGAGCTGGAGCTGACCCTGGGCAAGTTGGAGCAGGTCCGCAGCCTGTCCGCCATTTACCTGGAGAAGTGAGTGCACCTGACGGCGGCCGGGGGGCTGTGACCGAAGGGGCGTCTCGGGGAGTGTGTGTACTGGCAGGGCAACGGTGCCAACGAGGTGGGGTCCGCTGCAGGCTCTGGCCAAGGGATGGCCAGTGTGGACCAGGGTGGGGGCCGCAGAGGTGGCTGGAGGGGTTCAGTCCTGGTGTGCCTTGGAGGTAGGGCTTCCTGATGACTGGATGTGGGGTGAGAGGGGTTGAGGGGCTATTGGAGGAGGACTTAGGGCCCCCCCACCCGCGGGAGGGTGGTAGGGGAGGGTCACTGACGTGGAAGGTGTGTGGGCAGAGGTGAGGGGCCGGGGCGCATTGCGGGGTCGGTCAGGACCGGGCCCCTGGGGGCACTGGCAACCTTGGGGGAGGGGCTTCTTGGCGCAAGGTGGGGCTGAGGCCCTGCGGAGAGGAGGCAGGGTGGGCAGTGGGTGAGACAGCAGAGGGCCAGGGTGCCGGGGGGGCCCCGATCCCCTCTCCCACAGGCCCTTCCACCCCAGTGCCTCCCGGGGGACGCGCAGTCCTCACCAGGGCCCCGCCTCCTCCTTGCCCCCCGCCCCCAGACACGGGTACCTCTCTTTCCCTTACAGCTCATTTCAGGGTATACACTCACATGGCTCACAGATCGCTTTCGGAAGCTTAGTGATAAATCCTCCACTGCTCCCCTCTCGGTCCCAACGGGATCCGCCCTCCAAGGCCCTGGTCTTCGTTTCTGTATCTTACCCAGCCTTCCTGCACGCGCCCCACGTGCCGTGTGTGAGGAGCGTCCCTGTCAGGCACACGGTGTCCCCCTCACCCAGTCTGGGGACTGCAAGGCTGATGGGGGCTCCCTTGGCCAGCACAACCTCCCTCCAGGACTCGGGCTGGAGCTGGAGCATCCCCGTGTCCGAGGTCCCGACCACCTTCTGCCTACACCTCTCTTCTCCCTGAAGCCCATGACCACAGGGGTCAGCTGGCCACCAGGTCTGGGGTTCCACCGTGGTGGCCTGGCTGCCCCTCCAGCCCACCCCAGCCCCGCTCTGAGCCCTGTTCTCCCGCAGGCTCAAGACCATCAGCCTGGTGATCCGCAGCACGCAGGGGGCCGAGGAGGTGCTCAGGGCCCACGAGGAGCAGCTCAAGGAGGCCCAGGCCGTGCCCGCCACCCTCCCAGAGCTTGAGGCCACCAAGGCTGCGCTGAAGGTACCACCACAGGCCCGCACCCTGCTGTGAGGGCCCAGAGACGCTGGGGCCAGTGGCAGGGACCTCGGGCTGAAACGGCACCCTCTTCTCTGACCTGACAGAAGCTTCGGGCCCAGGCGGAGGCACAGCAGCCTGTGTTCGATGCCCTGCGGGACGAGCTGCGGGGGGCGCAGGAGGTGGGCGAGCGGCTGCAACAGCGACACGGCGAGCGGGACGTGGAGGTGGAGCGCTGGCGCGAGCGGGTCGCCCTGCTGCTGGAGCGCTGGCAGGCCGTGCTGGCCCAGACCGACGTGCGGCAGCGCGGGCTCGAGCAGCTGGGCCGCCAGCTGCGTTACTACCGTGAGAGCGCGGACCCGCTGGGCGCCTGGCTGCAGGACGCCAAGCAGAGGCAGGAGCAAATCCAGGCCGTGCCGCTGGCCAACAGCCAGGCCGTGCGAGAGCAGCTGCGGCAGGAGAAGGTGGGCCCCGGGCAGGTGGGCAGGGTGGGGCGGGGGCGTGGTGCACCCTCTGGCTGCTGACCACCCTGCTCTCCCAGGCGCTGCTGGAAGACATCGAGCGCCACGGGGAGAAGGTGGAGGAGTGCCAGAGGTTCGCGAAGCAGTACATCAACGCCATCAAGGTGAGGCCTTTGCAGCGTCGTGTCCCAGGGGAGACATGCAGGTGGTGGGCCTGGGACCTCAGGGGGGCCCCCCAGACCAGGCCGTGCTGGGCAAAGCCCGTGGGCAGGTTCAGGGGCAGGGTGGGGAGGGCAGAGCTGGTGGCCAACCAGTGTGTCCCTGCAGGACTATGAGCTTCAGCTGGTCACGTACAAGGCACAGCTGGAGCCGGTGGCCTCACCAGCCAAGAAGCCCAAGGTCCAGTCGGGGTCCGAGAGCATCATCCAGGAGGTGAGGCTGAGGGGCAGGGCTGGTGGGTGGGCTGAGCCTGAGTCAGCAGGGGCAGGGCTGACTCTGGGTGCCTCTTCCTCCCGTCCCCCAGTACGTGGATCTGCGTACCCGCTACAGTGAGCTGAGCACGCTCACGAGCCAGTACATCAAGTTCATCAGTGAGACGCTGCGGCGTATGGAGGAGGAGGAGGTATGACCCGCCGGGGCGGGGAGGCCATCCTGCTGCCCACCTTGCCCCACATGTGGCCCCTAGGAGCCCGCCTGAGCTGTCCCCACTCCCTCCTGCCTGGTGCTGCCAGCGCCCCCTCTCCCCCCAGCTCCCCGCAGCACGGCCTGTCCCCAGGCTCGCCTCATCTGTGGCCCAGCCCACCTTGGCCCGATGCTGCACTGCTCTCCCTGTGGTGGCTGGCACCTCCTCTTTCTCTTCTGTGTTGGCACTTGCCCCCACCAGGCGTCCCACCAGCTCTCTTGTGTGTGTGCCTCCTCGGGACCCCGCATTGGCCTCTTTACTTGGCCACTTGCTCTGCAAGAACTTTGGGCTGTTGGGTCATGGGGGCTGGGGAGAGGGGCCCCGAGGTGCTTGGGTGAGGAAGGGTACCTACCCCATCTTGTTCCTCCTGCCTCCTGGGTGACCCCTCCGTCTGGCCTACCTGCAGCTTCCTCTCTGCTCAGAACCGCAGGCTATCGAGTCCCCCTTCCGAACTGGCTCAGATCTGCACTGATGTCCCACGCTGGCCACCCTGCCCCGCCGGGTCAGGGAGAGGGGCCCCGTGGCCAGAGCCAGGCCGCCGGGCATTCAGCGGTGCTCAGGCAGGGCTGTGTGGCAGGCGGGGCTCCCAGGCCCTGTGAGCCCCCTGCTTTGCTTGCTCTCTCCCTCCCTCCCTCCCTCTCTCCCTCTCTCTCTCTCTCTTTCTCTCTTTCTCTCCCTCCCTCCCTCCCTCTCTCTCTCCCCCCACCCCCTTGTCTGTGTGTCTCCGTCACCTGTCTGTGGGAAGAGGGGAGAACACCTGGGTCTCCTTCCCCAGTCTGGTGAGCGCTGTGGGGCCAGGCTGTGCTCGCTGCCCCAAGTGCCCTGGGTGGGTGCACGCAGCCTCCCTCGGCTGGGCCGGGACCCCTGTCCCCTCCCAACACCTGCGCCACGCTGTCAGGGTGAGCTGTGGTGGCACCGTGTCGCGTGCTCAGGGCACCTGCTCCCTGCTCACTCCTCTCTCTGGTTTTCTCCCTCTCTCTGCTGCGGCCGCAGAGGCTGGCTGAGCAGCAGCGGGCAGAGGAGCGGGAGCGACTGGCTGAGGTGGAGGCCGCGCTGGAGAAGCAGCGGCAGCTGGCCGAGGCGCACGCGCAGGCGAAGGCGCAGGCAGAGCGCGAGGCCCAGGAGCTCCAGCGGCGCATGCAGGAGGAGGTGGCACGCCGGGAGGAGGTGGTGGTGGACGCGCAGCAGCAGAAGCGCAGCATCCAGGAGGAGCTGCAGCACCTGCGGCAGAGCTCGGAGGCGGAGATCCAGGCCAAGTCCCGGCAGGTGGAGGCGGCCGAGCGCAGCCGGCTACGGATCGAGGAGGAAATCCGCGTGGTGCGCCTCCAGCTGGAGGCCACCGAGCGCCAGCGCGGCGGGGCGGAGGGCGAGCTGCAGGCACTGCGTGCGCGGGCGGAAGAGGCCGAGGCGCAGAAGCGGCAGGCCCAGGAAGAGGCGGAGCGCCTGCGGCGGCAGGTGCAAGACGAGACCCAGCGCAAGCGGCAGGCGGAGGCTGAGCTGGCCCTGCGCGTGCAGGCGGAGGCCGAGGCGGCGCGCGAGAAGCAGCGGGCCCTGCAGGCGCTGGAGGAGCTGCGGCTGCAGGCAGAGGAGGCGGAGCGGCGCCTGCGGCAGGCAGAGGCAGAGCGGGCGCGCCAAGTGCAGGTGGCCCTGGAGACGGCGCAGCGCAGCGCCGAGGCGGAGCTGCAGAGCGAGCACGCCTCCTTTGCCGAGAAGACGGCGCAGCTGGAGCGCACCCTCAAGGAAGAACACGTGGCCGTGGTGCAGCTGCGGGAGGAGGCCACGCGGCGGGCACAGCAGCAGGCCGAGGCTGAGCGCGCCCGCGCGGAGGCTGAGCGGGAGCTGGAGCGCTGGCAGCTGAAGGCCAACGAGGCGCTGCGGCTGCGGCTGCAGGCGGAGGAGGTGGCGCAGCAGAAGAGCCTGGCACAGGCCGAGGCGGAGAAGCAGAAGGAGGAGGCGGAGCGGGAGGCGCGGCGGCGCGGCAAGGCGGAGGAGCAGGCCGTGCGGCAGCGCGAGCTGGCCGAGCAGGAGCTGGAGAAGCAGCGGCAGCTGGCGGAGGGCACCGCGCAGCAGCGCCTGGCGGCGGAGCAGGAGCTGATCCGGCTGCGGGCCGAGACGGAGCAGGGGGAGCAGCAGCGGCAGCTGCTGGAGGAGGAGCTGTCACGGCTGCAGCGGGAGGCGGCCGCGGCCACCCATAAGCGCCGGGAGCTGGAGGCCGAGCTGGCCAAGGTGCGGGCTGAGATGGAGGTGCTGCTGGCCAGCAAGGCGCGGGCCGAGGAGGAGTCACGTTCCACCAGCGAGAAGTCCAAGCAGAGGCTGGAAGCCGAGGCCGGCCGGTTCCGCGAGCTGGCGGAGGAGGCCGCCCGCCTGCGCGCCGTGGCGGAGGAGGCCAAGCGGCAGCGGCAGCTGGCGGAGGAGGATGCGGCGCGGCAGCGGGCGGAGGCGGAGCGGGTGCTGGCCGAGAAGCTGGCCGCCATCAGCGAGGCCACGCGGCTCAAGACGGAGGCAGAGATCGCGCTCAAGGAGAAGGAGGCGGAGAACGAGCGCCTGCGGCGTCTGGCGGAAGACGAGGCCTTCCAGCGGCGGCTTCTGGAGGAGCAGGCGGCCCAGCACAAGGCCGACATCGAGGAGCGGCTGGCGCAGCTGCGCAAGGCGTCGGAGAGCGAGCTGGAGCGGCAGAAGGGGCTGGTGGAGGACACGCTGAGACAGCGGCGGCAGGTGGAGGAGGAGATCCTGGCGCTCAAGGGGAGCTTCGAGAAGGCGGCCGCCGGCAAGGCGGAGCTGGAGCTGGAGCTGGGGCGCATCCGTGGCAACGCCGAGGACACGCTGCGCAGCAAGGAGCAGGCGGAGCAGGAGGCCGCCCGGCAGCGGCAGCTGGCGGCAGAGGAGGAGCGGCGGCGGCGCGAGGCCGAGGAGCGTGTGCAGAAGAGCCTGGCGGCTGAGGAGGAGGCCGCGCGGCAACGGAAGGCCGCGCTGGAGGAGGTGGAGCGGCTCAAGGCCAAGGTGGAGGAGGCGCGGCGCCTGCGTGAGCGAGCAGAGCAGGAGTCGGCTCGGCAGCTGCAGCTGGCCCAGGAGGCCGCCCAGAAGCGGCTGCAGGCGGAGGAGAAGGCGCACGCCTTCGCGGTGCAGCAGAAGGAGCAGGAGCTGCAGCAGACGCTCCAGCAGGAGCAGAGCATGCTGGAGCGTCTGCGCGGCGAGGCCGAGGCGGCCCGGCGGGCGGCAGAGGAGGCGGAGGCGGCGCGGGAGCGGGCTGAGCGCGAGGCGGCGCAGTCCCGGCAGCAGGTGGAGGAGGCGGAGCGGCTGAAGCAGTCGGCGGAGGAGCAGGCACAGGTGCAGGCGCAGGCGCAGGCTGCCGCGGAGAAGCTGCGCAAGGAAGCCGAGCAGGAGGCGGCACGGCGGGCGCAGGCAGAGCAGGCGGCCCTGCGGCAGAAGCAGGCGGCCGACGCTGAGATGGAGAAGCACAAGAAGTTTGCTGAGCAGGCGCTGCGACAGAAGGCGCAGGTGGAGCAGGAGCTGACGGCTCTGCGGCTGCAGCTGGAGGAGACCGACCACCAGAAGAGCATCCTGGACGAGGAGCTACAGCGGCTGAAGGCGGAGGTGACGGAGGCGGCCCGCCAGCGCGGCCAGGTGGAGGAGGAGCTGTTCTCGCTGCGCGTGCAGATGGAGGAGCTGGGCAAGCTCAAGGCCCGCATCGAGGCGGAGAACCGCGAGCTGATTCTGCGCGACAAGGACAACACACAGCGCCTCCTGCAGGAGGAGGCGGAGAAGATGAAGCAGGTGGCGGAGGAGGCGGCGCGGCTGAGCGTGGCGGCCCAGGAGGCGGCGCGGCTGCGGCAGCTGGCGGAGGAAGACCTGGCTCAGCAGCGGGCCCTGGCAGAGAAGATGCTCAAGGAGAAGATGCAGGCGGTGCAGGAGGCCACGCGGCTCAAGGCGGAGGCAGAGCTGCTGCAGCAGCAGAAGGAGCTCGCCCAGGAGCAGGCCCGGCGGCTGCAGGAGGACAAGGAGCAGATGGCACAGCAGCTGGCGCAGGAGACGCAGGGCTTCCAGAAGACTCTGGAGACGGAGCGGCAGCGGCAGCTGGAGATGAGTGCCGAGGCGGAGCGGCTCAGGCTGCGCGTGGCCGAGATGAGCCGGGCTCAGGCTCGTGCGGAGGAGGACGCCCAGCGCTTCCGGAAGCAGGCGGAGGACATAGGCGACAAGCTGTACCGCACGGAGCTCGCCACGCAGGAGAAGGTGACGCTGGTGCAGACGCTCGAGGCCCAGCGGCAGCAAAGTGACCAGGATGCCGAGCGCCTGCGGGAGGCCATCGCGGAGCTGGAGCACGAGAAGGAGAAGCTCAAGCAGGAGGCTCAGCTGCTGCAGCTCAAGTCTGAGGAGGTACCTCCCCGCGCGGGCAGGGATCTGGGGCGGGGTCTGCTCTCAGGCAGGTGCTCCCGGGGGCCCGCGTGTCCCTGACCGCCCCCTCCCCCTTCACAGATGCAGATGGTGCGGCAGGAGCAGCTGCTGCAGGAGACCCAGGCCCTACAGCAGAGCTTCCTCTCCGAGAAGGACAGCCTGCTGCAGCGGGAGCACTTCATCGAGCAGGAGAAGGCCAAGCTGGAGCGGCTCTTCCAGGACGAGGTGGCCAAGGCGCAGCAGCTGCGCGAGGAGCAGCAGCGGCAGCAGCAGGAGATGCAGCAGGAGAAGCAGCAGCTGGTGGCCAGCATGGAGGAGGCCCGGCGGCGGCAGCACGAGGCCGAGGAGGGGGTGCGGCGCAAGCAAGAGGAGCTGCAGCGCCTGGAGCAGCAGCGGCAGCAGCAGGAGAAGCTGCTGGCGGAGGAGAACCAGAGGCTACGTGAGCGGCTGCAGCACCTGGAGGAGGAGCGCCGGGCTGCGCCGGCACACTCAGAGGAGATCGCTTCCTCCCAGGCTGCGGCCGCCAGAGCCCTGCCCAACGGCCAGGACGCAGCCGATGGCCCAGCCGCGGTGGCAGAGCCTGAGCATGCCTTCGACGGCCTGCGGCAGAAGGTGCCAGCCCAGCGGCTGCAGGAGGTGGGCATCCTGAGCGCAGAGGAGCTCCAGCGGCTGGCGCAGGGCCACACCACGGTGGCTGAGCTCGCTCAGCGGGAGGACGTGCGCCGCTACCTGCAGGGCCGCAGCAGCATTGCCGGGTTGCTGCTGAAGCCTGCTGACGAGAAGTTGACCATCTACGCGGCCCTGAGGAGGCAACTGCTGAGCCCGGGCACAGCCCTCATCCTGCTTGAGGCCCAGGCGGCCTCAGGCTTCCTACTGGACCCCGTGCGGAACAGGCGGCTGGCCGTCAACGAGGCCGTGAAGGAGGGCGTCGTGGGCCCTGAGCTGCATCACAAGCTGCTGTCGGCCGAGCGCGCCGTCACTGGCTACAAGGACCCCTACACCGGGGAGCAGATCTCCCTCTTCCAGGCCATGAAGAAGGACCTCATCGTCCGGGAGCACGGCATCCGCCTGCTGGAGGCCCAGATCGCCACGGGCGGCATCATCGACCCCGTGCACAGCCACCGCCTGCCCGTGGACGTGGCCTACCAGCGCGGCTACTTCGACGAGGAGATGAACCGCATCCTGCAGGACCCCAGCGACGACACCAAGGGCTTCTTCGACCCCAACACGCACGAGAACCTCACCTACCTGCAGCTGCTGGAGCGCTGTGTGGAGGACCCCGAGACAGGCCTGCGGCTCCTGCCGCTCACGGACCAGGCTGCCAAGGGTGGCGAGCTGGTCTACACTGACTCAGAGGCCCGGGACGTGTTTGAGAAGGCCACCGTGTCCGCGCCGTTCGGCAGGTTCCAGGGCAGGACGGTGACCATTTGGGAGCTCATCAACTCCGAGTACTTCACGGCCGAGCAGCGAAGGGACCTGCTGCGGCAGTTCCGCACGGGCAAGGTCACCGTGGAGAAGATCATCAAGATCGTCATCACGGTGGTCGAGGAACACGAGCAGAAGGGCCAGCTGTGCTTCGAGGGCCTGCGCGCCCTGGTCCCCGCTGCGGAGCTGCTCGAGAGCAGGGTCATTGACCGGGAGCTCCTGCGCCAGCTGCAGCGGGGCGAGCGCTCCGTGCAGGAGGTAGCCGAGGCGGAAGCCGTGCGGCAGGCCCTGCGGGGCTCCGGCGTCATCGCAGGTGTGTGGCTAGAGGAGTCAGGGCAGAAGCTGAGCATCTACGAGGCCCTGAGGAAAGATTTGCTGCAGCCAGAGGCTGCTGTGGCCCTGCTGGAGGCCCAGGCCGGCACCGGGCACATCATCGACCCCACCACCAGCGCACGGCTGACCGTGGACGAGGCGGTGCGCGCCGGCCTTGTGGGGCCCGAGCTACACGAGAAGCTGCTGTCGGCCGAGAAGGCTGTGACAGGCTACAAGGACCCGTACTCAGGGCAGAGCGTGTCCCTGTTCCAGGCCCTGAAGAAGGGTCTCATCCCCAGGGAGCAGGGCCTGCGTCTGCTGGACGCCCAGCTGTCCACAGGTGGCATCGTGGACCCCAGCAAGAGCCACCGTGTGCCCCTGGACGTCGCCTATGCCCGGGGCTACCTGGATAAGGAGACCAGCACCGCCCTTTCGGCACCCCAGGACAACGCCAAGACCTACTATGAACCCCGTACGTGGCAGCCAGTCACCTACAGCCACCTCCAGCAGCAGTGCCGCCCCGACCAGCTGACGGGGCTGAGCCTGCTGCCGCTCTCGGAGGAGGCTGCCCGGGCCCGGCAGCAGGAGCTCTACTCTGAGCTCCAGGCCCGTGAAGCCTTCCAGAAGGCCACCGTCGAGGTCCCCGTGGGCAGCTTCCAGGGCAGGACGGTGACGGTGTGGGAGCTCATCAGCTCCGAGTACTTCACGGCCGAGCAGCGGCAGGAGTTGCTGCGGCAGTTCCGCACGGGCAAGGTCACCGTGGAGAAGATCATCAAGATCCTCATCACCATCGTGGAGGAAGTAGAGACCGTGCGGCGGGAGAGGCTCTCTTTCAGTGGCCTCCGAGCCCCTGTGCCGGCCAGCGAGCTCCTGGCCGCCGGGGTCCTCAACAGCAACCAGTATGAGCAGCTCAAGGACGGCAAGACATCGGTCAAGGACCTTTCGGAGCTGGACTCGGTGCGGACACTCCTCCAGGGGAGCGGCTGCCTTGCTGGCATCTACCTGGAGGACTCCAAGGAGAAGGTGACCATCTACGAGGCCATGCGACGCGGCCTGCTCAGGCCCAGCACCGCCACTCTCCTGCTTGAGGCCCAGGCAGCCACTGGCTTTCTGGTGGACCCTGTGCGGAACCAGCGTCTGTATGTGCACGAGGCCGTGAAGGCCGGTGTCGTGGGCCCCGAGCTGCACGAGAAGCTGCTGTCGGCTGAGAAGGCCGTGACCGGCTACAAGGATCCCTACTCGGGCAGCACCATCTCTCTCTTCCAGGCCATGAAGAAGGGCCTGGTCCTCAGGGAGCACGGCATCCGCCTGCTGGAGGCCCAGATCGCCACGGGCGGCATCATCGACCCCGTGCACAGCCACCGCCTGCCCGTGGACGTGGCCTACCAGCGCGGCTACTTTGACGAGGAGATGAACCACATCCTGCAGGACCCCAGCGACGACACCAAGGGCTTCTTCGACCCCAACACGCACGAGAACCTCACCTACCTGCAGCTGCTGGAGCGCTGCGTGGAGGACCCCGAGACGGGCCTGCGGCTCCTGCCGCTGAGAGGGGCAGAGAAGGCAGAGGTGGTGGAGACCACGCGGGTGTACACCGAGGAGGAGACCCGGAGGGCCTTCGAGGAGACACAGATCGACATCCCTGCGAGCGGTGGCCACAGTGGCTCCACCATGTCCCTGTGGGAGGTGATGCAGTCGGACCTGATCCCCCAGGAGCAGCGGGCCCAGCTGATGGCTGACTTCCAGGCCGGCCGCGTGACCAAGGAGCGTATGATCATCATCATCATCGAGATAATCGAGAAGACCGAGATAGTCCGCCAGCAGAACCTGGCTTCCTACGATCACGCCGGCCGCCGCCTCACTGCCGAGAACCTGTACGAGGCCCGGGTCATCTCCCGCGAGTCCTACAGCCTGCTCCGGGAGGGCGCCAAGAGCCTCCACGAGGTGCTGGAGGCCGAGTCCGCCTGGCACTACCTCTACGGCACGGGCTGTGTGGCCGGCATCTACCGACCCAGCTCCAGGCAGACGCTGACCATCTACCAGGCCCTCAAGAAGGGGCAGCTGAGTGCTGAGGTGGCCCGCCAGCTGCTGGAGGCACAAGCGGCCACGGGCTTCCTGCTGGACCCGGTGAAGGGCGAGCGGCTGGCCGTGGACGAGGCCGTGCGGAAGGGCCTGGTGGGCCCCGAGCTGCACGACCGGCTGCTGTCGGCTGAGCGGGCCGTGACCGGCTACCGTGACCCCTACACGGAGCAGACCATCTCGCTCTTCCAGGCCATGAAGAAGGACCTGATCCCCACCGAGGAGGCCCTGCGGCTGCTGGACGCTCAGCTGGCCACGGGCGGCATCATCGACCCGCGCCTAGGCTTCCACCTCCCGCTGGAGGTGGCCTACCAGCGCGGCTACCTCGACAGGGAGACGCACGACCAGCTGTCAGAGCCCAGCGAGGTGCGCAGCTACGTGGACCCCTCCACGGACGAGCGCCTCAGCTACACGCAGCTGCTCCGGCGGTGCCGCCGTGACGAGGCCAGCGGCCTGCTCCTCCTGCCACTCGCGGACGCCCGCAAGCTGACCTTCCGCGGCCTGCGCAAGCAGATCACGGTGGAGGAGCTGGTGCGCTCGCAGGTCATGGATGAGGCCACGGCGCTGCGGCTCCAGGAGGGCCTGACCTCCATCGAGGAGGTCTCCAAGAACCTGCAGACATTCCTCGAGGGCACCAGCAGCATCGCCGGCGTCGTCGTCGATGCCACCAAGGAGCGGCTGTCGGTGTACCAGGCCATGAAGAAGGGCATCATCCGCCCCGGCACGGCCTTCGAGCTCCTGGAGGCGCAGGCGGCCACCGGCTACGTCATCGACCCCATCAAGGGGCTCAAGCTAACCGTGGAGGAGGCTGTGCGCCTGGGCATCGTCGGTCCCGAGTTTAAGGACAAGCTGCTGTCGGCCGAGCGCGCCGTGACCGGCTACAAGGACCCCTACTCCGGGAAGCTCATCTCCCTCTTCCAGGCCATGAAGAAAGGTCTGATCCTGAAGGACCACGGCATCCGGCTGCTGGAGGCCCAGATCGCCACGGGCGGCATCATCGACCCCGAGGAGAGCCACCGCCTGCCCGTGGACGTGGCCTACCAGCGCGGCCTCTTTGACGAGGAGATGAATGAGATCCTGACCGACCCCTCGGACGACACCAAGGGCTTCTTTGACCCCAACACGGAGGAGAACCTCACCTACCTGCAGCTGATGGAGCGCTGCGTCACTGACCCCCAGACGGGGCTGCGGCTCCTGCCGCTGAAGGAGAAGAAGCGGGAGCGGAAGACGTCCTCTAAGTCCTCGGTGCGCAAGCGGCGCGTGGTCATCGTGGACCCGGAGACGGGCAAGGAGATGTCGGTGTACGAGGCCTACCGCAAGGGCCTTATCGACCACCAGACCTACCTGGAGCTGTCCGAGCAGGAGTGCGAGTGGGAGGAGATCACCATCTCCTCATCGGACGGCGTGGTCAAGTCCATGATCATCGACCGCCGCTCGGGCCGCCAGTACGACATCGACGAGGCCATCGCCAAGAGCCTCATCGACCGCTCTGCGCTGGACCAGTACCGCGCCGGCACGCTCTCCATCGCCGAGCTCGCCGACATGCTCTCAGGCAACGCCGGTGGCTTCCGCTCACGCTCATCCTCCGTGGGGTCCTCCTCTTCCTACCCTATCAGCCCCGCTGTCTCCAGGACCCAGCTGGCCTCCTGGTCCGACCCCACTGAGGAGACGGGCCCCGTGGCTGGAATCCTGGACACGGAGACGCTGGAGAAGGTGTCTATCACGGAGGCCATGCACCGCAGCCTGGTGGACAACATCACCGGGCAGCGTTTGCTGGAGGCACAGGCCTGCACCGGGGGCATCATCGACCCCAGCACCGGTGAGCGCTTCCCCGTCACCGACGCCGTCAACAAGGGCCTGGTGGACAAGATCATGGTGGACCGCATCAACCTGGCCCAGAAGGCCTTCTGCGGCTTCGAGGACCCGCGCACCAAGACCAAGATGTCGGCCGCCCAGGCCCTGAAGAAGGGCTGGCTCTACTACGAGGCGGGGCAGCGCTTCCTGGAGGTGCAGTACCTGACGGGCGGCCTGATCGAGCCCGACACGCCAGGCCGCGTGGCCCTGGACGAGGCCCTGCAGCGCGGCACGGTGGATGCCCGCACCGCCCAGAAGCTGCGCGACGTTAGCGCCTACTCCAAGTACCTCACCTGCCCCAAGACCAAGCTCAAGATCTCCTACAAGGACGCGCTGGACCGCAGCATGGTGGAGGAGGGCACGGGCCTGCGGCTGCTGGAGGCTGCCGCCCAGTCCAGCAAGGGCTACTACAGCCCCTACAGCGTCAGCGGCTCTGGCTCCGCGGCCGGCTCGCGCTCCAGCTCGCGCACCGGCTCCCGGGCTGGGTCCCGTCGCGGCAGCTTCGACGCCACCGGCTCCGGCTTCTCCATGACCTTCTCCTCCTCGTCCTACTCCTCCTCGGGCTACGGCCGCCGCTATGCCTCAGGGCCCGCGCTCCCCCCGGGGGGCCCCGAGTCAGCGGCCGCCTGACCCCTTCCTGCACCCCGCCTCCCGCTCTGCATGTGGCCAGACTCCCCGCCCAGGCGCTGGGATCTTTAATGTTTCAAGGTGTCTTCCTCCCAAGCGGTGCCTAAAGTTTAACCAAAAAGTACAGACTAACACATTAATATATATCTCTTGTCCAGACAGCCTGTCTCTCGGGGGCCGGGGCCAGTCCAGCCCCACTGACCACCTCGCGCCCCCCACCCCCACCCCAGGTCTCCCTGCTCCTCTTTACCTGCCCCTCACCACAGCCAGGTGCCTTGGAGGGTCCAGAGCTGGGCCCCCAACTCAGCCCTCTCATCTCCCCAGGGGGGTTCCATCTGGGCGAGGTTCCCCCAGCCCTGTAGGCCGGCCCCACCCAACTCCCAGCCACCTGCTCGGACTACGGGCATCGGCCCCGCCAGTAGCAGGGCCATCCGCGCCAGCGTTTTCTCCTGTTTCTGGGACTGACCTGCTTGCTCGGTGGGCCTTGCTGGGGAGGGAGGGAGGGAGTCCTGGGTCAGCCATCTCTTCTAGGCTGCCCAGGGAAGCCCCTTCCCCATGGGAAGATGAGGGTCCAGTCTGCAGACCCAGCTGGCCCGGGCCAGGCCCCAGCCTGTTCCCGGCTCCATTCCCAGCCCCCAACCTGCGCCCGAGACCCCACGCCTCTGGCTTCAGCCTTCCAGCCTCAGCTCCCCAGTAAGTGCCTTCTGTGTCCCCCTGCGCACCCCAGGCCCCGAGGACCCACACCTGGGGTGGGAGACAGACCCTCCTGGTGAAAGGCTCACCACTGCCCAGCTCTCGGGCGTGCCGGCCGGGCATGACTGGGCTTCTGCAGGCCTCTTCCCCTCCGTGGGCCCAGTGTCCCCTGGAACCTGTGGAACCCCACCCTGGGTGCTGCCTGCCTGCCTCTCCCAGGGCGCCTCAACCCCTGTGTTGGGCCTGGGGACAAGGCAGCCCAGCCCGGTGCCACCAGTCCCGTTCCAGCCAGCCCCGGGCCCTGGTGGCTTCCGCCCCTGCCTCTGCTCTCCGACTGAGCTTTGCATGTCCCACTAACCCAGGTAGGTGGCGGGTGGAGGCCCAGGCTTCTGCTGCCTCTGCGGACAGAACACTAACCCGACCACGGCGGGCCTGCGGCGCTCGCCCCAATAAAAGCAATTCCAACCTTCCCGCGGGTCGTGTCTCGCTTTTTGTCCTGAGGTCAGCTTGTGTGTTGGGCTGAGGGGGTGCTGCAGCCCCAGGCTCTGAGCTCGGCCACTGTGTCCTGGCCTAGGGCAGAAGAGCGGGGCCTCGTGAAGGCGCTGGCCCGGGGCTGCACCCCTCAGAGAAACCCAGGCCGAGTGATCCAGAGCGTAGGGCGAGGTGGAGGCTGGGCCAGCTGGGGCCTGCTCAGCCCAGGTGGTGACCTGTCCCTCGGCCCAGCCCCTCAGGCTGGGTTTGTGATTGGCGCTTACGTCTGAGACGGGGGTCTTAACATGCCCTTCAGTCGGTCATTGACTGTGTGGGAGAGGCAGCGTGACCCCAGGTAAGTTGGTCCGTGTCGGCCAAGGGTAACCCTGCAGAGAAGGATGCGGTCACAAGCCTGAGCGGCGGCCGGTGGAGGAGGGTGAGTGGGGCAAACCACAGCCCCGGTGAGCCGCTGGCTCTGAGGCCACGAGGCCCTGACCGGTGCCATCTCCCTGCTTTGCCCCAGGGGGTGGCCTCTCGTCCTTGGGGGTCTAAAGTCCTGGTTACCGAGCCCTCGTCGGGCTCTGCTCTCTTGCCCACTTGCAGTTAAACCTGGGCGTGGAAATACCGAGGTGCCCGGGGCAGCAGCCCTGCCTCCATGGGTGGTCAGGGTCCTCCCGGCCAGGATGGTGCCCGCCTGGCCTGCTGGTCTACTGCAACGAGCAGTCGCCTGGCCAGGTGGTAGCCGTGGCTGTGAGTTGAGTGGGACGCTCCCGCCACGCCCCGGGTGGCCGTGTTTTCCTTCGCCGACCAGGACCGCGAGGGTCTCACAGCCTGAAGTTGCAGCGACAAGAAGCACCTGCGCCCCAGCAGGTCCCGGAGCCTGTTGGGGGTGGGCCGCTTCCGCTTCCGCTCCTGGGTTCCCAGACCCGGTGGGCCGCCTTCTGGGGTCATTGACTCAAGGTCACGCCCACATCTGGAAGGACGGTGCTACAGTCCCTCAGGGTGTCAGCTACTTCCTTATGAGACCGTCCAACATTCTGCCAGGCCGGCAGCTTCTGGAGGGCGTGGTGCCCTGTAGGCCTGGACCCCTGTGGTACCCCCTGGCCGGAAGAGGGCTCTGAGGTCCAAGGTGACGCTTTGCAGGAACCCACAGGTAGGCTGAGAGGCAAAGGCAGCCAAGCTGAAGTGATCCCTCTCCCTCTTGCTGGTTGGCCTCGGGCCAGGCTGGGAGGGGGTGTGTCGCCAGCCTGTGCTTGCGGGGCCAGCGCGGTTGGGAGTCCAGCACCCGCTGGGCAGGTCCTGCGGTCCGTGGGTGGCCCACTCCCGTGGCCGCCAGCACCTCTTTCCCATCTTCCACCCCTGCTGCTCTCGGGCCCTGCCCAGCCGGCCCGGCCATTCCTCCTGGCCGCCCGGGAGCCGCTGTCCTCTCCACTCCGGGGGTTACCCAGTGCACTGCAGAAGCTCCAGCCAGGGGTTACCCCAGCTGCTGTCGGCAGCCCCGAGTGGGGCTGTGCCTGTGTGCAGCCCGACACACCGCACGTGCCACGGTGCACCCGGCCAGGCCTCCTCCTCCGTGCCCTCGTGGGGACCCTCTGCAAGGCCGTGGTCTGGCAGCAGTGGGAGACATGGCGGTGTGGGCCACCTGCTCGTGTAGCCCTCTGGCTCTACGTGAGCCAGGGCCTGGCGTCCACTCCCCCTTACTCTAAGCCCTCGCCCAGCCCGCCAGCTGTGTGTCGGTGGGTCTCAGGGCACCAGCTCCTGACGGGAGCTGTGGTCGCACGGTCACCCATGTCCTGTGGTCAGGTGTGCAGCCCCCCAGCCCCAGGAGCACTCTAGGAACAGCTCTGTGGAGTCCGCACATGCTCTGTCCTCACTTCAGAGCTGGGCTCTCCTTTGGGGCCTCGCCGGAGACCCCACATCACATTCTTGCTTCCAGGGCTGCCACAACAAATACCACAGGATAGGGGCTTTTAAATGACAGAAATGTACTTCTCGGTTCTGGAAGCCGAAGTCTGCGATCAACTTGTCAGCAGGGAGGGATGGGAATTCCCTGGCGGTCCAGTGATTAGGATTCCACGCTCTCACTGCTGAGGGCCCGGGTTCGATCCCTGGTCGGGGAACTAAGATCCCACAAGCAGCGCAGCGCAACCAAAAAAAAACAGGCGGCAGGGCTGGTTCCTCCTGAGGCCTCCCTCCTTGGCATGTGGATGGCCGTCTTCTCTCTGAGTCCTCATGGGGCCGTCCTCTGTGCGTGTCCATGTCCCGACCTCCTCTTCTTGTGAGGACACCTGTCGGATTGAGTTGGGGCCCCACCCTCATGACCTTATGTACCTTGATCACCTCTTTAAAGATGCCATCTCCAGACACAGTCCCATCCTGAGGTCCAGGAGTCAGCCCTGCAGCATGTGGATTCGGGGCACACGGTTTGGGCCACGCCCCCGCCCTGGTACCTGAGCCCTCCCCCGACCCGTGTGCGGCACGTTTCACCACATACGGTCTGAGCACCAGTCCTGTTGTAGGTGCTGGGACTAACAACGTCCACCGCCGCCGGAGGTGAGCCGTGAGCATCCAACCCCAAACCCTGCTGTGGAGGATGCTTCCAAGACCATGCCCGGCACCACCTGTCTCAGATCAGTTCCCCAGAAGCAGAGCCCACGACGGCGGTCCAGGTGCACCTGGTTTACGGGGGGGTGTGCTCTCAGGAGAGGGTGTGAGAAAAGCACTGGGCGAAGGTGTGGCTTCGGCGAACCCCACCACGCGTGGCCTGATCCGCGGGTGTCGCAGGACTGTGAGTTTCACCTCAGAGGGCTGTTTCTCCAGCGACGAGGGGTCTAGGCTCATATCCCCGCTGCAGCCGTGGACTACGGGCTGCCCTGGGTGGGGGCAGGCGGCTCCCAGGCACCTGTTATCCAGGCAGCTCTGTCATCCAAGGGCACCTCTCGCTAAGGGTGCTGGTGTGAGTCCACAGCAGCTGGGGGATGGGCACACCCACCCCCCAAGATGGGCTCGGAGTGGATCACCAACGGCACCTGCTTAAACAACACCACCTTCGCAGCGTCAGCAGCATGACAGACCCAGACACCCCGGAAAACCCTCCCACTGTAAGTCTCCTAGGTGAAAACCAACAGACACCTTCTCAGGTACCTGAGGCCACAAGAAAGAAAAGGAAATGCTCAGGGGTGAAAAATGAAGCACAACTTCAGCGTGGGGGCTGACACTTCCCTGAGGAGTCTGCTGACCCTAGAAACCCGAAACCTCGGGCTGCAGCAGATCCTCAGGGGCAAGAACGAGGGCCTGGGCTGCACAGGCAGGTGCCACACGACACCTGTGTCCCCAGTGGGCTCTGCTTAGTGAGCACGTGCACTAGCGACACCCCAGCATGGGCAGATGCTGACAGAAGGAACCTCCCTGGATGCAAAAAAAACTTTCCACTGGACATTTGTCACCTCAGATCTTCTGCCTGTACGTTCTGGGGAAGCCCATGCGGAGAAACTAAGCCCGCGTGGCCTCAGGTGGGCTGTGGCTGTGCCTGACCTGAGCGAACACAACCTTCTCTGGGGGTCTTGCCCGCAAGGCCTCGCAGGATTCCCAGAGATAAAACCCAGCCTTTCAAACATGATCTCACAATTCAAAATTACAAGGCAAGGGCTTCCCTGGTGGCACAGTGGTTGAGAGTCCGCCTGCCGATGCAGGGGATACGGGTTCGTGCCCCGGTCCGGGAAGATCCCACATGCCGCGGAGCGGCTGGGCCCGTGAGCCATGGCCGCTGAGCCTGCGCGTCCGGAGCCTGTGCTCCACAACGGGAGAGGCCACAACAGTGAGAGGCCCGCGTACCGCCAAAAAAAAAAAAAAGCCTACAAATAATAAAGGCTGGAGAGGGCGTGGAGAAAAGGGAACCCTCCTACACTATGGAGAACCGTATGGAGGTTCCTTAAAAAACTAAAAAGAGAGCTACCATATGATCCAGCAATCCCACTCCTGGACATATATCCAGAGAAAACTCTAATTCGAAAGGATACATGCACCTCAATGTTCATAGCAGCACTATTTACAATAGCCAGGACATGGAAGCAACCTAAATCTCTATCCACAGGTGAATAGATAAAGAAGATGTGTTACATATATACAATGGAATATTACTCAGCCATAAGAAAGAATAAAATAATGCCATTTGCAGCAACATGGATGGACCTAGAGATTATCATACTAAGTGAAGTAAATCAGACAGAGAAAGACAAATATCGTATATCACTCATATGTGGAATCTAATTTTTAAAAATGAAACCAATGAACTTATTTACAAAACAAAAACTTCCAGATATTGAAAACAAACTTATGGTTACCAAAGGGGAAACTTGGCATGGGGGGAGGGATAAATCAGGAGCTTGGGATGAACATACACACACTACTAATTATAAGATAAATAATCAACAAGGACCTACTGTATAGCACAGGGAACTGTACTCAGTATTCTGGGCTAACCTATATGAGAAAAGAATCTAAAAAAGAATGAATAGGGACTTCCCTTGTGGTCCAGTGGTTAGGACTCTGCACTCTCACTGCCAACAGCCCAGGTTCAATCCCTGGTCAGGGAACTAAGATCCCACAAGCTGTGCAGTGTTCCCCCCCCAGCACACAAAAAAAGAATGAATGTATGTATATGTATAACTGAATCACTTTGCTGTACACCTGAAACTAACACAACATTGTAAATCAATTATACTCCAATAAAATTAAAATTAAAAAAGAAATTTATAGCATTAAGCACCTATATTAGAAAAGAAGAAAGGTCTCAAAGCAATGACCTCAGCTGCTATCTTATGGAACTAGAAAAAAAAAGAGGAAATGGAACTCATAGTAAGAAGAAGAATAGAAATAACAAAGATCAGAGCAGGAATCAATGAAATAGAAAACAGAAAAATAATAAGGAATAGGGAAAAATCAATGACACTGAAAGCTACTTTTTTGAGACAATAAAATTACTAAATATCTAGAAAAACTAACCAGGAAAAAAAGAGAGAAGATAAAAATTACCAATATCAGGAATGAGAGAAGTGACATCACCACAGATATTAAAAACATGAAAAGGGAATGTTATGAACAAGTTTGTATCAATAAATTCAACAACCTAGATGAAAGACACAACTTTCTTAAAAGGTAAAAACTACTAAAGCTCACCCAAGAAATAGATAACCTGAATAGCTCTGTATCTGTGAAAGAAATTGAATTTGTGGTTTGAAATCCTTCCCACAAAACAAGCTCCAGTCACAGATGGCTTCACTGGGAAATTCTACCAAACATTTAAGGAAAAAAAGAATACCAATTCTATACAAACTCTCCCAGAAAATTGAAGAGGAAGGAACTTCCTTAACTGGAAAAAAGGCGTCTAGGAAATACCCACAGCTAATATCATGTTTAATGATGAAAGACTGAATGCTTTTCCCCAAAGATCAGGAACAAGGCAACATTGTACTAGAGGTTCTAGCCAGTGTCAGTAAGGGAAAAATAATAATAAATAAATAAAAGACATCCATATTGGAAAGGAAGAAGTAAAACTGTTTTTATTCACCAGTGACATGATTGTCTACGTAGAAAATCTCAGAGACTCTACAAGAAAGCTGCTAGAACTAGTAAATGAGTTTAGCAAGACTGTGGGATATAAGATCAAGATACAAAAATAAATTGTACTTCTGTATTCTAATAATGAACGATTAGAAATGGAAATTTAAAAGATCATTTAAAAATAGCATCAAAAGCATGAAATAGGAGTAATTCTGACAAAAGATGTGTAAGACTTGAACACTGAAAACTACAAAACATTGCTGTGAGAAATTAAACAACTAAATTGATGGAGAGGTAGACCTTGTTCATAGATGGGAAAACTCCATATTGTTGAGATATTTCTCTCCGAATCAAACTATAGTCAATGCAACTCCATCAAAATCCCAGCAGTTTCTTTTTTTAAAGAAACTGACAAGCTAATTTTAAAATTATTATGAGAAAGCAAAGGACCAAGAATGACCAAAACAACCTTGAAAAGGAAAAGCAAATTTGGAGGACTTATACTCTCTGACTTTAAGACTTACTGTAAATGCATAGTAATCAAGACAATGTGGAATTGATGTCAACATAGATCAATGAAGTCCAGAAATAGAACCATGCATGTATTGTCATTTGATTTCAAATAAAAGCACAAAAGTAATTCAGTGCAGCAAGGGTTAATCTTTCAACAAATGATGCTGGAACCACTGGATATCTCTATGCAGAAAATGAACCTCACACTGTTACAAAAATGAACTCAGAATGGATCAAATTGGAATCTTAAAGCCATAAAAATCTAAAACAAAATATATGAGAAAAGTATTTGTGATTTTTGGGTTAAGCAAAGATTTCTTAGACATAATACTAAAAGCATGATCAATAGAAAAAAAAATTGATGTTAGATTTCATCAAAATTAAGAATTTATGGAAATTCCCTGGCAGTCCAGTGGTTAGGAGTCTGTGCTTTCGCTGTTGAGGGCCTGGGTTCGATTCCTGATCAGGGAACTAAGATCCCACAAGCCAAGAACTCTCAGTACTCAGTTAAAGAAAACAGACCAGTTTGAAAATGGGCAAAAGTTTTGAACAGACACTTCACCGATGAAGATATAGGGATGGTGAATGGCACATGGAAAGATGCTCAACTTTACTAGTCATCAGGGAATAAAAATTAAAACTATGATGAGAGAACATTACACACCCACTAGAAAACCTAAAATAAAAACACTGACCACATCAAGTGTTGGTGAAGATGTGGAACCACGGGAGCTCTTAGATGAAGCTGTTGGGAAGGTAAAATGGTTCAGCCACAGTCCTAGGTAATTTACCCAGCAGAGAGCAATGTGTCCATGCAGAGACTTGGCTAGTCAGAGCAGCTTTATTTGTAATAGCCCAGAACTGGAGGGTAACCAGATGTTTATCAACTAGTTGGTGGATAAACCAATTGTGGTCTAACCACACCATGTAAAACAGCTCAGCGATAAAAAGAAGTGAGTTACTGATACCTGCAACGCCATGGATGAATCTCAAAATAATTATGCTGAATGAAAGAACCCAGACAACAAAAGGGCACACGTTGTTTGATCCCATTTATATAAAGTTCTGGGCAAGGCACACTAACCTAGAGTGGTGGAAAGCAGCTCGTTGGATGCCTGGGGCTGAGAGGTTGGAGGGGGTCGAGGAGGCTCAGGAGGGCCTGGGGAACCCATCAGCCAAAACCTATTTAAAATCAACCCCTGTGATCTGGCTTTTTCACAAATAGGTTTCTACAATGAGAAATGCCCAAGGAGACATGGCCAATTTGCGTCATTCTTGGACAGAAGGTAAAGTTGGAAGTAACCCACTATCGATGAAAAATTAATCAGTTGATCTGAGAAAGAAATGGAAAATTTGATTTGAGCCAAATTTGAGGATTATAACCCAGAAAGAACATCTCAGAAAACTCTGAGAAACTGTTCCCTGGTTAGAAGTCAAGACACAGTTTATCTAAGTTTTTTGAGACAGAGGGCTGCACATCAAATGATGTATTATTGACAGTTTCCACAATCCAGGTCTAAGCGTCATCCTGGTGGGTCATGTGTCCCCTACGAGGTGGAGGAGGAATGTTCTCTTGTAAGGAGTTGTTGTCTCCTTGATGCTGGGAGAAAGTCGCTCTTCACGGTTGAGCAGGTATTTCTGCCTCTGGGGAGTTCTGGTCGGTGTGTAATGCAGATACATGATTCATGGTCGGGGGAGAGGGGGCCAAAGGGCAGAGACTTTTTGTTTAAAATTTTCTTGTCTTGCCATAAAATATGAGTTTTATTTCACACCACGTAACCCAAGTTACTTCCAACGGGTGAGATATTCATGTACTGTGATAAGTAGAGGTTAAAATGAGAAAGAAAAGGTGGATTTAAAATATCAGACATCAGTAACATGTAAAATAGAAGGCACACCTGGTCTAAAACATTTTAATGCCTTAGTATTTTTCAGGACGAGGATGTGGATTTTGATTGATTCTGCACTTTGTTAAATATTCATGTTAAATTTGACCCTTAAAGGAGTGGAAATACAGTGTGTCTGTGGTCGGGAGTCCTGACATGAAGCAGGGGAGGTGAGGCGCGTGTAACAAAGGGATCATTTACAAAGATGTGGGCGGGAAGGCCACCGGCTGGGGCCTGTGTGGCCTCAGGCCGATCTGGGCTGGGAACTGCTGATCCTGCTGTTGACTGAAAAGAGTGCACAATGGAAAAGCTGAGAACCATGTTTTCTCTGGCAGACAAAACCGAGGACTTGCGCCCGGGGGACAGCCTCTCAGATGGCTCTGAGGTTCTGCTCCAAAGAGGTCAGGGAGGGGCCGGGATACACAGCAGTTTCTGCAACAAAGATCAGGTAGTCGGAACATCAAAAGATTACGTTCATTAAAGAAAACCAGACACCTCAAGTTAAGGAATTTAGAGCTATTCTGTGTATGGGAAGATGCAGGAGTCTGACTCACTGAAACTCCTCTGACGTACATCTCAGCTACCTGGAGGCTATAGCCTGTGCTTTCTCATCCTGAGTCTCCTCAGGACGCACCATGGCAGGGTGTGGGTCCCGGCAACATCCTTTGTTTACTGACATGTCAGGGGATATTCTTCACCCACACTGTTATGGCAGAACGTGTTTCTCTTTACCCTGTTTTTAAGGAGTCTGTCTGCTGTTTATTAGCCTGGCTCTGCAAGGTCCTTGGGTGACCACGTAATATTACAGATTTTATTGTCAAAACAGCTGACCCCAGTCAGGGAGCACAGGGGTGCCCAGAAGTTCTGAAAACCCAGGGATTGTCACACTCGTGCTGCCAGCAGGCACCTCCTGGTCAGACTGCTGGGCCCTCTTCAGTCTAGGAATGGACTGAGATGCAGCCAGATGGGGCCAGAGCCCCTGGCACATTTGGGGGTCCATCCTTCAGGGACTGAGGCAGTGCTGCCCCCTGGCATGAAGCTGAGCCTCTGGGTCCAGGCTGAGCCCTCTGGGGACCAGGCACGCTGCTGGCAGATGGCCTGGCATGAGGCAGGGGAGGCAAAAATTAACTCAAAGTGGTTCAAAGATTTAATTTTTTTTTTTTTTTTTTTTTTTTTTTTGGCGGTACGCGGGCCTCTCACTGCTGTGGCCTCTCCCGTTGCAGAGCACAGGCTCCGGACGCGCAGGCTCAGCGGCCACGGCTCACGGGCCCAGCCGCTCCGCGGCATATGGGATCTTCCCGGACCGGGGCACGAACCCGTATCCCCTGCATCGGCAGGCGGACTCTCAACCACTGCGCCACCAGGGAGGCCCTCAAAGATTTAATTTTAAGACCTAAAACTATAAAACACTTAGAATAAATCATCGAATAAAAGAATGCATGACTTTTGACTTGGCAGTGAGTGACTTCTTAGGTATGACACCAAAGGCACAGGCAACAAAAGAAGAAAAAAAGACAAATAAGACTTTTTGAAAATGTGAAAATTTTGTTTATCCAAAGACACTGTCCTCAGAGTAAAAAGGCAACCCGCAGAATGGGAGAAAACATTTGCAAATCATTTACCTGATTATTATTCAGAATTTATAGAGAATTCCTAAAACTCAACAACAACAAAACAAACAACCCAATTCAATAATGGGCAAAGGAGGGCTTCCCTGGAGGCGCAGTGGTTGAGAGTCCGCCTGCCGATGCAGGGGACACGGGTTCGTGCCCCGGTCCGGGAAGATCCCACATGCCGCGGAGCGGCTGGGCCCGTGAGCCATGGCCGCTGTTCCTGCGCGTCCGGAGCCTGTGCTCCGCAGCGGGAGAGGCCACAACAGTGAGAGGCCCGCGTACCGCAAAAAAAAAAAAAATAATAATAATAATAATAATGGGCAAAGGACTTGAATAGACATTTCTCCAAAGAAGATATTCAAATGGCCAGTAAGTACACAAAAATATGCTCAACTCCACTGACCATTAGGGAAATGCAAATCAAACCTACAACCAGATACCTCCTCACATCCATCTGGACGGCTACTATGAGAAAAACGGAAAATAACAAGTGTGGTAAGGATGTGGAGTAATGGAACACTTCTGCCCTGTTGGTGGGAATGTAAAATGGTACAACTGCTGTGGAAAACAGTATGGAGGGTCCTCAAAAAGTTAAAAATATAATTACCATATGATCCAGCAATTCCACTTTTGGGTGTATACACATAACAATTGAAAGCAAGGACTCAAACAGATATTTGTACACCCATGTTCAATGCAGCATTATTCAGAATAGCTAAAACATGGGAGCAACGCAAGTGTCCATGGATGGATGTGTGAGTAAGCAAACTGTGGTCTGTACATACGATGGGACATCATTCAGCCTTAAAAAGGAAGGCAGTTATGACAGGTGCTACCACCATGGATGAAACTGGACAACATTATGCTCAGTGAAGTCAGCCAGTCAGAAAAAGACAAGACTGCAGAGTCCACTCACATGAGTCACCTGGAGTCGTCAAAATTACAGAGACAGAAAGCAGAAGAGTGGTGCCAGGGCTGGGGGCAGGGAGAGTTACGGTTCCATGGATACTGTTTCTGTTTACAAGGTGAAGGGTTATGGTCATGAAGGCACCTAACGCCACTTCACTGTACTCTTTGAGAAATGGTTCAGGTGATCACTTCTACGGCACGTGTGTATTTTACCTCAATAGCAAAAAAAGGAAAGAAGGGAATAATTGTGAAAAACTGGAAACGACTGAAGTGTCCAAGATGTGGAGGATTATTCAACTGAAAAAAAAAAAGAATCAAGCATTTATCCTGCTTTTGCTACACAAACAGAGACACTGGGTAACCAAACAGTAGGAGACAGGGGTTTCTCTCTGCAGAGACACTCCAGCCAGTGAGCACGGACGGGTAGCAGGTGGAAACATCTGCATGGGACACAGTGGCCACCCTGAGCCTCCTGACGGAAGGCCAGACCACGAGCAGACCTGCCAGAATCCCAGCTGATTTCACCCGTGTCCCACCCTGATACATTTCAGAGCCAGGGGGTTCCCAGGGGGCACCAAGGGGCCATGAGTGCTGGACAAGGGCCCTGCAAAGAGGGGAGTGGGCTGATGGGTTGGGGTCGTGAGCGCCCACTCTCCCCCCCCAGGGACAGCCACACCCTGAGGGACCACAGCCAAGGGGAGAGGGAGGGCAGAGGCTGGGAAATGCCCCCCCCCACACCATCCTGGAGAGGGCAGGGGCTTCTCCGACGGCCTGACCTGAGGCCACTGGACAGAGACGGTGCAAACACGGGTTTGCCCTGACCCTCTCTGGGCCGGCGGCGCTTCGCACCCTCAGACCGCCTTCGCGGCCTGCCAGGGAACCAGGGCGTGGCGCGGTCTACATCTGGCTGCTCGTTTCACTCAGTCTGGTCCTCCTCGGTCCGACTCTTTCTTTCTTCACGATTGGTCCAGGCCAGGCAGCAGGAGCGGGAGACTCACGGGTTCCCTGACCGCGAGAACATCCGCTCTAAGGAGGCACCGGCTTCTTCAGACCAGCACTTCTTTTCACTGTAACATATTTCAGTTATGGCTTCATGGCCCCCAACAACTGGTGGCAAAAGTGGGTATTTATTATGAGAGTTTTCCAGCAGATGGCAGCAAAGTGTCTTGTTCTAACAAAAAGTAGTATTTTACTCCAGCTTTCTGGGGTTTTTTTTTGTTTTTTTTATAAATTTATTTATTTTTAGCTGCGTTGGGTCTTCGTTTCTGTGCGAGGGCTTTCTCTAGTTGCGGCAAGCGGGGGCCACTCTTCATTGCGGTGCGCGGGCCTCTCACTATCACGGCCTCTCGTTGCGGAGCACAGGCTCCCGACGCGCAGGCTCAGTAGTTGTGGCTCACGGGCCCAATTGCTCCGCGGCATGTGGGATCCTCCAAGACCAGGGCTCGAACCTGTGTCCCCTGCATTGGCAGGCAGATTCTCAACCACTGCGCCACCAGGGAAGCCCCACAGCTTTCTGTCTTTTAATCTTTCTCTTTCAGTTACCATCCTATATTACTTAAAAAAATATATTGAAATATAGTTGATTTACAATGTTGTGTTAGTTTAAAGTATACAGCAAGGTGTTTCAGTTATACAAATATACACAATTTACCCCAGCTTTCTGACAGAGAAAGGGAGTGTGGTGTTTGGTCTGGAAGGCTCCACACCAACTCCTGAGGAAGAAACAGTGCCGTCGCTGAAGGGGCTGACGCTCTGACGTCATCTGGAACAACGCGTGCTTCTCAACATGCAGGGGCTCCTCAGCTAGAGAACTGACCAGCAAGCGTCTTCAAGGAAATCCCCCACTGAGAATATCAGACACGGGACACTGGTCTTGAAACCTGTCCTCTGCGAATACAGATTTCTAATCTCCAAAACAGGAGCCACAGGTAGGACGTTTTTGGAAACTTATTAAACATGTATTCTTCCAAAAGGTGACATTTAAAAAAATCTGGAGCCTGGTTTCTTTAGAATATATGACACTCAAAAGATTATGTATTTTGCTTTGATTTCAACCTCTTTTGGCATGAAAAAAATGAACTGATGAGTGAGGACGGGGACAAATAATTTATCCACAATCTTAGTAAACGTGAAAATGTGATTTGCACATCAGTAATAATAGCGAGTGTGAAAAGTTTTTTTAGAGTTTGAAAAAGATAACCTATGCTATGGAATAGACATTATATGAAAAAAATTTAGGCCGTGTACTGTGATTGATCACACACAGGCCTCTCCCCTTTAATGGGAAGAGAATATTCCCAAGAATTAGCCAAATTCTCCACAAAAGTATCAGTTGGACACCTATGTGGGAAAAATTACAATGTAACTAAAAGCCAGTCAGTACACATACATATAAGTGAGTGTGAAGTGCTAAACACACTGCTTCCCAAACTCAGCGATGAACATGGATGCTAACAAGTCCATCTGCGGGGGTGTGGCTTCTTTTAGCCCCACCCCATCCCACCACCCACACAGGCGTTTGTTGATCCCCGAGCTTTGCACAACACCCTCAGGTGGTGATGGTCATCTAGCCATCCTGAGGTTCATTCAAGATTTCCCCTGCACACTGTTCGATTAAAGTTCGTTTATTGATTTGGGGTGATGTGAATATAAAATGTTCCTGTATAAATACTGCTAGAAAGAAAACTGAGTGATACACATGTTCTATGAAGTTCAGGTATTAAACCCCAAGTTGTTCAATGGCAGAAATGTTACCTTGGAGGAGATCTCTGGGCTGTGCCTGTAGTAGGTTCAGCTGTGGGCGAGGCACTGTCTAGGGGTCAGAAGAGCATCCAAACAAGTGCACACATGAGATAAAGTCAATAGTTTTCACTTGGCAGAAATCACAGGAAACTGTCATAGCATGATGCCAGATCACTTATGAGGAAAGCAATCATCAGTGTCAAATTGTGCTACTCATTATTTAGAGTAGGGGTCCCCAAGCCCCAGGCCGCGGACTGGTAGCGGGCCAGCGAGTGATGCTTCATCTGCCGCTCCCCATAGCTCGCGTTACCTGCTGAACCATCCTTCCCCCTCCATCCCCGCATCCGTGGAAAAACTGTCTTCCACGGAACTGGTCCCTGGTGCCAAAAAGTTGGGGACCGCTGATTTAGAGGATGAACTACAAAACTGAATGACTAAAACCATGACAGGTGGGATAAGTGTGATGGTTTTGAATGAGGGGCTGTGTGTTCACGAGTACTGTTCACAGCGCTACTGCATCCAGTGCACAGGAGGACTGCACTGCCACCCCTTGTGGTCAGGGGGACCATGTGACCAGTGCTGGCCAGTGGGGTAGGAGAGGAAGTGGCACGTGGCCCCTTCACACCAGAGCGTTTAGCTGCCAGTATAAGACCTCCCCAAGTTCTCAGTCCTTAAGCCAGGAGGACCAGCGATATTCCAGATAATGGTAACTTCATCAGCCTGGATCCTGAAGTGAAGGTGGCAGAGTGGAGCCTCAGCCAGCCCCTGACATGCAACACGAGTGAGGGTAAGCTTTCGGAAAGGCAAGACAAAGCAACCCAAGTATCCACCCACAGATGAAAGCATAAACAACATTGGGTATATACATACAATGGAATATTGGGCAGCCTTCAAAAAGAATGAAATCCTGGTGTGTGATACAGCCTGGATGAAGTTGAAAGTTACTACGCTATGTGAAATAAGCTGGACACAAGAGGACGAACATGGCATGATTCCACTTATATGCGGTCCCTAGAGTAGTTATTCATAGAACAGTGGTAACCAGAGCTCCAAGGAAGGCACCAGCTCTGGCTGACCAGGGGCAGCCCAAGGGCCTCGGGAGCAGGAGAGTCACCCAGGCTTGCCCCCTGGGAGGCTTCCTGGAAGATCTGAGCTGGAGGTCACCACAGGGGGCTAGAGAGGAGCCCGAGGGGTGAGGACCAGTGGGCACGGCTGGGGCAGGGGCGGCCACATGCAGCCTGCCCACGCCTGCAGGTGAGGCACAGGCAGGCATGCTGCCCGCCCCTGGGCACAGAGAGACCCAGGCCTGGACAGCCTCACACCTCCTTCCCACAGCGAGGAGCTGGCCCACACCTGGGTTTCGTGGCCTGGCAGCCGTGCTGCCTGCAGTGACTGGACCCCACGGAGAAGAGGCTCCGGGCTGCACTCCCGGCCACAAGCCACAGCTAGCTCGGCACGTTTCCCAGCAGGACTTCATGGACGGTGTCCTGGCGTTTGGTGAGCAGGGACGGGACGAAGGCAGCTGGCCTGACACGCCTTGGGGGCGGGGAGGGGCCCAGGCCGGAGCTCACTACTCTGTCAGGCCAGGCCTCTCCAGCGGCCACACAGCATAGCCAGTGTGGGGTACGCAGACAGGGACAAGGACACAGGGACAAGGACACAGGCGGCCAAAGGTCGGCCCAGGGTCCAGGAAGCCTTGGTGAGCAGGTGTGGGCGTGGTCCTGGGGGTGGGAGTGAGCACAGAGCCACGGGAGCCAACGCTGGCCCCCCAGCCCCCGTGCCTGCGCAGGTGCCTCGAGGTGCCCTCATGGTCCGTGCCGGAGGCGGCTGGGTGGCCCTGGATGAGTATCTGGTCGAGAATGACCCGGAAAGAGGCGAGGCCTGGGGAAGGGGAAAGACTAAGTCCTCAGGGCCGGGACTGGGGACAGAGGAGGACAGGCCTTGGGTCCTGACCCTGGGGGGCAAGGGGCACCTGCTCCACCCCATCCATCTGGGATCTCTAGGCAGCAAAGGGGAGGACCAGCCAGAAGATCCATGTGTGGTTCCTGTCCTGGGCCGTGGCCCCAGCCTGCCAGTCTCTGGGCCTTCTTCCTCAGCTCCTCCAGGAGTCCCAGGCCCCGGAAGGTGGGCGCTGGGACTGGCGTCTGAGAAGGGGCCCAGGTCCTCCTGGTGGACAGAACACGTGCTCCGATCCCAGGTGGAGGTGCTGAACCCATGGGGCAAGGCCTGCTGGGGACAGAGACCCCATCTCTTCCACGGTCAAGGCAGGGAAGCCACTCGATCACGGAGGCAGCCTCTGAGGACAGCCTGGCCCGGCAGCCCCAGGACCGAGCGAGCACCAGCGCAAGCAGCCGGCCCCAAGGCAGTGAGCAAGGCCTGGACGACGAAGGACATTGCACAAGAGGGGCACCTGGGTCGACGTCAACGCCTGCACCAGCGGCCCCGTGGGCCCCCTCGGGCAATAAAGTCACCGTTTGTAAAGCGAAACTGCTGCGCGTCTGGCGGGGCCGTATTTACCTTGCAAACTCCGTTCAAAGGCCGTCAGGGCGGCCCGGGACGCACCCTGCTCCCTGCCGCCGCCCCGCGTTCCTTCGCGGTGACTCTGGGGGAGCTGACGAAAGGGGCTGGGTGGGAGCGAGAGGGCCCTGCTCCTCGGCAGCCGCCCTCCTCCCCGCCTAGGGGTGTTCACAGACCGTGGCGGCCGAGGGGCGCGCGCGGGGGCGTCGACCCAGCCCCGCGTGGGCTTCTCGGTCCCGCGCCCCTCCCGGCTTCAGGGCGCCCGCACCCGTCGGAAGCACAGCAGCGAACGGAGGGACTGCGTACGGAGTGCTGCGCGCACCGTGAGGGCAGGTGGGACAGCCAGGCCGGCCCGGGCGGGGCGGCCGCCGGGCGAAGCCGAGACACCTACGGGGGCTCTCGGCCCGGGGCCCGCAGAGGCTGGGGCGGGGGCACGAGGCGCCCGGAGGTGGCCCCGGGTTCTGGGCTCCGTTCAGGGCAAGCGGAGCGCTGAGGCCCGGTTCCCTCCCAAGTAGCCCTGGTGCGGGGAGTCCTGGCAGTCGCCCCCGAGCCTGGTTCCCCGCACGGGCGTGGGAGACGTGGCAGGGGTCTCGCCTGCCCAGTGGTTTCCGGGCGGGACTGGTGCGCGCCTGGGTGGGGCCGTGCAGGTCCGATTCCGTCCTGCCCCGCCCCTGCCTTGCAGCTGGAGCCGATCCGAGCGCCCAGGGCGCGAGGCAATTAGGCGGACAAATTGAGAGGGTGGGACAGCTCCTGGCCCGTTGCTGGGGTGAGGGAGGCCAGCGCTTACCGATGGAGGGAGCTACCTGCCGTCGGGGGTGGATGGGCACCAGGGACCCCTGCGTGGGGCCATCTCGAGACCCTTGGGAGGTAGAGGCGGGAGGGGCCCTGCCGTGGGCTCCAGCCTCCGTGACTGTGCTCTCCCTTACCCGCCTATCCTGCCGAGCTTCTGTAGGGCCATTGACCTCTGCGGTCTGCACCCAGTGCAGGTGGGCGGGATCTTTCTGACACTGCTCAAAGTGGGCCAAAGGCCAAGGTCACTGCCTCCATGTGTGAGCCTGAGGCAGCCTGGCCATCCGGTTCTGTTCTGATTTGGCTCAGAGGGGCAGCCAGAGAGGCCCCTCCGCAGCCCCCTCCCAGCCTGGCTATGCGGGCGGCCCTTCCGGGTACTGCTGGGTGACGCCCCCTCCCAGGGATGTGGGCCCACCCTCCTCAGGAATTGCCCTCCCACCTCTTGTCCCCTTGGGCCACCTGAAGTGGGGCTGCTCCCAGGAAGCCACAGGAGGGACCTCCTCTCAGAGTCCCTTTCCAGTGCTGGGAAATCCGTTCGGCCCCTCCCCCCAGCCACGAGGCCACCCTCTCCTCTGGCCACACGCCACTGCCACTTCTGCTGGTAGCCGCCTCTCTGGGACACCTGTCTTTTGGCTTCTGTGCAATTGGGCTCTTCTGTGTCTCCCACCCTTGAAACTGCTTTGTCTCCCAATCCCCAGGCCCTGGACACCCCTCACATGCCCTGGTCTGTCTCTCCCGAGCTCCAGACCCCTCTGTCCAGCTGCTTCCCCAAGGTCCCCACTTCAGACTCAAGGCACCCACTCCCAGGCCCCTCTTCATGTCCTGCCTGGTCAGGGACCAGGGAGGCTCGTACCAGGCCCAAGGTCGCTGCTGACCAAACGGGCCATGGCCCAGCCACGGTTACCCAGCTGCGTCGGGCAGACCTGCAGGCACAGGGCCTCTCCCAGCCCCTCACGCCCTCCCCCCACAATGGCACTCAGGGCCCCAGCACCCTCCCTCCCACGAATCCCTTCTGTGCAGGAAACTTGAGCCTCCTGCTCAGGAGTTTGTCCTGCTCCTCTGGTTTTCCTTGCTGGGCTCCCCTGCCGGCACAGCACAGCCTGCAGGTCCCCCCCCCCCGCCCCCGACACACAGACTGGCTGCTCCTGACCCCGTGGCCCAGAAAGCCCTCCCGCCTTTGCTGGGTAGCGAAGTGCCTTTTTTCTTCCCCACCCTGGTCCCCTGCCAGACTTCAGGTGATCGGCTCACTGCTCCAGCCAGCCCGGTGGCCCTGTTACCTGAGGCTTCCTCTGGCTCACAAACCCTCTGAAGGCCGTCCTGGAACGAGGCACACCATACAAAGGAAGCAGGCTGGTCACTGGGCAGGTGGGCAGCACAGCACGCGTCCAGGTCAGCTCGCAGAAGCAGAGTCGGACACGGTTTCAGGGAGTGGCCTCGGGAAGGCTCCTGGGGAAGGAGGGGAGGAAGCAGATGGCAGGGAGCCACGCTGGCTGGTGGTGAGTCTCGGCCACCCCTAGAAGGAGGTCAGGGCAGCCTTGCGTCCACCACGGTCACACCGAGCCCTGGAGCCCCGCTCAGGCATCCAGCTGGTCACTCGAACAAAGCCTTTTGTGTTCTTTCCCAAGGCCTGGATCTTAACAACGCTCCTCTCTCCCCACCCCCTGTCCTCTTCCCATCTTCTCAAAGGCCTGATGACGTGCCCTGCGCGCCCACACTGCATGGCCTGCTCGCTTCGGGAAAGCTGAACAAGTGCCGTGCTTCCTGGAACCTGGCGGGGGGCGGGGGTGGGTGAGCGCCAAGCCACCACCTCCACGTCTGCCCGGGCCTGGCACACACTCCGAGACTCAGCAGCAGACCAGCTGCAGGCGCCACCAGGGCTCTGGGCCCAGCATCCGGGCAGGGAAAGGGGGCAACAGGATTTTGCCCAGGGGTCTCAGCAGGCACAAAGGAGCACCTCTTGGGCCCAGCTACGGGGAGAGAGGGGCTGTGGAGGGACTTAGGGTTCAGGCTCTGCAGAGCGGGTGACGGGGAGCTGCTCACAGCCAGCACCTCTGGGGGCACCATGGAACTTGAGGCTCCTTGCGAGACCGCTGGGCATAGGTGTCCAGGAGGCAGCTGGACACGTGGTTCCGCGACCCCAGGACAGGCTGGGCTCCAGCTGCGGTCAGGGGAGCTCTCCGGCTGAACGGGGAAATGTCACCAGGGAGGAGGGTCCCCCATGCCCCGTGACCCAGAGGTTGGGAGGTCAAATCGGAAATGCGTTTGTGGGGTTTGGCAGTTGGGGTCCGAGGTTACCTCAGCAAGAGCTGCGGAGCGGAGGCGAGGGCACGTGGGGCTGAGCCTTCTCCCAAGGCCCCGTGTGAGGCTTTGGGGAGCTGCGGGAGGCAAGGACAGGTGTGGACCAGGACCGGGGACTGCAGGTGTGGTTCTGTGGAACCAGGATGTGGACTGGCTCCTGGGGCCGGGAGGGAACAATTACCGCAGCCCGGGAGGCTTCAAACAACAGAACCTTATTCTTCCACAGTTGAGGGGCCAGAATCTGGAATCAGTGCTTCTGGCGTTTGGTGGCAATGCTGGGCTTTGGGGCCTGAAGCTGCATGCCTCCAGTCTGCTTCTGTTGGCTGGGCGTCGTCCCCCTGTCTGTCTTCCTGTGAGAACACAGTCGTGTTGGAATAAGGGCCTCTCTACACCAGTATGACCTCACCTTAGCCTTAACTTAATTACATCTGCAAAGACCCTATTTCCAGAGGCCATGGCCCAGAGGACACAGGGCCAGGGTGGGCAGAGGGGGACACAGCCGGGCTGAGGTGGGAGACTTGGGACAGAGGGCAGGGATCTGGCTGAAGCCCGGTGGGGAGCCAGGAGGGAGCAGAGGCCAGGGCGGCAGTGGGTTACGGTGGGGGAGGATTTGGAGGGGTCGCTGGGGAGGGGGAGGGAGAAGAACACGAATACATGGAGACGCCCAGGCGCGGGTATTGAGGCCAAGGGTGGGTGGAGGCTGAGCCCCTGCACCAGGACCCTGAGGGGAGGGGGACGAGGGTGTGGGGTTGAGATAGAGGCCAGAGGATGGTCTATAGGAGAAAACAGAGCCCGCACCCCCCAAGGCTACCGTGGAGTCCCTGTGCTCACATGGTCTCCTCCTGGGAGCCGAAGGGCAAGGGGAGGGACCGAAGCTGGATGTGACACCCCTCCCCCAGGAGGGCCGGCCACACTGGAGGTGGGTCCAGGTTGCGGGGTTGACCTCCTGACCGTGTCTGCCCTCCCACCCAGCTGGGCTGTCTCGGGCCCCTCACAGAGCCTTTCCATCCCCACAGGGAGCAGACAGTGGACCCTGGCTGAGCAAGTCCTGCGCGATGAACAGCCACGCCTCTCCTCTCAACCTCCTGGTCACCAATGGTGCTGAGACCGTGAAGGCCGTGCTGGGTGCCGGCACCCCGTCCGGGCCCCAGGCCAAGGCAGCCACATCCCCCCAGGCCAGGAGCATCGCCAGGGTGTATGTGGAGGCCTCGGGCCAGGCCCAGCGTCTCTACGCTGTCATGAAGCAGGGTCTCCTGCCCTTCGGGCTCGGGCTGGCTCTGCTGGAGGCCCAGGCGGCCACCGGGGGCCGCATGGACCCCGGGCAGGGCCAGCTGCTCCTCGTGTCTGAGGCCCTGCAGCAGGGCCTGGTAGGCCTGGAGCGGAAGGAGAAGCCACTGGCCGCTGAGCGCGCGGTCACTGGGTACCCTGACCCTCTGGGGGTGGGAAGCTGGCCCTCTTCCAGGCCATAGGGAAGGAGGCTGTGGACAGGGCACTGGGGTGGAGCTGGCTGGAGGCCCAGTGGGCCACGGGGGGCCTGGTGGACCCCATCCAGGGCGTGCGCGTGGCCCCTGAGCTGGCCTGCCAGCAAAGCCTCCTGGACCAGGAGACGTGGTGTGGGCTGTTGGAGCTTGGGCCCAGCTCAAGTGCCCCAGGCTTCCTGGACCCCGACACGCTGGAGCAGCTGCCGTACCGGGAGCTGCTAGGCAGGTGTGTGCGGGCCCCCAGCACGGGGCTGGGCCTGCTGCCCGTCAAGATCACTTTCCGTTCGCTGAGTGGGGCACTGAGCTTGGCCGAGCTGCTGGAAGTAGGGGTCCTGGACGGGGAGACGGCCCTGGCCTGGGGGAGGGCAGGCTGGCGGTGCCGGATGTGGGTGCACGCCCCACGGTGCAGCGCCACCTGCAGGGCACCGGCGGTGTGGCATGGGTCGTCCTGCTGCCTGCAGGGCACAAGAAAAGTTTCTTCCAGGCCGCGGCCGAGCGCCTGCTCCCCATGGGCGCCACGCTTCCGGTCCTGGAGGCTCAGGACGCTACCTGCATGCTGGTGGACCCAGCCACCGGCCGGCAGCTGTGGGTGGATGAGGCGGTCAGGGCAGGCGTGTTTGGACCAGAGCTCCACAGGCAGCTCCTGGCAGCAGAGCAGGTGGTGATGGGGTATCACGACCCCTTCAGTGGCACCCGAATCCCCCTATTCCAGGCCATGAAGAGGGAGCTGGTGGACAGGGCTCCGGCGCTGAGGCTCCTGGTTGCCCAGCTGGCCACAGGCAGGCTAGTGTGTCCTGCCCGCAGGCTCTGGCTGCCCTTGGAGGCCACCCTGCACTTCGGCTGCCTGGACAAAGAGACTCAGCAGCATCTCTCGCAGGCGGCTGGCTTCTCGGACCCCAGCATGCAGGAGAGCCTCAGCTGTGGGCAGCTGCTGGCCCACTGTGTCACCGACCCAGAGACGGGGCTGGCCTTCCTGCCCATCTCAGTGGGGAGCCCTGGAGAGGAGCCACAGGGGCCCCCGTTCACTGAGCACAGCACCCGGCAGGCCTTGAGAGCTGCCGTGGCCACCGTCTCAATGGGCAAGTTCCAGGGCCGCCCCGTGTCGCTCCGGGAGCTGCTGTTCTCCGAGGCAGTCCCCGTGGAGCAGAGGGTGACGGTGACCCAGCAGCACAAGGACGGGGCCCTCTTTGTGGAGGAGCTGGCGGCTGCGCTGGGGGCCACCCATGAGCACGCTGCAGCCACTGCCAGGACCACCTTTGCTGGGTGAGGATCCCCGTGACTCCAGGAGAGCTTCTGAGAGCGGAGGTCATCAACCAGGGCGTGTACGAGCAGCGGGAACGAGGCTGGACCGTGGCCCAGGACGTGGGCAGCCTGGCCTCGGTGCAGAGGTACTTGCGAGGCACTGGCTGCATCACCGGCTTGCTGCTGCCCGGCTCCCAGGAGCCCCTCAGCATCCAGGAGGCTTGTAGGAAGGGGCTTCTCAGGCCCGGCACAGCCCTCACCCTCCTGGAGGCGCGAGCAGCCACTGGCTTCATCATCGAAGGAAAACAAGGGGTATTCGGTGGAGCAGGCGCTGAGGGCTGGCGTCACTGGGCCCGACGTGCTCGCGAGGCTGCTGTCGGCTGAGTGCGCCGTCACCGGCTACACCGACCCCTACACCGGGGAGCAGATCTCCCTCTTCCAGGCCATGAAGAAGGACCTCATCGTCCGGGAGCACGGCATCCGCCTGCTGGAGGCCCAGATCGCCACGGGCGGCGTCATCGACCCCGTGCACAGCCGCCGCCTGCCCGTGGACATGGCCTACCGGCGCGGCTACTTCGACGAGGGGATGAACCACGTCCTGGAGGACCCCAGCGACGACACCAAGGGCTTCTTCGACCGCAACACACATGAGAACTTCACCTACGTGCAGCTGCTCCAGAGGGCTACTCCTGACCCAGAAACAGCCCTCTTGTTTCTTCTCTGTCTGGAAAGTGAGTGGGTATTCTTTCTAATTGGTTGTTTATTTCAACCCTGAAAAATATATGACAGTATTTTTAAACATTTTTTAGCGTGCCAGTATCTGTGTGCAATGGGTTCAGCTTACGTGTACAGCGACATTCTACTCTCTTCCATCCTTTTTTGCTTATGGTTCCTCATTGCATTAAAGGAAAGGCATTGTCCTTCATGATTTTTTTCTCTTCACCCTTGGTGTTATCAGTTGTGAATTTTCAATTGAAATTTCACAAGTGGCCGTTTCTGATAGACTCTGATGCATTTAGAGTGAAGGACTTTCCTTTGTTTCCTTGGCCTATCACACTGAAGTGTATGCATCAATTTGTTATATTCCCATTTTAATTAAATCCGTTCCTTTCAGTTATCGATTTTTCTCCTGTTTGTTGAGTAAACTATCTCCCATCAATTTCTCGCTGTAGTAAGTGACTTTTGGGTCTCAATTTGGGGTCGACCTGCCATTATTTTCCATCCTATGGCTGTGCTTTGAGGGGGCAGAGGCTGATTCTGTCCCCTGGTGCAGCTCCGCCAGTGGGTGTGGCCCCCTTGGTTTGCGTCACCAGCTTTGTTCTGGAGGTACGGCCTTCACAACGCACAGAGAATGGTTAGTATGTCAACAAAGCTGTTTTCTTTGAGTTCAGTTCTTTGAAGGTTCATCCACAGAACTCTTTATCCTTATTGTAGATATGAGGGTAATCACAAGAGATAAGCATTGACAACCTAGGGTGGCATACAGTCATATCCAGAATGGTCTCTGCTTACACTGCAGTTCAGGTGTCAGACTCTCAGCTGAGCCTGGAACTTCAGACACTCATTGCACAGTGTCTGGTTGGGGCAGGTGACAGAGGCCAAGTCTTGCTCGTCCCTCCTTTGCGACACAGAGCGTTCTGAGCCGTGTGAGTGATGGTTTCACAGGATCGCCTGAGGGGGTGGAGTGGGGAGTGCGGGGGCTAGGCTGGTCCACCAGGATGACGGTAGTGGAGTTATGTCTATACAGAAGGTTGGGAGGAAGAGAGGTGTGCAGGGGACTCTGAGAGGCCAACAGGCTGAAGGCCTTCGAACCCGGGGGGAGGAGCAGGAGGTCGGGATTATGGTTTACGTCTGGAGAAGGCACACACGTGTCCACTACTTTTCTCTCCAGAAAGACATAGTGAAGGGAGGGTGAGGACTCAGCAGGTGTGAGTGGGAGACTATTGAAAGGTAGTGGGGGTTTGGGATAAAGGGGGTTTTAGACAAGGATTCTAAAGCACATCCCCTGTTGACATGGCTGGAGAGTGTGGGGGGCCTCTGGGGTCAGGGCTCCCTTCTGATGGCTCCACTGTTCCAGAAAAGTCGTCAGCAGAAAGCGGAGAGAAGGCCATCCCGGAATGTGGGAAGTGGGTGTGCGGACATGAAAGGGAAACACCGAGTTGCAGGCCAGTGGGAGGTCTGTGGTCACTAATTAAAGTCCACCTGCTTGCGTATTTTTGTCTCCTTCGGGGACCCTCCCACGTGTTCCTTAGGGGAGGGGGGACGTGCCGGGAGAGCTGGCCTCCCCAACGCGCATTCCTGGCCTTCCCCCAGACCCTCGCGGTGATCCCGGGGCTGAGCGGGCTGCGCCCGGCCCGCTCCACGCTGGGTTCACCCCAAGGCGGGCGCCCGGGGACTGGGCCGGGTTTCAGAATGTCTGTGGCAGGAGTGTGGTGGGGAACCGGTGCAGGAAGTACCAGCGGCTCCCAGAGCTGGGCAGGGCCGGTGGGCGCAGGCCTCCGCGCGCCCGGGGAGGCCCCGACGGACCCGGCTCCGGGCAGCCACGGAAACCCCTGCGCCCGGGCCGCTCGCCTCAAGCTGGTGCCGGGGCAGCCGAAAGCAGCGAGTCCCGGGAGGAGCCTGTTTGGGACCAGACAGCTCCACCGGGAGGAGGCCTCGGCAGGGGCGGGGCCTCGGGGCGGGGCCCTAGACGGGGAGGGCGGGGCCTCTGACGGGGCGGGGTCCGCGAGGCGGGGCCCTCGTGGATGTGGGCGGGGATCGTGGGCGGGGCCTCGAGCGGGGTGGGGCTCCACGCGGTGGGCCCCTGGGCGGGGGACAGGTGGCGTCTCCGCCGGCGCCGCAAGGGCTCTTCCTTGTACGGGGAATCTCCGCTCGGGCTCCGGCCAGGGGAGGCGGCTCCGGCGGGGCAGGCGGGCTCCACCCCCGGGCCGGTGGCGCGCCCGTGCCTCCCAGTTCCCGGAGCCCGAGTAGGGACTCGAGGTGGTGGCGGCGGCGGCTCCGCTCCCAGCTGGGCGTCTGGGCGCGGGGCCAGGACGGGAGGGGAGCGGCGGCGACGCTGGGCGGCGGATAGCGCGGAGGGCGGCGGCCTGGACCCGCCGAGCCATGGCGGCCCCGGAGCCGGTGCCGAGGCGGGGCCGGGAGCGGGAGCGGGAGGACGAGAGTGAGGACGAGAGCGACATCCTGGAAGAGAGCCCGTGCGGCCGCTGGCAGAAGCGGCGGGAGCAGGTGGGCACGGTGGGGAGGGGCGGGTCGCCGCCCACCTCCCGCGGAGGGGCCCTTGACACCACGCGGGGCCGTGCGGACTCTCGGGGAGCCAGAAGGCCCGAAACCTCTCCGAAGCGTCGCGCAGGCGGCCCCCTTCTTGACGGGCCCTTGCACTCCTTTAGCCTGGCGCCCACGCCCTGGTGAGGAACCCCCGATTCCCTAAGTCTCCTCCCGAGACCACCTCCCCATGCCTCTGGGACCAGCTGTTAGTCCTCTGGGGACCAGCCTCAAAAACACCCGGAAATGCCCCAGATCCCCTCAGCCCAGCCCCAGGATACCAAGGCTCCGCTCCTGGGCGCCCAGCTTCCCCCCAGAGCAGGCCAGCGCCTGCCTCACATGCTCGGGCTGCTGGAAGGGAGGTGAGCGGAGACCTAGCCCGCACCCTTTTCCTCCCCCACGCACCAGCTCACTCGTGCCCCCCCCCCTCCGCCCACCAGGTGAACCAGGGGAACATGCCCGGCGTCCAGAGCACCTTCCTGGCCATGGACACGGAGGAGGGGGTGGAGGTGGTGTGGAACGAGCTGCACTTCGCTGACAGGAAGGCTTTTTCGGCCCACGAGGTAAGGCCCGCTGCCCCCTCCCGCCCGCCCCCCCCCCCAGCCTGGTGACCGCCTCCCCTTCCCAGGAGAAGATCCAGATCATATTTGAGCAGCTGGTGCTGGTGGACCACCCCAACATTGTCAAGCTGCACAAGTACTGGCTGGACGCCTCGGAGGCCCGAGCACGGGTGAGCCCTGGGCACACCACGGGCAGGGGGGCACCAGTGGGTGGGGCAGCTGTGGGCACCCACCGTTGGTGGAGCCCGTGAGCCTGCCGCTTCGCAGGTCATCTTCATCACAGAGTATGTGTCATCGGGCAGCCTCAAGCAGTTCCTCAAAAAGACCAAGAAGAACCACAAGGCCATGAACGCCAGGGTACAGGGAGTGGGCTGGGTCAGCGTCAGGGACAGGGTGGGGTCGGGGGTGCGCTGGGGACAGAGATGGTGAGGGGGCGCTGGGCGGCCCTGGGCACAGGAGCGGGGTTGGGCCGGGGCACCTCAGGCCCAGCTGCCTTTCCTGCGCTCATCCCACGGAGTCCGTCCGCCGCCAGGCCTGGAAGCGCTGGTGCACGCAGATCCTGTCCGCGCTCAGGTGAGGGCCTGGGCTTGCCCGAGCACCTGCCCTTGGCGCCCCCGCCTCCCTGGCACCCCTGACCCAGCTCCCCCTGCTCTCCCCTCCTCCCCAGCTTTCTGCACGCCTGCAGCCCCCCCATCATCCACGGGAACCTGACCAGCGACACCATCTTCATACAGCACAACGGCCTCATCAAGATCGGCTCTGGTGCTGGCGGAGAGGGGCTGGGCAGGGGCGGGGGGCGGGGCTGGGGGACCTGTCTGGAGTGGGGGCGGACGATGCCCAATGCCCCATCACGTTGACACCTGCTCTTTCTCCCCGCGGTGACCGGCTCAGTGTGGCACCGGATCTTCTCCAATGGTGCGTGGGGACCCTGGGGGGACGGAGCGTGGGAGAGAGGTCTCGTCTGCTCATCCCGCGCTCTCTCCATAGCGCTCCCAGACGATCTTCGAAGCCCCATCCGTGTTGAGCGGGAGGAACCTCGGAACCTGCACTTCTTCCCGCCAGAGTATGGAGGTGAGTCTGGGAGGTCCCCCCTCCCCTCCCGGCATCCGCCTTACCTGCCCTGACCTGCTCTCCCCTTTCAGAAGTTGCCGATGGCACTGCGGTGGACATCTTCTCTTTTGGGATGTGTGCGCTGGAGGTACTAACCCCGTGGTCGCTGGGCCCCTCCCAGCTAACGCCCCCCGTCCCACCTGTGCTGTCCCTTCCCCATGCCTGACCTTGCCCTGCCCCTCAGATGGCTGTGCTGGAGATCCAGGCCAATGGGGACACCCGGGTCACAGAGGAGGCCATCGCTCGCGCCAGGCATTCTCTGAGTGACCCCAACATGCGGGTAAGCAGCTGGCTCTGCCCCTACCGGCTGGCTCTCAGTTTTCCAAGGAGGGCCGGTGCGGTGCTTTGGGCAGGCCTGGAGGTGCAGCAGGTCAGGGCCAGGCCCGCTGCGCAAGCCTCCACCCCCCCACCCCCGCAAGGAGGGCCTTACTGGGCGTGCATGTTGAGTTGCGTTGCAGACGTGAAGGTTCTGAGGGCACGTTCTAAGCACAGAGAGACTGGAGAGATACTTCCCGGGTGGGCACAATTTTTATGCCCATTTTATAGATAAAGAAACAGGTTCAGAGAGGCTTTAGAGTGAGTGGTGGAGCCGGTGTTTGCATCCAGGTCTGCCTGATTCCACATCCCCGCCTGTAAGCCTTCAGGAGACCAGTTAGAAAGGACGTGGTCCTAGCCTGTGTTGGGGGCAAGGTGGGGGGGGAGCCGGCAAAGCGCATGCGGACGGACAGAAGCTGCAGCCACAGCCTCTCTGGCCAGAGTCTGGCGACTGTCTGGCTCCACCGCATGACCTCTGGGGATGGGGGAGGGAAGTGACGGGGCCTGGACAGGACTGACGAGGAGGTGGAGCCAGGATGGACCGAGAGGCAGTGGAGGGCATGGATGTGGGGCAGGGCAGGGACACTTCAAGGTCATCTCCGGAATCGGGCCTGACCTGAGGCAAGCAGGAGAGGGGCGGGCTGTAGGTAGGCGGGCTCAGGCTAGGCTGCACTGACCTCGAGGGCCTGCGCTGATCTTTCAGCTCTGCCCAGCCCCAGGGCTGCAAGGCGGGGCCGGTGTCCCCCCTGCAGTGCAGCTTCACCTGTGAACTGGGGACGACAGTGCCAGCCCGCCACGATGTTTGTGACGGGTGCTGGACGTAGAGCACGGGCAGCGCTGGGCCCGGGGGCAGACTCGACTGTCCTGTTTGAAGAATCAGGTCCTGGCCTGGCTGCTAACGGGATGCCTCTGCTCTGTGCACGTGGCTCCACGAAGGCTCCCACGGGGTTGGAGCCTGCAGGGGCCCCTTCTTCTCACACAGTGGGGCCGGAGTGGAGGGGCTCCACCGACCGCAGCCCCCTCTCCATACCCCAGGAGTTCATCCTCTCGTGCCTGGCCCGGGACCCCGCCCGCCGGCCCTCCGCGCACAGCCTCCTCTTCCACCGGGTGCTGTTTGAGGTGCACTCGCTGAAGCTCCTGGCCGCTCACTGCTTCATCCAGCACCAGTGTGAGGGGCAGGCCAGCCCGGGGGTGGTCCAGGGCCTGGGGTCGGGATGCAGAAGGAGGCCCCACAGGACCTCGTGCTTCAGGGCCCACTGCCCTGTGTGCTCCCACGGCCCGCAGACCTCATGCCTGAGAACGTGGTGGAGGAAAAGACCAAGGCAACGGACCCGCACACGGTCCTGGCAGAGATCCCCCGGCCGTCCCGGCCCCCGTTGCAGTGGCGGTGAGCGGCCTGCAGCCCAGAGGCCTCCCCTCTCCCCCCGGCCACGCCCCCCCACCCCGCGGCAGGACCTCCACCCTCATGTTCTCCTCACACCCATACTAGGTACTCAGAGGTCTCCTGCTTGGAGCTTGACAAGTTCCTGGAGGATGTCAGGTGAGGGCTGGAGTGAGGCTGGGGAGTGGGCAACTGTCAGGCCTGAGCCCTCAGCTGCCACCACCCCGCACTGTGTCCCTAGAAATGGGATCTACCCACTGATGAACTTCGCTGCTGCTCGGCCCCTGGGGCTGCCCCGTGTGCTGGCCCCACCCCCCGAGGAAGCCCCAAAGGCCAAGACCCCGACGCCAGAACCCTTTGACTCAGAGACCAGAAAGGTAAGACTCCAGCCTCCACAGGCCTGCCCACTGCCCAGACGGGTGCCCTTATCAGGGGTTTCAAGTCCCCCAGCCCGGCTCTCCTCCAGGCTGCCAGGAGAGACCAGGTTCTGGCTGACCCCTTTGTGGGGCTTGGGGGACAGTCGTACAAGCGGGGATACCCCCTTTCCCAGAGGCTCCACAGGGGAAGACCCCTGCAGGCCCCTCTCCCATACACGCTGCCTCTCGGATCCCACCTCCTTGGCTTGCTGATTCGCTGACATCTGTGACCTGGTGTTTCTGCCAAGGCCCCCAGGCCCTGTGTTTCTCCCGTCCCTCCTCCTGCTAGGCTCCCCCCTGGCCAGGGGCCTCCCCGGCCACCCTTTCCCTTTTCTTGTCCACACCCACTGGGCTCCAGAGCCTCTGGTTTTGGCCTTGGGTGTGTCTCCATGGTTACCTCCCTGATCTGGGCCCCCTGTTCCCCACTTGGATGCTGCACCAGCCCCCAGCCTGGCCGCCTTCCCCGGCTTCCCAGCCAGAATTCATGTTCTAATAGCCACGGCTGGGGGTCCTCAGCGCACACCCCCAACCCCCCCGCCGCACCCCCCCACCCGCCCGGCACTCTGAGGCCTGGTTTTGCTGGCATCCTGTGCTTCCGCTGTCATGTCCCTGCGCCCCTCGCCCCTCCCCCACCCCCTTCCCACAGCTCTCTGTTTGTTCAGCTGTTCTCTTCACCTGTGAAAACTCCTGTTCATCCTTCGGTACCCAGCTTCAATATCTTCTCTGGAAGTTTCCCTCAACTCGCCAGGCTCCTAGCAGTGAGATGTGCTTCCTAGGCTCCCCTTGGAGACCTTCCTCATTTCCCGTCTTTACGACCCCTTTGTGTCTGGGCCCCTTTGACACAGCATCTGCTCTTGCTGCCCAGTTGCTGAGTTTCAGCCTTCGTGGGTGACCTTGGCCTCCCTCTTCCCCCAGGTGATCCAGATGCAGTGTAACCTGGAGAGAAGCGAGGACCAGGCGCGCTGGCATGTGAGGGGGGCCCCGCCCACGGAGGCGCGGGGGCGCGGGAGGGGCGGGGCCGACTCCCGAGCCCACCTCGCCCTCCCGCCTCCCCAGCTCACTCTGCTCCTCGTGCTGGAGGACAGGCTGCACCGGCAGCTCACCTACGACCTGCTCCCAAGTAGGCCGCCGGGCGGGACCCCGGGCGGGGCGGGGGGTGGGGGGCAGGCACGGCGGGCGGTGTGTGGCCTCACGCCCGGTCCTCACGCCCCTGCCGCAGCTGACAGTGCCCAGGACCTGGCCGCCGAGCTGGTGCACTATGGCTTCGTCCACGAGGTGAGGTGCGCAGCCGGGTACGGCCAGCCTGGGAGGGCCACAGGGTGGGCCACGTCCCACCATCCCCCGTGCCTCCCCCCTGCCCTGCAGGACGATCGGCCGAAGCTGGCTGCCTTCCTGGACAGCACCTTCCTCAAGTACCGCGGAGCTCAGCTGTGACCTTGATCCCGCCTCAGCGCTCCCGCTCCCCAGCCCCCCCCGCCCGAACCAGACCTGGTGGCTCCCGTGGGGAAGCTCGGCATTGGCCCCGGCGTCTGGGTGGGGGACCAGGGGCCCCCCCTGCCTGTGTGCCTGCTAGTGAGGATCCTCCCCCTCCCACAGCTCCCAGCAACCCTGCGGCGGGGCTGAGGGTGGTGGGGTCAGGCCCATCAGGGGTGAGGGAGCCAGGGCTGGGGCTGGGGGGCTGGTTAGGCCCCGCATGTCCTTAGGATCAGGATCCCCCCATCGGCCAGCTTCCACAACTCAGCATCCCTCCCGTGCCCTCCATTTCCACCCCCGACGCAGTCTGGTCATGAGGGGCTGCCCTGCAGGGAAACGCGGCAGTGCTGGGGGGCTGAGGGGCGGGGGTTGGCCCTGGACAGATGTGTGCCCAGGGGAGCGCTCCATTCCAATTTGCTACCGCAGAGCCACACGAGGAACCGGAATCGCTGCCTTAAACCCTTGGTAAACCACCTGCAGGTGTCAGGCGTGGTGCTGGGCTGGGCAGGGCCACGGCCCTGCAGCTCCATGTGGCTCTCGCACCCTGCCCCCCGGCCAGTGCAGACCCTCCAAAGGGCTATTTTCTGTCCTTGTTCCCTGGCCTCGAGTGGTCACGGTCAGGCACCCTCCCTGCTCCTCCCAAGCTCACCACCCCTCCTGCTACGTCTCTTACCTCCTCCTGTGGCAGCTGCCTTCCTGGGTCCTAAGGCTACCAGCCCCGGCTCCCTGTCTCCCCCACCCCTACCCCCCATAACCCTAGCCTCCATTCACTTGGACCACCTCCCTTAATTTTCAGATGTAGTTGATCACTCTTAAAGATTTTAAACTGCATGTATAAATTTAGCACATTCAGTTTCTAAGCTTTTCAGATGTCAAACAAGAAAAGCTCACCACCGTGTTAGTTCTCTGTTGCTGCTGTCAGGGTTTACCACAAACTCAGTGACTTAAACCAGCACACTTAGATAGTTCTGTAGCTCAGAAGTCTGGCACAGATCCCGCCAGACTAAAATCAAAGTGTTAAGAAGACTGCGTGTCTTTCTGGAGGTTCTAGGGCAGAACCCATTTCCTGCTCCTTCAGGTTGCTGGCCTGCAGGTGCCAGGCACGGCGCTGGGCACAGGGCAGGGATTCATTTCCTCGCAGTGATGGGGCCGAGATCCCCACTTCCTTGCCTGCTGTAAACTGAAGGCCACTCTGAGCTTCTAGAGGCAGCCACCTCCATTGGCTCACGGCCCTGTCCTCTGTCTTCAAAGTCGGAAACATCGGGTGGAGTCTGTCTCACGAAACTGTGTGTCTGGTTTTCTGCAGCCAGGAAAGCTTCGTGTGGCTAGGTTGGGTCCACCCGGATAATCCAGGATGATCTCCCCATCTCAAGGTCCTTAATCACATGTGCAAAATACCTTTCACCAAGTAAAGTAATATTAACAGGTTCTGGGGGTTGGGACACGGACATCTTTGCAAGGGGCAGGGGGCGGGTGTCATTATCCCACCTACCACATCACCCTAGCCAAAACCCTAAACCAAAACACCTTACCAAGATGTATCAAATGAAACACATGCACCAATACGGTGAATCTCAAGTTATCTTAAACATTCCAATATGCTTTACAAAATTATTCAAGTTCTCACACCTTTCAATTTAAAATTACAATCTAAAATAACTTACACATCTAGTTGGAAACGCTGATGCTGTCTGATTCTACGTCATCTTAAACAGTTTGAGTGTCCAATGCGTAACAGATTGTACCAGTGATTAAACTGAACTCAAAAGGATCAATACTATCATTGCTTCATTTAATGCCTATGTTGAGGTTTTCATTTTAACTTTTATCTTTTCAAAGTTATATACACATTATTTTAAAAGTGGAATTTTCTTAGGCCAATAATAAATAAATAATAAATACTGTCTCTAACCCTGACCCTTTCCAAATTCAACTCTCTTAGCTGTTTCTTCAGGCATTTAAAATGCATGTTTCACAAAATCGCACACATGCTTTTACTGTTTTTTTTTTACTGTTTTTTTACATCACGTGTCACCTGCTGGTGTCCTCTGGGGGGAAGGGGATCACTGGCCTCAATCCCCTGACCCAGCGTCATCCCAGTGTGATGGGCAGTATTACCGCTTCATTCCCACAGGTCTCAGCAGAGAACAAGGTGTCCTAGGATTATATTTGCTTTCTTGCACAACTTTTTGTTTCCCCTGGAGTTAATCATTGCCTTTTTGGGGGGTTAGTTTTCTACACGTCTCATGAATTCCTCCCTAGATTCTCCCGCAGAAGTGTGAACCTACTCTCAGTCTTGAGGTTTGTTGCATAGCTGGCTGCTGTGTCATCTTTTCCTGGAGCCCCCAGCCTGGCCACTCTCTGCCCCAGGCTACTTGTTCTTGGGTTCGTGACCCAGCTGTCAGCATGGGCTACGCCTTCAGCAGCACCTCCCTCCTCTTGTCTGTGGAACCCATGCTTGCTTCTTCCTCCATTCACCCTCTGTTTGAGGAGGAACATCCTGAGCGAGGCTGCCTGGAGAGTCACGGAGTCGCTCCTGTTTGCCCTCACCACGCTCACATCTGCTTGTTCGTGCAACTAGGGACAGTGTTGGGCTGGTGGAAGATTACTTCTTGCCAGGACTTTGAGGGCATCCTGTCACTTTCTTCCAGTCCCAAGAACTCCCATGCCTTTCTGAGTTCTGACCCTTTGTGATTTCTTCTCTCTCTCTCTCTGGATCTTCTCTTTACCCAAGTGCTTTGGAAATTCTCAACGACGTGTCCTGATTCAGACCTTCTTTCTTTTATTTTGTTATTATTTTTAATTAAGATATAGTTGATTTACAATGTTGTGTTAATTACTGCTGTACAGCAATTTCCATTACGGTTTATCATAGTATATTGAATATAGTTCTCTGTGCTATACAATAGGACCTTGTTGTTTTGTTTTTTAAATATTTATTCATTTATTTATTTGGTTGCGCCAGGTGTTAGCTGCAGCTCGAGGGCTCCTTACTTGTGGCATGCGAACTCTTAGTTGCAGCATGCATGCGGGCTCTAGCTCCCTGACCAGGGATCGAACCCGGGCCCCCTGCATTGGGAGCACAGAGCCTTGCCCACCGTACCGCCAGGGAAGTCCCTGGACCTTGTTGTTTATGACCTCTTTCCATCTATTGTCCAGAGATCCCAACCCTTCAGTTCTAGGACGTTTTCTTTGCTTTTCTGGTGATTTCCCCCCTCTCCTTTTCTGGAATGCTTACTTAGATGTTGGACTTATTTTCTGACAGGTGCAATATGTGCTGGTTAAGGGCATAGGCTCTGGAGCCATTCTGCTCCTTCCTGCTGTGTGACAGTGGTCTGTGACTCCACTTTCTCACCAGTAAAGATGGGGATAATAATGGTCCACACGTCATGGGGTGGTTGAGATCGCACAGGTTAACTGTGAAAAGTACGAGAACAGGGCCCAGCACACAAGCACTCTGAATGCAGCGATGCCAGATTTTCACAGGGGAAGCTGCCACCAGGGGGTGGTGCTTTTGCCCCCCACAGTGGTGGTGGAAAGTCCCAGCCCGTCCACCCCCTCTGTTATGGAGGCCTCTAAGGCGCCCGGCCAGCTCTAGCACTGGGGAGCGCTGACAAGTGTGACAATGACTCCATTGTCTGCTTTCTAGCTATATGGTTTCGTTGTTGTCATACATTCTGGAAAATTACAGCTTTACCTTTCAACCTTTCTGTTTAACTGTTCGTTTTCCTCTCATGCTTTTCATTTATAAGTGCTCTTTCTCGTTTGCTGAATGTTCTTTCTTTATAGCCTCTTGTTCATGTTTTCGGATGCAACAGCCTCTCTAATATCTCTGAGGATACGGTTTTAGCTTTCCTTTTTTCCTCCTTCTGCTCGCTTTATTGGCTGTGCTCCTTCTGAGTCCCTTTTCCTTTTGCTGTTTTGTTTTTTCCTCTCCCTCAGCTGTCTGGTGATCCTGGGTTGCCTAGCTGCATTTAATCTTAGTGGCTGGGGCTTATTGCCTGGTGAGCTTTGAGCTCAAGGATCGAGCCAGGCCATCCTCCTGACCACTTCCCAACTGCCAGGCTTTTCTTCTGTGTTGGGAGTTACTGAAGAGATGAGCTCTTCTCTCTGAGGACTGTGAGGGCCACATGCTTGTGGCCGGACTCAGAGCCGGGGGTGGGGGTGGCAGAAAGGCGGGAATCTCACGTATTCCCCCACTTTCAGAACAGGACCCTGCCCCCGACGGACAACCCAACCGAGAGCGCCTCTGCTGGAGCTCACCTCCCAGCCACTGCCGGTAGGGGCTGAGCCCTGGAGTCTCTTCCTTTTCACAGTTGCACTTGGTGTGACCGATCTCCTGGACCCCGACCTCCAAGAAAGCAGCTGCCGCTGTCCACCTTTCTTCAGCTCCACAACATTCCACCCTTTTGTCTTCATGGGTTGCTTCCTTTATAAAATCCTTTTCCTATCATTTTAGAGGGAAGGGAGATGAGGCAAATATTGTTGGGTTTAACCAGGGGTGTCTGTATTTCATGTCAAACTCTCCCAGGATGGAGAAGAGAACTGCCTAGTTGGGGAAGACACCTTGCTGCCTCAGGCAGGCTGAAGTTGCTAAGCTGACAACCTCAGGACCTGAGCCTCACTGAGTGAGGGTCTTGGGACTGGGTGGGCATGCAGCAAACGTCCAGGGCAGTTCAACACCAGGGATGGACACCTGGAGCCTTTAAAAAACAGTTCAGAACTCAGGGGACTCGGAGTGCATACCCTTCCCACGGCATTGGTTCAGAAGCCTGTCTCTTGGGTTGCAGTTCTACCGACTGTCTGTCAGTGGCTCTACGACGCCATCAGTGCAAACGATGCACTGTTTTATGGATCAGTAGGAAAGAGAAACTGCGGCCATTGGGTGACGGCACACCATGCATTGGTAGGCGCGTTCAGAGATGTTACGATGCAAAGAGCGTCTCGAAATCTGAGTCCGAAAGAAAGCGATTCTTTGTCACTGCTTTCAACCGCAGCCCTGGAGAGGATCGGGCCGCCTGTGACCTGCCTCGGGTTTCTGCCTGCAAAGCAGGCAGAAAACCGAGCAGAGGCCGGAGGGCGGCACGGGACGAAGCGAGGAGTGGACTGGGACGCACTGAGGCCGGCGGAGGGCGGGGCTGGCGGCGAGCGGAGGCCGGGCGGCAGCGCGCGCGCCCCCGACACGCCCCGGCCCCGCCCCTTCTGCCCGCCCCTCCCGGAGCGTTAACTGTTTCTCCCCTCACCGGAAGCGCGCTCCTTTTTCCTTCCACGTCGCCGGGGGAAAGGCCCTTAATCGCGAGAGTTCCGTCCTCTTGAGAGTTTCTCCGCCGGCACCCAGATCGCGCGAGACCGCGGAAGGAGCCGAAGTGTGCGGCGCGCGCGCGGCGGCCGCGACGGGCGCAAGATGGCGACGGCGACCATAGCTCTAGTAAGTGAGCACCCCGTGACCGCGGGCCGCCGCTCAGATGGCGGGAGCGGGTTGTCGGCCCGGCCAGGGCGCCGAGGGTTCCCCGGGGATGTGGCGATTGCTCCGGGGCCCCCCGCGAGCTCCCGCGTCCTTTGGTCGCGCGAGGCGGGGGCGGGGCGGGCGCGAGGCGGGGGCCGGCCTGAGGCCGCAGCTTCCGGCCCGCAGATTGCAGCTTCCGGCGGCCGGCGCGGGAGGGCCTGGCCCGGTGCGGACCCGGGGCGCAGCTGGGGGCCGTGCCGCGCGCCGAGCCGGGTCCCTTCGCGGTGAGGCCGGTCGGGCCCCGGCGGCGGTCGTCCCCTTCTGTCGACGGGGTGCGCCTGTGTCCCCGACTTGAAGGCGGGGCTCCTGGGAACCGTGGCATTTCTCCTCCCGCTAGTGTGAAAGGGGCCGCTGGGCGTGCGGGGGGCCTGTAGGAAGCGATCGGGCCTGGTGAGGAGGGAGGCCTTGGCTTCTTGCGTGCACAGCTGTGAATTTGCTCTCCGCTGATGCTCACGGGGAAGGGGTTTCCAGCCAACAGGGACTCCGTCCTGCTATCCCCACTCAGGAAGGGAAGACGTGGTCTCTCATTGCCTGTTTCCTGAGCGATCACATTGTCCCAAGCGCTGTGCGAGGACTTGGGGGAACAGTGGGGAGCCAGAGGCAGTCTTGCCCTTTTCCGGGGTCTGGTGGGCACTGGAGACCAGTTCCCACCCAGGGTGCGTGAAGTGCTAGGGGGGTGCGGGCACCTAGAGGAAGGAAGCCCTCCCGCCCTGCTTAGTGCTCGCGTCCGTCCGCCACATGGAGCAGTTAGCATAGATGGACCACCCCTCCTCACACAGCACTTCCGTGGTGAAGTCTCCTTTCACTCTTCTTCCTCCCAGGCTTGTGCGACCGACCCCTCTGGGACCCTTCACACGGTGCATCCCTTTCTTTACCTGCCACTCTCCCCCGACCTGTACTCAGACTGATGTGGTGAGGTCTGTCTAAGAAGGCAGCTTTTGCAGGTAGATGGAGGCTGGACTGATCGGGGAGATGTCTGAGGGTCAGGGGGTGTACTTAGACTGCCTTGGCCATGCTCTCAGCTGGGGGCTGATGCCCAGAGAGGGGGCCGAACCTGTCGCACTGGGGAAGAAACTGACCCCCAGTGAGAGAGAGCCCGCAGGCTATGAGGGGAGCCCAGTGTGTGACTGTCAGGCCTAGCTAACTTCACTGTCCTCTTGCTGCCATGTCCCGCTTCCTGTTGAAGCCACGAGAGCAACTACCTTTGTGAGAGGAATGTTAGAGAGAAAAGAGGTGAAGGTGGCGGCTTGGAGGCCAGTGAGAGTCATGTCCCCAAGCGTCCACAGGCCTGCGTCAGCACCATGCCTCAGCCTTGCTCAGGGGGCCTCGGCTCTGCTGTGGCACAGGGCCAGGCACAGGTGGTGTCATAGTAGAGGTGGATGGGGGCACTGAGTCTAAACCCTGTAAGCTGGGGTTTTCAATAAGGGTCTTCACTGACCCTCTGACTCCTTTCAAGAGGTTAATACATGGGTGTTAGTAGGTGTATGTAAACTGTAAAGGCCCAGGCTTACCTCATCAGCTTGTGGGAGTGAAGTCCAGCTTGTGGTCCAACACATTCCTCTTCCTACCTTTTGAATGGATAGGTTTCTAGAAGGGTTACCTGTTTCCCTGGAGTCCTTTTGGGGCATATTGAGAGCTTGCTCTCTGTCTTCTGGTCCATGCATGCTGAGCAGTGCTGGTTTGCTGTCCTAAGCTGTGGCTTCAGCTCTTGTGGGAGGTGGAGTGGAATGGCACAGTGATCTCGTGGGGAGGGACCCAGGAAGATACAGAAGTGCCTCTTCTGACTTGGGTGTGCCTTCCACCTCGTGGCTGCAGAAACGGGCCATAGCCCCTTCCTCTGACACTTGGGCTCACTCCCACTGGGGACCATCATCCTTGGGTTCCATCTGGCAGGGGCACTGGGACCCTCTCCCCTCCCCGGGGGCACAGTTGCTTTTTTCCTCTTCCTGTGGGTCCCAGCCTGCATGTCAGTTCACAGAGGCCTGCCCTGGGTGCTGTGGCCCAGCGTGCCTCATAGGCCGCTCTTCCCCCGCTGTGCTTGGTGTTCTTCTTAGCACTTGTTAACTACAGAAATAATCTCACATCGGTGCTGGTTGGCATGTCTCTTGTCTTGTTTTGCTGCATCTGCAGTGCCCTGCACAGAGCCTGGCCATGCAGTGGACAGCATGGCACCGTGTCAAGGGGACTGAACGGAAGGAAGGCAGTGTCCTGCAGTGGCCCTGCTGTGGTGACTTGACTCTGGATGTTGTAATAATACTAATAATCATTGAAACCTATGGATTGCTTGCCATGTGCAGAAGGATTGCCTTAAGTACTTTATATGGAGCCACTCACTGAATCTTCCTGCCAGCCCCAGGAGACAGGCCTGAAGAGCCTGAAGCCTGGAGATGTTAAGTAATTACATAACTTTTCTTTTCTTCTAGTGGAAATAATCCTTTTGCCCTGGGCTGTTGATCATTGACAGTGCTGGGGTTTGGGGCCCAGAATCATGGGGCAGCACTGCACCCCACCCCACCATACACACACACCTGCCAGAGGGGGATTTGCACCCCTCAAGGCACTGCTGCCTGGTGGGGGGCGGGGTGGGGGGCTTTGTGACCGCAGGGCATGCTGCATTCATTGCCAGAGGATTACAGCACAGGGCTAGCTGTAATGATAAATGACAGTTTCCTTTAAGCTCTCTTAGCATCTGCTTAGAACAGAACCCTAGGCTCAGTGGGACTGGAAACTGTTTCTGCCATGAATGGGGTAGGATGTCCTTCCTAGAGTTCCTGGTGAACTGAATTTTCCTGGGAAGTCTCTTCTGAGCTGTGTTCTGATCTCAGCACTGTCCTGGATCCTTTGTTGGCTATTACAGTAACTTGGGGGAGTGGTTTATAAGTGTGCCCTCAAGTTGACTCTGTTCACAGGGGTCTAAGGGTTGGATTGTATCCCCAGACCTGAAGTGATCTCTTGCTGTGGGTCTTAAGAGGCAGCCTCTGCTGTGGGTGTGTTCTGGGGGCTGCCAGGGAACTTGGGGCAAAGCCAGACTCTAACCCTGTCCCCAGATGCCATGTACCCACTGGGTGGGACTTGTGTCAGCAGGTGCCCCCTTTCCTTTGTCTCTCTCTGGGGCACAGTTTCTAAGCAGCAGTGGTGCCGAGTTCAGAGGGGTTCCAGGGAGGCAGCCCGGCTGGCTCGGCCCCAGCTTCTGTGCCCACTGGCCACGTCTCTCCTTTGAGGCTGGAACTCCTGAGACATGCTCGGGCCAGGTTGGCCCAGCCTTTGGCTGTGTTTGTGCACGGACCCTTGAGGGTGGGCATGGCTGTCGCCTGTGTTCAAGATACATACCTGTGGGTCTCATCCTTGATCTGGGAGCGAGTTCCTGCTGTGTGGCATCTGAGAAGGTGGGGAAGTCTCAGGACCCTTCCACGAAGACCCTCACCCCTGTGACGTTGCCCACCTTCTGCCCTTGGCCTGCCACCCTTCTAAGCCTGGCCGGGAGCTTCTCCTTCCATTGGGCTGGCTCTGCATGGCAGTGCTTCTCGGCCCCTCTAGGCGTGGCCAAGCTCTCATCTGCCCTGAGTTAGACAGCCCTGGACAGTTTGCTGGGGGAGGGAGGCTTACCCATGCAGACCCCCTGCCCGGCCCTGCTACTCAGAGGGCAGCCCTCCTCAGAGCTGTCTTCAGGAGGGGCCTGGGACCTGCCCCAGGGGCTTGGCCAGAGACTGTTGAAGGCATTGGGGCTGATGCTGAGCTGGGGGCTGGCCCCGGCATGTGTACAGGGTGCTAAAGAGGTGCCTCTGTCTGCCTCAGGAGGGAGACGGCCATCTGTGCTCCTTGTCATCTTGTCCTGCCCGGCCTGGCCCAGCCTGCCAGTAGGAAAGGAAGTGATCTTTAGGACCTCAGCTGTGTGGCCAGAGGGCAGCTCTCGACCCACTCCTGCCTTTTGTTGGCCTGGGGCAGGAGCACAGCTCCGCTCTCTACCGTGTCTCTTTCCGGGGACTCGTTGCCAGCTCGGGGCTGCCCCAGATTCTGTTCTGGTTTCTGCCAGGCCAGCCCCTTGTGCTGGGCTCTGGGCAGCTGCAGGTGTGCTGGGGGAGTGGGCAGGTGAGGCGCAGTGAGGCAGTGTCAGGAGTGGTCAGGGGCCATGTCACAGCCGGCTCCTTCCTGGGCCCGTGCGGAGCTCAGCTCTTAACCAGGAAAGACGAGAGAGGGCCTGGGTGGCTGGGTCTTGTGAATGTCCGTCATATCGTCTCCTTCCTGCCTGCAGCAGGTCAATGGCCAGCAAGGAGGGGGGTCCGAGCCATCGGCGGTGGCGGCGGCGGCGGCGGCGGCGGCGGCAGTGGTGGCAGCGGGAGACAAATGGAAACCTTCACAGGTACTGACCTTAAGCATCCTCGCCCTCAGGCCCGCCTGCCCGCCCGCCCGCCTGCCCGCCCGCCTGCCCGCCTGCCTTCGCGTCCCTGGGCCCAGAGAGACCTGGCAGGGGGTGGGGCGGGAGGAGCCCGAGGGACTCTTCCCTGCCTTCTGGGCAGAGATGCCTGTCCTGCCCTCTCGCCACCCAGCCTCCAGCCTGGCTGTAGCCTCCTCCTCCCTGCCTCTACTTGGCGTCCTCCTGCTTCTGTGGTGGGTTGAAGCCTCATGTGTCTTCAGAAACCAGGCAGATGGTGGCTGTGGTCAGGTGGGGTGTGAACCTCAGCCGGTGGGAGCCCTTCACCGTCGGTGTCGTACAGAAGGGCAAACGTGTTGTTCCAGAACGTGCAGGGTATTGTTAAGAGCCAGAGATACAGAGTTTCACTTCAGATCTCTGATTTAAGTAAAACGTGAAAGCAGAACCATGTGTAATTCAAAGTACAAGTCTGGGAGTCTGGGGGCAGGGCTTCAGGGTAGGCGTGGGAGATCTTGGCCAGTTCTGGTCGCTGAGCCGGTGGGAGTGTGGGAGGGGGAGCCGGGTAAGAAGGTTCTTCACGCTTCTGCACGGCAGCGCCTGCGTCCAGAGGGTTCGGGGGCTGTTCGGCTGGGCCCTCAGCACGCTCGGGGGAGGGCCATGGCACGCAGCCTGGACCCTAGGAAGTTATGGGGGCTGAAGCTGGTGGGCCCCTCTAGCCAGCCCTCCCCGACCCTGGCTGGCTGTCTAGCCAGCCATTGGTTGGTAGAAGGGCTTTTTGTTTATCAAGACAAAGAGGAGATTGAAAAGTTTCTAAGGGGCTGAAAGGGGGTAGCGTTGGTTACCATGGTGACAGCCTGCTCTGGAGTCATAGCCCCAGGCTCTCGGGCCTCTCTCCCACTAAGGAGAACTGGGCTTGGAGCCAGCGGGAAGGACAGCCTCGCAGGGGCCAGACTGGGTCGCCAAGGGAGGGGCTTCCAGGGCTTCCTGCCCTTTGACCCCGTGCTGGAAACCCCACACTCCAGCTAGTCAGGATGGTGGTTCTTGGGGTTTGGGTCATCCAGCCCCTTCCTGCCCCCTTTGTACCTCTGTCCTTGCTCGTCACTCCTGTGCTGGCGACCTGCCTCTCTTCTCTGCTGTCCCTCCCGAGGCTTCATGCTGGGGGCTGCAGAATACCCCCTCTGGAGCGCTTGCTGGCCACTCAGCAACTGGTGGATAGGCAGGTGTGTTCTAACTCCCAACACACATGCTCTTCTGGGTCTGGTGGCCCTGCTTCTCTTCCAGCTTACACAACTGTTTTCTTCCCCCTGCAAACAGCTTAGAAATGAGTTTTGATAGAGGGCATGTACACAATCCTAGTAGCACCCGCTGTGGTCTGCAGCAGGCTGGGACACCGCCACCGCCACCGCCACCAAAGCGTCTCCTCATCCCTGTGCTCGCCTAGGGTGCTGGTGGGTGTCCACTTCTGTCCCCCTGTGGCTGGCCTGCTTCTGGCTTCTCTTGCCAGGGTGCTATGCACAGCCCAGGGAGGAGTTTGCTGGAGGTGGGTCGGAGCCCTCCTCGGGGCTGCGGTGGCCTGGGAGAACAACTCGGGGCTCTCCGGGCGGTGAGCACAGTGTGCAGGGATGGGTTACCGCCTGGAGCTGTGCTGGGAGGGAGCCCTTGCCCATACTTGCTCTTTGAGTGGCCCCTGGATCTCGTCCCGAGCAGGGAAGCCGAGTCTGTGGCCGTGGCTTTGGCCGTGAGAAAGTGTGGGTGCCAGGCAGTCCGGGAGTGAGGAGTCCCGGGACCTCCAGAGAGCCCTGGCCCCCTCCCCTTGTCTTAGAGGACAGCTGAGGCCGGCTCTCTTGTGCAGCACGGGACGGGGGTTCTGGGGTCAGGCTTGCCATGAGGGCCCGGGCCCCTCTTACTACGTGCTACCTGTCTTGGTGACTCCTGCAAGCCTGGGTCCTGCAGCTGCTCTGGGTTGGCCAAGGGCCCCCAGGGTGTCTGTCTGCCTCGGTGTGTGTCCTCCCGGTGGGTCCTGGAGGAGACCGGCCTGGGACAGGCATAGGGATGTCAGGTGGGCAGACCCACGTCCAGGCCAGGTGGGAGACAGTCTGTGTGAGGACCTGTCTGCGCCTGGGAGCGGGCTGAGCTGCAGGCCACGTGCGGTGGTCGGGGCAGAAGGTGGGGTGGGCTCCTGGGGCCGTGTGCGGGAGGTCTTGAACGTGCTCTTAATGACTTCCCTGCTCCCCATCACCAGGGGACGGACTCCATCAAGATGGAGAACGGGCAGAGCACAGCCGCGAAGCTGGGACTGCCTCCCCTGACGCCTGAGCAGCAGGAGGCCCTGCAGAAGGTGAGAGTGGGGGTCCTGCCTGGGGCGCCGCGGCAGGGGGAAGCTTCCCCGCAGGCCGGGCCCGCAGCGCCCCTCACCGCCCCCTCTCGCAGGCCAAGAAGTACGCCATGGAACAGAGCATCAAGAGCGTGCTGGTGAAGCAGACCATCGCACACCAGCAGCAGCAGCTCACCAACCTGCAGGTGAGGGCCGCCGCCCCCGCCCCCGCCGCCCGGCCTTCTCCCCGCCCCCGCCGCCGCCTCCGCCTTCTCTTCCTCCTCTCGTGCCTGCGGCTGTCCCCGCACCGTGTCGTGCTGCTCGGTTTCTCAAGGACTCCTTGGGACGCCCGGGTTCCTCCCTGAGGCACGAGGGGCCCAGCCCGACCCACCTGTTGAGAGCCCACGGGCCCCCCCAGCCCTCCTCTGTGCCCCGCCGCCCTGCCCGAAGCGGCTCCTCTTCTTGGACTTCAGACGGTGGCCCTGAGCCCGTGTGCCCCCAGGCGGCGTGGCTGGGCTGCAGCCCCTAGGAATGTTCCTCCCCACCCCCGTGGCCTCGGATAAGAGCAGTCGGGGCCCCCCTGCAGGGAGTTCAGTCCTCGGCTTGGGGCCCAGGACTGAGAGGACAGGCTGGGGACGCCTCCACGGGGCCCTGCTCTAGGCCTGTGGCCAAAGGCTGCCTGGGCTCTGGGGAAGAAGACAGGGTGAGGCTGACAGGTGCCTGGGCCTCGAGCCCCCCTCCCCCCGCCCCCTGCCCCCCTCCCCGTCAGATGTTCACGCTGCCAGGAGATGCCCCTGGCTCTTCACTGTGCTCCATCCGGTCCTCCCCTCCCCCTCCCCCTTCCTCCTCCTCCTCCCCCTCCTCCTTCTCCTCCTTCTCCTCCTCCCCCCTTCCTTCTGCCCTGCCAGCCAGGCTGCGGGGCGGGGCACCTGGGGCTCTGAGGCCCCCCTGGGCAGGTGCCGGCGGCCGGCCACTTGGCCGGCAGTGTGGGCAGGCAGGCGGGCCTCCTGGCAGGGCGGGGCCTCCGGGCCTTGCGGCTGTCTGCGTGAGGGGTGACGAGAGCGAGGTGTGACGAGCGCGGAGACTGCTCGGCTCCAACAGACTGAACTCTGTCTTTACTGTCTTTCAGATGGCAGCAGTGACAATGGGCTTTGGAGATCCTCTCTCACCTTTGCAATCGGTCAATAGACATGCTCACTTCTTCCGGGGCTCATGTCCTTAGTCAGGGCTAGAGGGGGGCAGTGCGGCCCGCGTGCTGGGGACCTTGCTCCCCGTAGCCGGCCCTGCCCGCCAGCTCGGGACGAGCGCAACAGAGCGCCAGGCGTGGCGGGGCCGGTGATGTGGGGGGCACCCACCCCGGGACCGCCCCTGGGGAGGCCTACATCTGCTCTGAGGGCCCGCCTTAAAACTAACCGGCCAGGTAACTGTGGAGGGCAGCCGGCCAGGAGGGTAGCTGCCCGCGCCAGGCCCGCCTGCACCCATGCCGCCTGCACGCACGGGGTGCACCGCCGGGCCTCCAGCTCCGCCGGTCTCCAGGCTGCTCGGGCTCCTGGCTTGGGGTCAGGCCCCTGAGGAGAGAAGGGTCTTAACTCATGGCCCCATCAAACCCCGGAGGGAGGACGGATGGATGGGGTGGGGGGCTGGGGGGACCCAAGCAAATGAGAGAGGGAAGGACAAGGACTGGGCCTTGGGCCTGGCTGTCAGCAAGGGGCGGAGGCCACGCGGCCAGGGAACAGGCAGAGGCTGTGGTCAGAGGGGCCAAGGAATAGGCAGAGGTGGTGGCCGCGGCCCTGGCTGCCGTCAGCAGGAGTCTGGGAAGGAGAAGCCCCTCCATCCCCCAGAGGCAGGCTGAGGAGGAGGCCAGGCCCCTCTGGGGAGTCTGAGGGGGAAACGTGGCCTTCTCTGGGGGTCATCCCTGGGCGTGCCGCTCTCACAGGGGAGACGCAGTCCTGACCTCGAGGACTGGACAGTCCCTGTGTCCTCTCTAGGAAGCGTCTGTCTGTGGGGACAGGTCAGGGGGAGAGGGCTTTTGGCACGCCTGCTGTTGGGGAGCCCACACTGAAGAGGAGACGTGCTCCTATCTTGGAGAACTTTGACCTGAGGGGCAGCTGGTTTCATGTCTGGGGCGCCTGGTGCGAGAGGGGACATAATTCTACCTTTGGGGGGCGGTCCTTGGTCTCAGCAGGGAGCCTGAGGCCTGTTTGTTGAGAGCATAGTTTGAGGAGGGGAGTCCCATTTGGGGGGCGGAATTCTAGTCTGGGGGAGATGTGGACCTTATTTGTAGGCCCCTTTCTGAGGGACGGGGGGCCCGGCCTGTTCTAGGCCCGTTGATGTATCTCAAAGAAGCTGGCCTCTGGTTATGGGGAATCTCGTGAGGGTGTGGGGCTCCCCTGTTGAGGGGCTGGAGCCAGGGCCCCGTCTCCTTTGTCTGCCCTGGGCCTGTGGTCTCCTCCCTCGGCCCAGCTCCTCCCAGTGGCCCACGGCGTGTGGCTCTAGGACCCTCCCTTGCAGGCATGTCACACGTGAGGTGGCAGGGTGGGGACTGTCTCCCTGAGGGAATGGGGAGGCCCCTCGGCACAACTGCCAGGCTCGCCCCAGCGTGGAGGCGGGGTGTCGGCCCGAGCAGAGCCCAGGGGCTTCTCCTTTCGGCGGCTCTGCCACTTCTTGCTGTTCCCGGGGAGTAGCAGCCCTTTTTTGTGAGGGTTCAGGCCCTGGGGCCCTGTGCGAGCGGCTGCTGTTCGTCTTCTCTCCCGGGAGCCCCTGTCTGGGCTCCTCCCCTCCTCCCCGGGGTCTCTTCTGGGCGGTGGCTGCCCTGTCTTCTGTCCCCTCTCTCGCCTCCACACCAGTGGGTCCCTGCAGCCTGGCGGCTCCCCCTTCCCTCTCTGTCGGAGTGCACGGCCAGGACCCTGGGAGGACCTCTCAGCCCACCTGGGTGCCCGGCCCCAGACTGCAGGGCTTGCGGCCCTGCCTTGCGACCACCTGTCAGCTTCGCTGTCAGTCTGCCCGGGACCTGGGTGGGCCGGGGTGCGTCCGTTTCCTGCCTCCAGGCCTGCCTTTCCTTCCTGGGGGTGGGGTCCTGCCGACCCCCACCACCCTGACTGCAGGGGCTGAGCCTGCACCACGCTGCCGTGTGGGGAGCCCTCCCCACGCGGAGCCGGGTGGGTGGGCCAGGAGGGGAATGGGCTGCCCAGCCTCCCACCACCCCCTCACAAGCCAGTGGCTCTCTCTCCCCTTGTGTCCTGCTCCAGATGGCAGCTCAGCGACAGCGGGCACTGGCCATCATGTGCCGGGTCTACGTGGGCTCCATCTACTACGAGCTGGGGGAGGATACCATTCGCCAGGCCTTTGCCCCCTTTGGACCCATCAAGAGCATTGACATGTCCTGGGACTCCGTCACCATGAAGCACAAGGTGAGGTTCCGTCTGCCCTGCCTCGCCCCACCCCCGGGCTCTCCAGGCCTAACGGCGTGTTCCTGCGTCCAGGGCTTTGCGTTTGTGGAGTACGAGGTCCCAGAGGCCGCCCAGCTGGCCTTGGAGCAGATGAACTCCGTGATGCTGGGAGGCAGGAACATCAAGGTGAGGCTGGGGGTGGACCTTGGGGTCAGCGTGCGGCACGGGTGTGCTCTATGTTCAGTCCCCCCGAGATGCAGAGCAGCCCCTCCAGGAGCCTGCAGTGACCCGGCCTAGGCTGACTGGGCACTCTTCATCCCTGCCTCTCCCCCAGGTGGGCAGACCCAGCAACATAGGGCAGGCCCAGCCCATCATAGACCAGCTGGCCGAGGAGGCGCGAGCCTTCAACCGCATCTACGTGGCTTCTGTGCACCAGGACCTCTCGGACGACGACATCAAGAGTGTGTTTGAGGCCTTTGGCAAGATCAAGTCGTGCACGCTGGCTCGGGACCCCACGACCGGGAAGCACAAGGGCTATGGCTTCATTGGTGAGCTTGGGGCGGCGGGGTGGCGGTGAAGCCCACCCGACGCCGAGGCTGGCCCTCACTGCCGCTCCTGCTCTGCAGAATATGAGAAGGCGCAGTCGTCCCAGGATGCCGTGTCTTCCATGAACCTTTTTGACCTGGGTGGCCAGTACTTGCGGGTGGGCAAGGCTGTCACACCCCCTATGCCCCTGCTTACGCCTGCCACACCTGGAGGCCTCCCACCTGCTGCTGCTGTGGCCGCAGCTGCAGCCACAGCCAAGATTACGGCTCAGGTAAGGGCTGGTGGAATTGTGTGGGTTTGGTGGTGGGCACCAGGCCCCCCTGATCCTGTGCGGACTGGCTCTTTGGTCTTGAGTGGAGGCAGCCAGACCGGGGACTAAGCACAGTGGCCTTGGTTGCAGGAAGCAGTGGCTGGAGCAGCGGTACTGGGTACTCTAGCCACACCTGGACTGGTGTCCCCTGCCCTGACTCTGGCCCAGCCCCTGGGGGCTCTACCCCAGGCTGTCATGGCTGCCCAGGCCCCGGGAGTTATCACAGGTGAGCCTGGGTGGGTGGAGGCTTCCCTCCTTCCCCTGCCCCCTCCTCTGGGCTTGATGCCTTCAGCTGCCCTTAATGAGCTTCCTTAGTCCCCTGTGCCCCGGGCAGTTCAGCCGTGCTCCGCGGTGCTGTGCTCCTTGCTGGGAATGGTGGGGGTGGGGGGAGTGACCGCTGGACCTGGTGGGTTTGCTGCAGGTGTGACCCCGGCCCGGCCCCCCATTCCGGTCCCCATCCCCTCTGTGGGAGTGGTGAACCCCATCCTGGCCAGCCCCCCGACACTCGGCCTCCTGGAGCCCAAGAAAGAGAAGGAGGAGGAGGAGCTGTTTCCTGAGTCAGAGAGGCCGGAGATGCTGAGCGAGCAGGAGCACATGAGCATCTCTGGCAGCAGCGCCCGCCACATGGTGATGCAGAAGCTCCTCCGCAAGCAGGAGGTGGGCAGCCGGGACCGGCAGGGCGGGGCGGGGTGGAGTGGTCCAGCCACAGCCGCAGCTCTCAGCTGTCCCCCCCCACAGTCCACAGTGATGGTTCTGCGCAACATGGTGGACCCCAAGGACATCGACGACGACCTGGAGGGGGAGGTGACCGAGGAGTGTGGCAAGTTTGGTGCCGTCAACCGTGTCATCATCTACCAGGAGAAGCAGGGCGAGGAGGAGGATGCAGAGATCATTGTCAAGATTTTTGTGGAGTTTTCCGTAGCCTCTGAGACTCACAAGGCCATCCAGGCCCTCAACGGGCGCTGGTTTGCTGGCCGCAAGGTGGTGGCTGAAGTGTATGACCAGGAGCGTTTTGATAACAGTGACCTCTCCGCGTGACCTTAGACCCATTCCCTGGACTTGCACTTTCTCCTCGTTTCCTCCGGGTTTTATAGAGAGATTCGGTGGTATCTTGGGCCCAGCCGCCCAGCCTGTGGATAAAGGTGCAGATGCTGCTGGCCCTGAACGTTCCTGTCTGACAGTGGTCTTGTGCTTATTGGGTCCCGTTGGGGCGCGGGCGCGGGCGCGGCTCAGGGCAAGCACCCGGGCCGTGCGGAGGCACTGGGCCTTGGCGGCCGGGACCCGAGTCCCGGGAGGAGGGCATTCGCCGGGGTCAGCGGGGGCTGCTTGGTTACTTGGTACCCGCATGGGGCCGCGGAGGAACGTGGGGGTGGCTTTCCTGCTCTGTGGGGGCTCCACTGTCACCTGCGCAGGCACTGCTGCGACAAGGCCGGCCCAGAGCCCCTGAAGTCCCGGGACACGTTTAGTCAGGCGAATGAGCGCCGCCTTGGCCCGGCGCCCTACCCTCCGGGAGCCCACGTCCCTGTGAGAGGGGCGGCGGGCAGATTGTGGGGTCTTGAGGCCAAGCCCGGGGAGGGGGCCCAGCGGGCGGGAGGGGCGGCAGGAAGCCTCGGTGCCGGCAATGGTTGGGGCGCTGGCATGCGGGAGCTCAGGCTGTGGACGGACTTCAGCTCCCACCATGCCTTGCGCCAGGGGGAGGGAACCGAGCTTCCCGACAGACCGTTCGCGGTGCCGCTACGGGTCTTCGGACGCACCGGCGCCGCGAGGCCTTGTGGGGGTTGCAGTTCGGGGCGACGAGGGGCGGCGAGGGCGGGCCTCGGCTTCCCGGCGGGCTGCGCGGCTGCCGGCGGTTGTCGGCGGGGCAGTCCGGCGGGTAGTGGCTGCGGTTCCGGCTGCGGCACAACGGCGGGCGAGCGGACGGGCCGGGTCAAGTGGGCCGGGCGGGATGCGGGGCCGCCGCCGCCTCCTGAGAGTCTGAGCGTCGGCCGGGCCGCGCCCCCCGCCCAGGCCGCCGTGGTCCGAGCGTTCCGAGCGCGGGCCGGGCCCAGCGCCGCCGCCGCCGCCGCCGCCGCCGCCCCGGGCCGCCCCCGGCTCCTCCCCCGCCCGGGCCGGCCCGGCGCTCATGCGGGCCGAGCCCCGCCCCCCGCCCGCCGCCTGAGCCCGCGCCCGCCCGCACCATGCTCAAGTGCATCCCGCTGTGGCGCTGCAACCGGCACGTGGAGTCGGTGGACAAGCGGCACTGCTCGCTACAGGCCGTGCCCGAGGAGATCTACCGTTACAGCCGCAGCCTGGAGGAGCTGCTCCTCGACGCCAACCAGCTGCGTGAGCTGCCCAAGGTGAGTGGCCGCTGGACCTGCCGCCGGCCCAGCCCTCGCACCGGGTCGGCGGGGTCGGCTTGGCTGCGACAGTCCGCTCCTCTGAGCCCTCAGCAGGCACTGGCCCGGGCGGGACGCCGCAGTCTCCAGTCGGCCCTGATGGTTCTTACTGGCCAGAGCCCCACCCCGGCCAGCCCCACCCTCCTCACCCACCGCCGGCGCTGGCACCAGGTGGCAGCGGTCATCGGGTGCCTGCCTGGGGGCGGGGATGGTCACAGCCTAGAGGAGGAGCTGCAGATTGAAAGCCGTGGGGGAAGGTGGATGGGGTTGGAGTGCATGGGGTGGAAGGTGAACCGGGCGTGACTGACGGATAGGAACTTGCTGGACTGCTCTGGAGGTGGGGAGGCCAAGCTTCTGTGCGGACTGCTCTTCTCTTCCTCCTGGGTGCTGGGGTGGGGTCGGGGGCAGCCGGCTTAAGGTGCTTGTCCTTGGCAGGTCTGTAGTTCGTCTACTTCCCACTGCCTTGCTCTTTCTGGACAACTTATTTTCCTCCTCTTAAGGCCACTTGGGAGAGGAGGTTAAAGGAAGCAGGCCACAAACGGATTTCCTTTTTCGAGACGGGGTGCAAAGTGGCCTAATGCTTGGGGGCTGCGTGCCACAAAGGGTGTGGCTCCATTCTGGGCTTGGACCAGGGCTCCTCACGGTCATCTCCAGGTCCCACCACACGTTGCCTGCAGCCCCTGCACGCATGCAGCCCCTATCTGTGGTCTTTTCCTGTTTTCTTTATACTTTTTTTTGGTAGTTGCCAAATTCTTGTCATGGGCTCAGGCTGGGGTGGCTGCTGGGGTGCAGTAGCAGAAACCACCACAGGCCTTGGAGGGCCCACTTGCTGGGTGGATGGAAGAGGTGATTCAGGGGGTGGGTGGAGCCTTGAGGGAACACAGAGAGCAGGGAACAGGGACTCATCAGGTCAGAAAAAATAAGTGATTTTCCAGCTAAGTCTTGAACGTGTAAGGTAAGTCACGTGGCAGCGTTGTACGGGGCGGGGGGGGGGATGACTCTGAGGTGACTCAAGTCAGAAGTGCGGGAAGATGCGTGTGTATCTGTTTTTGCCTTCTTGCCTTTCTCACTGCAGACTAGGGTGATGGGACAGGCCCTGGGGTTCCTGTGTGGCCTGGAGCAGGGAGGGGCTTCGGCTGCAGGGCCCATCACCCCTGACCCTACCCCCTGCCCACAGCCCTTCTTTCGGCTGCTGAACCTGCGCAAGCTGGGCCTGAGTGACAACGAGATCCAGCGGTTGCCCCCTGAGGTGGCCAACTTCATGCAGCTGGTGGAGCTGGACGTGTCTCGGAATGGTGTGGAGCCTGGGGCGGGTCCGGGGTGGAATCTGAGGGTGGCAGGAAGGGCTCTGAGCTCCTGGAGGCTGGGGGCATGTCTCCGTGGTGACCCCTCTCTCCTCACAGACATCCCTGAGATCCCCGAGAGCATCAAGTTCTGCAAAGCCCTGGAGATCGCAGACTTCAGTGGGAACCCTTTGTCCAGGTGGGTGGTGGCTGTGGCAGGGGTGGTACTGGGGCTTGGGAGGTCCTTCGGCCTCTGCCTGGGCATCTGAGGACCCCTTGCTCCACTTAGGCTCCCTGAAGGTTTCACACAGCTGCGCAGCCTGGCTCATCTGGCCCTGAATGATGTGTCCTTGCAGGCGCTGCCTGGGGACGTGGGCAAGTGAGTGCATTCTTGGGGGGTGGGGGGGCTCAGTAGAGCCCTGTTCCCGCACCTCTCCCCACCCTCCTGCCTTTCTCACGCCCTGCCCTGATCTTTTTCAGTCTCGCCAACCTGGTGACCTTGGAGCTCCGGGAGAATCTGCTCAAGTCCTTGCCTGCGTGAGTGGGCTTGGCCCTGCCAGCGGCCGGCCTAGGCCTCTCGGCCCCAAGGACCACGGGCCGTGTGCCCACGACAGAACTTGCTCTGTTTCCTCTGCAGGTCCTTGTCTTTCCTGGTCAAGCTGGAACAGCTGGATCTGGGAGGCAACGATCTGGAAGTGCTGGTGTGGAGAGGGCGGGGCTGTCATGGGTGGGGCGGGGCCGGGCAGGGTAAGTGAGCCTTGGCCGTCACTCTGTCCCTGTCTCTTCTTGCAGCCCGACACCCTGGGGGCCCTGCCCAACCTGCGTGAGCTGTGGCTGGACCGGAACCAGCTGTCGGCCCTGCCCCCGGTGAGTGAGGGTGTGGCTGCCCCCGCTTCACGCTTGTCCGTCCCCTGACTCTCTGCACCTCTCTCCAGGAACTCGGGAACCTGCGGCGCCTGGTGTGCCTGGATGTGTCAGAGAACCGGCTGGAGGAACTGCCTGCGGAACTCGGGGGGCTGGTGCTGCTCACCGACCTGCTGCTCTCCCAGAACTTGCTGCAGCGGCTTCCCGACGGCATTGGTTAGTGCTGGGAGGGGTGTGGCTGGTGGTGAAACCAGGTCTAGAGAGGGGTCCTGGGGCAAGGACCCTGATTTTGCTGCGTCTTGGGACACAGCCCTGAGGAAGGGGGAGACTGGCCTGAGGCCAGAGTGGGATGGCTGGTGCTGCTCCTGAGGAGCCGGGGCAGTTTGTGGTGGTGAGTGGGGATGGTGAGCTCGTGAGGGCACGATGGCAGGTCGGGGGCAGCTGGTGCGTGGGAGCTGGTGGGCGTGGTCAGGTTGGCAGCAGGATGGCAAGGGTGGGGGGGTGAGCTCTAAGTGTCCTCGAGGCGCAGGAGGCAGGGTGAGGGGCGGGCTGTTTCAGTCGCGTGGGTGACTGGGCTCCCTGCCTCGCTGAGCCCTGTCACCACGTCTTCCTAACGCCAGGTCAGCTGAAGCAGCTGTCCATCTTGAAGGTAGACCAGAATCGCCTCTGCGAGGTGACGGAGGCCATCGGGGACTGTGACAACTTGTCAGAGCTGATCCTCACGGAGAACCTGCTGACGGTGGGGCCCGGTCCCGCTGGTGGCTGGTTTCAGAGTTAGCATGGGATGCAGAGGCGGGGGACGTCTGGAGGCGTGTGGAGTGGCGGGAGACCAGCGGCTGGAGGGGTTGGGGCCCTGGAGCAGGGGCAGAGACCGCCCTCCGAGAGCGCTCATCTCCCGGGGGCTTCTGCTGATCTCTGATCCTCCCTCCTCCCGGCCAGGCCCTGCCCCGCTCCTTGGGGAAGCTGAGCAAGCTGACCAACCTCAACGTGGACCGGAACCGCCTGGAGGCGCTGCCATCTGAGATTGGGGGCTGCATGGCACTCAGCGTCCTCTCTTTGAGGGACAACCGCCTGGCTGTCCTGCCACCGGAGCTCGCCCACACGGCCGAGCTGCATGTGCTGGATGTGGCCGGGAACCGGTGAGTAGCCCCCATGCCCGCCTGGCCTGGCTTCCACTGAGCTGACCATGCCCACTGTGCCCCCCCACCTCCCCCACCCTGAGCTAACCGTGCCCCCGGCCCCCAGTCTGCAGAGTCTGCCGTTCGCACTCACGCACCTCAACCTGAAGGCCCTGTGGCTGGCAGAGAACCAGGCTCAGCCCATGCTTCGGTTCCAGACTGAGGACGACGCCCAGACCGGCGAGAAGGTGCTCACCTGCTACCTGCTGCCCCAGCAGCCCCCTCCCAGCCTCGGTAGGTTGCTGGGGGGCAGGACGGGGCGTGGCCTCGGGCGGGGAGGGGCTTCCCCTTGATGCGCGCTTCCACAGAGGACCCAGGGCCGCGGAGCAGCCCTTCCGAGAGCTGGGGTGACGCCCCGCTCGCCCGCGTCAGCGTCATCCAGTTCCTGGAGGCCCCCGCGGGCGACGAGGACGCAGAGGAAGCCGCTGCCGAGAAACGGGTATGGGGGGGGTGGGGTCCCCGGGGGGCTCCCTCCTCCCCACCCCCGCCTGACCCCGGCCCCGCCCCGCCCCTCACCCCTGTGCCCACTGCAGGGCCTTCAGCGTCGGGCTACGCCTCACCCCAGCGAGCTCAAGGTGATGAAGAAGGGTGTGGAGCGTCGAAGCGAAGCCGCCTCCTGCAGGCCCGACTCTGCACAGCACTCACCCTCACCCCCGCCCTCGGAGGAGGTGCCTGGGGGGATCCGCGGGGCGCGGGAGGGATGCCCACCTTACAGGCTCTCCTGCTCGGGAGCCCCAGGCTGGGTGCAGGGTTCCGGGGCCCTGTGTGGGCATGGGGAACCGGCCAGGAGAGGTGCCAGGTTGCAGTGGGTGGGGGCTCAGGGCCAAGCGCCCACACACTCCCGCAGAGCAGGCCGCCTCCACCGAGGGCTGCTGGGCAGACACGGGGGTCGTGTGGTGTGGACGTGCGGGCAGCTACAAGAGAGGAGCCAGAAGCAGCTGGGTCCTTGGCAGAGGAGACTGAGTAGTGGGCCCATTCCCTGTGGCGTTTTTCTTGGGCGCCCACATGGTCGGGTTTTGTGAAGGGGGCTGGGGCCAGAACCAGGCCTAACTCTACTCAACTCAGGAGCTTTGGCAGCAGGGCTAGGGAAAGCTTTAGGGCTCCTGGGGTACAGCAGGGTATCTGGTGCCTGGGGGACACGGGGCAGGGCCTGGGTCTGTGACACAGAGCCTTCCACCTGGGAAGCTGCCACAGCTTATCTGCAGAGGCGTGCTCACTTTGGGGTGCTTGTCCTTCCCCGTGCTGGTGTCATCTTGGGTACTCGAAAGACCTTTGAGGGTCCGCCACACAGAGCAGTGGCTTTGCGTGCCCATAGCTGTTTGGTGGAGTGTGGCTTCCCTGGGGGTGGGACAGTGGGCACCCCAGAGGGTTGAGCACAGATTCCACTCCCTGCAGGGAAGGGCCAGCTGGAAGGGGGGAGCCCACGAGGTGCTGTGGTCAGGCAGCAGGGAGCCCCGGGGTGGGTGGCCTGCAATGTGGGGTCCCCCGATAGGTGGCCTGACCCGCCACCTGACCCCGCCGCAGGAGAAGAGGCTGAGCACCGAGTCTGGCCTGAGTGCGGACTCGCACCCGTCTGCCGGCACAGCCTCCCCGGGTGAGCCTGCGGGCCCGCTGGCCGGGGCGGAGGGGCCGAGCCAGCAGGAATCCACGCCAACCTCTCAGGAGGAGGTCACAGAGGAGATCTACGAGGAGGTGAGACTGGCCTTGGAGACTACCCCCCGCCGCCCCCCCCCCCGCCCCTCCTCCTTCCCGAGCAGGTTGCTCTCAGGACCAGTCAAGGTGCAGGTGGGCCCCGCAGATGTGCTCTTTCCTGTGTGGAGCCCAGCAGGAGCCATGCTGCCCCAGGCAGGGGCGAGGGCCTGGGGATGAGGGCCGCCACCCCATGGCCAGGTTTGGCGTGGGCCCTGCTCTCCCACATCAGGCACCGCCTTACATCCCCCTTTTGGGTGGTTCCCAGACCCCCCAGGGACCTTTACCGCGGCCCTGATGGGAACCCCAGCATCAGGCTGCGGAGAGCACAGTGCACGGCGTGGGCAGAGCCTCCCGGCCCCCCGACCCCCGTCCTTCTCTGATCCGAGCAGCGGGGAGCCTCTCAGAGCCTCTGTCGGCTGCCACCTTCCCTGGGCCCCTGAGTGGGGGTGGGCCAGACCGACGTCCTGTCGCTCGGCCTCTCGCAGCCCACGGTGCGCTTCGCGGAGGACACGCTGCTCCTGCCCAGGGAGGATGGCGAGAGCGAGGAGGGGCAGCTGGAGGCCCCCTGGCCCGTGCCGGGTGAGAGGCAGCGGCTCATCCGCAAGGACACGCCCCACTACAAGAAGCACTTCAAGATCTCCAAGCTGCCCCAGCCCGAGGCCGTGGTGGCCCTGCTGCAGGGGACACAGCCAGATAGTGAGGGCCCAGTAGGGTCTGGGGGCTGGCACAACGGCCCCCACGTGCCCTGGGCTCCTCGAGCCGCGGAGGAGGAGGAGGAAGAGGAAGACGAGGAGGAGGAGGAAGCAGCGGCAGGAGCCGAGGAGGCGGGCGAGAAGGAGGAGAGCGAGGGGGCTGCGGCCTGTGCACCCTCTGTCAAGGTGGGTGTGACCCCACGCGCCAGCCCAGGCCAGGCCGGCCAGGCCCCTCGGCACGCGCTGGCGGGATCTCAGGTGACACTCGAGGCCCGTGTCCTGAAACCAGCTGCTGAGGGCGGTGCCTGTCCCCACCTGCCCGCCCTCCTCCCCAGGCTGGCTGCTGGCTCCACCCAGAGCTCCCTGCTGGCCTCGCAGCCCCATCCCAGGGCTCTGGCGGCCACTCTTTCTCTGCCCGGGCTCCTCTGCCTTCCCTGGCTCTCCTGAGGGCTGGCCTTCAGGCCAGCCGTGGGGCCCTCACCCGCCTCCTTGCCCTGGTCCTCAGGTGGCTCTCACGGGGCCCCTGGGGTCCGGTCTCCTCCGAGGGCTGCCCCGCTGCCACAGCGCCCCTGTGTCTGCGTCGTTAGTGATTCTGCCCTAAGCACGGCGGCATGATGCCGTGACAGCTGAGAGGGCCTTGGACAGTCACAACCGGGACAGCCAGGCCTAGGCTCAGCCTGTGGTGGGGCCCCCCTGTGACCCCGTTTGGCAGGTTGGCAGAAGCAGCCAGGCCTCCAGGCTGGAGGGGACCCCGCGCCTGGGGGCAGCGCCAGGCACAGGCACAGGCAGCAAGGGCCCGGCACTCAGGCTGTGGGAGCTTGGTGTGGTCTTTTCTCTCTTTCCTGCTCGAGGTGGGGCCGGGCAAGGCGGTGGCGGGGCTGGGCGTGGCTGACCTGCATGCCCTTGCTGGTCCTGTCCTGACAGGGGGTGTCGTTTGACCAGGCCAATAACCTGCTGATAGAGCCCGCTCGCATTGAGGAGGAAGAGGTCTGTACTCGCTTGCCGCTCTGTGCTCTGTACCCCAGGCTGCCGCCGGCCTCGCTGCCCGGGCTGCGGGCTCTGCGTCTCCATCCCCCTGCTCCTGCGCAGGCCGCCTCCTGCCACCTCAGAGCCGGGGCCTGGGGCGCCTGACGGCCCTCTGGCACAGATGGGGGGGGACAGGGCGCTGGCCTCCAGGTGAGGGTGGCCAATCTCGGGGGGGTGCTGGGCGTCCCCCACCGCCCTGCTTGCGGTACGCCAGCCCGGGCACTGTAGGGCAGCCTCGTCACCCTCAGGCGAGGGCTTTCTCCGGGTTGTACTCCCTCAACCCTGGCATTACCCTCCCTGTCCAGCTCCTCTGTGGCCCGAGCCAGCCCTGGGAGAGGTGGTCAGTGGCCAGGGGGACCTGGGCCCTCCCCGCCTCCCGCTGAGTCCACCAGCAGCCCTGCTCCCTCGGCCGTCCTTGGACACCGTATGTCTGTTCTGCTTCCAGCTGACGCTCACCATCGTGCGGCAGACTGGGGGCCTGGGCATCAGCATCGCGGGCGGCAAGGGCTCCACCCCCTACAAGGGTGACGACGAGGTGAGGAGCCGCTGCTGCCCCGCCCACTCCGTCCTGCTTGCGCCGCTTGGTGGCCCTGAGGACCCTGGGGTCCCCGTCCCCCAGAGAATGAACGAGACCTGGAGGTCGGGGCTGCCCCGCCTGCCCGCAGTCTTCTTCAGCCTCGCCTTCCTTCGCTAGTTGCCGCTGTGCTAGGCACGCGGTCAAAATTCTCTGGAAGCTTTTGACTGGCACCTTCTCGCTCTCTGACACCTGGGACCTTGCGGCGGCCCGCGCCCAGCCCCTCTGACCACCCCAGGCCCACTTGTGCTTTTCCCGCACCCTTGGGCGTCTCTGCAGCCCCGACTTGGGGGCCTCTGTGCCTCGCAAAGCTGCCAAGGGCCCCTCCCCCAGAAGGGCAGGGTGGAGGCCCCTCCGTGGCCTCTGCCTACGCTCTCGAGCTTAGTTCCTATCTATCCTCCAGGGCATATTCATCTCCCGGGTGTCTGAGGAGGGTCCTGCAGCTCAGGCTGGGGTCCGAGTAGGCGACAAACTTCTCGAGGTGAGTCGGCAGCCCCCGGCCCCTGTCTGAGTGAAGTACTGGGCCCTCGGGGCCTCACATCCTGGCTGTCGGGTGCTCGGCTGCCTTCCCTGCAGCCAGCTCTTCTCCTGAGAGCCCCAAGCACAGGACCCCTGGTGAGGCGTGCAGCTCATAAGCCAGAGCTTCAGGGGGCCCAGATGCCAGCCCCTGAGGCAGAGACCCCAGTCTGGGCGGCAGGCCTGGTGGGGTGGGGCTCTGGCTGTGCCAGGAGCAGAGATCTCAAGGAGGAATCCGCTCCTGAGGGCTGGTCTAGGAGGGGCTCAGACTTCTAACACGTTTGGGTGGCAGGTTGTTCCTGCCCTGGAGCCCCTGCCTGTGCACCTGGCCACCCAGCCCTGGCAGGTGAGCTCATCATGGGAGGCCACGTGCCGGTGCTCACCGCTGTCACGATAGGGCAGGGTCTGAGGGCAGTGTGCCCGGCCCACGGGGCAGGGGCACCAGTGGACAGAAGGCTGCAGGGCCAGGCGGGGCTGGTCCTACACCCGAATTCTATGGAGGAACTGCTGTACCCCGATGGCTGGGAGAGCCTGAGTCAGGGGCAGGGTGGAGGCAAGGGGCCAGAAGCCCAGAAACCATGGGTATGTTTGGCTGTGGGATTGCTCAGATGAGAACGTGGCAGGGGTTTCCAGATCTGGGAACCCAGGTGTGGACCAGCAGGAGGGGCCTCCACCTGCTCTTCTCGGCCTGCTGGCATCCTGGCCCTGGGCTTGCACAGGCGGTGGGCACGTAGATAGCCAGTGCCCATAAGCAGGGGCAGTGACGGCCCACCACTTTTCCCTGTGGCATGTCCCCTGCTCTGCCTGCCCACCTGTAGAGGGGCCTGCCCTGACGAGCGCTGTGGCCTGCAGGTGAACGGCGTGGCCTTGCAGGACGCCGAGCACCAGCAGGCCGTGGAGGCACTGCGTGGGGCGGGCACCACCGTGCACATGCGGCTGTGGCGGGAGCGTATGGTGGAGCCCGAGAACGCGGTCACCGTCACGCCTCTGCGGCCCGAGGACGACTACAGCCCCCGGGAGCGGTGGGGAGGCAGCCTGCGCCTGCCCCTGCTCCAGCCCGAGCCCCCCGGGCCCCTCCGCCAGCGCCACGTGGCCTGCCTTGTGCGCAGCGAGAAGGGGTTGGGCTTCAGCATCGCTGGGGGGAAAGGCTCCACACCCTACCGGGCTGGAGACCCGGTGAGGCGGGTGGGCAGGGCCAGGGAGGGGTGCTGGGAGGCGGGGCCAGGCCAGCCTGCAGTACAGAGCTCCCCTTCCCTCTCCCCTGCAGGGTATCTTCATCTCCCGCATTGCTGAGGGGGGCGCCGCCCACCGGGCGGGCACCCTGCAGGTCGGCGATCGTGTCCTCTCCGTGAGTGGGGGCAGTGGGGCTCCCCCAGTACCCAGCCGCCTCACCCGCCCCATGGGGCCCCCTGACTGGCCCCACTCTTGCAGATCAACGGGGTGGACATGACGGAGGCCAGGCATGACCACGCCGTCTCCCTGCTGACCGCTGCCTCTCCCACCATCGCCCTGCTGCTGGAACGGGAGGCCGGGGGGCCACTTGCCCCCGGTCCCCCGCCACACTCCCCCCCACCCCCTGCTGCTACCACAACCACCATGGCCACTGCCACCCCTGGGGAGCCCGGGCCGCTAAGGCTGGCCCCCAGTCTGCTGGCTGCTGCCCTGGAGGGACCGTACCCAGTGGAGGTGAGACCCCAGTCCCCACCCTTAACCACTACCCGGCCTCCTCCTCCACGTCCACACGGCTTTAGGGATGGGGTGCTAGGCGCATCGGTGGGGAAGCAAGTACTTAACGCCCTCTGCGGCTCCAGATCACCAGGGCGTCGTTCAGTGGCGGGTCTCCTCCTCCTGTGGTCTCTTGTGCACTGCAAAATGGCCTCCCTGCAGTGGAGCGCCCTGATTCCACACACTCTCTGGGCTTGGAAAGTGCCCCTTTGGTACTTTGCCAGGCCTGTTCCAGCCACCTCTTTCACCCCTCCATGTCCCCAGGAGATCTGTCTGCCGAGAGCTGGGGGCCCCTTGGGGCTCAGCATTGTCGGGGGCTCCGACCACTCCAGCCACCCATTTGGCGTCCAGGAGCCCGGCGTGTTCATCTCTAAGGTAGGGCGGACCCTGCAGGCATCTTTGTGCACAGAGGGCCCAGCCCAGGCACAGGGCGGCCAGAGCTCCAGCCTACTGCGCACCACCCTCCCCCAACAGGTGCTCCCCCGGGGCCTGGCTGCACGCAGTGGCCTGCGGGTTGGGGACCGCATCCTGGGAGTGAATGGGCAGGATGTGCGGGACGCCACCCACCAGGAAGCGGTCAGCGCCCTGCTCCGGCCCTGCCTGGAGCTGGTCCTGCTCGTGCGGAGGGACCCGCCGCCCCCAGGCATGCGGGAGCTCTGTATCCAGAAGGCCCCTGGAGAGAAGCTGGGCATCAGCATCCGTGGGGGCGCCAAGGGCCACGCAGGGAACCCCTGTGACCCCACGGACGAGGGCATCTTCATCTCCAAGGTGAGCGCCCCGCCTCGTCGGCCCCGCTCCACTGCATTCCTCGGGGCAGAAGGGGGCTCAGGCGTGGGCTGGTCCTGAGCTCTGGGGCCGGGTCTCCCCACAGGTGAGCCCCACAGGAGCGGCCGGGCGAGATGGTCGCCTGCGGGTGGGGCTGCGGCTGCTGGAGGTGAACCAGCAGAGCTTGCTGGGCTTGACGCACGGCGAAGCCGTGCAGCTGCTACGCAGCGTGGGCGACACCCTGACTGTGCTTGTCTGTGACGGCTTCGACACCAGCGCCCCCGAGGTCAGTGCCCCCGCCCGGCCGGTGCTCTGCCACGGGGACTGGGTCCTTCCCTGGAGGGGTCCCGGTGACCTGCCCCTGTGCGGGCCGGGACAGCTGACCGTTTCCGCCTCCAAGCCTGGGAAGCGCTCGGCCGTCGTGATTCAGCCCCGGGGGTGAGCAGGGCGGTGCTGGGCCCTGGTCTTGGCCACCGCTCATGGCCTGTGGAGGCTCTGGCCCGGGTTGGACGAAGCATGTGCATAGACGGCCTGGTCGTGTCTTGAAAGGAAAGGCTGAGTCACCTGCTTCCAGGTGAGCAGTACCTGTACCGTGTGGCCGCTGGGCCTGGGCAGGATGGCACAGAGCCGGGCACACGGCCTCCCTGCAGACTCACACGGGACCCCACCCTGCTGGCCCAGGGCGCCGTCCTGCTCTTCCTGGCAGCGCCTCAGCAGGGAGCTCGGCGCCCAGGATGCCCCCATCCCAGGTGGGCCTGTGGCGGAACCCAGCTGTCCTCCCTCTTAGCTCCCTGGAGAGTGTCTGGGCTCTGGAGGCCTGGTGCCTGGCCCGGTCTGTGTCCTGGACAGGCCTGGCTTCCGAGCCTCAGCGTCCCCTCTGCTCGGAGGGTCCCGCTGTCCTGGTCTTTTCCGTTTTGTTTTCTCCATGGCTGTCCCCGGGCCCCCGGCATAAACTGATGCCCGCCCGGGCCTCTGAAGGCTCGTCACCTGCAGTGGCTGCCAGCTCCACCCTGAGGGTGCCCTTGCTGGCACGACCTCTGGGATGGGGCGGTCACCTTGGTTTGGCCTGCAGTGGATCCTTGGGATGGTGACTTACTGCCCCACTTGCCCTGCGCTGCCCGGGAGGGATCACCCTCGTCCTGCGTGTTGTCTCCTGAGCGGGGAAGGGCTCTGCATTGGTGTTCTTTGCTCCAGGGCTGGAGGCTGGGCTGGAGGCCCCACTCCCTGGGTTCTGGGGCCACCCTCTGCTGGCTTCCATGCCCACATCTGTGTGTAGTCACTGGAACCCTGTCGTTTCTGGGGAGCAGTCTCTCTCAGGTTTCCAGAGAAGGCTTTGCCTTCCATTTACTTAATTAAAATGTGTATTTAAGTGTTTTAGTCCATACATTTACTTATTTTAAAGCTTTTTGTACAAAGAGGGAGAATAAATACAGCTTTATGGTAAAGGGTAGGGGCTGGTGTGTTCCAGACTTTACAGGGGGCCCTCACTGTGTTCTGCCGGTGGTTCTTTGACTTCCTGCGTCTGGCCTTCTCTCCATTGTTGCTGTATCTGTGCTGTGTTACCAGCCAGAGCGCTCAGGAGCCCATCTTTATGCTTTGGGGGGAGTTTCTGCAGGAAAGAGTCCTGGAAGAGTGGGTGCTGGGCCAGAGGCCACAGGCTTGCCCGGTCTCCCGCCCCCTCCCAGCCTCAGGCAGCACCGGCTTCTGTTTCCGAGGGATCGGGCATGCAGTGCCATCTAGTTTCCTCCTCCTTTTCCTTTTGGGAGTTTGTCTTTAGTCACTAATTCACGTAACTTGTGTAACTTGCAGTTGCTCCTTTTTGTTGTAAGTTTCAGTCTTTTATTACATAGGGCATGAGTGGTTTTGTCTTTTGCTGTTTGGGAACAGCCTCTCTGGGGTTACAGAAATGGAGACTTGTATGAATTAAGTCTTCTAAACTTCTTTATGATCTCTGGGTTTGGTTTTTGCTTAGGAAAATCTTCTCTGTTGCAAGATTGTCAAAGCACTTTTTTAGAAAACATACAGCTCTGTAATCCACCTGGAATTGCTTTTCAAGCAAATGGATCTTTTGTCCCAATGGTATGCACTAAAACGTCTGTCATTCTCCCACTGATTTGGGGAAATCTGACTTCCTTGTGGGTCAGATCCACATTCCTGTGGCCCAGGATGTGGCCCTGGGGAGCCGGACGCGCTCTTGGGCCAATGCTGCTGTCCTCAGTATAGCCACTTTAGACTGTATTTCAAGACCTAACCAGTGAAGTCACCCACTTTTTTTCTTCTTTTGAAAAGTTTAGTCTGTTTTCATGTGTTTCCTAAATGGACCTGCTAAGTTCCCTAACAAAAGTTGGTTGGGACTCAGGGATTAGCTTTGATCTCTGACTGTAAGTTTTCCCCAAGCACATTCATAGGTTGCTCTTGTTTCCTTATTAATGCTCATCGGTGACTTTCTTTCATCCCCTAGCGGAAGCCCTGCCTGCGGCCCGATTGGTGGCTGCGGGTCCCCTTTTCCTGGGAGGTCAGGCTCCTCCATCCCCCCGGGACCCAGTGGTGGCGGTGGCCAGTGGCCTTCCCTAGTGCCGACTTCCAGGCTGTAGTTTATATAGCTTTTTTTTTTTTAATTTGGAGGGCTGTTTCCATTTATAACCTGTAAGAATTATTTTCTGAAGTGGGTGTTGAGTTTTCTGAAGTCCCTTCATTGATGGTTTTTACAGCCCTGTGCCAAGTGGGGTTGAAGCTCAGCACACAGGTTTCCTCTGGCTGGCTTGGTGCTTGAAAGGAAAAGGGGTAACACCATTTGTCCCCCCACCCCCATTTCTCTTAACCTCGGCCCACCTGGCTCATCTGCATTGACCCATTTGACCCGTATAGGAATCAGAGTTTGCAGCCATTTCCCCGAACTTTGATTGGATCCTACAAACCCGCCTTTGTGTCAGCCCGCACCCTGTCCCTCCTCCCCGGCGCTCTGCACGGTGGTGGGGCGGACTGTCATTAGTACCTGCCTGTCTTGCTCTTGGGCCGCAGCCCCTCGGGGCTCCTGTACAGTCGGACAGCCCTGGTGGCCGGTTTTCGGCTGCAGGGCCTCAGGGGCCGCTGTGCACTTTCCAAGAAGCCTCCTCACTGTAGTTCTCAGCATGTTGGTGCAAGGTTGGGAATATTCTCTCTCCTCCGCCACTCCTCTTCTGTGTTTCTATCACCTTTTTTTTTTTTTTTTTTTGCGGTACGCGGGTCTCTCACTGCCACGGCCTCTCCCGCCGCGGAGCACAGTCTCCAGATGCGCAGGCCCAGCGGCCACGGCCCACGGGCCCAGCCGCTCTGCAGCATGTGGGATCCTCCCGGACCGGGGCATGAACCTGTGTCCCCTGCATCGGCAGGTGGACTCTCAACCACTGCGCCACCAGGGAAGCCCTCTGTCACCTTTTTGATCTGATTTCTGTTGCCTCTTCCTTCTCATCATACTCACCAAAGTCTTGTGTATTTGAATGGACTTTTCAAATAACCAGCTTTAGGATTTTGATCAAGACTGCCTTTCTTTTTCAGTATTTCCTTGATAACTGCTCTAAAGAAGAATGCTTCAGTTATTCCTTCTACATCTGTTGCTTTTAGTTATTCTACTGACCTTTCTGTAAGGAAGAAATTTTCTTTATCAGCTATTTTTTTAATCCTAAAATAAGACTTTATACACAAGAGGTGTGATAAATACTTTGATTCTTTCATTTGTTGATTTTTTAAATAACAAGCTGGTGCCTTGGAAACCCCCAAAGATGGCTACAGAGGTGTTTTTCTGTCTTTGTTTTTAGGGTCTGTATATTCTTGGTGTGCCGTCCTTGTTGGGCAGTGTGGCTCCCGTGTCCTTTGAGTGTGACACCCGTCGCTCGTGAGCGTCCTGCTCTCTGGTGACCAGATGTCCACGTATTTCCTGCCCCAGCCCTGGGTGTGGGGTTCAGAGCTGTCACTGGCCGGGTGCTTGTGGCCCTGAGCTGTCGTTGCTCCAGGGCCCCTGCAGCACACGAATCCTGGGAAGTGGATATTTTTGGAAGGAGAAAAACCATGAATTTGTACTGTTACTTTCAATTCATATTTAAGGTTACAGGGTTTTGGTTTTTTTGATTTTATATTTGTATTTCTTTTTCTCATCTTAAAAACTGTTTCAGTAAATTAAGTAACATTACCATAATTGTAATTTCAAAAAACAATATCAATATTATTACTAATAATGAAACCATTAATAGCATCTTTTTTTTTTTTTTTAATTTATTTGGCTACACCGGGTCTTAGTCGCAGCATGTGGGATCTTCGTTGTGGAACGCAGGCTCTTAGTTGCAGCATGTGGGATGTAGTTCCCTGACCAGGGATGGAACCTGGGCCCCCTGCATTAGGAGCATGGAGTCCCAACCACTGCGCCACCAGGGAAGCCCCAGTCACCTTCTTATTATTACGTGGCCCCAAAGCCAGAATTACGGACACGCACCTTGAGGAGTCAGTCCCGTCTCCACCCCACAGGCCATCATCTGCCTTAGTGTTGCTTTCTCCTGCCATTATTTCTTTCTGAAAGATATAAGCAAGTATATAAAGTAATCTTAAAGTTGGAGGAAAGGGGCTTCCCTGGTGGCTCAGTGGTTGAGAGTCTGCCTGCCGATGCAGGGGAGACGGGTTCGTGCCCCGGTCCGGGAGGATCCCACATGCCCCGGAGCGGCTGGGCCCATGAGCCATGGCCACTGGGCCTGTGCGTCCGGAGCCTGCGCTCTGCAGCGGGAGAGGCCACAGCAGTGAGAGGCCCACGTACCGCAAAAAAAAAAAAAAAAAAAGTTGGAGGAAAGTGTCAAGAACACTCACTCAGAGGCCCCATGTGTGTCCCACCAGCGGTCTTGGGGCTACGCCAAGGCCACGGTCCGGGGCATGCGGGTGTCTGGTTGCCACGCCTGCTCAGGTCTCCCTGACTCTGGCCTTGAACTTCGAACGAGCACAGGCCGTCATCACTGTGTGGAACATCCCTCGCTGTGGGTCTGTCCAGTGTTTCCTTAGGACGGGCTTCAGTGGATGCCCTTTTGGCAGGGTTGACACAGAGGTGACACTGTCTTCAAGGGCCTCCCACCAGGACGCATGGATGGTGGTGTCCCGTCAGGGACCCTGTCCACGGGGGCGTCTCTGGGCTGCTCCACAAAGTGACGCTTTTCCCTTGAAATTAACAAGTGCTTTGTGGGGAGCTGCTGTGAGACCGTGTAGCTATCCTGCTCTCCGTCGGGCTCCCCCGGGCAGCAGCCCCGCTGCCGTCCACGCCTCAGTCCCCGGTGTTCCTTCCACATGTACTGGGCGGCTTCCTGCCCTGAGGAGGAGTTTTCCCTTCTTCCTTAGCATAGATGTGCCAGTTTCCATTTTATTTCACAGTGATAGTTTGTCACTACTGCTGTTGATTTTGGTGCTCAAGCCATCCCCGCCTTGGCTGATGAGAGGGGCTCCTGGCTGGCCCTGGCCCTGCCCTGTTAGCGTGACCCGCCTTGGCTGATGAGAGGGGCTCCTGGCTGGCCCTGCCCTGTCAGCATGACCCCCCTCCCTTTGAGCAGCTCACTTTCTGGCACAAGATGTCTGGGGTCATTGCATACTTTCCCACCCAGGAGCACTGGTTCCTTTAGTGGAAAGTGATACTTAGAAGCCAAAACCTGGGCCCTGGGCATCCTCACGGCTGTCGGGGTGTCGTGGTCTCAGGACCTCTCAGTGGCTGGAATCACACCTGTGAATGTAGGCACGTGTGCCTCCGCGATTCTCTGTAATTCTGGAAGAGCGTGTGGTCACATCATGCCTTGATCACTCATTCCAGTCAGCACCACGGGTCAGCTCCTCCGTATTCAACAGACTTCTCTGATGTGAGAACCAGCGTTGTCCCCCTTGCCACTTGGACTTCCGCCTCAGTCCCGCTCTGTGCCGTCAGGCACGTTGCTGCATCACCCCCCACCCCCGCCACCTTGTTGTCAGTTCTTTGCTCCCCGGGGTGACTCTTACGTGGCCAGCCTTCTCTGCCCCATGGCCCAGCGTCACTGCCTGGGAATCCTGCCCTGCATCAGAACATCCTCTGGTGCACGCAGTGTACAGACGTGACCTGTGGGTGCCCCGAGTCACAGAAAGGATGATGGCATGGTGTCCTGAGTAGGCGGCGGCGCTGCTCACACAGTCCGCCCCCAGAGGCCACCTCAGGTTTGTGTGGTCACTCAGCCCGCCCCTCCCGCAGGTGTCCCCAGGCATCATCGCCAACCCCTTTGCAGCGGGCATTGGCCGCCGGAACAGCCTGGAAAGCATCTCCTCCATCGACCGGGAGCTGAGCCCCGAGGGCCCCGGCAAGGTCAGAACCGCCGGCAGCCAGCAGCCCCAGGGCTCGGGAGCCTAAGGCCGTCAGTCCTGACCACTGTCTCTGCTCACAGGAGAAGGAGCTGCCTGGACAGACCCCACAGTGGGGGCCGGAGGCCATGGTGAGTGTCCGGGTTGTCCCTGCCCTGCACGGTGGGCTTCTCCGCACACAGGCCCATGGCTCCGAGCTCTGGCTGCCCACCCCGCCCCCCTCGCAGCTGCCCGCCCCACACTCGGCGGCAGGTGCAGCCCCTGGTAGCCCTGTGTCCATCTGCTCCCCAGGGTCGGAGCCTGGAGAGCCTGACGCTGGACTGCCGTGCCCTGGCCGCCACACCCAGTGCCGGCAGTGTGCAGAGGGTCAGTCCCTGGTTGTCACACCCCAGTCCTGGCCTCTGTCTGCTTACCTGTCCGCCAGTCCTGCCCCTGTCTTAACCTCCTTCCCTCCGCCTGAGACCCTTGCAGGGCAGGGCTGTCAGGCGGCTGCCCCCAGGGGAAGGGCTGAGGCCTGCGGAGGGCCCTCACGTGGCACAGGGGCTGGAGGAGGGGACTGGCCAGGGCGCCCTCCCAGCCTGGCACGTGTCTCGTCCTCCTGAATCCGTGAACCAAGCCGTGAAGCAGATGCTTCTGATGCTTCTGGCCCCTCCTTAGAGCCCAGGACGTGAGGTGCGGCGCGGCAGGGCCAGCTTCTGAGAAGGCCCTTGGCCTCCGCCCCAACCCTTCTCTTGCCCTCAGACTCACCAGGCAGGCTGGGCAGAGGGGCTGTGTGGGCCCAGAGGGCTTGGGCCAGGGCCAGAGGCAGGGGCAGCTTGAGGCCACCGGAGTGGTCAGGGTGGGATCGGGCACCAGCCACGGTGGGGAGAACAGGCTGGAGCAGCTGCGGGAGCCCCAGAGGCCATGGTTGGCGAGGCGGCCCAGCACTCCCAGCTGGGGGAGGGGACACTGGACGGCAGGCATGTGGTTCTCATTCCTCTCCCCAAAGCTAGAAATAACCCCTCCCCGAGGGTGTGCCCCACCAGCTGCTGCTGGGAGACCCCACAGGACTGACCGTGAGTGGTTGGGAGGAGGGTCCAGGAGTTGCAGTGGGGAGGCTGCGCTGGGTGAGAGGCCGAGTGGGGCCTGGGGGCTGAGGGAGCCTGCTCAGGGCCTTTGTGAAGACCCTCCCTCCCTTGGCCACAAACAGGCAAGAGCAGGAAGTCCCCAGGATGGGTGGGAGCCCAGTGTCCTCTGACCAAAAGGGGCACAGCTACAGGGTGGCTGGCAGGAGTCGGGGCCTCCCTGGCTCATGGATCTCTGAGGCTCATGGGGAGGGTGGGTGGCCCCGCTGTGGGGAAAGCCCGCCTGTCTCGGGATGTTCCCTGGGCTGGTCAGGTCAGGGAGCTGAGGACCAGCCTCTGCGACCAAAGCAAGCACCCCACCCCCCAGGTCCTCCTTGTGGGGCCCCAGCCCTGCCCAGCCCTCATCCCACCCACCACTCGGCTCTTCCAGGTACCGTCTGGGGCAAGCGGCGGGAAGATGACTGAGGCCCCCTGTTCCCCTGGCCACCAGCAGGTGAGTGCACACGGGGGTGGGGGGGGTGGCAGACTCCAGAGGGGTGCTGCCTGCAGAGCCCCCTCCTCTGGGAAGGCAGTTGCCAGGGGGTAGCGCCTCCCCCCAGCTGCCCTCCGTCACTCTTGAGGACACAACCTGTGGGCCCCTTCCTGGCAGAGCTGGGTGGCGTGGGGCTGGGGAGCTCCTGTGGCTTCCCTGGGCAGATGGGCTGTGGGTGGTCAGGGCGGCCTCACCCCCATCCGTCCTCCCGTCTGGGAGCCCCTGGGGGCCAGCTTGGCCCTGCCCCCACCCCCACCTGCTTGCAGAGGCTCCCCGGTTCTGCTGCATGGGGAGGGCCGGTCCGTGGGCACCCCCCTGTCGCCTGGGGGCCAGCTTGGCCCTGCCCCCACCCCCACCTGCTTGCAGAGGCTCCCCGGTTCTGCTGCATGGGGAGGGCCGGTCCGTGGGCACCCCCCTGTCGCCTGGGGGCCAGCTTGGCCCTGCCCCCACCCCCACCTGCTTGCAGAGGCTCCCCGGTTCTGCTGCATGGGGAGGGCCGGTCCGTGGGCACCCCCCTCTCGCCTGGGGGCCAGCTTGGCCCTGCCCCCACCCCCACCTGCTTGCAGAGGCTCCCTGGTTCTGCTGCATGGGGAGGGCCGGTCCGTGGGCACCCCCCTCTCGCCTGGGGGCCAGCTTGGCCCTGCCCCCACCCCCACCTGCTTGCAGAGGCTCCCCGGTTCTGCTGCATGGGGAGGGCCGGTCCGTGGGCACCCCCCTGTCGCCTGGGGGCAGGGTAGGGGTGGGCACTGGAAGTGCCAGCTTGGAGCCCAGCTCCCAGCCTCCGCCCCTTTCCGACACAGCAGATGGGTGAGTGTTGGCCTCACACCCTGGACACCCACCCAGCCACCCACCTTGGCTCCATCTCTCTTTTTTCCCCGTCCCCCCCGCCATCCTCACATCCCTTCCCCTGAACCGATTCCTCCTTCTGGCCCCTGCACCTGCCCTTTGCAGACAAAGCCTGGGGTGATCCAGCCAGTGGCTCAGGCCTGGCCAAGGGGCTCCCCGGCCCTCAGGGGCAGAGGTGATCCCCAATCCGTGAGTGCCCTGACCCGTGGGGGCGGGGGGGCGGGCGGGAGGGGAGGCAGTCAGCAAGCACAGCTGGTGGTGGGAGGGGTGGTGGCTGCGACCGGGACAGCTGTCACCACGCAGCTCACTGTGCCCCGTCCGCCAGCCCCCCTCCCCGCCCTCCCCTGACGAGCTGCCCGCCAACGTGAAGCAGGCGTATAGGACCTTCGCTGCTGTGCCCGGCCTGCACCCGCCCCTGGAGGCCCCTGCCCAGGTAGGTGGTGGGCGGCCCACCGGTCCCCTGCTGCGTGTTCCTGCCGGGGTGCGAGACCCGAGGGACCGGCTCTCAGGGCGTGCTCTCTCCAGCCCCCCACGCCTGGGCCCACGGCCTCTCCGGAGCAGCTGTCCTTCCGCGAGCGGCAGAAGTACTTCGAGCTGGAGGTGCGGGTGCCCCAGACCGGGGGCCCCCCTAAGCGCGTGTCGCTGGTGGGTGCCGACGACCTGCGGAAGATGCAGGAGGAGGAAGGTAAGCAGCCGACTGGGTTGGTGGGGGTCGGGGAGGGGAGCACGGGCTCGTGGCCTGACCCGCCCCGCCCCGCCCCTCCCCCAGCCCGAAAGCTGCAACAGAAGAGGACGCAGATGCTGCGCGAGGCGGCGGGGGACGCGGCGGACGCGGGGCGCCCGGAAGGCGAGGCCCCGGAGGACGAGGAGCCCGAGGAGGAGCCGCCCTGGGCCGGCCGGGGCCCCGCCGCAGGGTGAGAGGGGGGAGGGGCCGCCCCCCAGCGTCTCCCCTCCCCGCTCTCCGCCCGCGCGGCGCCCCTCCACCCGGCTCTCCTGTCGCCCGGCCCAGGCTTGGCCCCGCGTCTCCCCCGCCGCAGGGAGGCGGCGCTCCGGTGCGGACGGCCAAGGCCGAGCGGCGCCACCAGGAGCGGCTGCGCGTGCAGAGCCCGGAGCTGCCTGCGCCTGAGCGGACCCTGTCCCCGGCGGAGCGCCGCGCCCTGGAGGCCGAGAAGCGCGCACTGTGGAGGGCGGCCAGGTGAGGCCCCGCCCCGCGCGCTGCTCCCGCCCCTTCCCGCCCCTCCCCCTCCCCCGCCCTCTGACCCTGCCCAGCCCGCCCTCCGCTCCCCTGCCCGCAGGATGAAGTCTCTGGAACAGGACGCCCTCCGCGCACAGATGGTCCTCAGCAAGTCTCAGGAGGGCCGAAGCAAGCGGGGGCCTCTGGAGCGCCTGGCCGAGGCCCCCTCGCCCGCGCCCACCCCGTCACCCACCCCCTTGGAAGGTCTGTGCGTCGTGGGGAGGCGGGGGGCTCAGCCTGCGGCGCGGACCTCTCCCGACGTCCACTTCTTGTCCCTCCAGACCTCGGCCTCCAGACCGGCACCTCCCCGGGACGCTTGGTGAGGAACCAACGACTGTCACCCTTCCCTGCACTCCTCCCCTGGTGGGGGGCAGGGATCCAGACTCCCCCAGCCCTCTTTCTTCTTACGCTCTTTACGTCTCTCCTCACGCTGTCCTTTCAAGGCCTTGTCTGGGAGGAAGTTTGACTACAGGGTGTTCGCAGCCCTCCCCTCTTCCAGACCTGTCTATGACATGCAGGTACCGGGCCCTCCTGGCCCTTCTGCAAGACAGCCCGACCAGCTCCTGCCACCTTTCTGCTGTGCCTGTCACCCAGCCCTGTCCCCTCCTCTGGTACCCTCCCTGTCTCTCTGTGGCCAGTCCTGTCCACCCACCTCCCATCCTCCAGCCAGGGCTCAGCAAGGACCCACCCAGGCTCAGGTGGGTGGTTTCAGGCAGGTCTGGGGCGGAGCCCTGAGCAGCCCTTCTCCCCATCACAGTCCCCAGATTTTGCTGAGGAGCTGAGGTCCTTGGAACCATCTCCGAGCCCTGGTGAGTTGGCAGGCGCGGCCCCGGGTGCTCCCAGGGTGCCTGGGGCCCATCAGCTCACTCCCTGCCCCCGTCGGCCAGGTCTGCCAGAGGAGGATGGAGAGGTGGCCATGGTGCTTCTGGGCAGGCCTTCTCCAAGCGCCGTGGGCCCCGAGGAGGTGGCCCTGTGCAGCAGCCGCCGTGCCGTGCGGCCGGGGCGGCGGGGCCTGGGCCCGGTGCCCTCCTAGAGGGCCAGGGTACCTCCCCCGACTTGGAGTGGGGGCCCTGCCAGCTCCAACACCACCCTTGCCTCGAGTCTTTTAACCCGGCCATTAGCATTTTAAAGAGGTCCCCTCAGGAGTTCTGGCCGCTAACTGACCCCTCCCCAGCCGGGACCTCCTGGCGAGACTGTAACTAGTGATGTTTGTACAACCAAAGACTCTATTTTGTGGTTTAAGGAGAATAAAATTGACTACGTTTTACCTCTAGTCTGTGTGTCTGTCCACCCGCCGGCATACCAACGCCCACCCCTTCTGCTCCTCCAAATCGGGGGCCGGTGCGGGGACCACGAACTCCCACGTCGCCCCGACTGTGCACTGCTCCACAGCGGGAGGAACTGAACGGGCCCACCTACTCCGCCCCCAGGGGCCCGCCGGCCGGGGTCCCCCAGCTGGGGCTCCCGGCCGGCCCCCTCCCCTGCACGGCGCATGCACGGCGCACGCCCAGAGAGCCCTGATGCGGACGTGCACGTTCGCGGACCCAGCGCCCTGGGGCGCAGCGGCCACCGAACCTTGGTGACGAAGAAGAGGTGGAAGTGCCCCAGGCGCGCCTCCCGGCACTGGCTGGGGCTGGACTCGGGCCCATCGCTCTGCCGCAGCAGCGACAGGTACCTCTCCCGCTCCAGCAGCCCGCGGCCCAGCAGCTCCTGCGCCAGGCCCGGCTGCACCGCCTCCAGCTGCCGCTGCGCCGCCGGGAACAGGTCCACTTCACGCAGGTCGGACACCCGCGGCTTCCCGAACCTGCGGGGAGGGCGGGGGGGTGGGGCGGGGAGGGCCGGGGCTTCCCGCCTTCCGCCAGCCTCACCCGAGGGCCCCCAGCAGCGCCAGCCTGATCCTCTCCGGCCTCAGGTGGTCTGGGTTCACGGCGTCCACATAGTTGGTGTCCTGGTAGCGCTGGAAGGTGGCCGCCTGGCCCAAAGGGTCGATGACAAGAGGCCACCTGGGGGTGGCCGCCAGGTCACCGCCGTCCACCCGAAGCCTCGGCTCATCCTTCGCCCCTCGCCGGCCGGGACCAATGACCTGCCGTCAGCGCGAATGCGATCACCCACGTCCTTCAACAGCACGTCGTGGAGCTCGGTGACATGACACTTCAGCCCGGGCGCCTCCTCCTCCCCTATGGGGATGTAAGTGGGGGGCCAACCGGCGGGCTCGGCGCCCGATCCCCTTCCCCGGCCCCTCTGGCCCCCAGCCCGAGCCCCGCCCACCCTCCTGGGCCCGCCCCCCGCTCTCCAGCCTGGCCAGGGCCAGCGTCTCCTCCGCCTTCTGGGCCTCCTACCGGAGCCTGTCCACTTGGGCCTCCGCGTCCTTGACGGCCTGGAGGAGGGGCCCTACGCTCTGCTCAGGGCAAGGCCGGACCCCCACCCCTGCCTGCCGGGCGCAGCCGGGACCCCTAAGGAAGGGGCTGGGAGGGGGGCCGACCCGCCCCCGCCACGCGGCTGCTGGAAGGTGACACCCCGGGTTTGGGAGTCCAGGCCGAGGGGGAGTAGCCAACCTGCCGAGTGAGCTCAGCCATGCCCGCGCCGCTCCGTTAACCCTTGTTGTGCTCGTCGGTCCTCGGGTTGAGCTCGAGGTAGGCCTGCTGCCGGTTGGGGGCGGGGCCGGCTGAAGCCCTCCGGACCAGGTTGGGGGACCAGGTTGGGGGCTCGCAGGGCGCCTCTCAGCACCCAGCTCTCCTTCCTCCCACCGGCTCCTTCCGGGGGGCTGGCTGCACACCTGTTGGTGACACTTGCTGCTCCTTGGGCAGCTGTTGCACTTTGAGGTCCATGCTGGGGTGGGGGGAGGCGGGTCAGAGGAGCTCCTGGCCGCCTCCCCCCACCCCCACCCCCACCCCCCTCTTCAGCACCACTTGGCCTCCGCCTCCCTGTGCTGCTTGGTTTCCTGGCCCCGGCGCTGCCGCTGGACCTCCATGTTCTGGAGCATGGCATCTGTGAGGCTCAGGTCCCAGGACTGCAGCATGCTGACCACCGTGTCCAGCGAGGCCACCCAGCAACAGAGGACAGTGGTCAAAAGCTCAGGGTGTGTTCTGTGTTCTGCCTGACCTGGGGAGGAGATGCTGTTACACTCCCACTTCAGAAAAAAGAACACCGACTCACAGAAATGTGGCCCTCACAGCTGGCCAGGGATGAGCCCCGAAGCGTTGACCATCATGCCTCCGCGCCCCCCAAAGCCAAGCCCCTGAGGTCCTTGCAGTCCCCCTGCCAAGACCACACAGGCCTCCACCTTCCTCTCCTGCCCTCCTCCCTCCACACCCCTGCCACCGGCCCCCCGGGCTCCCTGCTTGTGTCCACTGCATGCAGGCCCCTGGCTGCAGTTCCCTGCCTTCGCAGTCTCCCTACAGGCCTCAGTCTGCAGGACACAGCCCTTGGGGCCACACATCCCAAATCTCACCACTCCTGTTCCTCTGAAGTACCCCCCCGCCACCCCCCCACCCCAGAGTGATAAAGGGCCACAGAAAGCAGGGTTCTCAGAAGGGAGGGATAGGGTTCTCCAGTATTTTATTTCTTGACTCAGGAGGTTAATCCAGGAGTATTTCCTTTATCATTTAATCAAGCCACAACTTTGATTTGTACAATGTTCAGTATGTGGTTTGTATTTTAGAAAGGAAAGTTCAAAGATGTGTAAAATTAAGGATGAGAGAGGAATGGATGGATGGAGCAGATAAATGAATGGAAGAGTGAACATAGGAATGGGTCCATGAATTATTAACTTAAGGAACTGTGAATACCTACTTAAAAGAGTAACAGCTACCACTTATTGAGCAGTGTGTGCCAGGAATTGTGCTAAAGAATTCCATTCATTGTCTCATTCTTCTTCAAAATATAGGAACTGTTATTAGCCCCATTTATGAATATATGGAAGCTGATAATTCAAATAAGTTTAAAAACTTGCCAAAGTTAGTTTGAAAGTAGAAGAAATGGAAAACTAAATGAGTGAACGGATAAAATAATAATGTAATGGGTGATTTTATGAATGAGTTAATGAATGGACAAATAATGAGTAGATGAATAAGTTAATGAATTAAATGATAAAAGAATGAAGGATTCTTGGATTAATTGAATGGATGAAATATGAATTGATACATGAAAAATTATTAGATGAAGGGATTTAATGGATGAATAACTTAGATAAGAAGACGGTTGGTTGAGCAAATGGATAGATGAATTGATGGGTGAGTTCAATCATTCAACACAACTTTTGAGTGCCTTTCATGTGACAACCAAAATGTATGACATTGGAGAATACAACTGTGGAGTGAACTAACATAGTCCCTGCTTTCTCGAAATTTTCTCTCAAGTAAACAGCATGAATGTGTGTATGAATGCACGGATGAAGAGATGTGTGAATTAACAGTAGTTAAATAAATGAATACATGAGGATGACTTAAGATGGTAGTAAGGCTAAAGTGGATACAGTAATGAGGGGATAGACTGGCAGGTTTATCAATAAATGATTCATAAGTTAATGAGAAAATGTGTGAATTGATGAAACAGTAAGTCAAGTACTGGGAAAAGAGATGGTATTCAATGGATAAACTTATGAAAACAATGATAGATGGGTAGATGAACGATAAAGGGACGATGGATGGAGGGACAGATAATGATTGATAGTTATTTAATTCTTCTACATCGTTACTGATTTTTCTGTCTACGTGTTTCACCAATTATTGAGATAGGGATGTTGAAATCTGCTACTATAAATTGTGGAGTTAGTTCTCCTTGTAGTTCTGTAAGTTTTTGCTTCATGTATTTGGAAGCTCTGTTAGTAGCTGCAAAAACATTTAGGATTCTTACGTCCTCTTGATGAAATGATCCCATTGTCCTTATGAAATGATTCTTTTATTCTCAGTAATATTCTTCGTTCTGAAGTCTACCTTTTCAGATGTTAATATAGTCATTTCAGCTTCCTTATATTTAGTGTTATACTGGCATATTTGTTCTATCCTTTTAATTTTCACCTATCTGTATCTATTTTATTTTATTTTATATTTTTTTACTTTTTGGCCACACTGCACGGCATGTGGGATCTTAGTTCTCCGACCAGGGATCGAACCCATGCCCCCTGCAGTGGAAGTGCGGAGTCTTAACCGCTGGACCGCCAGGGAATTCCCATATTTTAAGTTTGTTTCTTATAGGCAGAATATAGTTGGATTTTTAAAAAATTTATCTTTATTTCTTTTGGCTGCGTCGGGTCTTAGTTGCAGCATGCAGGATCTTTCATTGAGGCATGTGGGATCTTTCTCGTTGTGGTGCGTGGGCTCTTTGCTGCAGCACTCGGGCTTCCCTCTAGTTGTGGCCTGCAGGTTTTCTCTCTGGTTGTGGCACGCAGGCTCCAAGGTGCATGGGCTCTGTAGTTTGCGGCACTGCGGGCTCTCTTGTTGAGGCGCGCGGGCCTAGTAGCCCTGCTGCCTGTGGGATCTCAGTTCCCCAACCAGGGATGGAACCTGCGTCCCCTGCATTGGAAGGTGGATTCTTTACCACTGGACCACCGAGGAAGTCCCTATAGTTGGATTTTTTAAATCTGAATGACAATCTCTGCCTTTTAATTGGGGTGTTTAGACCATCTGCATTTAATGAGATTATTGATATAGTTGAGTTAAAAATTACCCTTTGCTATTGTTTTCTACTGGTTCCACCTGTTCTTTTTTTTTTTTTTTTAATATTTATTTATTTATTTATTTGGCGGTGCTGGGTCTTAGTTGCAGCACGTGGGATCTTCGTTGCCACGTCCGGGATCTCTGTTGTGGCATGCAGGATCTTTAGTTGTAGCATGCAGGATCTTTAGTTGTGGCATGTGGGATCTTTTAGCTGTGGCATGCAGGATCTAGTTCCCTGACCACAGATCAAACTGGGTCCCCCTGCACTGGGAGCGTGGAATCTTAACCACCGGACCACCAGGGAAGTCCCTGTTCTTTATTTTCCTTTTCTTCTTTTTTTGCCTCCTTTCTGATTGCATATTTTTTAGAATTCCATTGTATCTCCTTTATTACCTTATTAACTATAACTGTTGATATTTAGTGCTTACTTTAGGGTTTACAGTATATATACACCTATAACTTATTACAATCTACTTTCAGATGATATTGTACCACTTCACATATAGTATAAGAACCTTCCACGGTGTATTTCCATCTCCCCCTGCCAACCTTTATAATATTTTTGTCACACATTTGAGCCAAACAACTATAATTTGTGCAGTTTTCAGTATGTGTATCTACATGTGTTATAAAATCCCATGACATATTGCCATTATTTTTGTTTCTTCAATTACCTTTTCAATAAATTTAAGTAATAAGGCCGTATCTCATATTTACCTAGGTAGTTACCCTTTCTAATGTTCCTCACGTCTTTGAGTGGATCCATATTCACATCTGGCATCCCTTTCCTTCTATTGGTAGGGCTTCCATTAACATTTCTTATAGTGTGAGTCTGCTGGTGATTGATTCAGCTTTTGTATGTCTGGAAAGGTATGTCTTTATTTTGCCTTCAGTTATGACAGATACATGCACTGGGTATAGAACTCAAGGTTGACAAGATTTCTTTCCCCCTTCAGTACCATTAAAGATGCTCTCCACTGTCTCCTCACTTGCATTGTTTCCAACAGGAAATCTGCCATAATCCTTATCTTTGTTCTTCTGTCTGTAACATGTCTTTTTTCCCTCTGGCTGCTCTTAAGATTTTCTCTTTATCACTGACTTCGAGAAATTTTATCAAATTGTGCTTTAGCCTGATTTTTCTTCCTGCTTCTTGTTGAAATTTGGTGTTTGTTGAGATTTTGGGAATGTGGTTTATACTTTTCATCAAATTTGGAAACCTTAAGGTTATTATTTCTACAAATATGTATTTTTTTCTGTTTCCTTTTTTTTAAAAAATAAATTTATTTACTTATTTATTTATTTTCAGCTGCATTGGGTCTTCGTTGCGGTGCGCGGGCTTCTCATTGCGGCGGCTTCTCTTGCTGCGGAGCAAGGCTCTAGGCGCACAGGCTTCAGTAGTTGTGGTGCACAGGCTTGGTTGTTCCACAGCATGTGGGATCTTCCCGGACCAGAGCTCAAACCCATGTCCCCTGCATTGGCAGGCAGGTTCTTAACCACATCACCACCAGGGAAGTCCGTCCTTTCTTTCTTCTCTCCTTTGGAGACTCCAATTACATATATATGAGGCCTCCTGAAATTGTCCCACGGTTCGTTGATCCTCTTTTCGTTTGGAGGAATTCCTTTTTCTCTGTGTGGTTTTATTTGGAGTAGTTTCTATTGTTAAGCCTTCAAATTCACTCATCTTTACCTCTGTTCTGTCTAATCTGACATTAATCCCATCCATAGTTTTTTGTTTGTTTTTCATCTCAGACACTGTCATTTTTACCTCTAGAATTTAATTTTTTTATACCTTCCATGTCTCTATTCAATTTTTCAAGCATCTGGAATACAGTTAAAATAGCTGTTTAAATGTCTTTTATGCTAATTCTAATATCCACATCAGTTCTGGGTTTGTCTTGATTAGTTGAGTTTCTCATTATGGTCATATCTGTGTGCATCTTTGTATGTCTGGTAATATTTAATTGGATGCCAGACAATATACATTTTGCCTTGTTAGGAGCTGTATATTTTGTATTTCTATATGTATTCTTGAATTTTGTTTTGGGATACAGTTAAATTACTTGGAAAGTTTTATCCTTTGGGTCTTGCTTTAAGATTGGTGAGGCTGTACCAGAGCGGCATTTACTCTAGGACTAATTATTCCTCTGAGGCAAGATCCTATGTGCCACATGGATTGTGAGGTTTCCTGCTTGGGCTGGTGGGAAAAGGCTAGGTAGGCACTGCTTCCTTCCCTCCTAACAGATGGCCCTGTCCCCAACCTTGAGACATTCCATCACACACATGAGCCATTGAGTACTCAGCTGAATCCCCAAAGGGGTCCCTACACACCTCTGGAATGCTCTTTTATCTTTTTAAAAATTTTTATTGGAGTATAGTTGATTTACAATGTTGTGTTAGTTTCAGGTGTACAGCAAAGTACATCAGTTATACATATACATATAACCACTCTTTTCTAGATTCTTTTTCCATATAGTCCATTACAGAGTATTGAGTAGAGTTCCCTGTGCTATGCGGTAGGTCCTTATTAGTTATCTATTTTATATATAGTAGTGTGTATATGTCCATCCCAATCTCCCACTTTATCCCTCCCCCCATTTCCCCGCTGGTAACCATAAGTTTGCTGTATACATCTGTGACTCTATTTGTTTTGTAAATAAGTTCATTTGTACTATTTTTTTAGATTCCACATAAAAGCAATATCATTTGTCTTTCTCTGTCTGACTTACTTCACTCAGTGTGACAATCTCTAGGTCCATCCATATTGATGCAAATGGCATTATTTCTGAAACGCTGTTTCCCTTTGCAGCTCTCTTCTCTCTGGCACTTGCAGTCTGACTGCCTTGGAATCCCTGGACTCTGAACCCTGTCTCCTTAACTCAGGAAATTGCCCAGGCTCTGCCTGGATTCCCCCTTCCTGCACCACAGCCTGGAAGTGCTCTCAAGGTGGTTAGCTGGGCTCACGTAGTTTATTTCCACCTCTTGGGGATCACTGATTATTCCCTGATGCCCAGTGTCTTGAAAACCATTGTTTCACATACTCTCTCTGGGTTTCGTTGTCGTATTTCAGGTGGAAGGAAAAATCAGGTTGCATTTATTCCATCCTAGAAGCAGAAATCTCTGTTCATTTTTTTTCAACCTTCTTTCTGTGTTTCGTTTTAGATAATTTCTATTTCTATATCTTCTATTTAACTAATTTTTCTTTCAATGTCTAATCAGCCATTAATCACATCCAGTGTGTTTTTCACCTCCAGCATTGCAGTTTTCAGAAGTTTAGGAGTATGTACTTAAAAATAGAGACAGGTGGATGTAGAGGTGTGCTGTGTGAGATACAGCTGTAAGTTTTAATGCCCTTGTCCACTTATTCTGTGATCTGTGTCACTTCTGAGTCAGTTTTGATTGACTTTGCTCTTCACTATGGGCTGTATCTTCCTGTTTCCTTGCTTGACTGGTAATTTTATTAAACTTTTATTTGCAAACAATTACAGATTTACAGGGATTTGCATGTACCCTTAACAAGTTTTCCCCAATGATGGCATCTTATGCAACTATACTGCAATATACAAAACAGGATACGGACCTGGTACAACCCACAGACCCCCTTACCTTGTTTCAACAATTCTACATGTATCCCTTTGTACGTCTACAGCTACATGCAGTTTTATCACACGTGTAGCTTTGTGTACCCGCCACCACAGTCAAGATGCGACCTGTCCCATCACCACAACGCTCCTCTGTGTCACCACTCCTAGTCACATCACCTCTCTCCCCCTTCCTTCCCTGCCCCTATTCCCACCCCGCAAAGCACTGATCTGGCCTCCGTCTCCATAATTTCGTCATTTTGAAAATGTTATGTGAATGGAATCAGACAGTATGTAACCCTGTGAGATGCGCTCTTTTTTCACTTGGCAAAAGGCCCTTGAGATCCATCCAGGTGTTGCTGTACCACCAGTTCCTTCTCACAGCTAAGGAGTGTTCTGAGGTGTGGACTGGCCTGAGCTGGCTTAGCCTTTCACCTACTGAAGAACATCCAGGTTGCTTCCAGTTTGGGGCTGTTACAAGTAAAGCTGCCGTGAACATGCGTGTGCACACTTTTATGTGGACACAGTCCTCATTTTACTGGGATAGAATGCCCAGCAGTGTGTGCTGAGGCCCATGGGAAATGTACGTTCTGTCTCTTCAGACACAGCCCCACTGTGTTCCAGGGCAGCTGCACCCCCTTCCGTTCCCATGAGCGCTGGGTGAGAACTGGCTTCTTTGCCCCCTGTGCCATCCTCACTGGTTTCCATTTCAGCGTTTCTACCAGGTGCGATGGTTGAACAGCTCGTGTTCATTGGCGTCATTATATCCTCTTCCGTGAAATTTCTCTCCGTGCCCTTTGCTCACTTTATAACTGGATCGTATCACTTACCATTGAGTTTTGAGTTGTTTGTATATTATAAATATGGGTCCTCTGTCAGATATGTGGTCTGCAAGGATTTTCTCCCTCTCTGTGGCTTGTCTTTTCATCCTGTTAACAGGGGCTTCAGCAGAGCAAAAGTTTTACATTTTTAGGAAGTTCAATTTGTTGGGTTTTTTTTTTCCTTTTATCGATTGATTGTGCTTTTGTCTAAGAACCCTTTACCAAGCCATAGGTCCCAAGGATTTTCTCCTGTGTTCTTCTAAAGGTTTTACAGTTTACATTTTGCATTTAAATCCTAATCCATTTTGAGTTCATTTTGTATAGGGTGTGAGGTTTAGGTGAAGGTTCATTCCTTCGCCTGTGGACGTCCAATTGCTCCAGCACCAGACTGTCCCTCCTGCAGCCAGTGGCCTCCCGCCCCCCCCCCACCAGTGTGCTGCCCGTCTCAGTGCCCCCTGCCCCCCCCCTCAGGCACCAGCGGGCTGGACATCCTCCTCAGCACCCCTCAAAGGCCGCCTGCATGCTTCTCCAGCCTTCATGCCCTGTGCCCACCGCCCGGGCCTGCCCCAACACGACCCGCGGAGAGGTGGGCCTCCCTGTGCCCCCTCCTCGCTCCAGCCCCTCTGAGGCCATGGCCAGGCCCTTTGGTCCTCCTAGCCTCACATTTTGCTCCTTTGAGGAGGAAGCAGGAGGAGTTTGAAGCCAAAGGCTCTGCTGGCCTTTTAAAGCTTGCCCTGTTGCTTATTAAAGAGGAGAAGCCAAGAAGAGCAGAGGGGATGCCTTCCAGGACAAGGGGGAGCCTGGAGCAGCACCCTGAGGAGGCAGCTGGGGGTGAAGGCGGCGCCCAGGACACAGGGTCCCCAGGTGGCAAAGGCCCTGGCACCCCCGGGTGGAAGCAGGGGCTCAGCAGCAGACCCGGGCCAGTCCCACATTTTCCAGCCAACACCTCCGCTCTCCAGGCTGGGGTGGAAGGACATGCGGCCGAGACGGGCAAGGGCCCGAGACTCCAGTCAGACTCATTTGAAGAAACTAAGGCCGTGGCATTAGGTGATCCGGCTTCACGGCTGCTCCCACAGGCCCTGGGTCAGCCTCATCTGACCTGGCCTCCTGGGCCGGGGAGAAGTCCAAGCGCCCGTGTCCCCAGCCTGGCCCAGGGCCTGTGAAAAGTCCCCTTGACATCGTTCCCGGGCGCCACGGAGGAGCTGCCAGGCTGAGCTGCCTTGGGCAGGGTCATGGCTCCGAGCCCTAGGGCTCAATTTTCTCAGAGACGTGGAAATTCTGAGTGAGGGGCCAGGTGGGCGGTCCTAGTGCTGCCCTCAATGCCCCAGAGCTCCCACGCTGGCTCCCGAGGATCCAGTCTGTTTCTCCACCTCCCACGGTAACACTGCTTCCAAGGTGGGCGGAGGGTCCAGGGCCGTGAGTAGAACCCCGGCCACAGGACGCCCCCAGACACCGGGAGCTGTGGTCTTGATCGCGTGTGCCCGGTAAGGCTCATAGCGAGGACTTCGGGAGGGGAAGGGCCTGCAAAGGCCTTGCAGGTGGTTCTGGGTCCTGGAAGGTTCGGGACCAGCCGGGGCGGGGTCCCCAGGCTCCTGACAGCTTTGGGGGTGGGGGAGCAGGCGCCCCGGGGGCTTCTGCCCACGCCCGCGCACCTGCTCGGGGGTGCGTCCGTCGTCCGCATACACCCGGGGGTCGGCTCCGAGCTTCAGAAGCACCTCCACGGCTTCAGGTGGCCCCCGAAGGCCGGTCGGTACAGCGGCGTCCGGCCGAAGGCGCCCTGCTGGATGCGCTCACTGAGCACGGCCCGCCCGCCGCCGCTGTACTCGAAGTCCACCAGGGCCAGGCGCCGCTGCAGCCGGCGCGCCGCCCGCGCCGCGTCGCAGCTCACGCCCTCGCGGTTCAGCAGCGCGTCCACCTGCGCCGGGCGGCGGTCAGCGGCGCCGCGAGCTCAGGGCCCGCCGACCCGCCGCCCACCTCCCGCAGGACCGCCTGGATCTCGCCCAGGTTCCCGTCGAAGGCCGCCTCCAGCAGGCGCGCCCCGCGCTGCCGCTCCTCCTGCCGCCGCTGCTTCTTCCCACTGCCGCCGGGCCGCCTCCTGCTCCCGCCGCATCAGGGCCACGAAGGCCTGCGGGCGGCCCAGTGTGGCCACCGCCCCAGCCCTGGGTCCGGGCCCCGGAGCCCTGCAGTTTGCGCCCCCGAGCCCTCCTTCCCCGCCCCCAGCCCTGCGTCCCCCCGCCCTAACCCTGCGTCACCGCCCCCAGCCCTGCGTCACCGCCCCAAAACCTGCAGTTCCCGCCCCCGAGCCCTGCAGTTCCCGCCCCCGAGCCCTGCAGTTTCCGCCCCCCGAGCCCTCCTTCCCCGCCCTCAGCCCTGCGTCCCCCCCGCCCTAACCCTGCGTCCCCGCCCCCAGCCCTGCGTCACCGCCCCCAGCCCTGCAGTCAGGCCTCCACTCCGACGCCCACCCCCGTAGACCTTACCTGCCTCGGGAGCTTCTCCATCAGCTCCAGGTAGTCCTGGTGGTCCTGCTCACGGCGGGCCTGTTCCTTTCTCGCCAGGAGCTTCCGGAAGGCTCACCGGATGGTGGTGGCTGCTTGGTCCTCCGAGGTTGGCCCTGCTAGTGGGGAGAGGGCTTATGGATCACAGTGCTCCCTTCCACGCTGCGGTCCACGCGGCTGCAGGACAACACCAGGTGTGCCCGAGCTCCAGGTTAACAAGGCGAGCGGAGCAGGCGCACTCCCTCCTGACCTGACGAAAGGATAAAAAATGTTCTAAAATCCACAAACACGACCAAACCAGAGTAATCCACCGGCAGAGAGCAAGTGAGGAGGTACAAGGAGTGGCAGCCGAGAGCGGAGAGAGGAGCCGGGTCTCGGCACAAAGTCTCTTGCCCTTCCCCACCCCAGATACAGCTGGGACCCTGCGAATACCTTCTGAGCCCCCAGCCTGGGAAGATGGTCTGGAGATGGTGGGAAACCCGAGGAAGTCTGAGAAAAAAGGCTTCTGGCAGAGAAGCCCCTTGTGGATCCCCACAAGACCCCTTCCCTCTGAAAGCCAGAAGGACCTCTTCCGAATTCAGGCACCCGCATCCATAGATGGGGCTGACTGGGCTGAAGTGGGGGTGTCTCAACCCACAAGCCCACTGGAACTCAGAATAGGGAGCACAAGGCCACTGAGAGCTGTGGTCCGCTGGCGGCACACTCTGCCTTGCCACAGCAGCACCCTTGGCTACAGGGAGGGTCCGAACGCCTGCCCTAGGAGAGACGTCCACACCCACCTGCCACTCTCTGCCCATGTGATGAGGCGACCAGTTAGCCTCTCTGGGCCTCAGTGTCCCTTTCTCTAAAATGGGGTGATGGTAGCTACACCCCACAGGGCTTTCCAACAGTCCAATAATAGAACACTGTGAGTCCTGAAAGAACTGCTCAACCTATGTTTCCGTAATTGAGACTCCAAGCAGAGGAGAGCCAAACCCAGGGGCCATGCTCACCGTGAAAGAACTGGCAGGTGAGAAGGTGCGGACATGCCATAGGGAAGGGATGACACGGCTTTCAGAAGACGCTGGAAGAAAACAAGCAGAAAAGCCAGCTCTCCAAAAGCACCGCAAGCTAGGGAGGAACTTAATAAAAACAGAAATTCAATAAAACAAGGGATCAAAGACAAGATGGGAAAAACAGAAGGAGGAGGTAAAAGAGTCATCACAGAAAAGAAGACAAATGGAAAACAATACTCAGTTCTGCAGACCAACAACTAAAGCAGGACCAGATGAAAATAGAGCCGATGTGGTGCAGAGTGGAGCTCAGGGCAGGAGGGTCATGGTGAATGCTAGCAAGGAGATGGAAACCAGAAGGAGGAGACACAGATGATGACAATAAAACGTGACAATAATTAGTGTCTCTAGAATGTGGAGACTAGTGATGGGGAAAGTATTTAGAGATAAAATACAAAAAAAATTTTCCTGAAATGAATCTTAAGACAAAAGGGACAAAGAATATACCAGGAAACAAAACAACTGGCAGGTTGTTTTTAAGGTTGCTTACTCTTAAAAAAAAAAATGTTATTGGGATTTCCCTGGTGGTCCAGTGGTTAAGACTCCGTGCTCCCAGTGCAGGGGGCCTGGGTTCGATCCCTGGTCAGGGAACTAGATCCGGCATGCCACAACTAAGAACCCGCTTGCCACAACTAAAAAAGATCCCACATGCAGAAACGAAGATCTCACATGCAGCAATGAAGATTCCGCGTGCTGCAGCTAAGACCCGGCACAGCCAAATAAATAAATAAATACTATATATATATATATATATATATATATATATATAAAGTTACTTGAGGACCCAAGCAGAAAAGAAATCAAACTACGCTCTCCTAGGACTTTTTTTTAAAATAAATTTATTTATTTATTTATTGGCTGTGTGGGGTCTTCGTTGCTGCACGCGGGCTTTCTCTAGTTGTGGCGAGCAGGGGCTACTCTTCGTTGTGGCACGTGGGCTTCTCATTGTGGTGACTTCTCTTATTGTGGAGCACGGGCTATAGGCATGCGGGCTTCAGTAGTTGTGGCGCGCAGGCTCAGTAGTTGTGGCTCACGGGCTCTAGAGCGCAGGCTCAGTAGTTGTGGCGCACAGGCTTAGTTGCTCCGTGGCATGTGGGATCTTCCTGGGCCAGGGCTGGAACCTGTGTCCCCTGCATTGGCAGGTGGAGTCTTAACAACTGCACCACCAGGGAAGTCCCTCTCCTAGGACTTTTTATAGCAGCATCAAATGTAGAAGTCAATGAATCAGTGTTCACAGAATTCCAAAGGGAAAAGAGTAGCTCCAGAAGCTCCTGCACGTGGTTCTGCTTCTGCCGTGTCAATGAAGGAGGTTAGGACCAGGCTTCCCAATGACAGCAATAGAAAAGACGGACAGAATGAATATGCTGTAAAACGTGTCTGAAGGCACTGAAGGAGGTGAGCTCAGGGCAGGAGAGCGCAGGAGTGGCCCCAGACCAGTAGACAGGCTTCCCCTGGCAGCAGCCACCAGCACCAGAAGCACAGCACCAGGGGGAGGGCAGGGGCACAATGTGAGCAAGGCTTCTCAGCAACAAGGGGACAAAATCTGTATTCCAGAGCACTGGGTAAGGGCTTAGGGTTGCCAGGTTTAGCTAATAAAAATACAGAACATAGGGGCTTCCCTGGTGGCGCAGTGCTTAAGAATCCGCCTGCCAATGCAAGGGACATGGGTTCAAGTCCTGGTCTGGGAAGATCCCACATGCCGCGGAGCAATTAAGCCCATGTGCCACAACTACTGAGCCCTTGTGCCTAAAGCCTGTGGTCCACAACAAGAGAAGCCACCGCAATGAGAAGCCCGCGCACTGCAACGAAGAGTAGCCCCCGTTCGCCTCAACTAGAGAAAGCCGGTACACAGCAACGAAGACCCAATGCAACGAAAAATAAAAAATAATAAAAAAAAACAGAACATAATCCTGAGGGCATACAGTAAGAAAGGATTTATTGTTTATCTGAAATTCAAATTTAAATGAGTGTCCTGTATTTTATCTGGCAATTCTATTGAGTAAGAATCCTGAAGAACTCCATCCTCTGGGAAATAAAGCAACCCTCGTGGGAACGGAATCCTCAGCTTCAAATCACTCAACCCCCGACTAGATTAAAGTCATCTGAGTTGCCTCTAGCCTTGGTGCCTGCCAGAAACTAAATAAGTCTCCTCTGGAGGAAGATGTCATTGTCCAGGACTTTAGCATACCTCCAACATTTTTAATAGGCAATGTACAGCAACCAAAAAATATCAGGCTAATGAGGAACCAAGATATGAGTGAAAAACAAGAAAAATGATAACAATAGAAACAGACCCAGATGCAGCCAATAATGGAGTTCTTGGACATAGACTTTAAAATAATTATGAGTGATATATTCAAGGAATTAAAAGACAAGACTGAAAAGTTTGGGCAGAGAACTGGAAACAATAATAAAGAACCAAATGGAAATTCTAGAATGTAAAAATACAAAACATAAATTGAGAGCTCAATGGCTAAGTTTAACAGCATAATAGACATAGCTGGAAATAGAATTAGTAACCTGGAATACAGTACAAATGAAAATATCCAGATTAAAGAAAGAGAGACAAAAGGAAAGGTCTGATGCTGATGTCATGGGAGTTGCAGGCATGAGGGAAAGAGAGGATGGTAGCAACGTTCAAGGAGAATTTTTCAAAACAAACAGGAGATCAAGTCAGAGCTTTGATACACATGAAGAATCCCAAGCAGGATGAGTACAAAAACAAGCAAGCACACACAAACACCAGAGCACACCATAGTATAATTGCCAAAACCTAATGAAATGAGAACAATCTTCTTTACCCCTTCAAAGGGGTAAAAAAAAACAGTTTTTAATGCAAAATAAACACACCTTTGGACAAACAAAACTTTAGGAGGATTCAGTAGCAGCAGACCAACAATGATGAGAAAGACAAAAGAGAAAGAAAAAAGGCAGAAGAGACAAAGCCAAATGGGACATGGAGGTGCAGGTAGGGAGGGTGCATTGGAAAGAATACACATAAGAGTTGTGCAAGGGCTTCCCTGGTGGCGCAGTGGTTGAGAGTCCGCCTGCCGATGCAGGGGACACGGGTTCACGCCCCGGTCCGGGAAGATCCCACATGATGCGGAGCGGCTAGGCCCATGAGCCATGGCCGCTGAGCCTGCACATCTGGAGCCTGTGCTCCGCAACGGGAGAGGCCACAACAGTGAGAGGCCTGCGTACCGCAAAAAAAAAAAAAAAAAAAAAAAAGAGCTGTGCAAAACAGTAGCACCAACATCACAGATATATGAGAGCTAAAACACACACAAAATAATAGCATATGTATTGGAAGAGGGTAAGTGTAGTTAAAAGGGCTAAGATTCTTGCATTGTCAGAAAAGTAGGGTGTTATAGTAGACTTGAGAATTCGAAGATATGTTGTAAACTCTAGGGTAACTACTAAAGATTAGTAAGAGAACATTGTGGCAGACACACACTAAGATGATACCCTGTGGCTTATGCCCTGTATGAGCCCTCTCCTTGAGTGTGGGTAGAATCTGTGAAGTAGCTTTAATCAGGCAAAGGTGATAGGCGGTCACTCCCATGGTTACGTTACATTCTGGAAGATTCCATCTTAGCAGACTGACTCTCCTGCTGGCCTTAAAGAAGCAAATGGCTGTGTTGAGGGCTGGCTGCAGAGGGGTCATGTTATGGGGAGCTGTGGGCGGCCTCCAGGCCTGGAGAGCACCTCCAGCCAATGGCCAGAGAGAAGCCAGGACTCAGTCCTCCAAGGAGACGGATACTGCCAACAACCCAAATGAACTTGGAGGTGGCGTCTTCCCCACTCAAGCCTCCAGTGAGACCACAGACCCAGCTGACACCTCAACTGCAGCCTGTGAGGTCCTGAGGGGCACCAGGTGGGTCACCCTTAGATGCCCGACCCACGGAAACAGTGAGATAGTAAATATGTGTTGTTTTAAGGTGCTAAGTTTGTGGTAATTTGTTATGCAGCACAGAAAATACAAATTTATACCTAACTGCTAAGAGTAGAAAAAATTGGAATAATAAAACATTTTAACAGATTAAAAGAAGGCCAAGAAGGATAGTAAAAAGGGACACCAAGTAAGTTGAAAATTTTGAAGTAAACACTAAGATGAGATTTAAACACACATATGTGATTGATTACATTACATGTATTGGGTTGGCCAAAAAGTTTTTTCCAGTTCAATATCTGCAAAGCAATCAATGTGCTACACCACATTAACAAATTGAAGAATAAAGATCATATGCTCATCTTGATAATGCAGAAAAAGCTTTTGACAAAATTCAACATACATTTATGACAAAAACTCTCCACAAAGTGGGTATAGAGGGAAGAAACCTCGACATAATAAAGGCCATATATGATAAGCCCACATCATACTCAATGGTGAAAAATTGAAAGTGTTTCCTCTAAGATCAGGATCAAGACAAGGATGCCCACTCTCACCACTTCTATTCAACATAGTTTTGGAAGTCCTAGCCACAGTAATCAGATAAGAAAAAGAAATAAAAGGAATCTAAATTGGAAAGGAAGAACTGTCACTATTTGCAGATGACATGGTAATGTATGACTCTAGGATAGAAAATCCTAAAGATGCCACCAGAAAACTACTAGAGCTCATCATTGAATTTGGTAAAGTTACAGGATATGAAATCAATATACAGAAATCCATTGCATTTCTATACACTAACAATGAACTACTGGAAAAAGAAATTAAGGAAACAATCCCATTTACCATCACATCAAAAATAATAAAATACCTAGGAATAAACCTACTATGGAATTAAAAGAACTGTACTAGGAAAACTATAAGACACTGATAAAAAAAATTGAAGATGCCACAAACAGATGGAAAGATGTACTGTGTTCCTGAATTGGAAGAACTGATATTCTTAAAATGACCATACTACCCAAAGCAATCTGTAGATTCAATGTAATGCCTATCAAAATACCATGGACATTTTTCACCAAACTAGAACAAATAATTTTAAAATTTGTGTGGAAACACAAAAGACCCCGAATAGCCAAAGCAATCTTGAGAAAGAAGAAAAAAATTGGAGGAATCACACTCCCTGACTTCAGACTATACTACAAAGCTACAGTAATCAAAACAGTATGGTACTGACACAAAAACAGAAGTGGAGATCAATGGAACAAGATAGAAAGCCCAGAAATAAACCCATGCACCTGCAGTTAATTAATCTATGACAAAGGAGGCAAGAATATACAATGGAGACAAGACAGTTTTTTTAATAAGTGGTGTGGGAAAACTGGACAGCTACCTGTAAAACAATGAAATTAGAACATTCTCTAACACCATCTACAAAAATAAACTCAAATGGATTAAAGACCTAAAAGTAAAGACCAGATACCATAAAGCTCCTAGAGGAAAACATAAGGAGAACACTCTTTGACATAAATCACAGCAATATCTTTTTTGAATCTGTCTCCTAAAGCAAAGGAAATAAAAGCAAAAATAAATAAATGGGACCTAATTAGACTTAGAAGCTTTTGCACAGCAAAGGAAATCATCAACAAAACGAAAAGACAGCTTACAGAATGGGAGAAAGTATTTGCTAATGATATGACCAATAAGGGGTTAATATCCAAAATATAATAAACAGGTCATACAACATCAAAAAAATTTTTTTAAATGGTCAGAGAACCTGAATAGACATTTTTCCAAAGAAGATACACAAATAGCCAAGAGGCACATGAAAAGATGCACAACACTGTTAATCATCTGAGAAATGCAAATTAAACCCACAATGAGATATCACCTCACACCTGTCAGAATGGCTATCATCAAAAAGACCACAAATAACAAATGTTGGTGAGCATGTGGAGAAAAGGGAACCCTGGTCCACTGTTAGTGGGAATGTAAGTTGGTGCAGCCACTGTGGAAAACATTATGGCAGTTTCTCAAATAACTAAAAACAGAACTACCACATGACCCAGCAATTTCACTCCTGGGTATATATCTGAAAAAAATGAAAACACTAATTGGAAAAGATACATGCACCCCAATCTTCAGAGCAGCATTATTTACGATTGCCAAGATATGGAAACAACCTAAGTGTCTATCAACAGATGAATGGATAAAGAAGATGTTCATCTATATATATAACAATGGAACAATATTTAGCCATTAAAAAAGAATGAAAGTTCATCATTTACCACAACAAGGTTGGACATGTCCAGTATTACGCTTAGTGAAATAAATCAGACAGAGAAAGACAAATGCTCTATGTTATCACTCATATTCAGGATCAAAAAAAATAAAACAAAGAAATGAATATAGCAAAACAGAAACAGATGAACAGATATAGAGAACTAGCAGTTACCAGTGGGGAGAGGGAAGGGGGAGGAACAAGATAGGAGTAGGGAATTAAGAGGTACAGACTACTGTGTATAAAATAAATAAGCTACAGGGCTCCCCTGATGGCGCAGTGGTTGTGAGTCCGCCTGCCGATGCAGCGGACACGGGTTCGTGCCCTGGCCCCGGAGGATCCCACATGCCGCGGAGCGCCTGGGCCCGTAAGCCATGGCCACTGGGCCTGCGCGTCGGGAGCCTGTGCTCTGCAACGGGAGAGGCCACAGCAGTGAGAGGCCCGCGTGCCGAAAAATAAATAAATAAATAAGCTACAAGGCTATATTGTACAACACAGGGAATACGGTCAATATTTTATTACTATAAACGTTTTATGGGACTTCCCTGGTGGTGCAGAGGTTAAGAATCCGCCTGCCAATGCAGGGGACACAGGTTCCAGCCCTGGTCCAGGAAGATCCCACATGCCGCGGACCAACTAAGCCCGTGCACCACAACTACTGAGCCTGCGCTCTAGAGCCCGCAAGGCACAACTACTGAGCCCACGTGCCACAACTACTGAACCTGCTCGCCTAGAGCCCGTGCTCCGCAACAAGAGAAGCCACCGCAATGAGAAGCCTGCACAACACAACGAAGAGTAGCTCCCACTCGCCGCAACTAAAGAAAGTCCGTGCGCAGCAACGAAGAGCCAACACAGTCAAAAATAAAAATAATTAATTAAAATAAATAAATAAATAAATATAAATAAATGTTTTGTAATCTATAAAAATTGTGAATCACTGTTATACACTTGAAACTAATATAAATATTGTAAATCAACTATACCTCAATTAATTTTGTAATTAATTTTTTAAATTTAAAAATAAATAAAATAAAAATTCAAAACTATGTACCTCCTACAAATGTTAGTTATTTATTTATTGCCATGCCCCACGGCATGTGGGATCTCAGTTCCCTGACCAGGGATCAAACCCACGCCCCCAGCAGTGGAAGTGGGGAGTCTTAACCACTGGACCACCAGGGAAGTCCCCCTCCTTGCAAATTTTAAAGTTGACATCTAAGATTTTTCATAATAAGTTTAAATAGTTGCAAAAGATCAAATTTGTGGTATGTGATAAAAATTTAAAATAAAACTCTTAGTCAATGGATTACATATACCATAAGCATTTCATACCCCCATCACCCTTTTTAAAATATACACAAGCAACTTCTTATAATTAGAAACAGCACCTAGTGACTTTCTCCTCGAAATTTTATATCTATCCCACTTTCTTCAAAGATTTATATCCTAATGTATTTCATGCCTTTTACTGATAATCCTGTAATATCTCCTATAATATATAGTCATAATAAATTCTTCTGCAGTTCAGTTTTAAAGTTCTCCCTGTAAGTACAAGGCTCTACATCAAAAAAACACAATCCTGTATTGAGTTGTCCTTACTGTTAGTGGAGCACACAATTGCTCAAAATGACTAGTATGCTACAAAATCGGGCTGTGTAATCACTGCACATAAGGAATGAAAGCTGTGTAGGAAAGGCACACCGTAGCGGGACGGGTGGGATCTGTATCCGACGCACCTAGCAGCCCGGCCGCCCCCTCGCTCCTGCCTGCGCCCCGCTGCGCCCCCTTCCTGCTCCCTGACTCCCCGCTTGGCGCGGACACCTGTCAATCACGCTCGGACTGCTGAGCCCACGTGGCTCCGGACAGCTCCCGTGGCCGTGAGGTCCACTTGCCCTCCGGCTCTGCGCGACCCCACCTCTGCGCTCTGCCCCTGCGCCCACCGCCCCTTCACCGTCAGGCACCTGCCCTTCTGGACCGTGCCCCGACGGCTCAGGAGAGGTCAGGCCCCCCGCGACGCCTCCTCTCTGCCCGCTCGGAGGTCAGAACAGCAGGGTGAAGTCCCAGCAGCCCGGGCCGCGCTGAGCTAACCGCCCTTCGGAGCACGTTCCCGGCCCCCACGGGCTCCCCGACAAGCTTCTGGATTCTGATCTCGCCGACAGCTTCTCCTTCTTCCCGTGGTCAAGGAGACGGCTGTTGCTGAAAGGGTCCCTGTGCCTCCGTGTCCCCTTCTTGGTTTTTTTAGACTTCCAACAGCTGTTCGGCCAACTCTCATATTAAGATCCGTCTTTTAAATTTCGTCAGTCTCTTGTTTTCCTGACTGCACTCTGACACGTACCAGAAGGTGCCAGGAAACAGACCCTAAGAGGTGCTAGCGTGCACTCTACTCAGTCCTGCTTTTGTCCTTGACCTGGCACCGAGCTCCCTACCACTGGGGGGGGAATGAGATGCCCGTAACCCAGGCGAGAAGCAGTAGGTGTCACAGCAAACCAAATTCGCAGCTGCATCCCTCCGGGAGGGAGCCCACAACCCACCCTGGTGTGAACAGATCTGCCTCCCAGCCTCCCAAAGGGCCCTGTCCACTTACTAGAGTGACTATGCCCTGGAGGAAGGGCAAGAGCCGGACTTCTCAGGGACTAACCTCTGGTTCTGAATCAGTTTCGGGGGCCCCAAAACACCACTGTGGTCCACTAGTCAAAGTGGGGACTCATCATGCACAGGAGAAAATGGAATTTGCCTCCAAGTTCACATTCTATTGGTCCTGGTAGTTCTGCAGATGCACCCTATGGTTGTTTCCCCAGTTCCTAATGTAAGTAAAAGATATATTGTCAGATGCCCTCTGGAGAGGCCCACGTAACAAGACCGAAAGCCAGCAAGAAACTGAGTCCCTCATCCAAGGTCCCCAAGGGAGCGAACCCTTCCCCAGTCGAGCCCCGAGGTGAGACCACAGCCCCAGCCAACGCCTGGTAGCAGCCTGTGAGACACTGAACAGAGGGCCCCACTGAGCTGTGCCTGGATTCCTGACCCACAGAGACCACGCGGTAACACAACAGCCACTAATCTGTGATCTGTGAAGCAGCGCTAGGTAACTGACACTGGTGCTCCCCCAGCCGAAGGACTTGCCAGGAGCCAGCAGGCAGAGCGGAAGCGGCTTCTCTCGCTGTTACGTCTAATGACCCACCGAAGGTATTTTTGTTTCCTCTCTCCATGACTCTGAGGTCTGCTGGTTGAGAAGTCTTAGTTCCCAGGATAGGAACACTTCCACCAGGTGACATGAGGATGGTTTGAATTGAACACTGAGACCTCTGCCTGACCACTAAGTTAGCGGACAAAGAAGGGAGTCACTGCACTGACTGGGGTAATAGATTATGACTACACAGGAAGGTCAGTTCACTGACCCTCACGCGAGTAAGGAGGACTGTCTGGAACCCAAGGTATTCCCTGGGGAGCCTGTTACTCACACATCTGATAGGAGACGTCAATGCAAAACTAAAGCAACTGAAAACAAACAACAAACAAATAAGCACCGATGACGATTCAAGTCCTTCAGGTAAAGAACCCAGACCAGCAGGTGTCCTCGCTGAGGGCAAAGGGCAAAGGGCACATGGAATGGGCAGTGGAGAGAGGGAGCCCATGGTCAGTTACGGGGATGAGAACAGCAGTGGCTGTGTCTGTTTCTTCCTTGTTTGTTCCATGTATTTGTATATATTGACTACTTTCCTTTCCCACTCTGTTTTATGTCAGGTTTGTTGGTGTTGGTAAGCTTTACGATTTTGTATTTAAGTTTCAGGAAATCCAGGTTCCAGGTGAGACGTGAATGAATTTAAGGCGCAATTAATATCACCCAGGGATGTAGAGGCCCCCGGGACATCGTTTTCACTTTTCGGAAAGACAGTGAGACCATCTTCATCCACACCCAGGACGGTTGCACCCTGTCAGGCACAAGCACACGCTGCCGTGTGGAAGCTCACACGCGTGGGAAGGGCGTGTGTGGAGGTCACAGCCCAGGGCCGAAAGTGTCGGTCAGCACGCCTTCCCTCTCAGCATCAAGCCCACCCTTCCGTGGCCCACTTTGTGCTGCTGGGGCCGCAGCAAACCATGCAGCTCCTGTGCCAGCAGGGGGCACGAGAGGGGACCTGCAGGCAGGAGGCAGCAGAAGGCGCCGCTCTCCTGTGTCCTTGACGCTCTCGTGCTGCCCTGGCAGTGGCCACACTCGCCAGCACTAGCTGCTGGTTCCGCGCCAGAAAACGTCTCCTGTCCCTTTGCCAGAGGAGAGCGGTCTTTCTGAGCCACGATGACCTCGCCTGAAGTCCCTAGGTCCCCCTTTGCTGCACCCAGGCCAGCAGCCAGAGTCAGGGGTCACAGCAGATGGAGCGGGGAACTGCAGGTTGGCTCCAGGAAGAGGCGGACCACTTCCAAACAACGTTTGTTTCTTTGTTCTTACAGGAAATGGCTAATGTTAGCCTTGAAGGCTCCACCTGACTAGAACCCCTGGGAAGGTTCAGAGGGCACCCCTTCATCAAAACAATGAGAAAACACACCCGTGAGCTCAGTGGCGGCTCTCCTCTGGAGGCTGGCCTGGTACTGGGGAGGCCAGATTCACTGCCCTAACATCAATGCGGTGACGGGATTCCAGAACAGAAGACGCTAAGCAGCAGCACTTAACTCTCGGAGGTAAGATGGTATCGCGATAGGCAGCAGGCAGGGTGGCGGTCAGGAGGCCTTGACCCGGGGCGACACGCAGGGCAGTCTACGGGATATTGCTCAGTTTGTGTAGTCAGAGAAACACCAGGCTCTGCCAACCAGAAATCTGACATCAGCCACTAGTGTCTAGTTCCCAGACATAAGTCAAGGTCAAAGATTCACAGCTCCTAGACTGAAAAAGATGCCAGATGCCCTTGGAGAAGAGCCGTGCGATGCCTCTACAAGCGCTCTCCCAACGATGACTACTCTCCCAAGCCTTCCCTGGAGGGGTCAGTGGCCTCTGCCAGCGTTCACTGTGCACTGGGAGATTGGGATTGACATATATACACTATTGATACTATGTATAAAATAGATAACCAATGGGGCTTCCCTGGTGGCGCAGTGGTTGAGAGTCCGCCTGCCGATGCAGGGGACACGGGTTCGTGCCCCGGTCCGGGAAGATACCACATGCCGCAGAGCGGCTGGGCCCGTGAGCCATGGCCGCTGGGCCTGCGCGTCCAGAGCCTGTGCTCCACAACGGGAGAGGCCGCAACAGTGAGAGGCCCGTGTACCGCAAAAAAAAAAAAAAAAAAGATAACTAATGAAAACCTGCTGTATGGCACAGCGAACTCTACTCAATGCTCTGTGGTGACCTAAATGGGAAGGAAAGCCAAAAAAGAGGGGATATATATATTCGTACAGCCGATTCGCTTTGTTGTACAGTAGAAACTAACACAACGTTGTAAAGCAACTACACTCCAATAAAAATTTTTTTTAAGTCCATTAAAAGTATTAAAGAACAGGGGCCTCCCTGGTGGCGCAGTGGTTGAGAGTCCGCCTGCCGATGCAGGGGATACGGGTTCGTGCCCCGGTCTGGGAGGATCCCATATGCCGCGGAGCGGCTGGGCCCGTGAGCCATGGCCGCTGGGCCTGCGCATCCGGAGCCTGTGCTCCGCAACGGGAGAGGCCACAACAGTGAGAGGCCCGCATACCGCAAAAAAAAAAAAAAAAAAAAAAAAAAAAAAAAGTATTAAAGAACAAATAAAAATAGTAAGGAATTCCTGGGACAACATCTAGGATAAGGCAGAACCCAAAGAGATAAGTCCAACATTCAAAGTTGCTTAATCCTAAGGGCATTTGCCAAATATCAAGCAAAAGCTATAAATCCAAAAAAAAAAAAACAAAGAAAAAGAAACAATTGATAAGTGGGACTTCATTAAAATTAAAAATTTCGGGACTTCCCTGGTGGAGTAGTGGTTAAGAATCCACCTGCCAATGCAGGGGACACGGGTTCAAGCCCTGGTCCGGGAAGATCCCACATGCCTCAGAACAACTAAGCCCGTGTGCCACAACTACTGAGCCTGTGTTCTAGAGCCCGCGAGCCACAACTACTGAGCCCGGGTGCCTAGAGCCCATGCTCCACAACAAGAGAAGCCACCACAATGAGCAGCCTGCGCACTGCAGTGAAGAGAGTAGCCCCTGCCTGCCGCAACTAGAGAAAGCTCGCATGCAGCAGTGAAGACCCAATGCAGCCATAAATAAATAAATAGATAAAATAAAACGGGCCATTGCAGCCATAAATGAATGAATGAATGAATGAATGAATAAATAAATAAATAAATAAAATGGGCCAATGCAGCCATAAATAAATAAATAAATAAATACATTTATCAAAATAAAATAGGCCAAACACCTGAACAGACACCTCACCAGAGAACATATACCGATGGCACATACGCATATGAAAGCTGCTCCATATCATCTGTCATCAGGGAGCTGCAAAGTAAAACAACAGCGAGATACCACTCCACACCTATTCCAGACACTTAGGACGCCAGACGCAGGTGAGGGTGTGGAGCAGCAGGAACTCACATCCGTTGCTGGTGGGAAGGCAGGACGGAGCAGGCACTGTGGAAGACAGGCAGTTTCTCATAAAACGGAATATACTCTAATGATTCGGCAGTTGTGCTCCTTGGTATTTACCGAAAGGAGCTGAAATTTTATGTTCACATCAAATCCTGTCCACAGATGCTTACAGCAGCTTTATTCACAGTTGCCAAAACTTGGAGGCAGCCAAGATGTCCTTCAGTAGGTGAACAGAGAAATAAACTGTGGTCCATCCAGACAATGGAATGTTATTTAGCACTAAAAAGAAATGAGCTATCAAGACACAAAAAGACATGGAGGAACCTTAAATGCAGATTACTAAGTGAAAGAAGCCAATTTGAGAAGGCTATAATACTGTATGATTCCTGACTATTTCACATTCTGGAAAAGGCAAAACTATGGAGACAATAAAAAGATTGGTGGTTGTGAGGGATTGAAGGGGGTGGGAGGAATAGACAGAACACGGGGGAATTTTAGGGCAGTGAAAATACTCTGTATGATACCACAGTGATGGATACATGTCATTATACCTTTGTCCAAATCCATAAAATGTACGACACCGAGAACCCTAATATAAACTATGGACTTCGGGTGATTACGGTGTGTCTGTGTAGGCTCACCACTTGTCACCAGTGTCCCACTCTGGTGAGGGATGTTGATAATGGAGGAGGCTATGCGTGTGTGGGGACTGGGCATCTATGGGAAAGCTCTGTGCCTTCCCCTCAATTTTGCTCTAAAAAAATAAAGCCTAAATTTAAAAAAAGAACAACAACAAAAAAAGATTTGAGGAAAACAGATGTGGTGGGGCCCATCGCATCTCCATTAAACTCACCTGTCTGGCCTGTGCAAGAAACAAATAACCGTGGAAGATGGTGGATGACAGGAAACTTACACAGGCAGCAGAAGTAATCAGGGCTGCCAGGCTGGAAGTGGCGTCTCCACTGCAGCAGATCCACACAGCCTCTGGCACTGTGGCTTGTAACGGCTGACTGACCGTGGCTTTCCCCTCCTGTCCATGCCTGCAGAGCGTCCACGCAGCAGGCCTTCCCTGGCCTGTCTCAGGACCATGGTTACTCTCTGGCTTCCTGTCACAATATAGCTCATAGGGACGGCGGTGGGCCCCCCACAGCCCCCAACGACGTCCTTGTCCTGTTCCCGGGAGTCGGTGAACACACTGTGTTACACGGCAAAAGGCAATCAAGATCGGAGATGGAACTAAGGTAGCCAGTCAGCTGACCTTAAGATAGGGAAACCCCCCGGGATTATCTGAGTAGGTGCAACGTGATCACAAGGGACCTTACAAGTGGAAGAGGGGGACGGGGGACAAGCAGAGGGAGCTGTGACTTTGGAAGAAGGTTGCTGACTTTGAAGGTGGAGAAGAAGCCACCAGCCAAGGAATGTGGGCGCCTCTAGGAGCTTGAAGAGGACACAGACACAGACGGTCCTCCAGAGCCTGCAGGAAGCATGGCCGGCTGGCCCAGACCTGGATTTTAGCCCACTGAAGCCCCTGTCAGACTTCTGACCCACAGACCTGCAAGATAATAAATTTGTGCTGTTGTAAGACACTAAATGTGCGTTAATTGTTCTTCTAGCACCTACAGGGAACTAATACAGGGACCTGGGTCATCCTGACAGGTCACTGACCCACGAAGTTCCAGAGGCTGGGAGATAAAACCACGCTAATGAAGTTTTTAGGGTTCACAGATCTGGGACATGCCAGGGCACCTTAAAGGAAAAAATAAATTGCTACGCCTTGGACCTCCTTCCGTCAAGAAAGAGGCCCAGCACTTGGCAGCCCTCTCAAGACTCTGGAGCAGCAAGTGCCGTATTCGAGAATAGCACCCCACCCACGTCCTGGGAGACCCGGAAGGCTAACGGTCAAGCCCAGAGGTCATGGCAGAGGCGTGCGCTGCCAGGCTGCCGGGCCAAGTGGCCAGCAGGTCTGATGAGCTGAAGGTATCTGTGGGGAGAAGGATGCTGTGTGGCACCTCCAGCCAACCCGGTGGGAGGGCCGCGGCACAGATTTCAGGCTCCAGAGCAAGGCTGTGCCTTCCCTGCTAGAACACAGTTCTGGGTCTGGAGAACAGCTCCTGGGATGCTGTTGGCCCCAGTGGAGCCTGGAAGTCCAACTGGGGCACCGGAGGACAAGCAGCTTGAATTCCCCACCCTGAGCCGGGGTCCTCGCTCCATGGACTTGAGGCATTGGGCACACACAGAGCGATCCTTTACGACAGAAAAGACACATCCAGCGGGAGGAAGATGTCCACACCCCTCTCTCTGCTGAGGGCTGGTGCCACTTCCCAGGACCCCAGCCCACGCCAATGGCATTCCTGGGGGAGGTGGTGGATGAGGGACTCGGGCTTGATTCACAAAGCTCAGTCCACACGGTGGCACCACTCAAACTGACCACTGCCACATCACAGCTCCTCTCTCGGGAGGTCCCAAAGGACTGCGGAGGAGGGAAACCTCCCAGGGTACCTGATTCTCAACTTCCCGTGGATGGGAAGAAGAGTGGCGTGCGGTGCGCAGGGCCACGGTGAAGGGCTTGGCTGGTTCATTGGGAGCCTGAAATGAACAAGTCTGGAACAACAGTGACAGGCAGGCCCAGGGAAAGGCACGCAGATGGACCAGCAGGGGGCCAGGTTTGAGAGCACCAAGCATGCGGGGCTGGCTCTGTGTCTCACGTTGATGCCCCCAGAGAGAGTCCACTGCAGAGGAGGCATCAGACACCCAGGTAGACATCACAACTGTCCTGTGGACATTGGCCAGCCTTTCTCCTCGGCCACCCAGTGCTTAGGCAAAGGCCCATGAACGGAGTGGCCATGGTGGCAGGGATGCTAGTGACACGTGGGCCCAACAACACAAGGCCCTCTAATCAAGACTGATCTAGACCAGATACCGACCTACCAAATAACCTTCTTTATATCAACTCATACACTCTGGCTAACAACTTGGACCGATCATCAGGAACGTGGGTGGCGATGGGAGGCTGGGGAAGATGCTCTCTGGATGGACTTCTTGGAACAGACCCAGAGCGGGAAAGCAGCTTCTCCACATGACACTGGCCTGCTGAAGACTTGGAACCCCTACCTTGTAAGGCTGGGTTCTGCTCTAGAAAATTCAGTGGGAGCCCAATTCCCACTACGGAAAGCAAAATGGGGGAGGGGGGCAGACATCCGTCCCTCCTTTGCCTGACAACGGGAGCATGACCTAAGGGCAGACTGGACTTCTCACCAGGCGCCTGGGTCTTGAGAAAGAGACACCAGGACATGGACAATTAGAGACAATCCTCAGCGGAGCTGCAAAGTCGAGAGCACAGCAGCGGCCGCAGCCTCTGGACATCCTAACGGGATGTTTTCTGGGGCCTGACCTGCCCGCGTCCTCCACTTCCTCTCATTTCTGCCTCTTGCCGAGCCCAAATCTGCTACTACTGGACGTCCTTCCGATACATACGTTGGGCATGTATAACTTCTATAAAATTGTCAGTCAGGACGCTGCAAACCTCCTGTGGTCCGGCTCTGTCCTCAGGACAAGGTCAGGCTCCTTACCCTGGCCCTTGGGGGGGGGTTGGAGGTACAAAGGTGACCGGTGGTGCTGGGAGTTTATCTGGGGGTAAGGCCAGCACCACCCGGCGAAGGATCACACTTGCACGCGAGACCGGTTGCTGGTGGCCACCAGACCGAGCAGAATGGAGGGGCCGGTTCGGAGCCGGGGGTGAGCGGCCAGCAAGGCGGGAGGCAGTGAAGGAAGCCGGAGCACGGAGAGCGTCCTTGGGCGGGGGGGGGGGGGCTGGGCACAGGCTCAGCAGGGAGCCGTCGAGGGAGACCAGACACGCGAGAGGAAGGCCGTGACGGGCGTGCGCTCTGGATGCGCTGTGGAGCTTGAGGACACCCAGGGGAGGGCTGGGAGGCGCCTGAATGTGGGTCTGGGCCGCAGGAGGCAAGACTTGGGTGAAGATTTTTGGGTAAAGATTCGGCTCTGGAGGCCGCTGCCGAGAGGCCACAGCGGAGGCTGCACGCTGAGAAGACAGGGCCTGGGACGGAGGGTGCCTACCGCCGTCCCCGGGTTGCCCACGCCCCGAGGTTGGCTCCCGCCTCGGCATGCAGAGCGGCCGGCGGGGCGGACCGGGCCATCACCTGGAGCTGGAGGCATCGGGGAGGGGGGCTCCGCACACGCGGCACGGGCGCCCCCTCCCGCCGGCCGGCCGCAGAGCGCAGCCGGGGCCCGCGGGCTCTCACCTGTCAGGGCCTCGGGGCGCTCCGGGGTGCGGGCCCCGTCGCCGGCTGGCTCCTCTCTCCTGGCTTCCCGGGGGCAGGGGGGCGGTCAGCGCGGCGGAGGTGCGCACGTGTACGGGCCACCTGAAGAGGGGCCGCGTCCCGGCTGTGCAGGAGCGGCCGCCTGCAGCCGCGTCGCGAAGCCACCACGACGGGGCCACGGCCTCCGCAGCAAACACGGCCTCCGCGGGCGCGCCGCAGGGGGCGCCCGCGAGCGCCCGCGGGCAGGGCCGCCCCGCACCTGGGGCCCGAAGCCCAGGCTCTCGAGCCCAGGTGTGGAGAGGCCTCCGGTGGGCGGACTCTCTGCCCGCCCTACCCCACCCCTAACACTGCCCCCCCGCCCCCCCGGTGCCACTCCCTTGCGGGGCGCCCACCCTGCTCCCCGTCAGCGCTGGCTGTCGACCTCCCCGCCAAGCCTCTGGGGAAAGGGCTGAGCGGGAGGGGGTGCAGCAGGCAGGCCTGGGCCAGGCAAACCAGTCGAGCCAGTGTGACAGAGCCGGCTGGGATGGGGCCCTGGGCGCGGGTGTGAGTCAGCGGCCCGGGCTGGGGAAATGCTGGGGAGTCGGTCCCAAGCCTCCCTCCCACCAGCACTCGGGCTGGCCCTGCACCTCCTCCCCCAGTTGCATCCCCAGGGCTCCAAAGGCTGGCCAGGTGGGGTCTCCTTGGGCCCCTGCGGACTGAGCAGCCGGACCCCCCAACCAGGGAGTCCCCAAGAGCCCTGCCCCACCTCAGGGCAGGCCGGCTCTTCCTACCACCCCATCTCAGCCCGCAAAATGCCACCTGGGCCTTTCAAGGTCCAGTCTCTTCCACCAGCCCCCGGCGCAGCCTGGCCCCCAGCAGGAGTCCACCACCACCACGAGGGAGCGAGTGGGTCCATCAACTCCACAGAATGCCCCAGACAAGCTTGGGCGCCGCAGGCTCCTCCGAGCACGCCGGCTGGGGGCTGAGGTGCTGAGCGCGGGCTGAGCTAGGGGCTCCTGTGGTAGTTCGGTTAGGATTGTCTGTGGCTGGTGAGCGTCTTGTCTGGATGGCTGGTGAGTCTGGGGAGGCGGCTCCTAGCCCTGTGGGCTGCAGTTGGAGTTTCCTGCGACCGGGGGTGGACAGGGTGGGACAGGGGTGCTGGGGCACTGGTGCCCGCCCAGGGCAAGACCAGACTCGTCGCCGTCTGGCTGCCAGGAGTCACCTCCTCCAGTTTCTCTCAGTCTCCCTCCCAGTCTGGCCAAAGAGGCCTGTGCCCATGCAGTCCTGCGCCGTGCCAGCCCGTCAGTCAGCCTTCACGCCGGGTGAGCCACCGCGCTTCCAAGTCCCTATAAACTCTCTGGCGTGGCCCAGCCTGCCTGCAGAGTGGGGCTGTGAGGCCCACAGCCAGAGCCCAGGCCAGAGCCTCGGCGCTGTGGGCACCAGCCAAGGGGAAGGGCAGACCCGAGGGGCTGCAGGAGCAGAGGGCCCACCGTCGTGGCCTCCCAGGGACGCCCCCGGAGCCCGCCTGATCGCGGCCGGCCAGCCGATGAGCCTGGGCCCCCGGGGAGCAGACACCTGGTAACACAGGCGCCAGATCAGGGCCATGTCTGGCAGACGAAGTCGAGCTCGCAAACACCGGGCCAGGAGGACGGGCAGGGCACAGAAGACCACGGGCCAGCAGGGCCCTGAGGCCAAGCCGCCGCCCCCTGCCCCAATGGGCCCTCGGGATGAGGCAGGGGTGGCCCCTGCGGGGCACGTGACCGGCAGCAAGCTGGCTCCCCAGGGACACCCCAGAGTGGCCAGACCAGACCGGCCACAGGTAGCCAAGAGGCCGGAGAAGGCCACCGCTCTGGGGTCCGAGCTGGTGCCGGTCCCCGCTGCAGATGTGGAAGGCTGCGGGGCGGGCGGCCTCACGCCGGGCTGGGGCCCCGAGCCGCTGAGGCTCCGCGAGGTCCAGCAGTGCCTGGCCCAGGAGCAGCTGCTGCTGGAGGACCAGCGGTGGCGGGTCCAGCTGCAGATGCAGCTGTGGCAGGAGGAGCAGCTGCGGCTGCAGCAGCTCCGAGAGGAGCAGGCCTGGGTGCAAGTGGAGGGGCTGGAGCTGGCCATGGCCTTGGAGCAACTGCGGTGCAAGGGCCTTGAGGCGCTTCGGACCCAGGACCCGGTAAGGCCTGGAGGGGGTGTGGAGGTGCGGGAGGCTCCGGACAAGCCCCGGGGGCGTGGTGACCCTGCGAGCCACCTACAGGTCCTGCAGGGCTCCAGGAGGCCGGAGCCCGGCGGATGTGCGCCGCGGCACACCTGTGGGCTCGCTTTCACGTCTGCACAGTGAGGCTGGTGGCCACCACACAGGGCACGGCAAAGACCGCTGCACAGGAAGCCCTCTCGGGCTGGCCCAATGCTTGACAGGGAGAGGGAGCCCAAGGAGGGAGCTTGTTTAGGGAAACTGAGGCAGAGGTGTCTCTGCAGAGAACCCAGGCATCCTGGCCAGGTGGGCCGGGGCGGGAGCTGCCCAGCACAGTGCTCGGAATGTGTGGGGTGAGGGCTGGGTCCAGGGCCCAGGTGGACAGTCAGCAGGTAGCAGAACTGAGGTCCTTCATCCCCCCTCCCTCCCCGACACAGTTTCCTGGCCCACCGGCCCGGCCTCCTGTCTACTGCAGAGCCTGTTCCTAGGGCTTGAGATGGTGGAAGCCACACGCGGCGCCTGAGCCTGTCATCCTCATTCCTGGACAGCTGCCGCCTCAGATGCGGCTGGGGCTGTTTTGGGGAGCTAGGGGCTAACCTGGCTTGGCGGGAAGAGCAGTCACCACCCTCCCTCCGGATCTTGGGATCTGGGAGGCCTCTGGGGTCCAGGCCCACTCCAAGCAGAGGGGCTGCAGCAGAGCAACAGGGTGTGGGGCTCTCTTAGCAAGCACAGACCCCAGTACAGGCCTGGGCGCTGGGAGGACCCGGAGCCGCAGCCTGGAAGGTGCTGGCAGCTTAGCAAAGAACTCAGATGAGTGTCATGACGGAGAAGAAATGGGACTCAGAGAAGAAGAGTAACAATGGGTAGGGGTGGACGTGGGAGAAGATGCCCTTCCTGGCCCATAGCAGGACCAGGAGGCCAAGGACGAGCTGTCACCTTTCAGCCTGGAAGTGGCTAAAGAGAGGATGGCTTGAGGGAGCGGCAGCAGACAAGAAAAAGCACAGGATAGCCTAGGCGGAGCAGAGGGTCAGAGTGGACCACATGCTTAGTCTGAGAATCCCCAACATGAACTCAAGCCCTGCCCTGTTTCAGAACCTATATTCAGTCCACATGGGCCTGCGTCTCATCTCCATGTGTCCTAAAGCCACGTTCCTCTGAACACTGTCCCCGGGACTCCAACCCCAGTCCCAGCCCCAGGGGTACAAGACTCAGGGTCAGGGTCTGGAATGGACATCTGAGCTCTGAATTCTCAGTCCACCACACTCAAGCCTGACTCAGAGATCCCCTGAAGGCCATTCTCAGAGAGAAAGGTCTTCCCGGAAGGACTGCCCCTGGGTGGCTGCATAGCACGTGTCACACGTCAGAGTTTGAGCAGGGTTGGAGGTCAGAGGGCTCACACTCACCCGCAGCGGCTCTTGGGGTGGCTCTGTGCAAGGACGTCTGCCACTTCCCTGACGCAGCTTTGGGTCCCCGCTTCTTACTGCTCATTCTCCTGGGGGTGAGTAGGAAAGGTCAGGGAGGGTGTGGTCAGAGTGGCAACAGCAGTAGGGGCAGCACCACACACCGGCTTGGGCCCGTGTGGACGGACAGCAGGTGCCAAACTGGGGAACACAGGAGCACCCCGACAGCACAGCTTCCTGCCAGCTTCCTGGCCCACCCGCCTGCCCCTGGTTCTTGGGGTGTGTGTGCCCAGCAGCCTGAGTGGGAATGCTTGGCAAGAACATCTGGCCACAGCTTGTCCCCCTTGCCCTCATTCCCCTGGCCCCTCCACCCTGGCTCACCCATCCTCACCCCAGGGTCGATGTCGGGTACCCATCTCCCTGCTCCAAACCACTGGGCTGCCAGCTGGACCAGCTTCATCCTAAACACAAGCCTGAGCCAACCCTGCCTTGCTGAAGCCTCCATGCCCCCACTGTCCCCAGCACCGCCACCAGACACTGACAAACACCCCCCCCCCGCCCACACCGGGCATGCCCAACCCTCTCTCGTCTTGGCCTCAGCAGGTGGTGTTGTCAGGGCCTGGAAGCAACACCCCTCTCCCTAGTCCACTCAGCTGACCCCAAAATTCATTTCCTCAGGAGGCCAGCCCCAGGCGGTGGGTTCTGAGTAGGGATCTGAAGTGTTTGCAGGGGACGCTGGGGGCACCGAGGCACCTAGGGGCAGCTGAGGGCTTCCATGTGTGTCTGTGCACATGTGTGCACACATGCACACGGAAGGAGCGTGTAGGGCTCGGAGTGCTTGCAGGGTCCCATGTCCGTGTGGGGGTCAGTAATGCAGGGTCCCCGGTTCGCGAGGGACTCTCGGTGCTCATGTAGTGTCCTGTATGTTGCAGGGTTCTGTGGGGGTCAGTGCATGAGGGACCCCCCGTGCACGCAGAGCGTCCTGTATGTGTGTAAACTGGCAAGTGCCCGAGTATGGCAGGCGCAGGACTTGGTGTGCTTGTAGGGTCCTGTATGGATGCAGGGTTCTATGTGCACGGGGGGGTCCTATGTATGTGGGCGCTCAGTGTGCGTGTGGCATCCCTTGTGTGTGCAGGTCACTGTGTGCCTGGAGAGTCCCCTGTCCACAGGTGTGTGCAGAGGACCCCGTGCAGTCAGGGTTTGTTACGCGTGAGCCTGCCAGTGGGGTCCAATTATGTGGAGGGGGCTCGGTGCCGGGATCGGTCTGGGAGGGGACTGGTGTGGGGTGATGTCCACACGCGTGGGAATGAAGGTCCCTTGGGTGCAGTGCTTTTCCTATACGTGTGTGGGGTCGGCGTGTGTCGGGGATCTGCGGTCAGGGTCCCTGTGTGCCCGGGGTGGGTCCCAGGTACTTATGGGCATCCGAGTATGGGGGCGTCTCTGTGCGGGCGTCGGGGTGGGGGACGTCCGGGTGTGGTGCGGGGCTCCTGTGCTCACAGGTCCCCAGGCCCTGCCCTGCCCGGGGCTCGGCGCCGCCCCCACCGTCTCACCTGCTTCACCTGGCTTCCGCAGCCAGTAGGCGAGGCCAGAAGCGCCGCCCCCCGCGTGGGGCTGGCCCGTTTCCTAGCGACTGAGCCGGAACTTCGAGTCACCCTGACTTCCGGGGCGAGGGTTCAGGGGTCAGGCTCAGGGACCTAAGGCTTCGGCGAACAGATGGGCGCCTGGGGGTGCGGGGCCCTGGAAGTCGGGGCCTTAGCGGTCTCCGGGGGTAGCGGGCCGGGTTCCCGGGTTGCGCCGCCGGGGGACACGGCCGGGCCCGTGGCGCGGGCGGGGGTCCGGGGGAGCCGGGGCGCGGGCGGGGGTCCCGGGGGCGGCGGCGGGCGGGCGGCCGGCGGAGGAATGCGGGCGCGCCGCGGGTGGGGCCGCTCCGCCCCCAGGTGCTGCCCGGGCAGGCAGGCGGCAGGGACGGCGGGCGGGGCGGGGGCGGGAGCGTGAATCAGGCCGCGCGGCGGGCGGGCCGCGGCAGGGAGTGGCTGCCGGACCGACCGGACCGCGAGGCCGCTGGGCGGCGGTCGGATCCTGCTGCCCTTGTCCCGAGACCCCGCGCACCTGGCCAGGTAGGGCCCTCTCCCCGGGCTTCAGCCGGGCGGGGCGCGCGGGAGGGGGAGGCCGCGGCCGGGCCGGCGGGGTGGGGCGGGGTCGGCGCCACCGGCGCCCCCCACCGCGCGGCCTCACCTGGGCGGCCCGCCGGCCGGCACCTGGGCTGGGTCCTCGCAACCCAGGGCGGGGCGGTGGGAGCGCAGGCGCAGCCGCGTGCACGGGGGTCGGGCGGGTCTGCCCGAGCTGGGGGCGAGGGGGCGCCGCGGCCGCGTGTGCCGGTCTTGACGCGGGCGCCCTCGCTCGACGCCGGCCGAGGAGGAGCCGAGCGGGAAGAGGCGCCGGGCCCGGGTGGAGCCAGGCTGGCCCGACTTGCTCCCGCCCTCGCGGCCTAGCTGGAGTCCGGAGAGGGTGCCGGGCCTGGCCTGGACCCTTCCCTGGGGCGCCCCTTCTAGGCCGTCATGGCCTGTGGGTGGCCCGAGTGACCAGGGCTCGGTCTAGTTCCCTCCGTAGGTTCAGGGAGAGCAGAAGGCCCCGATTCCCTGGCGCCCAAGTCCCTGGACTTGGGTGGGTGGATGGGACACCCGGCCCCGTCAACCTAACTCCCTGGGGTTCAGTAACCCCATTTGGCCCTGCAGTGTGCACCGGAAAACTGCAGCTCACCCACTTCCAGACCATGAGCCTCCCCTGCCGGGATCTCACCCCCATCCTCCCCTCAGCCTAATGCCTCTGTCTGCCTGGCGCAGGGTCTGTCTACCTTGTGCGCTCGCCCCAGATCCTTCCCTCCGGATAAACCCCCAGGCCTGCCCTGTGGGAAAGACTTCCGGTGGAGGCCCCTGGTAAGGGAGCCCACTAGAGCCCTGAGGGCCATGCCTGGAGGCTTTGTCGCTGTGTCAGAGGTCAGCTGCCAAAGAGCGGGATTCCTTCTGAGTCATCGGCCTGGGTGGGATAAGAGCCCCTCCCTCCCTTAGGGCAGGCATTTGGTAGGCCTATGTGAGGGGAGGCGCGCTGCTGGCTTCTCCACAGCTGGCTGGGAGTGGCCACTGCCCGGTCCACAGTTCAGGGGTGTGCAGACCCATGAAAGGAAACAGGCAAAGGAATAAGGGTTTCGGGATCGTGGGTAGAGCTGTGTGGGCCAGGGCAGGGCCACCTGGCGGGCTCACTGTCTACGGGTGCCCCTTCCTGACCAGTCCTGTTGGATGAGAAGGTTCCTTGCCCACCTGGGATCCCCTGTCCCCCCACTGCATGCAGCCTGGACCTTTCGTGTTGATTCCCTTCCCCAGTGACATAGGAGGGGATGACCTCACTTCTAGCAGGTCTCCCCGGCTTGGGAAGCAGCACTCTCAAAGGCTGTCAGCGGGATAGCGCCCCCCACCCCAGTCACATACAGTTCGAGATCACACACACACCCTGCTGCCAGATACGGGGGTCCCCCGCAGTGTGAGGGGGGTGTGGGAGGAATTGGGAGGTTGGGATTGACACATATCCACTACTGAGGCTACGTATAAAATAGACGACTGATGGGAACGTATCTATAGCACAGGGGGCTCTACCTAACACACTTAGTGTCCTGAGTGGAGGGGATATATGTGTACGTGTGGCTGATTCATTTTGCTGTGCAGTAGAAGCTAACACAATACAGTAAAGCAACTATAGTCCAATAAAAATTAAATTTAAAAAAAGATACAGTGTGACCCCCCTCCCCCCCCGAAACAGGTACAGGGTGAAAACCTAGTACAAACAGGCCCACACTCATACCCGCGTGTGCACAGCCTCAGTCTGGTCCTGGTACTATGAGGCCGTATGTAACCAGATACAGTCAGGGGACGGCGCCCCCTCTAAGGCACGGCAGAGCAGCTTTTCCTCAGACAATCAGACCAAGTAGCATCTCCGCCAGGTGTGACTGAATGACACACGGGTATGCCCCATCCCCACCTCCATGTCACCTTCAGTAGCCTGTCACCTCCCAGGGAAGGTAGGCAGGAGAGGTTCCCCAGGTCATCCTGACCCCCCAACTTTCTCAGGCAGCAGTCTCCAGCGGGCCATGGACCCCATCCAGTCAGCATCGTCCAGCTGCACCTGCAGGGGGTGGGGGGGGGCGGGGGGCACTCTGGGTTGTCTGGCAGAACCGCCTCCCCGGCCAGGACCGATGTTCAGGAAGCCACAGGCTAGGCAGGATTGGCTTCCAGCGGACCCTCCTTCCAGGCTAGGGGGCTGAGCATCCAGGTAGTTCAGGGAACCCGAGGGAGATGGGCCCTGGGAGCCAAATAAAGACCCCCACCTGGCCTTCCAGGACCAATGACTGCTTTTACCCAGGCCGGGCCCGCGTGCGGGCCCTTTGGAAGCAGGTGGGCTGGAGTGGAGCCAGTGGGGCATGGCTGATGTTGTGAAGTTGGGGTGAGCGGTGAAGGTGGAGAGGTACCCTTGGAGCCCAGGACAAGCCCAGTGGCCACCGCAAAGGGCTCTGACTTCCTCCGGAGTGCGGCAGGGGGCCAGGCAGTGACCAGAAGCTTGGAAAGGCTGCTGCTGCCACACAGGGCCGGGCTTGGCAGGGACAGGCCTCCAAGCTCCTGCCAGGATTACAGGCCTCTGGGAGGGCTGGCGCCTGGGGTGTGGCCCAGGGAGGTGTCTGAGATGGGATGGTGGACAGGGGTCTGGGTTCGGCGGGCTGAGAGGTCAGCGAGTGGATTGTGGGGCTCAGGGTGTGTGACCCTGTAGGGCAGGTGCAGGAGTGGCCAGGGTCTGTGGATGGGGCTTAACGCTGCGTCCCAGGACAAGCGCTGTGTCCTGGGCCAGGTGTGCCATCAGGTCAACCCTGACAGCTGCATTAAAAAAAAAAAGTTTTAATACAATCTTTAAAGGTTATACTCCGTTTACAGTTACTGCAAACTATTGGTTCTATTCCCCCTGTTGTACAAGGCATCCTTGGGCCCATCTTACGCCCAATACCTTGTACCTCCTCCTCCCCCATATCTGAGTCTCCTTCTTTATTATATTCACTAGTTTGTTGTGTTTCTTTTAGGTTCTACGTACAAGTGATATCACACAGTATTTGTTTTTCTCTGACATTTCACTTAGCATAATGCCCTTCAAGTTCATCCACGTTGCTGCAAATGACAAAATTTCCTCCTTCTTTATGGCTGAGACAGGTGCATTTTACAGTGGAGGTAACAGGCCAGAGAGGCCCAGGGAGCAGCCCAGGTTCCCCTGGCACTGGGGGCAAAGACACCCAGGCAGCGGCCCAGCTCGTCCAGCACGCACAGTGCCAGGGGCCACGCAAATGCATTCGTGTCATAAAATCAGAAGAAAAACGTAAATATAACAGTAAAGCCTGGATTACGTTTTCTTTATTCCAACTATCATAAAATATCATTAATGTTTCTTTTTTTTAATGGAGGGAGGGGTCCACAGAGGCCATAAGGTAACCTGAGTGGGGTTCGTGTGGAGCCAGAGCCCCTGGCGGGAAGCTGGGGCACCAGGTGCTCCCTGGCTCCTGGTGAAAGCAGGGGCCTGGCCAGTACGGCCAGAGCGACGAGAGACAGCTGCGATGCCTGTGTCGGGGCGTTCTGATATTCCCCCAGCTAGGGGGCATGCTGGGTTCTGGGGGTGCCCTGGGAGACCTCCAGGCACAGGCTGAACTCCACAGCCTACGCAAGGTCACTGACAGCCCCTTCCATGATGCGTGTCCACATGTGTGTGTGGGGACACCCAGAGCCCCTGCCCCTGTAACGCGTCTCCCTGCCCTTCCCCCAGGTCCCTGGCCCCAACATGGCCCGTCGCTCCCAGAGCTCCTCGCAGGGGGATAACCCACTGGCACCCGGGTACCTGCCACCCCACTACAAAGAATATTACCGCCTGGCAGTGGATGCACTGGCTGAGGGTGGGCCAGAGGCCTATAGCCGCTTCCTAGCGTCCGAGGGAGCACCTGCCTTCCTGTGCCCTGAGGAGCTGGAGCACGTGAGCCGCCACCTGCGGGACCCGCAGCATGTTGCCCTCGAGCCCCCCGAAGGCAGCCCTCCCAACGTGGACTTCGATGGCTCCTCGGGCACCTACTGGCCTGTGAACTCAGACCAGGCAGTGCCTGAACTCGACCTGGGCTGGCCCCTGACCTTCGGCTTCCAGGGCACTGAGGTTACCACGCTGGTGCAGCCACCGCCACCTGACAGCCCCTGCATCAAGGATGAGGCTCGAAGGATGATCCGCTCTGCCCAGCAGGTGTGCTGTCCCAGGCTCAGCAGGCAGTGGGGAAGGGCAGCCTGAGCTGGACCTTGAAGCATGAGTAGGAGTGTGAGGGTGAAGGAGAAGTATCAGCATGCCCAGCTTAGGGGGCAAGGGTGGGGCCAGGGCTGGCTGGCCAGGCCTCTCCAGGCTTCAAGCTGTAATGAGGGCTCCCTGGCAGACTTTTTCCCGGGTCATCAGGGGTTTGGTTATTGCAAGCTGCAGACTGCACAGGTTTGCTTGCCCACGGTCACGGCCAGTGCCCAGAAACTCAGGGGCTCTGGGATGGTTGGGGTCCCTCCTTGCCTGGCTTTACTGTTCAGAGAATTCTCTCTAGTTCTGCCCTTGACCTTGCTGACAGCTTCTTACCCCTGTGCCCTCAGCACCCCAAACAGTTGGCAAATAGCAAAGGGAGCCTGTTAAACCATGGACCTTAAGGCAGCAGGTTCAGACACTAAAGACCCCTGCCTCTGCCCTCTGCCCCCCACCCCCCCGTGGCAACCCTCTCCCAGGGTCAGAAATGGAGCCTGGGGCTCAGCCCTGATACCTGCCCTGGGGTCCTTGGAGCTCAGCCGTCTGTAAGGCAGGGGGGTTTGGGGGGCCTCATCTGCCTTGCCCCCTGCGCCATCAGGGCTCTCTGCCCTGGGCTGAACACCCGCCCCTAGCTGAAGGACAGCCTGCCCCCAATAGGCTGCAGGCCCTGTGCCTGCCTCAGGCTCCATCATGGGCCACCTAGCAGTCCAGCAGCCCCATATCCCCTCTGACAGCCCCCTTCCTTCTGACCCCCATTCCATGACAGGGCCCCACTCTCCCCTGGGATGGGCTAGTAGCCATGGTTGGCACCCAGAGACAACCGCCTCTGATTCGACCCCCCGCAGGTGGTGGCCGTGGTGATGGACATGTTCACCGACGTGGACCTTCTCAGTGAAGTGCTGGAGGCCGCTGCGCGCCGCATCCCGGTGTACATCCTCCTAGATGAGGTGAACGCACAGCACTTCCTGGACATGGCCGACAAGTGCCACGTCAACCTGCACCACGTGGACGTGAGTGGCCGGAGGGTGGGGAGGGGTGGCCTGGAGGGTGGGGAGGGGTGGCCGGGAGGGAAGGGCTAAGATCCCTCTCCAGAGACATAACGCCTCTCCCGCCCCAGTTCCTCCGCGTGCGCACTGTGGCGGGCCCCACCTACTACTGCCGTACTGGGAAGTCCTTCAAGGGCCACGTGAAGGAGAAGTTCCTCCTAGTGGATTGCGCCGTGGTGATGAGTGGGAGCTACAGGTGCGCGCAGCCCCGTTGCCCCCCCAGCCCCAGCCCCTCCCCACTAAAGGGCCTCCCCTCCAGAAGCCCTCCTCCTGGAGCCCCTGACACAGCTCCACCCCGTCCTGCCCCTGCCTGGCCTGGGTTATTACTCGGCCCCACCCCTTCCCTCTAACCCTGGCCCCTCCCTTTCCCCTGACTGGCCTCGCCCCCTCCCTCTGACTGGCCCCACCCTGCTCCCAGCTTTATGTGGTCCTTTGAGAAGATCCACCGGAGTCTGGCCCACGTGTTCCAGGGCGAGCTGGTCTCCAGCTTCGACGAGGAATTCCGCATCCTCTTCGCACAGTCCGAGCCGCTGGTTCCCGCCGCCGGGGCGCTGGCCCGCATGGACGCCTACGCCCTGTCTCCATACGCGGGGGCTGGGCCCCTCATGGGTGGCCTGGTGACCGGGGTGTTGTCCCCTTTCTCCTTACCCAAACGAGCCCACCTCCTGTTCCCACCGCCTCGGGAAGAAGGCCTGGGCTTCCCCTCATTCCTCGACCCTGACCGCCACTTCCTGTCGCCCTTCCGCCGAGAGGAGTCACCGCGGATGCCGGGGGGCGCCCTGGAGCCACACGCGGGGCTGTGGCCACTGTCGCGGCATCTGGACGCCGAGGCCGGACCAGGCGGGGAGCTCTTGGGCCCGCGGGGCTTCTTTCAGGCGCGGCACCAAGAGATGGACGCCTTCAAAAGGCACAGCTACGCGGCCGCCGACGGCACGGGAGCCGTGGAGAATTTCGCCGCCGCGCGACAGGTGTCGCGGCAGACATTCCTCGGCCACGGTGATGACGTCCGCTTCCAGACCAGCCACTTCCACCGCGACCAGCTGTACCAGCGGCAGTACCAGTGGGATCCACGGCTCGCAGCAGCGCGCCCGCAGGGCCTGTGCGAGAAGCTGCGCACTGGCCACCCTGGCTTCGCGGACCATGACGACTTCGCGCTGGGCGCCGGGCAACGCTTTCTGGGGCTCGGCCCGGACGGACACCAGCGGCTGGACTACGTGCCATCCAGTGCCTCACGGGAGGTGCGCTATGGCTCTGACCCTGCCTTCGGGCCCGGGCGCTGCGGTCTGGAACCGGCCGGGGCCCCGTGCCCCAACCTGGGCCAGCGCTTCCCTTGCCAAGCGGTGACGAGGCTAGGCCCAGAGACTGTGCCCAAGCCAGAGCCAGAGCGCAGAGGCCGGCCCGAGGGGCGGGCGGGACTGCGGCACTGGCGCCTCGCCTCCTACCTGAGCAGCTGTCACGGTGAGGACGCTGGCGACGAGGGCCTGCCCGCACCCATGGAGTCCGAGGCCTATGAAGACGACGTGTTGGTTTCTGGGGATCGGGTGGCCGCCGGGGACCTGCCGACCTCGAGCTTCCGAGCGCCCACGTCCTTCCCGGGCTCCGGCAGCGGTGGTGGCGACGGCTCCGAGCCCGAGGGCCTGGAGGCAGGCCTGGCCAAGCAGGACTCGTTCCGCTTGCGCGTGAACCCGCTGGTCCAGCGCAGCTCGCGGCTGCGTTCCTCGCTCATCTTCAGCGCGTCACAGGCGGAGGGCACGGGCGGAGCTGCCGCGGCCACCACAGAGCAGGTGGTGAGCGAGATGCCGGCGTCCGGTGGCAAGGCCGTGCGCTCTGCTGTCTCCAGCAAGGTGGCCGAGCTCCTGGAGAAATACAAGGGCCCGACGCGGCACGCCGGCGGCCTGGGGGCAGCGGTCACGGTCGCCAGCCACAGCAAGACTATCCTGTCCCAGGCGTGGCGGGAGGAGGTGTCGGCACCTGGGGGCGGTGGGAGCGAGCACCGCAGCCTCGAAAGCTGCCTGCTAGACCTGCGCGACTCCTTCACGCAGCAGCTGCACCAGGAGGCTGAGCAGCAGCCGGGAGCCGCCGCTCTCACCGCCACGCAGCTGCTGGACACACTGGGCGGGAGCAGCAGTGGCGCTGACCGGCTGTCCTCCTGCTTCCTCTCCACCCAGGGCCGCTCCACCTCCCCGCAAGGGCGGGACAACCCCCCCGCAGAGGGGCCCGGGGCGCACCAGCCGCCCCACTCTGAGCCAAAAGGGGGCCCCACGTCAGCTTACCCCGAGCGGAAGGGAAGTCCCACTGCAGGGTTTCCCAGCCGCGGAGACAGGCCCACCACGGGATTTACCGAGCAGAAGGGGAGTCCCGCTTCCGCCTGCCCTGAGCGCAGGGGGAGCCCGGTGCCCCCGGTGCCCCCTGTGCCGGAGCACAGGGGCAGCCTCCCCCTCCCCTTCTCCGGGGAGGCTCCAAAGACCGGGCCCACAGAGGAGGCGCCTGGTGGCCCCATGGAGATCCTACGCAAGGGCTCTGCGCGGCTGCGGCAGCTGCTGAGCCCCAAGGGTGAGCGGCGCGCGGAGGATGAGGGCAGCGTCCCGGTGCCACAGGAGAATGGGCAACCTGAGAGCCCCCGGCGGCCGTCGCCAGGCCGGGCTGACAGCACCGAGGCTGCCACAGGAGATGAGCGGGGCCCGCGGGCGCGCGTGGCCTCGGCCACGGCCAATGCCTTGTACAGCAGCAACCTGCGGGATGACACGAAAGCCATCCTGGGGCAGATCAGCGCCCACGGCCAGAAGCACCGCGGAGTCCCCGCGCCGACCCCGACCCAGAGCAGCCCTGAGCTGGGCCACCCTCCAGCTGCCGGCGGCCAGGCCCCTGACATGTCCGACAAGGACAAATGTTCTGCCATCTTCCTCTCAGACAGCCTGGGGACCCAGGGCCGGCTGAACCGCACGCTGCCAGCCAGCGCAGAGGAGCGCGACCGCCTGCTGCGCCGCATGGAGAGCATGCGCAAAGAGAAGCGCGTCTACAGCCGCTTCGAGGTCTTCTGCAAAAAGGAGGAGCCCGGGGGCCCGGGGGCCGGGGAGGGCCCGGCAGAGGACACCAGGGACAGCAAGGTGGGCAAGTTCATGCCCAAGCTCCTGGGTACGTTCAAAAGCAAGAAGTGAGTCTCCTGGCCCACCAGCCCAGGTCGGGGCGCCGGCATCACGGTCCGGCAGAGCCCCTGGTCCTCAGCCAAAGCCTTCGGAACCTGGCTGAGCGCAGCCAGAGCTTGGCTCCACTTGAGGCTCACCTGGTGGTCCTCCCTGCCTCTTGCCCCTTGGCCTCTCCTCCCTAGGGGCTCCAGCCCCTAGCTGCCCCTGGCCCTACTCCCCCAGTTCCCGCTCTTCTCACACCTCAGTCTCTGGACCCTCAGTGCCACCCGACCTTCTTCTGCGTCTGACTCCACCATTTCTTTGGGCTTCAGGTCCCCTTTGGATTGCCTCAGGGACCCATCTCTCTGTGCCTCAGTCCCCCATCTTTCAGGGGGCCCGCCTCTGTGCCTCAGTCCCCCATTCTCTGGGGTCCTTGTGTCTCAGGGTGTCTGTGTCTCAGGGGTCCCCTCTGCTCATGGCCTTCTGGCTGTGCTGCGGCCTCTCCTCTGTGCCTGGCAGCCCCATCCTCTCTCAAGGCCTCCCACCTTCTCAGGACCTGTCCTCCCCACCTAGGTCGCCGGGTTCACTTCCTGCCCTGCCCCTTTCCACCCTCCCGGCACCTCTCCTGGTGGCCCATCCCTTCAGCGTGGGGAGGTGGCCCCCGAGGGGCTGCCCTGTTGAGGACTGTGGGTGCTGCTCCCGCGGGGTGCCAGCGAGGAGTGAGGGCGCCAGGCTTTGCGGCACAGTAGTCAGGTGGGTGCTACCCTCACAAAGGTCCCTGGCAGACGTGTGTTCACAGGTGCCATCGACAGCCACGCCGGAGAAAGGGGCTGGATGCGGAGCTCTTGTTCTGTGAGGGCAGAGGACGAGGTGCAGTGGCACCTGAGCCCCAGCCCACTGCTCTGAGGGGTCTCCATGCCCCGTGAGGTGGGAGTGGTCCTTGCCCTGCAGGTGCCCAGCAGACCCCAGCTCCACCCTGTTCTGCATTCTTTCCACCTTTGTCACCAACCCCCCAAAAATCTGTCCAAGGCTCCCCACTTAGCTTTTTTTTTTTTTTTTGCGGTACGCGGGCCTCTCACTGTTGTGGCCTCTCCCGTTGCGGGGCACAGGCTCCGGACGCGCAGGCTCAGCGGCCATGGCTCACGGGCCCAGCCGCTCCGTGGCATGTGGGATCCTCCCGGACCGGGGCACGAACCCGTGTCCCCTGTATCGGCAGGCGGACTCTCAACCACTGCGCCACCAGGGAAGCCCCCCCCTTAGCTTCCTTGTATCTTTTTTTACCTCCGGACGGTAGGTCTGGAATGGCACATTTGGGCACCAAATGCTTAGAAAGCCCCCACAGTAGGTGCCAGTACTGTTAAGGTAGTGTTTGCACTATTTCTTTTTAAGTAGGCTTTTTTTCTGTTTCTTTTTCTTTTTTAAGTATAAGGAACCCCACTTGCTCTGGCTGAGAAAGGATTTAAGGAACAAGACTGCTGAGTCAGGCAGCAGTTGTGACTGAGCAGCTGGAGAAGGGAGGGGGGTGGGGTAGGGGGACTCCTGCCCCCCCGGCGGCTCGCAGTCTGTTTGCAAAGCCACCACCCAGGTAGGGTAACAGCAGAGACTTTGGTTCGAATGGAAAAGGTCACTGGGGAGCCGGACAAGCTGGAGCATTTCTGGGTCTTGACATGCTTGTTGACGAGTTTGGTTTTACCTGGCCTGGTGCACAGCTGTTCTTAGCAGACCTGGCCGGGCCTAACGCTGAGGGAGGCGCCGGCAGGAAATGGAGGTTCTGCCCAGGGAGAGGCCAGAGGCCCTCAGAGCCTGCCATCTGCACCCTGCGCATCGTGCTCAATAAGACATCTCCTCAAATGTGATTCTGCACATTTTGGTGTTAATAAAACAATGCACAAAATATTCCAGCATGTTCCCAAATATGTGTGTGTGTGTGTATAATTATATGTTGTATATTGCGACCTTTAGCCTTATGACCTTCTCAGATTCCCTCTGGACACCACCACCCATCCCTGTTGAGTGTACTAAAGACCCCTCCCCCTCTATGCTGCCATACCTCTACCCGCATCTTGCTAACCAACACGGACCCCTTCCACCTCTCAGCCCCTTCCTGTGCAGGCCTCACTTCACTGCCACACTTAGCTGCCTACTGCCCATCCTTGCCACTGCCTGGCCCTGTGTAGGCACAGCCCCTGGTTGCCTAGCCCAGCAGACACTTCCCAGCCTCGTCTCGAAGCTCCCATCGACCTGGGGCTTCCCCTGGCCTGGGTGCCAAGCAGCCACTTGCCCAGTTGTTTGGGCCTCCCTGGCCCTCCAGTCCCAGCAACACTGCCTCTGCACTTAGGGCTGGACTTCTTGGGTCCCCTGCCCCTTTCTGGGCAGTGGCATTCATCCTACAGTCTCATTTGTCCCCCTTGTTTATCACTTGGGGCTATGCCTCAGGCTCTAGAAATGCAAACAACTGCCCCTTGGGCAGTCCCCATCTTGTGAATAGCTCACCTCCAAGCCAGAACTGTGGTGGTCCCATCCTTGGCCTTCCCCCAAGCCCTGTTCTCTCTGCCTCTGAGTCTCTCTTGGAGCTGCCAGGTCTGGGTCCACCCTCTGCCCAGCTCTCCTTGCCCAAGTCTCGCCCTTCCCCCGCAGCAGCCCATGTCTTTTACAGTAGGGCAGAGCTTCCTGCTCACGGCATCACCGCACAGGCCGAACCCCTTAGGCTGTGAACTCCTCCTGCCAGGCAGCCGGGAAGTGGCCTCCCTGTGTCCTGACCGCTGCCCAGGGTCAGACGCGGTGTGAGGCATGCATGGGGCCAGGAGACATCTCAGCGCCGCTGGGCCTCTCCCACCTCCTTGGCCGGCACACCCCCGGCCTGGGCTCACACCAGGCCCTTTGCCCGGTGGTGACCAGAGGAAGGGGCCCTGAGCCCCACAAGACATTTCCAGCTGTTCTCCCCCTCCCCCAACCAAGGCCTGGAGACAGACTGGGTGCCCGTCACTGTGCTGGTGGGGCATGGGCTGGGGTGACTGACAATGACTACGGTCAGGGGTGCCGCCCCATCTTGTCCCTTTTCCTGCTCTGGCTCAAGGCCACAAGTGTCACATGGTAGCTTGCACCCAGGCAACAGATGCACTACACAAGACCCTCTCCTGCCAGGACCACCCTGGGGACAGCCTGCAGCAGCCCCAGCTGGGATCTGACGTGCTCAAGCACCAGGCAGGCCTGCTGTGGACACAGGTGACCAGACAGGAGCCCAGGGTGACAGCCTATGGTGCCCACGAGGCTTCTCAAGGGCTCTGTCCTCGAAGAGGGCTGGGCTGCAGGAAGCCGAGGAGGCAGGTTGGCTTGGCAGGCTGGGACACACCGCACTGTATTGGAGAAGGTGAGTGAGGCTGGAGTGTGAGCCTCATCTACGCCCCCCAGAGAGGCCTGGACGAGCTCCAGAACGCACATGTGCCCAGGAGAGGGCGGGTTGGGGAAAAGGTGGGTGGAGAGCGCTGGGGCCTCGGGCGGGGTGGGGGGGCGGCCTGGAGGAGGGGCAATCCAGCGACTGGGGGAGGGGCGCGGGGCTGGGCGCCGGGGACGGCCGGTTGAAGACCCATAAGGCGGCTCAGGCGCGGGGTCCGGGGAGCAGGGGCAGGCAGCCCAGCGCCGAGCGGCAGACGGGCCCGTAGGCTTGGGAGTAGCCCCCGAGCGCGGCCCGCGCGGCCCCCTGGGCCTCCTGCGAGGCCGAGGCGCTGAACATCCTGCGGCCGGGCCTCCGGGGAGGCCGGGGAGGAACCAGCAAGCAGACGAGGACCATCGTAGGAGGCGTGGAGGGAGCGCCCAGAGGCGAGGGAAGCGGACGGGGGACGGGGAAGGAAGATGGAAGGGAGGGGAGGGCGGGAGGGGCGCGGGCTCACCGGTCGCCCGCCGGCCGCGTAGCCACCACGGCCCGAACGGCCCGGGTTCCGTTCCGGTCACTCCGGATCAAGGCCTGCACGGCCACCTGGGCGGCGGCCTGCGAGGTCAAGGAGGGCGCCGCCCCCCTCCCGCTGGGCTTCACCTGGGAAGAGGCGTGTCGCAGGATCACTGGCTCCGTCGCGAAGGATCTGCGGGAGGGGTCCGCCTGTGCCCCCCTTCCCACGACCTACCCAGCAGGATGCCGAGGGGAGCCCTGCCGTCGTCCAGCGGGGCCCTTTCCCTCTCCCAAGACCTCCTGGGGGCGGAGGCTGGTGCAGGGGGGCCGAGCTCTGCCTGGGAGGGTCCTTGGCTCCGCCGGGGACATCTGTGGGGTCGGAAGATCAAGTCCCGGAGTTAGGGGTCCCGCGCTGCTGACGGTTGGTGGTCCCACACGGCGGGGACCCCAGCAGCTCCGCGCGGGCGGCCGCCAGACCACACACCGTGCGCGGGGACGTGACCGGGGTTACTTCGAGGCCGGCGTCCGGGCTGCCGCGCAGGCGAGCCCGAGGGCAGCTTGGCCGCGGCTCTGGGTTTGAGCGGGGGCGCCGGGGGCGTGGGGACAACGCCCAGGCCCGTCTCTCTCGGGACGCGGCCGTTACCCCTGCGCTCCAGGATCATCTGCGAGAGGCGAGGGGCGCTCGGAGGTGCGCGGGGTGGGCGTCAGGGGGTTGGGGGTCGCTGGGGCAGGGGAGGCCTCGAGGGTGCGTGCACGGGGGATGATGGGGGTCGCGGGCCGGAGCACCCGATAGAGGCGGCTGCGATACTCGGTGGCCGAGAGCTGGGCTCCTTCGTGCACCGGGAGCCGCACGTCCGCCTCCAGGAGTCCCTGGCAGAGTGGAAGGCCACAGTCCTCCGACTGGCCCTGCCCACGCCCTGCAGGTGGCCTAGTCCGGCGGACGCCCGGGCACCTCCCCGAGCTCACCCCCTTCCCGAGCCGCCGCTTGAGCAGGTATCGCTGGGCAACGTGACGGTCCATCTCGGCGGCGCACATGCCGGCTGGTGGGCGCCAGAAGGCCTCCAGACACGAGCTGGGCTCGAACTGTTGAAACCGGTTGCCTTGGGAACCGATGGCGGAGCCCTCCCTGCGCCTGCGCCGGGGCGGGGCAGAGCGGAGTCTGCAGCCCAAGCCCCGCCCAATCCGGTGCTGCCGTGGAGCCCCACCCCGCAGTCCCGCCCCCTCGGCACCGCCCCCGGACCCTCGCCGCCTTGCCGAGTGCTATTCCGCGTGGTCCAGGCCAGAGCCCAGAAGGTGCCCCCCTCCGCCCTCCGCCCTCCGCCCCCCGCCCCACCTGCGCCCAAGGAGCCTGCTGCAGCCTCCAGAACCTCTCCACCAATCCGGGCCTTTGCACGTGCCGTGCCCACCGCCTGGGACGCTCTTTCCTCCCGCCTTGCTTCTCCGGTCTCTGCTAAAGGGGTGCCGACGGTTAGGGTGTCATTCGCAGACAGCCCCTCCACTCCTTGGGTATTTGGCGACAGGGGCCGGGCCATCCCCAGAGGGTGCTAGCGCTTGAACTGGGCAGGTGCTGAGGCACCGCCAGGAAACGGGAGGTTAGTTCCAGGGCGGGGGTCCCGGCAAGCGGCTGGGAGAGCAAACCTGGAGGGGGTGAGAGTCTATGAGACTGGCTGAGAGGGGGCTGCAGTGCGCAGAGGTCAAGCGCCAGAGGGCGACCAGAGCCTTGCAGAAAAAGGAAGCCAGGTAAGGGGGCTGACCGGCGGGGGTTAGCCAGGGAAGGAAGTGGGAGCACAACCCCTTGGACGTTGGAAGAAGAGCATCGACGGGACAGCTAGGCAAAGGCCCCGAGTGGGAGTGTGCCTGGCGCGTTGGAACCACAAGGAGACCCCGTGTGGCTGGAGCCCTGGGATGGAGACCAAGGTATCAGCACGGGGCGGTGGGCGAAGCTGGAGGGATCTTCCCCGACCAGGGCTCGAACCTGTGTCCCCTGCATTAGCAGGTGGATTCTTGACCGCTGTGCCACCAGGGAAGCCCAATAAGCATTTGTTAAGTTAATGAATATTATGTGCAGAACTAAATTCGCAAGTTCTTTGAAGGAAAAAACTACTTTCTGTATCTTTCAGCATCTCCTATAGTATTCATAGAGTGCCCTATTCTTAGGTCCCAATAAATATTTTTGATAGATATAGTGAAGAAGATGCTTCGTCATATGATTTTATATAGCATGCTGAATGATCTTTCTAGAGGATATAATTTTTTACAAGAATAATTTCCCAGTGATATGTAATAGAGCACTGAGTCAACTAGTAGTCAAGAAATGGAGCCTCTAATCCCAATTCTGGCACGGACTCACTGTGTGACAATGGACAAGTGACAGAACTTTGCAACTCTGCAGCATCCTCATCTGTAAACAGGAATATGAAAAAAATCAGAGCTAGAAGGACCTGAAAGCTTTTAGTCACATAGAAATACTGGCACATTGTACAAAATATACAAGAAAGTTCATGGCAGTATTGCTTGCAATAGTGAAAAACTGGAAACAACCTATGAGTACGTCAAGAGGAGACTACGTAAATGAGGTCATGAAAAGCAAAGGAAGACAGAAATTGTCACACACCAGAGAACACTAAGGAGGTATGATAAATAAAGGCACCGTGGATTGGATTCTGGAACTGAAAAAGGACAGCAGTGGGAAAACTGGTGAAATTTGAATCAAGTCTGGAGTTTAGTTTATACACAGGCTATACAATGTCCCGAGAGGACTTATGATGAGAAAAATGTCAGTCACAGCTTTAAGCCCTTGGTTTGGAAGGAGCCAATGAGAAAGCGGATTGGAAGGAGATGTATGTACAATTTCATTCACAGGAAATCGGTAAAGGATGATGCTTTCCTTGCACTATCCACCCCAACAATATGTGCTTCTGGTGCTTGAAGAGTCTCCATATCCTAGTGAAGAGAATTCCCATGCTTGGGCAGCTGACCCCCTTTCCAGCCACCTGGGTGACCTGGACATCCCCAGCTCAGGCTGAAGCGGGGGAGGAAGACGTGCTGAAGCCTACACCTCTGCTCTGCCGCTCCTGCACTCACTGCTGGCCAGCTTCTTAGGAACCAGAGGAAGGCGAAAGCCCAGGCCTCCCTGCCACACGCGTGGCCCCGACGCTGCCTCTGGGGCACCCTTCTGGCTTGCGGACGTTGCCTCCATGTTATCTGCAGTGAGCCCCATGGACCACTGTCCTCCTCTAGCTCAAGTGACTTGGCTTGAAATTCAGTAATTCATTTTTCTGATTGATCAAGTCTGCTGTTGAAGTTCTCCACTGGGTTTTTAATTCTTCATTTCTAGTGTATTCTTCAGCACCACAATTTCTGTTTGGTTCTTTTTTATTATTTCTGTCTCGTTGAAATTCTTGTTTTGTTCACGTGCTGTTTTCTTGGTATTATTATCTTTGTTCTCTTGTAGCTCACTAACAATTTGGCAATCTCTATAAAAAATGTATAATGCATGTATCGTTTGATTCAAAAGGAATTTGTCATACAAAAATCTCACAAGCAGGCAAAAATAGTTTTTGGTAGCATTGTCTTAGTAGGGAAAAGTTGGTGACAATGTAAGTGTTCATCAGTATCAGACTGGTTACATGAATCATACTTCAATTATGCTATACAGCTATTATTATATATAGAATCCCACATAGCTAGTAATGTGTTTTATAATATTATATCTATATATACTGCCCTGAAAAAGTTACTGAAGATATATTGTTAAGCAAATAAAACATTTACAACAAAAAAATAAATAAAATTATGGACAAAGGATTTGAATAGACATATCTCCAAAGAAGATATACAAATGGTCAACACCCCAGGAAAGGATGCTCAACGTCATTAGCAATCTGGGAAATGCAACCAAGACATATGAGGTCACACTCAGTCACTAGGATGACTTTAAAAAAACAGTCTTGGCAAGGATGGAGAGAACTCAGAACTCTCATACAGTGCTGGTGGGATGTAAAATGGTGCAGCTGCTGTGGAAAACTGTTTGGCAATTCCTCGAAAAGTTAAAGATAGAATTACCATACAATCCAGCAATTCCACTTCTGGGTATATATCCAAAATAACTGAAAACAGATATTCAAACAAATACTTGTACACAAGTGTTCACAACAGCCTATTCACAAAAGCCAAAGGTGAAAACAACACAAATGTCCATCAACTGATGAATGGATAAAGAAAATATTATCTATACAGACAATAGAATATAATTCAGCCTTAAAAAAGAATGAAGTACTGATATGTGCTCCAATGTGGATGAGCCTTGGAAACATGATGCTAATTGAAATAAGTCAGATACAAGAAGTCACATATTATATGAGTCCACTTAAATGAAGTATTCAGAAAAAGTACCTCCATAGACGGAGAAAGCAGGTTGGTGGTTCCCAGGGGTTGAGGGGAGGGGAGATGGGTAGTGACTGCTTAATGGGTACAGGGTTCCTTTTTGGGGTGATGAAAATGTTTTGTAACTACATAGAAGTGATGGTTATACAAATACCACTAATGTGTATACTTCAATATGGTTAATTTTATGTTATGTGATTTCACCTAAAAAAAAAGAAAGAAGTTACAAGGCTTGGGAGGAAGCAGGAAAATGGGAGCCGTATCCAGGAGAAAAATAAGCTGATAGAACCAGCCCCATAAATGACAGAGATGATGGAATTGGCAATGACTTTAAAAACAGCTACTATAAATATGCTCATGGATATAAAGAAAGCATGAATATAGTGAAATAAGAAAGGAAAATTATTAAAAAGAACCAAATGGAATTTTTAGAGCTGAAAAATAAAATATCTGAAATGAAAAACTCATTGGATGGACACAGCAGAAAAAATGATCAGTGAACTCAAATACACAGCAATATAAACTATCCAAATTGAAACCCACAGGAAAAAAAAAAACCTCACTGACCTGTGGGACAGTGTCAACAAAAGGGGGTTGCAGAAAGTATGTTTGAGAAAGTAATGGCTGAAATATTTGCAAATTTAAAGAAAAAATTATATATTCACAGATCCAGGAATTTAAATGAAACCCAGGTAGGAAAAACACAAAGGAACTCATAACTAAATTGCTGAAAAACAGTGATAGAGAAAAAATACTAAAAGTAACCAAATAAATTTACATGCAGAGGAACAAAAATAAGCATAACCGCAGAGTTTTTATCAGAAAAAAAAATCAAACCAGAAGGAAAAGCAATGACATCATTAATGTACTCAAAGGGGAAAAAATGTGAATCTAGAGTTCTTGAACCAATCCCTAAAAATGTAGTGTATAGAAAGCATACAGAGCAGATTACAAATGAGAAGCTGGGTACAGTTAAAGTGGAACCAGTGTTAAAAAATTAGAAGGGTGGCCAAACAGAAGGGGTGATTCTTCAGGCTGGAAATGAACTAAATCTGGTGAGAAACATGGTACCGTGGAAACCACTGGAGCCTTTAGTGGAAAGCCTCCTGCCAATGGAAATGGCTGATATGATCATCATTAAATGACTCGTGCATTGATGGGAAGAGGATGTAATTAAATGTTCTGTGAAAAATGTTTTCATATTATTGACATCTTGTCATCAAGAAGACTGATACAGAACATAAAAAATAAACATAAAATTAGAAAACTAACAGAGGAATTACGAGCGTCAGGAATGAAAGACTACTTTCCTACCAAATCCTTCAAACATTGAAAACAAGGGTTTATTGCCAACAGCCTCCCGCCAATACCTTTGGTAACTTAGACGAGATGGAACGTCCATTGAACGAGTGGGAGTATTCCCCAGATATAATCAGTAATAAACATAGAGGGCTTCCCTGATGGCACCGTGGTTGAGGGTCCGCCTGCCGATGCAGGGGACACGGGTTCGTGCCCCGGTCCGGGAAGATCCCACATGCCGCGGAGCGGCTGAGCCTGTGAGCCGTGGCCTCTGAGCCTGCGCGTCCGGAGCCTGTGCTCCGCAACAGGAGAGGCCACAACAGTGAGAGGCCCACGTACCACACACACACACACAAAAAAAAAACATAAAGATAAACTGAAAAACTCTATGCCCACAAGGACGGAGAGGAGAACAGAAGGCCCATCGATGGAAATGGACGAAGGACTGATAACCACTTGGACAGGCTGAAGGGATGACAGCTGGACTCACCACGGAGGGTCCGAGGTGAGGAGCGGGGCCGAGAGGCCAGGAAGGGCGGCACGCTTGACTCGGAAGGCACCGCTGGCCGTCCCCCAGCTCCAGCTGCGGCAGCCGGAACGGCAGGTGGGAGCCTTGGTAAACTCAATCGACAAGAGCGGGGCCTGGTGAGGCGGGGCGCGGAGCAGTGCAACGCAGCTGCTGAGGGCAGTGGGACCTCTGGCCCCTGGAGCAGCAGGGACGTGTGACAGCTGCCCAGCCCCTCTTCTCCCTGCCGTCCCCCAGGAACCCGCAGCCAAAGGAGGTCTCAACCCTGCCATTCTGCCACCAAGAACGTGGCCCTAAGCAGAATTATCCCCAAATCAGTGAATTTCAGCAAAAAAGGAATTCTGCAGCATGAACTTCATTACATTTACTTAATTATTAAATCAAATTTTCAGTGGACATTTGATTCATCCATTTATTTTTAAATCTGCTATTACGTGTTTTCTCTTGGGGCCATTATTTCTACCCAGTCCAACTTTCCCTTGTCCAGATGTCCTTGCAGATATAAATTTTGTCAAGTTTTTATTTTCTCATCAGTTGTCAGTTGACAGTTTTATTGCATGCAGTTGTAACCTTCACCTTAGTGAACCTTAGTTCTGAGTGCATTATTGACTCGGGGTATTTATTATGCCTGGAAAAGAAGTGGGCTGTGCATTTACTTTTTAGCTGACCCATGGGGAGAGCATGTGCAGTGTGGATGGCCTCATCCAGGAGGCCCACAGTTAGGGGCAGCGGGCGTGTGGCAGGTCAAACCCCCCAGGCTGAAACGATTTGGCCTAAACTTGCTTCATCCATCACCAGCCTCCTTATGACCCTGGAGACCAACTCACAGGGATCCCACCTCCCAGACGGCAGAGTGTCACGTCTGAGTATGGGCCCTGCCCCTCCCGTGAGTCACAGTCCAGGGCAGGGGCCCTGCCCCTCCCTGTGTGTCAGGTCCATGTATGGGCCCCACCCCTTCCTTCCCCTCAGTGTCCAAGTCTGAGTAGATATCAGCTGTGTCCCCATGTGTGTCACAGTGTAGCCCACCGCCCACCCTGTTTCCGGTGCAGCCCCCGACCCTGTGGGGTGGGCCTGCTGTGCTCCCCTGCACCTGGGTCTCCGAAGTTGGGCTCCCCTCTCTCTTGCTCCCAGCGTGGGCTATGGACCCAGGTACCCCAGGTCACTCCAGGCACCTGCCTGGGCCCCTCCCAGGAGAGCACCTGAGGGTTGTAGCTGTGGTTGTCTCTAGATCATGTGCCCAGATTTGGAAACGGGTGGCCCCCAGGAGGCGCGCCCCCCAGCTGGGTACCCCCTCGTGGCTGTCTCTCAGGGGCATCTCTGGGCCAGCCCGTGGAGGCGGGCGCTGGCATCGCCATCGGGGCCTGCGCAGGGCTCTGGACTCTGGGCATCCTTCTGTTTGTCATCCTCTTCCTCACAAACAGAGGTAGGCGAGCACCCCTGGGAGGGGGGCATGCAGACCAACCTGGACCACACCCCGTGGTCCAGCTGCCCTGGTCTGGCCACTCAGGGAGGACCAGGGAGCCAAGCCCACAGACCCTGGGCTCCAACAAAACCTCTCCCCGAAGCTGCGACCCCGCTGACCCTGACGAGGCCAGGGCCCGGCTCACCGCAGCAGCATCACCACAGAGCCCCAGCCGACCCTCACGTGCTCTGCACACACACGCACCCCGGGGCTCCCGCCGGCTCCCACCTGCCTTGGCTCATGGGACTCGGGTGGCAGTGCCACCGTGTCCCTCACTGCACCGCGTCTGGAGAGGGCACTTCCTCCAGGGGCAGCCATGGCTGTGGGAACTGACACACATCGTGGCCTGGATCTGGTCCTTCCACCTGGGGCTGACCGTGAGCCTGGTGTGGGTCTGGCACCGATTCCAAGGTACTTGGCTGTGGAGGGGCCGCCACGTGAGGAAGGGTCCTCGCTGAATGCCCGGCCCAGGGCCAGCTTAGGTTAGGATGAGGGGAGGGGGTGGGGCAGGTCTGCAGGCAGCACACAAGCTGGGATATAGGGGAGGGTACAGACTTGGGTCCTGCCCGGGGCACAGAGAACAGCCGGGTCTGGGCTCTCCAGGGCTTGACCTCAGCCAGAGGACGCACTGGATAGACAGGCTGTCCTGGCCCTCACTCACATTCCTGCCCATCCTCCCCTTTGCCATGGTGATCGCCATCAGCGCTGCGCTTCTGATCAAGGGACAAGGTACCGGGGTGGGGCTGAGGCAGCCCTACTGCCAGGCCCCCAGTGTCCCTTTGTCTGACCTCTGTTCAGCATCTGGCCGCCTCTGTGGGTCTCAGGCTCCCATGGGGGCTGAGCTCCAAGGACAGGGTCTCTGGCATCACCTGAACTCACCCCCACCTCCACAGGTCCACTTGGCCTTGGCAGGTGGAAGGGTCATAGGCATTGGCCATGTGGCCTCAGGCTGCGGTGGAGTGGGATTCAATAAAAGCAGCTGGCTCCTTCCTTTGCCCCAGGGCACAGGGCAGGGACAGGAGAGGACTCCGCCAGAGAGGCAGTGCACACAGTGGGAAGAGCCCACCAAGGTCCAAGTCACAGACCCAGAGCTTTCAGGAGTCCTTGGGCAACTCACTCTGTGCCTGTTTCTCCGCCTGTGAAATGAGAGCAGAGGCCGCGGGAAGTGCTCACCCCCACCCCGGGGTCAGACACACAGCCCAACCCCGCTGGGACTCCTGGGAAGGGGCGCAAACCCCAAGTCTCCGGAGCTCAGTAGGGAGGGCTCCGAGGCAGAAGGAACAGCAAGCGAGGGCAGGAAGGTGCGCCCTCCGGCGGCCTGTCCAGGGTTGGGGGCAGGGGCTGAGTGGTCAGAGCAGCATCCCAGGAACAAGCCGGTGGGACACTCTGCGGCAGCCTTCCAGGTCCTCGCAGGCCCCTAGCAGAGCCCGCGGCGGGGAAGGGGCCGCGCTGGGAGGAGAAGGGGGACGGGAGGGGGGCAGCCTTGCCAGAGGCTGAGCAGACTGCTGGCCCTCTCCCTCCCGGTGTCTTTCCAGCTCGGTGTCCCTGCCAAGAGATGAGTGACCCTCCAGACGCCTCCCGGCCCGAGTCTGAGGGTACTGTAGCCTCGGCCCCGGGAGGGACAAAGACCCCCACGCCATTCACGAAGGGAGGGGGGAAGGACCCCAAGGGTGGGGAGAAGTATCAAGAGTAACACTTGGCTTTGAATCTGGGCCCTTGGAGGTGAGTTCCGTCTCCCGTGGGCGGCGGTGGGACCTGGTGGACACCAGGCACCGCTTTCCCAACACAGTGAGAGAAAGCCAGGACCGGGGCTGGGGGCGGGGCGGGGGACGCGGCTTCCCTCAGGACTCCACCTTCGATTCCACCCGGATTGCGTAATCGGGAATCGCAGCGCCGGGAAGAACCCGGTCCGAGGAATCCGGAGACAGAGGAGAACGAAACGCTCGCCACACCTCTTCTGGGAGGAGGCGTTTATGAGCTTTAACGCGAGGACACCTCGCCGGGGAATCGGCACGCCCGGACGACTTAAAATTTAAAAACCTCTGCCCATCGGTTGCCTTGCATCAAAACAGAAATTAAAAGACCCAGGTCGACCTAGACACTCCCGCGACAGATGTGTGCGGCGCAGGGGCCCGGGAGGGGCAGGGGCGGCCCCCGGTGCGGTGTGCTCTGGGAAGGAACAGGGTCCGAGACTGCGGAGGACCGGCCCGGCCTTGAGAGCAGGCCCCGACCTCTCGCTGTCTGTTTCGCAATCTGTCAATTAGGGACAGTGGCCCCGGGAGGGCCTGAGGGTGGCGAGGTGGAGAGCGTTGGTGGCTGCCCCTGCAGGCAGAGAGACCCCGTCTGGAATGCCAGGCCAGGAGAAGGAGCGGTCCCAAACGGTCCCAAATGGGACTGCGGGATCATGGCTGATTCTTCCCCTGGTTCTACTTGGGCTTTGCCCAGTTTTCTGTAAGAAGCCCACATCATTTAAGGCCAACACTCAGATGCTGTTTTAGGAGTTTATGATTCAGCGTTTCTTTAAAAATTTTTAATGTGAAAACAAACGGAAATTCTGCATTGTCTTGAAGTTTATGTCATTTTATTTTTATTTACAAAATACATTTTTATAAGGAGGAAAACGCCTCAAATGTGTTCCTAATTTTAAGAGGCTCTGCCACATCTTTGGTGCAGGTGTCGCTAACTAGACCAAGTCCAGCCAGACCTCCTAAGACCGTTTTCAACACTGTGCCTTCCTACACACGTGGTTTCCTAAACCGCGCTCCTCACAAAGTTACAAGTCAGCAATTCTTGAATCTGTCCATCTTGCAGCAAATGTTGACAGACCTGGATAGAAACCCAACTATATGATGACAGGACCGAAATAGGTATAGATTTAAGTTACTTGTCAAAGGCATCAGACAGGATGGGAGGCTGGACCAGCCATACTGGCCGGCTGGGAAGCGAAGCCGATCAAGCCCAGGTCGCTGGGGTGAACTGAACAGGTGCCTCACGGGCGGGCTTAGAAGCCTCAGAGAGGAAATCCCAGAGGGAAACCCGCTGGACTAGGGGGTGGCATCCGAATGAGCTCGACCTTCCCAGTAACCCTAACTCCCACGAGGGCTCCAAAAGGAGAAAAAGGAATCACAAACTGCTTCGAGGAAAACTAGGGTTCCCGGAGCGACGAAAAGCTGTGGGGAAGCGCTCTGTCCCGACAAGACATACGGGGATTTCACACGTGTGTGTGTGTGTGTGTGTGTGCGTGTGGTGGAGGAGGCCAGGAACTTGGCGAAGCCTCTCCCCATATGGGGACACCTGGGGGAAAAGCCCACCGGTGGAGAGGCTTCAAGGGGCCCAAGTCTGGCACGTGGAGAGTGGGGGCTACTCCGGCTGCTGCTGGTGTGTTAGATTCGGAAGCCAGCCCAGCATCGTCCTCCAGGGAAATCCGAAGTGCTGCCCGTCTGGGGTCCGACCTCTGCCAGACGCGCACACAGGCCGTCACGCACAGACTGCGAGTGAGGGAGTCGCGGGGAACGGAGGAAGGGGAGTCGGGCCGTTGCGCAAGCAACGGGGCGCGAGCTGGGGAGGGCGGCTAAGTTCTGTTTCCAGGGAGACCGTTCGGCTGACCGCCAACACAGCTAAAGGTGGACAAACCCCGACGGACGGCCAAGGTCCTGAAGGAGCCCCCTAGTAAAGGTTAGCGACGATGCCCTGACCCTTGATTGACTCCAAACTCCTGATTCTGCCTCTCCCAACCTCGTGACCCTGAGACGCGAGAACCCCGCCAGAATCTTCGGGCTGGTCGAGGGGAAGGGCTGAGGTGGAGGAGCGGGCTGGAGGCCTCGAGCCGTGGTGCCCAAGAGGAAGCGCGGGCCGAGCGCCGGGGGGCCGGTCTGGCGCGGCGGGAGAGGGCACCGAGCCGCCGCTGTCGGAGAGCGCTCAGTACTTGCAGCGAGAATACAAACTGCTCTCGGAGCAGCTGGACGCCTGCGAGGAGCGCGTCGACCAGGTGCTGCAGGAGAACGCCTTCCTGGACTGCGAGGCGCAGCGCCTGCGCGAGGAGAGCCGGCTCTACGCCAGCTACGTGAGCAGGCGCGCGCAGCGCTGCGCCAACGCCGTCGTCCGGCTGGAGGAGCAGAACCGCGTGGACCTGACGCAGATCCACCGGCAGCGCGCTGAGCCGGCGTCGCTCTACCGCGGGCGTGAGGAGGGCGTGTGCGCGCAGCTGCTGGAGATGGAGGCGCGCGCGGCGCAGATGGCGCGACAGGTGCAGGAGCTGCAGCCCTACAAGGCCAGTGCGCGCCCCCGCGGGAGGGCCGGGCGCGGGCAGGGCGAGGTGGGTGCACGCCGCGGACCGGCGCTGACCCGCGGCCCCGCCGCAGGAGCTGCAGCTGGAGCAGCTGGCCCGGATCCGGGCGCTGGAGCGCGAGCTGCTGCATATGCGCGTGGAGCACATGCAGCTGCTCCACCGCGTGAAGCGGCGTTTCCTGGAGGACAAAGCAGCCTTCGAGCGCGAGGCGCGCCAGCGCGTGCAGTCCCTGGCGCGGCGCGCGGAGCGGGAGGCGGCGCGCGCGCTCATCGCGCACACACAGGCCATCAGAGAGGACAATGGGCGCCTGCGGCAGGAGCTGCTGCGGCTGCAACGCCGGGCCCAGGTGCTGCACGACGCGCGGCGCCAGTTGCTGGAGCAGCGTGAGCAGCTGCGACGTGAGCAAGAGGACATGCGGGCCCTGGCGCGCGTGCACAGCTGGCTGCGCCAGGGCCCCGAGGGCCCGCCGCTTTGGCAATCGCCGCTGGCCGCCTCGCACCCCGAGTCCTTCGCCTCCACCACGATCCAGTCGCGCGCGACCTCCCGGGTCCCATCATTCTCGGCCTCCCGGAACCCGTCTCAGGTCTCGTGGCGCGCGGCCTCTTGGGCTCCACCGTTGCTGTCGAAGCTCGCGGTTCCCTGGGTCCCATCATTGGCCCCGTCGCGTGTTGGCTCCAGGGTCCTGTCGCTGGCCCCTTTGAAGGCGGGATCACGGGTCCCATGCCAGAATCCGTCGCACGCGAGCTCCAGGGTCCCGTCCTTGACCCTGTCGCGCCCAGGCTCCCGAGTCCCGTCCCTGGCCCCGCCACGCCTGGATTCCTGGGCCCCTTCGCGGTCCTCATTGCGTGTCGCCTCACAGAAGAGCACCATCTCTGGGAAGTCCGTCCCCGGGTCGGGCTCTTCCCGTCTCCCAGTCGAAGGAGACCGTGAATGTGACGCTGCAGGCGAAGGCGCCTTGGGGAGATCCTGAACCTACCCGGAGGAAGGCCAGTGAGGCCAGGCGGTGCGGGGGAGACGGGGGTGCGCAGGACGCGGATTTGGTGAGTAGATTATCAATAAAGGTGTGACCCCCTCCACCCCTCTCCGCTCTGGCACTGCCTGCTTCGCTGTCCAGCGTTTCCGGCCGGCGCAGGGACCACTCATTATGGCTCCCAGTTTCCAAGCTGCAAGGTAGCTTGATCGTCCTGTGCCCTGTGTGTCTGCCAGGATTGAGCAGCCCTCAACCCCACAGCTGACCTCTGGCTCCTCTGGCAGAAGCAGAGGGAGTCGGTCACGCCATCGTCCTGCCCATGAGGGCCGACAGTCTGGTGGCAGAGATGGACATCACGGGCATGGAGAGGTAGTATGAGAGCAGGAAGGGAGTCTGGCGGGCCAGGGAGGAGCTGGTCCACTGCGTGTGGCGGCCAGGAGGGCCAGCGTGGTTTGAGCTGCTCAAGAGACCCATGGGGTGGGGCGTGGGCTTTGTTCTGGCGCCACGGGGAGCCACGGGCGTTTTTATGTTTAACCTAGTGGTTTTTTGTGTTTTTGTTTGTTTGTTTTTGCCGTGCCCTGCGGCTTGTGGGACCCTAGTTCCCTGACCAGGGATTGAACCCGGGCCCTGGCAGTGAAAGTCTTAACCACTGGACCTCCAGGGAGTTCCGGGGGGGAGGGTAATTGTAAATTTTGATTTAGCTGTCAGTCCAAGTGCACGGAGGCCGGTTAGTACGCTCTCCCTCACCTGTGGTTTGCATTCATCAACGGCTGCACTGGGGAGGTGGCGCGTGGGGGAGACCAGGGCGGACGCGCCACCGTGGCCCGTGGACCTGGGCCCTGTGGAGTGAGGAGTTCAGACCGCACCTTTCAAACAGAGCCCCCCCACCCAGTCCCCACCAACCTTGCCGTGGAAATTTAGTTAAATATTCTGGTTCTGGGTTGGAAGTGCTGGTGGGGGGCTGGCAACATCGAACACAAATTCTCTGAGAAGAGTTCATTTGAGGGGCCTCCCTGGTGGCGCAGTGGTTAAGAATCCACCTGCCAATGGAGCGGACACCGGTTGGAGCCCTGGTCTGGGAAGATCCCACGTGCCGCGGAGCAACTAAGCCCGTGCACCACAACTACTGAGCCCGCGAGCCACAACTACTGAACCCCGTGCGCCTAGAGCCCGTGCTCCACAATAAGAGAAGCCACCGTAACAAGAAGCCCGCACACTGCAATGAAGAGTAGCCCCGCTCGCCCCAACTAGAGAAAGCCCGCGCACAGCAACGAAGACCCAACGCAGCCAAAAAAATAAATAAATAAATAAATATATTTTAAACAATGAAATCCTGGGATGCTCTGCTCTGTGGGCCTGGTCCCGCGGCAGCTGCTCAAGCACAGATCGCACGTGGTGGGCGCATCCGGGGAGAAGGTGTGCGGAGGGGGTGGATGCCTCGGGCACCAGGGGCACACCCGTCCCTTTCCACCAGCCATGGAACAGCCCGCTGCTGAGAAGGCTGGTGCTTCCTAAGGACACGTGCCCCTGGGGACGTGGGGACAGGGAGCTGAGGGGCAGACCTTACCGTGCCTTCACGTTACTTCACCACCACGCTTCTCCCCCCAGGGTGCCGCATCCAGCAAAGGGTTCTCAGAGAGCCTTGCACAAGAACACAAGGAGGCAGCTGTGTCCCTGCCGTCTGCCCGCTGCCCCTCCCTCAAAGGGTTCACCACCAGGGCCTGCCCAGCCGGGCCCAGAGGAAACTGCAGGCTGGGACAAACCAGCCAGCAAGGGGAGACGGATGTGCCCACTGTTCGGCAGCCACTAAGCGCCAGGGTGACCTCCTGGTATCACTCAACAGTCGTCATCAGATGGAATGTAGTTAATTGCACAGTTCTGTGTTGTTCACACTGAATTCCACACAATGGCATCACGAGGTGAAAGCATCACAAAGGAGTAAAAACCAGAAACAGGTGACCTGGACGCATGGCCAGCTGGCCTGCAGGACAAGGCTTGAGTCTTTGTAGCACTTATTGCCCAAAGACCCAACTTGCACTCAAAGGCCATCTGAAGGCCTCCACAACTCCACACGTGGGGTGGGAACAAACCAGGCACTTCCCTGCTCACAGCTGTGAGCTGGAAGAAAAATATAAGCACTGGCACAAAAGTTTGGATTTTATAAATAAGAAAAGCCACTTGGCCGTTCCAAAGGTCACATTTCTATTTATTCCAGAGGGCCAGGGGCCCCGCGCCCTTAAGGCCTCACTGGCCATGATGGGGCCACCCTGAAGGAGCAAGGCCCTTCCCCAGCTGGTCTGTGGGCAGGACTGACCCAGAGAAGCTTCTGCTATAAACTGAATTGTATCCCCATTCCCCCCTCCCGAATCCTGTGTTGAAACCCTAACCGCAGTGTGGTGCTGTTTGGAGGTGGGGCCTCTGGGAGGTGATGAGGTGAGATGAGGTTGTCGGGTGGGGCCCCATCATGGCATCAGAGCCCTTATGACAGGGAGAGACACCAGCGCCCTCTCTCCCTTCCCCACGTGAGCACACGGTGCGAAGGCGCCATCTGCAAGCCGGGAGGTGGGTCCTTGTCAGAACCGGCCCCCTGATCTCCGACTTCCAGCCTCCAGAACTGTGAGAAATAAACTTCCACCGTTCAGCCTCCTGGTCTGTGGTGTGTTGCTATGGCAGCCCGAGCAGACTGACACAGCTTCGTAACTTGATAACTTAGTGGCTATTTTCACCCATCGTCAGTGTGTATTAATGAACTTAGAATATAAATATCCTGTAAAATAAGAAAAAAAACGTGGGAAAGTCCCAAACATACTCATCACTTAGCTTCAACAACTCATTTTGCTGATACTGTTTTGTCTTTCTTCTTTTTATTAGAATTTTAAAGCAAATCCCAGACATTATGCCATTTCACCCATGAATTTGTCAGAATGCGTCCTTCTTAAGGACTTTTAAAAACAGAACCACCCTGTCGTTATCACAGCAAACTCCTTAATACCACCTAATACCCAGTCCATGTTCGAATGTCCACGATTGTCTCAAAACAGCCTTTTTACAGCTGGTTTGCTCAAGTCGGGGTCACGTGGCTCCTCAGTGCGATGCCTCTGGGGCTCTGCTAGCTCCGCACGGCCCCCCACGGTTTTCTCTCTGGAATTCAGACAAAAATTAAGCCTTTGGATAACCTGAAATAGCGTTCCCACGAGCAAGGGGGACAGGTGTCCTGCCCACTGACCAAGTCTCCAAGTGCGAGCCGGTGCCCTAGAGAAGCCCACTCGGCAGGTTTTTACTTCGGGGCTGGGCAAGCAAAGACGCCTGGAGTCTGGAACAAAGAGCTCGCCTCTCCCCCCAAGTCTCCCTGATGTGAACGTGGCCAGAGGAACCCCACGCACACCTCCGCTTCCCCTCTCCTGTGGGTCCCCTGATGCCTCGTCGGGAAGCCCGGGTGGTGGACGCCCTTCCCACAGCGGCTCCGGCGGGTGCTGAGGCCCTCGGGCCCGCAGAGCCTTGCCGCGCAGGGAGGCCTTCCCGCGGTCGCCACGCGGGTGAGGCTTGCGCTCCAAGCAGACCTGGCGGTGCGGGCCCGGGCAGCCTCTCAGGCTGAAGGCCTGTCCGCACACCTCGCAGCCGGAAGGGCTGCTCGCTTCTGTAGTTCCTCTGGTGTCGCAGAAGGCCCGGGACCCACCTGAAGGTCCGGCCACACTGGAAACGCTCAAAGGCAAAGCCACTCCCCACCCCACCCCTGGCTCGAGGGCTGCCAGAAGCGATTAGATTACAGTGTCCCCCCCCCCCCCCCCCCCCCGCAAAGGGCCTCCCTTGCCCGGTGGAGGAAACAGGCACTTATACAGGCTGGCAGCGAGACAGGAGAAAATCCACACAACTGTCTTATCAGCTCACTCCCATTTAATTAGGGATTCACTCCAAGAAGTGGCCCAGCAGTGAGAAAAAAGCACAGAGATGAGCTAAAGCTATAAGTGGTGGAAAGCTGAAAATGAACTCAAATGCTCACCCAGATGAGGTCACAGTTAGGTCAATGCTGGTGTTATCCGTGGATGAGGGAGGACTGAACCCCTGGGCGTTGACCTAAAGAGCCAGGGAGCACCGTACATACTCGTGTTTACACAGGAACAAAGACACCAGTCAGGATAGAGACTGTGCTCTCTGTTCCCCTAACCAGGCCCGGCTCCTGGGTTGGGGGAGGGTGCCGGGGACAGGGACCCAGGCAGGTCCTTCTGAACCACTCACCCTCGGCTTCCCTCCAACCTGGCACCCGAGACCCTCTCTGTCTTGGGGCTCCACACAACCCAGTGTCTGCCCGGCTGGTCTCATTTCCACACGTCTGCTTGATCTCACTTCTGAGGGAATCTGAAATGAAAAACAAAAGACCACCACCACAGTCACCACCTCACAGGAAGGAGGCGCCCTCATCACCCCTGGGACGAGCACAAGGAATAAGGCACCTGCCCACGGCCACACACGAAGCCCCTCAGAGCAGGGCTGTCAGGCCCGTGACCTCATCCCGGGCGTGTGCCTGCTGGGGCGGCCACAAGTTTGGAGCACCCACACCCTCTCAGGCCCCCCACCGTGCACACCCACGGCGCCTGCCAGCTCAGCACTCAGCAGAGCAGTGTTCTGTGCAGGGGCGGGGCACCAGCCCGGGGTTTCCAGGGTCCGAGGCAGGGTCCCAGTGGGAGAGGAGAACGTCATCGGTGGGTGCTGGGTGCTGAGCTCACCTGGGAGCAGAGGGAGGCCCTGGGGACCCCTCCGCACTTCCTGAAACGCGGGTCTCTCCCGCCCTGCAACCCGCGGCTCACCCCACTGTTCCAGGCGAGAGACGCGGCCAGGTATGGGGCCTCGACATCCTCCAAGGAGAGAAAAGGTGTGGTTTTCTGTATAGAAGACAAAGCAAGGGTGCAGGCCAGCCCTTGAGGCAACGTCCAGGAAGCCAGACAGGGAGGAGGGAGCCAGGGCCAAACCATGACAGGCTCTCCCCACCCTCCTTGCTGGCGGGGCCAGGTCTAACAGTGGACGGGTCTGAGGAAGGAAGAGTGGGCTGCCTCCAGGGCAGCACGAAGAATGCCCTTGGCCAGACTTGGTGCAGGATGGCCCCTCCACAGACACAGGACAAGAGCTCCAGCTCCCGCACCCTCTTAGCCTGAACTCGAGGCCCTGGCGCCATCGAGGGACTGGATGGGCTCTGCAGGCTGACTTCAGCTGAGCTCCTGAAACTGCCAGCATCACATCCCGGCCCAGCACCCTCTGGCCAGGGTCCGCACGCCGCCGCCACTCTTCCCTTGAGAAGTGTATGGCCACCTGCAACACAAACAGCTCCCCGCCAGGAGCAGGACGTCAGACCTGGCTGCTCCTGGGGCTGCAGGACAGTAAATGGAGAGACGCTGGAACGCATGTGTCTGGAAGAAAAGGCGGGGGGGGGGGGCGCCCAGGGGGTCTCAGAGGAGGAAAAACCTCAAAAGGCCTGAAGCTGAGGCTCAAGGGAAGGCTCCTGTCATGGACTTAATGTCTGTGTCCCTCAGATTCATCTGCGGAAGCCCTAACTTCCAGTATGGCTGCATTTGAAGGTGGGGCCTCTAGGGAAGTATTTAAGGTTAAAAAAGGTCATAGGGTGGGGCCCTGATCCGATAGGATTAGTGTCCTCGTAAGAAGAGACACCAGAGCACTCTTGCATCCTCTTCCTCTCTCTCTCCTTCTACAAGCCAGGAAGTGGGCCCTCACCAGAACCAACCATGCCAGCACCCTGATCTGGAACTTCCAGCCTCCAGACTGTGAGAAATCAACCAATAAATGCATGTGTGCTGAGTTACAGCAGCCTTAGCAGACTAAGCACCTAGAGAAGCAAGTGTATTTTCATGTTTTCTATAACATCCACTATGGTCTTAATGTAAATGAATCACATTTCCCCCCACTCCATAAGACAGAGCTGGCAGGCAGGCAGGCAATCACAGACCTCTGAAGCCACCATGGTGGACCACTCCCATGGATGGGCTGGGGGCTGGGGTCCTCGTCAGCCTGCAGGGCACAGGGAGGTGGTGCTCACCTGGCACACATCCGTGGGAACAGCAGAGGCCTTTGGGGAGACGTGTGGGCCCCTCCGGGAAAAGGCACGTGCTGAGGGCTGATCTGTGAGACAAAGAAAGTGCGTGAGAGCTGCAGCCCAGAAGCCCCCACCTGACCCCAAGAGCCCTGAACCTTCTCAGTGCACCAAGGGGGATTCAGGAAAAACCAGTGACACAAGCCCAGGCACGCTCCATAATGGAAGGGGAATTTGGGGGTCAGGTGGGGGCCAGCATCACTGCAAGGAAACCACTGGGTGCCCTGGGTCCCCCACCCCCATACACTTGGACCCTGACATTCCAGAGAGCAAGCCACAGGCTGTCACCAAATGGTGGCGAGACCATCATTTATGGCTGAAAAACAGCAGCTTAGCCGCAGACAAGTGATTGGACAGTTGGGGGCTAAACCCCACCCTGTGTGCTTCCCCAGGAGACAGGACCAGGATGGCCCATGCCCGCAGCAGTGCACACATGAACGTCCTCGGGCACTTTCCCCTGAATCAAATTCTTCCACCAGAGCTTCATTATTCTTCACCAAGTTTTGGGAATAAGCAGCAAGCTCCCCTAAACTGTGCAGACGTGGTCTGCTCAGATCCTACTTCTGCCCCCAGGTTTGTCCAGAACCACCCTCCTCAGGATCCCAGAGTCTCTGGCCACAGTGAGTGCCTGTGTCTTTCCTGGGTGAAGTGCAGAGCCCCGAGATGCAGAAGAGGACAGTTCCCAAGATGCCCAGGGAAAGGGGCCAGCTGGACGAAGATGCCTAGTTCCCCACATCAGGGATGAAAGAACAAGGTCACACTATAGATCCTACAGATGTGAAAAGTACCATTACTTCCACTATGACCAACTCTATGCCAGCAAGTTCTGCAACTGAGATGAAATGGACAAATTCCCTTATAAACACAAAGTTATGAAACTTACAAAAAACAGAAAAAAACCCTGTCACAGAGAAAACACCAGACCCAGCTGATTCACTGGTCAACTCTACCAAATCCTTAAAGAATCCTATACCAATCTCAGAAGCCTGTAGGAGAATGACAAAGAGCCAACCCTTTCCAGCCTGTGTCGTGAAGCCAGCAAAGCCTCGACACAAAAACCTGATAAAGACATCATAAGACAAGAAGCTTACAGACCAGTATCTCTCATAAGCAGACACAGAAATGCTTAACAATTAACATTAGGAAGCCCAGTACAGCACTTTACTGAAAGAGCTCTGTGTCCTGACCAAGTTTATGCCCAGAACACAAGGTTGGTTTGTTCTCCATTCCTGGGAGTAAGGGACTCCAGGGCTGGAAACATTCAGAGAGCTTCCAGGTTGGTGAATACGTGGAGATTTGAGAAGAGTGCAGTGTTTAGAGAGACCTTGGAAGCTCTGGGCCCTTTCCCCATACTTTTCCTATGCAACTTCCCCCTGCTCTTCCTGAGCCTTATCCTTTTATCACGAACCAGTGATCCAGTAAGTAAAATGTTTCTCTGAGTTCTGTGAACTGCTCTAGCAAACCAATCAAACCCAAGGCAGAGGCTGTGGGAACCTGCAGATCTATAGCCAGTCAGTCAGAATCACTGGTGGCAACCTGGACTTGAGATTGGTGTCTGAAGTGTGGGGAGAGGGGCAGTCTTGTCGGACGGAGCCCTTAACTTGTGGGATCTGATATTACCTCCAGGTAGAGACGGTCATAATTCAGTTAGCTGCTTGGTGGTGTGGGAAAAAACCACACATCCGACCTAGGAATATATTTAACGAAGGATGTACAATCTTCTACTCTCAGAATTATAAAACAATGCTGAGCAAACCAAGTTGGAAAGAAATTGAGCGATATCCCCTGTTTATGGGTATTAAGTTTTCAATTCTCCCTAAACTGATCTAGAAATTCAACACCACTCCAAGCAAAATCACAGCAGTTGTTTTGGGGTTTTGCTTGTAGAAACAGACAGAGTGATAATAAAATTTATATGGAAAAGCAAATGACCTCAAATAACCCACCTTGAAGAACAAAGTTGGAAGACTTACACTCCTTGATTCTAAGACTAACTACAGTAATTAAGGCAGTGTAGTACTGGCACAAGCATAGATATATAGATCAATGGAACAGCAGAGACTGCAGAAACAGACCCACACATACAGTTAACTGTTTTATGACAAGGGCATCAATGTAATTCAAAGGGTAAAAGTTGTTATTTTTTTCAATTAATGGTGCCAGAACAATAAGGGGAAAAATTAACCTTAATACACCCTACCTAACACCATACCCAAAACTAATTCAAGGTCGATCTTGGGACTAAATGTGAACGCTGAAACTATAAAGCTTCTAGAAGAAAAAAATTGAAGAATATTTTCATAACCTTGGGGTAGGCAGAGATTTCATTGGTGGGACCCCAAAAGCACTCACCTTAAAAAAATTTAAATTCATAAATTGGACTTTATCAAAATTAAAAGTTTCTGCTTATCAAAAGACAGTTAAGGAGGGCTTCCCTGGTGGCGCAGTGGTTGAGAGTCCGCCTGCCGATGCGGGGGATGCAGGTTCGTGCCCCGGTCCGGGAAGATCCCACATGCCGCGGAGCGGCTAGGCCCGTGAGCCATGGCCGCTGAGCCTGTGCATCCGGAGCCTGTGCTCCGCAACGGGAGAGGCCACAACAGTGAGAGGCTCGCGTACCGCAAAAAAAAAAAAAAAAAAAAAAAAAAAAAGATATACATGGCCTATAAACACATGAACAGGTGCACTGGGCACAGGTGTCATGGGCAGTGCTTAGCATGAGAGCCTGAGCTCCTCCACCCACTAATAATGATCACAGCGATAAATAAGAAGAGCTCCCTGCACTGGGCATCCACTATGGACTATAAATGGGCTGGAGTTGGCCGGCTGGAAAGCAGACAGTAAGGGGGAGAACTGTATGAGATATTGCTACCGAACCAGACTTGGGTCTGTTCGCCTGTGCACAGTAAAGCCTATCTACTGACACTGGGTTGTGGGGAAGAAAAGTACAACATTTATTGCAGGCACCAAGCAATGAGAATGGGCAGCTCATGCTCAAAAGACCTGAACTCTCTGATGGCTCTCAGGGAAGGGGTCTTAAAAGCAGTGTGAGAGAGGGGGCTGCAGGGTGTGTGATCAGCTCGTGCATAATTCTTGGATTGGTTGGCATCAAGGTGAAGTTTCAAGCATCATCAACCTTCTGGTTTCAAGCAGTCTAGGGTCTATGTTCTTGCAATCAGCAGTTTTCATCTGGTGGGTTGGCTTCCTGTAAATACAACTTAGGAATGCGTGTCAGGCCTTTATCACTATCTTTCAGGGAACTGGGAGTTCGGTGATTCTGCTATGTGGCAGATTTATAGTCTAAATTGTTACCAGCGCCCCAGCCCAACAGCTATCCTTTGTTTCTACGTCTTCACATTTCCCAATCATTAACTCTTGAGCCAGCCTTTTACTTCAAAAGACAAGGACACAGGGGCTTGTATACCGTTTCAATACGGCCAGAGAAGCGGGCAAGGGCTGGAGTACCCAAGGCATCCTGGGCCATGGCTATACATGAAAGGCAGGGACGGTCTAATACCACACCTCTGTGATCCGTACACTTCAGAAAGACCCCCCCACTGCGGTGAGCCAATCAGAAGGCGGCAGGACAAGACCGGGTCGGGGAGACAGGGAGACGACCACCGACCACTGAGGTGGTCGAGGGGAGAGATGAAAGGGGCCGGGACGTAGACGTGGAGGGTGGGAACGGAGACAGGCGGGAAAGACTCAAGGCCACCAAGGAGCTAGAACGCCAGACACTCTGCGTGATGGTCTGGGGCAGGAGGACGCGGCTCCCACCTGCGGAGAAGCCCCGAGCGGGGTGTTTTTGATACTAAGCCGGCAGCTGGGCACAGTGTCTGTCTGCCACCGGAGTGGTCCAGGCTGGACTCGCAAACGTGGAGGCCACACACGACCACGGACGGGGCCGCCGGGGGACGGCGCAGCCGGAAGAGGAAACGGGCCCGAGGCGGAGGACGCGCCGGGAGGGGCCTGACGCGGGCGGGCGCGCGCACGCTGACCGGCAGGCGGGCCCCTGCAGGTAAGCCTAACCGGACCTCCGCGAGCACGGGATCGGGAAGGGCCGCAGCGGGCGAGCGAGACTTCCCAGCGGAAGTGCTTCTCCCGCCGCCGGAAGCTGCGCTTCTGCCCCTCTAGGAGTTCGTCTCGGTGGTGGAGGGCCACGGGGCCGGCCCGGCCCGGCCCGAACCGGCCCACACTCCGGGGCCGCAGGAGTAATAATGAAAACACAGTACGTCAGTCTGTGGAATGCAGCTAAAGCAGTGTTTAGAGGAAAATTACTGGCTTTAAATGTTTACATCAGAAAAGAAGTAAGGTCTAAAACTAATAACCTAAGCTTTCACTTTAATAAACTAGAAAAGGGAAGGGAATCTAGCTCAAAGTAGAAGGAAAGAAATAAAATGGTTCTATTTCAGTGAAATAGAAAACAAACGATAGAGAAAATCAAGGAAAACGAAAGCTGCTTCTTTGAAAGGGCTAATAACCTTGGTAAATCTGTAGCTAGACTGATCAGAAAAGCAGAAGGAAGACACACATCACCAATACCAGGAAGAAAAGAGGAGATATCATTTTAAATATAACTCATTAAGATAGAATGTAAAATACAATGCACAAAAGCAATGAAATGTTTCAACCATCTTATGCCAACGCCTCAGTTATATTAGATGAAATAAGTAATTCCTTGAAAGATACAAGTTACCAAATTGGCACAAGAAGAAATAGAAAAATCTGAGTAGTGCTATATCTATTACAGAAATTGAAGTTGTAATTTTCCCACAAAGAACTCCCCAGGGTTTCACTGGTGAAATGTATCAAAGGTCTAAGGAAGAAATAATGTCGTTACACAAACAACTTAAGAAAACAGATGTGGGGAGACTAATTCACAACTCTTTGAGAGCAATGCTACCATGACATCAAAACAAGACAAGACGTCCTCTCACTTCTAATGAAAATTGTATAAGATGCCCAGCAATAAAGCAAGAAAAAGGAGCAAAGTCTATACAAACTAGAAAGGCAGAAGTAAAATTCTTTGACTATCTACATAGAAAATGCTGAAAAATCTAGAAAAAAGCTACTGGAACCAATAAGTGAATTCATCTAGGTTGCTGGATACAAGGTCAATTAACAAAAATGAAATGTATTTCTACACACTGGCAATGACAATTGGAAAAGCCTTTTAAAAAACCAAGACAGAAATCAAAAAGTGTAAAATATAAAAATTTTGGTAAATTAGACTTAATCAAAAAAACCTTTAATCTGATCTTCAAAAGACATCATTAAGAAAATTAAAAGGTAAGCCAGGAACTCGCTGTCGGCCTTTGGCTGCTTCGTCACCGCCACCTTCAAAGACCGGAGCAAGTCTCGCTCATCATGCTGAAAAACGTAGAAGACGTCACATTTTTGAAAGATACGGAAAAAAATATTTTTTCTTTGACGATGGAAATGGTCTCAAGGGAAACAGGAATGTCACTTTAACCTTATCTTGGAACGTTGTACTGAATGCTGGCTGGAACTCTACCTCATGTGACAGGATCAGGACATGTATCTGTCCCATTTCCAGACATATGAAATAACAAAGTTATTAAATTATTCTGAATCTGAAACAACATATTTTTACACCTAAGGAATTGTAACTCATTTATCTCTTCCCTTGCAGCATCTTCATCTGTTTTTTGGTTGTTAATTTCTTTCTTTTTTCTTTTTGGTGTAATAATGAACATCAAAAGGCATATTTGAGGGGAAAGGTTAATGTGCTACTTAAACTTAATTTTACAAGCAAAAACAAAGGCCACCAGAGTGGAGTATTACAAGAATAAGACAACCACATAGTAAGGATTTGTAAAATGTTTATATTTGAAGTGTTTCCCATGTTTCCATTATTCTTTACGTAATATGAAGTGAGCACAAAGGGTAGTTAAAACTGTCAGGTGCCTGTGGAGTTATAAGAACTCTATTTATGCTTTGCATTTATGCAAGTTCACATTGGATGTGATTTATTTATTTTTTTGCGATACGCAGGCCTCTCACTGCTGTGGCCTCTCCCGTTGTGGAGCACAGGCTCCAGACGCACAGGCTCAGCGGCCATGGCTCATGGGCCCGGCCGCTCTGCAGCATGTGGGATCTTCCCGGACTGGGGCACGAACCCGTGTCCCCTACATCGGCAGGCGGACTCCCAACCACTGCGCCACCAGGGAAGCCCTTGGATGTGATTTAGAAGCAGACATTCTCTTTTATCTTTTAGGGTATTTCCGAATACTGGAAAAATTAATACAGTTATTGGTGAGAAGCCTGGTTATAGCCAAAAGTGATGAGACTTTATTTCATTTGTCTTAGGAATGCCCACAACGCTTGTTTTTCTTACAGGTGACTAGCAACTTTCTCCACAAAAGACTAAATACCACTTTATATGCTATAAATCACTCCAAATCATTTTAAAGTCTCTTAACTCAAAAAAAAAATAGGTAAGCCCAAGACTAAAAGGAAGTATTCATAATAAATATATGTTTGGGGGAATTCCTGGCGGTCCAGTGGTTAGGACTCAGCACTTTCACTGCCGAGGGCCCGGGTTCAATCCCTGGTCGGGGAACTAAGATCCCACAAGCCGTGTGGTGCGGCCATAAATAAACAAATAAATACATGTTTGGGAAGACTTTGACCTAGAATATAAAAAAGACTCTCGGGCTTCCCTGGTGGCGCAGTGGTTGAGAGTCCGCCTGCCGATGCAGGGGACACGGGTTCGTGCCCCGGTCCGGGAAGATCCCACATGCCGCGGAGCGGCTGGGCCCGTGAGCCATGGCCGCTGGGCCTGCGCGTCCGGAGCCTGTGCCCCAAAACGGGAGAGGCCACAACAGTGAGAGGCCCGCGTACTGCAAAAAAAAAAAAAAAAAAAAAGACTCTCATAAGTAAATAAGACAAACCATCCAATTTTAAAATGGGCAAAAGATGTGAATAGACACATCACAAAAAATGATACAGATGCTCAGCATCATCATTCAGCAGGCAAATATAAATTAGAAGCATGAAGAGGCATTGCTATGTGCCACTGGAGCGGATGAGGGTTTGGAACCGTGACAATACCACGTTGGTAAGGATGTGGACCAGTGGAACCCTGCCAGTGCAGGAGTGTAAAAGTCTACAATCACGATGAAGAACTTTTTGGCAATTTCTCATGAAGTTAAAATTCACGTATTTTATAATCCAGCAATTAAATTCCTAGGCATTTACCCAAGTGAAATAAAGAGGCACGTCCAAATAGATACTTTTACGGAAATGCTCATAGCAGTTTTATTCATAACAGCCAAAGCTGGAAACCCAAATTTCCATCAACAGATGAATGAATAAGAAATGATGCTTACCCATACAGTGGAACACTACTCACAAAGAAAAAGAGCTATGGAAACACAGAACTACTCAGCTGAGTCTTTAAAACATGCCAAAGTGAGAGAAGTTTGGATTACACAGGATTACATGCCATATGAATCCATTTATATGAAGTCCTGGAACAGGCATAACGAATCCACACTAACAGAAAGTGGTTACTTGGGCCTGAGGTGGCATTAACTGGGAAAGAACAAAAGGGAACATTTTGGGGTGACAGAAATGTTATTCTTGATCATGATGATGGTTACACAGGCATATGGATTTGTCAAAATTCTGTACGCTTAAAATAGGTGTTTTACTGTATGGCAACTGGACCTCAACCAAAGTTGGTTAAAATGGTCTGGTAATATATGCTTCTATATACCATTTGAAACATCTCCAGTAATGGTGAGTTTTCCACAAGATGGAGTACCGTATGCTCTTTTTTTGAATTATTTACTCCCTCAAGGCTTCTAGGGTTGCTGGAGTTTCAGAACTCAAGATATGCCCTCATGGGCAATCCATTATCACAGCATTTCAAAACTGGTTGTCTTGTTAACGTTCAGATAAAAGAAATTCAGAGGGAACAACTAACAGTTCTACTGTGCAATACAACTGGCCTGCTTTTGAACAGCCCTACCCAGAGAGGGGTCCACCAGTCCTCCCGCTTCTCCAGATTCCCTCCCAGATCCTCCTCTGCTCTAGCTGACAAATGTCTACTTCTCTCTGTAGACCAGTTTGCTGTCACCTCCTCTATGAAGCCGTCCCAGCTGCCCCATGCCAAATGAGTCACGCCTTACCTATGCTCCTGCACAACTGGGAACACACTTCTCTTTCAACACTTAACTCAGCGTACCGTGACCTTCCTGCCTCCCCCATCAGACTCTGGACGACTTCAGGACAGATGGTGTCTCATTCATCTCGGTTTCCCAGTATTTAGCACTGGTCCTTTTAGATAATTACATTTTCAAGTCAATGACAAAACGAGCCAGAGAGCAGGGAAAGGGGAAGAAGTTGGGCTCAATCATGGAATGGCCGAGACAGGAAAAGTCATGTAGCGCACCAGGACTGTGTGCCCTTTGAATGAATTAGAAAGATACACAGACGACTGACTGAGGACAAGCCTCCCCCAGAGCAAGTGGACAGTCATGGACAAGCTGTGAAGGCAAAAACACAAGGGGCGCCATCTTACTCTGGCTACTGCCTGCAAGTGCTGAACGCAGTATGAGCCGAAGACGCCAGCAGGGCCGAGAGGAGGTATTTCCGACAGACCAGCAGATTACACAAAACAGCAATAAAAAGAGCATCCAAAAACATATTTTAAACAGCAGTATAGAGAGGACAAACCAAGTACACAAGGACTGGGGTGTGCTTTTTACTGCCTTGCTCTAGACGCCAGGGACACATAAATCAATCAGATATGCTCACTGTGCTCCACGAATTAACACTGTAACAAGGAAAGAGAGAGGATCTGAAACACGATTTTGGCATGTCAGAGTAAGCGCAGTAACAGAGGTGAAGGACCACCGAGGAACGGAAGCAGAGGGGTAGCGGGCTGAGCCGAGAGTCAGCCGGGTGAGGAGAGGGGGCATTCCAACCAGCACAGAGGCAAGGAGGCAGGAGCGGCCTGGGCAAGTGGGGACGTCCAGCGGTTAGTGCTGCCGCAGTGCCAACGGTGCGGCAGGGAGTTACCCGGCGGGAGAAGAGGCCCCAGGAAGCAAAAGGCCTTTGGATGCAGGATGGGGAGATTGGAACTTATCCTAAGGACGACAGGGAACCAACTTGTGGTTTTAGATAAGAAAGGATGCTTCTCCAACTTGCCTTTCTGATAGATCAAAATATTCTAAGGAATACTCTTTTAAAGTGATACGATTAGATACGTGATTCTACTTTAGAAGGGATTTAACTCTGGGGTGAATTGTAATTGTACGGTGAGACAGAAGACCCTTCTCCCGAGGCCGAGCTCCTCCCCCCAGGCTGGTCCAGCTCCAAGTCAGCTGTCCAGTCACGTGGCTCTCCTGCGGGCACGTGCTCCCAGTGGAGGAGGAAGACAGCGGGCCGGCTGGGCAGCCAAGTGGGAGGTGGCAGCCCACTCCAGAGGCAGCCCTGCCGGTGACTCTGGGAAATGGTGGCACATCCAAAGCCGCATGACTTAGGGCTCATACCAGTCACTTCGAGTATCACTCAGTGAGTTGGAGAATAGTTACAAGTCTGTGTGTTCCCCCTGACCTACATACTTCTCACCCAAATGTATGGGGGTCTGACTCAAGGGAAGCCCCTCTTGGTGAATCTCTTGGCTGCCTTTGAAGTCTGCAGGTGAGGTGAACTCTGTCCCATACTGAGTACATTCGTAGAGTTTGTCTTCAGCATGAATTTTCTGGTGCTGAAGGAAGTTTGACCTCTGAATAAAGCCTTTCCCACAGTAACTACATACATAGGGCTTCTCTCCAGTGTGAATGACCTGGTGCAGGAGGAGCTTGGAGCTCTGAATGAAGGCTTTCCCACAGTCCTTACACGCAAAGGGCCTGTCCCCAGTGTGGATCTTCTGATGCTCAGTGAGATGGGCTTTCTGGAGAAAAGCTTTCCCACATTCCTTACACTCATACACCCTCTCTCCAGTGTGGATCTTCTGGTGTCGAATAAGGTATGAACTCAGAAAGAACGCTTTCCCGCACTCGTTGCATTCATAGAGTTTCTCTCCGGTGTGGATCCTCTGGTGCTGAGTGAAGTTCGACGTCTGGCTGAAACGCTTGCCGCACTCGCCGCACTCGTAGGGCCTCTCCCCGGTGTGGATGCGCTGGTGCTGGATGAGCTTCGAGCTCCGGATGAAGGCCTTGCCGCACTCGCCGCACTCGTAGGGCCTCTCCCCGGTGTGGATGCGCTGGTGCTCGATGAGGTCCGAGCGGTGGCGGAAGGCCTTGCCGCACTCGCCGCACTCGTACTGCCTTACCTCCGTGTGGACCTGGTAATGCCGGATGAGGCTGGAGCTCCGGATGAAGGCCTTGCCGCACTCGTTGCACCCGTAGGGCCGCTCCCCCGTGTGGATCCTCTGGTGCCGGATGAGCAGCGAGCTCTGACTGAAGCCTTTCCCGCATTCCTTGCACTCGAAAGGCCGCTCCCGGGTGTGGACGCGCTGGTGGCGGATCAGGTCTGAGCTGTGACAGAACGCCTTCCCACACTGAGCGCACTTGAAGGGCCTTTCTCCCGCGTGCGCTTTCTGATGCTCCACAAGGTCCGCGTAGAGAAGGAAGTCGTTGCCACACGCGTTACACACGTAGAGTCTGTCTCCGCTGTGAGCGCGTGGGTGCTCCACGAGGTGGGAGCTCTGGCCGAAGCCCCTCCCACACTCATCACGTCTGTGAGACTTCTCCCCAGCCTGAGAAACCTGATGTCTGACCAGGTCCGAATTGAATGGGAAGCTTCCGCAAGCCTCGCGCTGGTGGGCCTCCCCTTCGATCAGCTCTCTCTGAAGCAGGAGGAGGTTTGAGCTCAGGACGGGGCTTCCTCCTGACTTACTGGCCACCTGCGCTGACTCTCCTGTTTGGATCTTCCAGTGGGTAACTGTCACCTGCTTGAAACCTCCCTCCTGGGAGGGGCAGCTCCGCAGGCTCTGCCCGTCCAGGTTTCCCAACAGCCCCCCTAATCTGGGTTCAGGGCCCCCGCCAGGCGCAGGGGCAGCGAGCTCCATCACTGTGAGGGCTTCGGACACTGTCTTCTGCAGATTTCCATGCTCAGAAATTCAGGCTCCGGAGTCACCTTCTAGTCACCAGTCAGTCTGCAATCAAAGAGAGTACGGTTATCTTTCCCCTTCCTTAACAGACGGGAATCTGCTGGAGCGGGCGGGTGGGCAGCAAAACGCATATCCAAGGAGTGGGAGAGAGGAAAGTGTTCCCTCTGCCCACACTCCCAGCCCAGCACCGTGCTCGGCTCACCCTGCCGGCCTCTCCGCTGGCGAAGGCCTCTTCGGGCTCCACCGCTAACACCAACTCCAGGGGACAGACTGGCCGATGGCAGATGGGCAGGGGTGTGGCTTGGACTCCACTCCAAAATCAAGACAAATTCCAAAGAAACTCAGATGGGTTGCTCTTACCACCTCTGCGCTGTCCCTCCTTCCCCAGCTTAGATGGTCGATGGGATTATATTCATTTGGGGGATATATTACACTCATTCCCTTGCATATTAATCCTAACTCCCCTGCCCTTCCCCTCCTCCATCATACTTGTGTGGGAAAACCCCAACTCGAGTAAAATTCAGCTTGCTTCCTGATCGGTGTCTGCACCCCTGCCGACTCAGTTCTCTCTACATTTATAACCACTTGCCTAACGGACCCGAGAGCTGCCGGCAATTTCCACACTTGGCTAACTCCCCTGTAAGATCATCTCCTGGTTTCTCCTCTCCTCTCAAATGTCCAACACCCCGTCCTTCCTCTCAGGGACGATGACCTTGCGTCTTCCTTCAGTGAGAAAATAGAAGCAATGAGACGAGAATGCCCACTTTCTCCCACATTTACCAACCTACCTGTGTTTGCGCCCACACCACACCCTCCCTCTTTACGGGGTTAAATGTCCTTGATCGAATCCAAGGTAAAGAAGTCCACTTGTGCACCCCCGGCCCTGCACTGCAGAAGTCTGGGGTTGGAATGTTCACCACAGCCCTGTTCATATCACCAAAATATCCATCAACAGAAGAAAGGGTAAAGTGAGGAGTCCTCCAACAACGGAGGAACGCATAGCAATGAAAAGACCTGCCCCGCACAAAAGCACAGGTGAACCTCACAGACGTAACGGTGAGCCAGAGTTCATATCGTATGATCCTAGTTATACAAAGTTCAGAAACAGACAAAACCAACCATGGTGGGAGACTCGAGTCAATGATGGTCTCTAGGGAGGAGATCATGGTTGGCAGGGGTGCAGGGAGGCCTCAGGGTTCTGGTGACCTGCAAGTGGGCCTTGCTACACGGGTGTGTTTGCTTTGGAAAAGCCTGTGCTTATTTAACCTCCCACGGTCTCTGGGACGCTGTGCCCAGCTCCCTTCTCCAGCTCTGGAATTCTCGCACCCGGAGCTCCGTTGCAGTCACGCCCTCTCCACTGAGAGCCATCCATTGCTGTGTAACAGTTCACCTCAGACTTCCAGCAGAAAAGGGACCCAGCTCCCACCTCACAGGGCCGTAGGTCGGAAGCCCAGCCTGGTATGACTGGGGCCCCTGAGAAGGGTCGCACAAGGTGTCAGCCAGGCTGAGGTCTTCTCTGGAGGCTCTGGGAAAACGTATTTCCACACGCTCAGGTTGTTGGCAGAATGTGGTCCCCTGCGCTTGTGGAACTGTCCCCGATCACCGGCTGGTGGCCCCTCGGGAGCACCCGCACCTTCCAGGCAGGAGCAGCTCAGACACCCTCTCTGATTCTCTTCCGTGACCAGCTGCAGAAACCCTGCTTTCTGAGGGCTCCCCGACTAGCCCTACCTTACGTCAACTGACCGCCAGAGCCCTCCCTGGCAGCCAGGAGGGGTGCACAGTCAGGGCCATCTCAGGACCCTGCCTGCCACACCCCAGCTGGGGCCCAGCCCACGACGGAGCCCAGAGCACCCCAGTCTCCACCTGGGGCAACTAGGAAGGGCCACCCAGCCCCAAAGCTCCACTGGGATGTGCCTGGGGCTGTTTCAAACCCACTGCCCGATCCCTCCTTCCTCACAGGTGCATCCCCGAGAGTGCCCCCCAGCTGCACCCACTTCCCAGGAGCTCCGTCCAAGATGACACTGCATGATCACCTCACCCCAAATCTGCACCAGTGGGAAGCAGACCAGTTGCTATGCAGCCCCACAAAGCGATGCCCTCCAAAACCCATTTCCAACGTGGCTGCCAAGGACAGGGATGTGCCCCTGAGGACACAGCCAAGCAGAGGGGAGCAGCCCGGGGGCAGGAAAGTGGTGTAACCAGGTTACACGAGCTCTATGGCCGCAGGGCTTCTTCCCAACAGGCTGTTCTTTTTTCTTCACGAGGGACAGCTCGCATCAAGTGCACACATCTCGATGAACTCCTGGCGTACACCTGCCTAACCACCAACACTTCCATAGCCCAGAGCCTCCCCCTCCAAGGGGAACCATCTCTATTATTATAGGTGAATTCTGCACGTTTTCAATTTCAATTAAATGGAATCATACAGTTATGTTTTGTGTCTGCTTTTTATTCAACATGTACCCACTTTTTATGGAGATAGAATTCACACACCATAAAATTCACCATTTTAAAGTGCACAATTCAGTGCTTTTTAGAATACCCCTAAGGTTGTAGGACGTTCCACAGTATCTAATTAACTCCCGAGCACTGTCATGACCCCACCACGTGTCTGCTGCTGCTGAGCGCCGTACCGGGGAGGCCACTTGTGTGGCACAGACCTCACGGTGTGCGGCCTCCACTGCGTGAACACACCGCCGCACGCCTTCCTCTCTCCTATCCACCAACACCGAGGGGCTGGCAGCTCAGGCTTGGGGACAGAGCTGCCATAACTGGTCCCGTGCTTGTCTTCTGGTCGACAGAGGTGCTCATTTCCGCTGGGTCCTGGGACTCCTCCGCTTCAGTGGCCACCAGTTCAGGCTGCCCTTGCAGACTCCACTGGGCACCGCAGCCGCTGTGGACCAGCGACTGCTGTGGGTTTGGGGTTCTTCTCCTTCCTGAGTGGGGGCATCTATGTGGTGGGTGAGGAGACAGCATTTGGGGAGGCCGGGACTTCTCTGAGTTTAGACTGTGACCACGTGAAGAGGCCCTGGTGCCGGGAGAAGGCCACACAGAGATCCTGGCTCTGGGCGGGAAGCATAACTGAGCATGACCTGGTGTGGGACCCAGGGCGGCCCATGGGGTAAACTGTGGCCGAGACACACTGCCCGGCGTCCCTGCTTCCTCTGAGTGATTGAAACCCCTCCAGAAATTTTAGTGGACACACAGCAGTGAATGACTTCATTTCCTGAAGTCCCCTGAAGTGAGGTGTGACCCTGTGACTGATTCCAGCTGTGAGACAGGAACGGAAGGGATGGGCGCATGCCACCCATCTCCCACCCTCTCGCCCACCTGTGGTGACGTGCACGGAACAGCACGGTAGGCTCCAGGGCGCTGGAGGGGCACAGCCGCCCACCTGCCTGTGAGATGGAACATGAGAAACCAAGTTTCCTGTTGGAAACACTATTTTTGAATCTCTGTTACAGCAAAGTGAACCCATGCTTAAATACCGCTATTAGACAACGTGACTATTCAGATGCAACGTTCCCTGGGATGATAAAGGAATGGAACCCACACACCAAGAGCTGACAATGGGGATGAGAAGCTGAGCACAAGTCTATGCGAGGCATTTCTCTCCGTGTGAGATTTGCAACACGGCTTCCTGGAGCAGCAGCCCTCTTGGGGTGCCCTGTGACGCAGCATTTACGACCACCGCCTGGTGACGTTCGCTGAGAATGTTCTTCTGAGTTAAAGGCCCACTAACTTGGTTTAAAATCTTTTCTGCTTATAAAAATTACCTTTAACTAGTTATTTTTTCAAGGTATAAAGGTAAACTATGCTATTTAAGAAAAACTTAAAAAATGACAATAAAATTACCCTTAACCCCACCACTCAGATTACACATGGACATTCTTCCTCTAGTGCTTTTCTGCACCAATGTATTATGAAATCAGGACCACACTCCTCAGTCTCATATCCTGTTTTACTTTTATATCTTGTTAATTCTTAGCGATTAATAACATAAGATACACATTGTAAAAGTATTTCAAGTGGTAAACACAAAATATAGACTATGATAACCTCCAGCAATCCAACAGAGAACCACTGTTAGCTGTTCAGTTTATACACATTCATCCAGACCTCCGATTAAACAGAAACAATGATACATTTACTTAGGTACACACGATTTTCAGATATAAACATGGGATCACACTATACCCATCCATCTGCAACACTTTCTGGCATTCTTCAAGTTCATTCACACAGATGCACCTGGTGTTCAGAGCGGCATCACCATCACAGGCACTCAGAGGCCCTACTACACATCGGGCGCGGGAGGGAGCAACCATCCCTGTGCCTCTGGGGTCACAAGGAAGGATGCTCCCTGACGTATTCCGCCCACTTCTCTTCCCCAGACAGGTGGAAGGAGTTAGCCAAATGAAAGGTCTGAGAGAATAACTAGGCATGCAGCACCCAACCTCTTTGACAGGGTGTCCAGCAGGCAGGACAGTGTCTAACCAGCACTCGCCTGAGAAGTCCAATGTCACTCCAACCTAGGCTTTGACCAATAGTGAGGTGACCTTTCGCTCTTCATGGGCCTCACTGGTGCAGACTTGGGAGGGCAGGAGGGGTGCTACTGATGAGGGGCCCTCAAACCCCAACCAGGCAGTGCTGAACTGGCCTGCATGGTCTCAGGGACACCTCCAAACCTTGTGAGGCAGCTATTACCTCTATTATTTACTCTATTTCACAGAGGCTGAGAAAGTCAATTACCCGAGACTGTTAAGTGCCAGAGCTCAGGTTCAGAGCCAGGCCTGTCTTCCTCCACTGCCCATTTCCCACTGTTGAAGATTTGTTTCCCTTCCCAACTATGATGTCACTTTTACAGGATATTTTGCTTAGATCAGCTGGGAATAGTATTATAAAAGTAAGCTTAGGGCTTCCCTGGTGGCTCAGTGGTTGAGAGTCCGCCTGCTGATGCAGGGGACACGGGTTCGTGACCCGGTCCAGGAAGATCCCACATGCCACGGAGCGGCTGGGCCTGTGAGCCATGGCCACTGAGCCTGCGCATCCGGAGCCTGTGCTCCGCAACAGGAGAGGCCACAACAGTGAGGCCCACGTACCGCAAAAAAAAAAAAAAAAAAAAAACAAAAAAAAAACAAAACCTTATATTTTAAATCTTGTTATTTTTCTTAATTCAAAAAAAGGGGGGAAGACTTGGTTTTTTGTTTTGGAGGTGATATTTTCTGATTTTTTTGTTCAAAATGACTGTTATACCATCTGAAAACAGGCTTGCATATATTTACAAAAATATAGCTTTAAAAATGCATGCCTTTTCATGATTTTCATAACTTTTTTTTAACTTTAGAGGAAGTTTTAAAAATTAAATATACCTTGCTTTGAATAAACATTTATCTTAAATTCAGCAATCTTTCAGTTTCTGCTTAGCTCCTTTTTCTTCTGTGAATTCAAACAAAATTAAATTGATACTCTTTCATTTAAAGAAACCTGAATGAAATGAACAAAGGAAGTAAAAATACGGCAGACTTCTTGTTCCATAACATCCGAGGCTAACGTGGCCCAGGCTTCTGTTATAACATATAGAATTTGCTGGACAAAATATAACATGAAACTGTCTAAATGCACAGTTGATGCTGAGAGATGGAGCAAGCCTCAGTGCTGGGAATGAAGTGGAAGCTTAGCCTGGGAGTGGAGCCTGTGAGCAGCCCAGAGGGGCTCAGGGACGGTGAAGGGGCAGTGCCCGCCGCAGGCACTAGAAGCCGTCTGCACTGGTGAACGGGCGTTACAGCCTTGGGCTTACAGGTTAGCCAAGGTCGCTGTCTGCTGATTACAGCCTAAAGAAAGGAAGCAGGAAGGTTTGCAAAGCTTCACCCTTGGGAATAATGGGAAAAGGAGAGGAAAAAGACACACGAGGAAGACATGGACTAGAGCTCCAGGAGAATCTGCACCTCTGTGCTGCCTCGCGGCCGCCACTGTCATCAACCTGAGCTTCTGCCACTGCAGCCGTGCTGGGGACTGAGTGCCTGGCGTGTGCGTTTCCTCCTTCCTCATAACCATCCACGAGGCTCAGGGAGGTGACTCGTTTAAGGCTGAGCCAGCTGCTAGCGGCTATCTCCTCCTCCCACCCCACCCCGTGGCCATTTGGTTTTTGCTCCCAGGGCTCTGCCCAACGATGCCAATGGTCTTCTCCTTTCCTGACAAGTTCAGTGTCCTTTCAACAGTCATCTTCCACAACCCGAAGCAGCACTGGACATGCCTGACAGCTCCCTGAACTGGTTCAAGGCCTCACCCTGTTTCTGGGTCAGCTGCTTCCCTGAGCACCCCTTCCATCACCGGCTTGTGAATGTGGTCTGGGCCTTCTCAGCTCAGCTTTGCAAGCCCCATCGTCCCCAGGACCCTTCCGGGAGAGTCAGGAATCCATCACCATCACTCCAGGAAGGGCTGGAGCCACCAAGTTAGGCTTGTGAAAGTACAGAGACCCCTCCCCACTCATTTCGCTCTGTATTCTCCATAAGAGGGATGCTGCAGTTATATCGCCATTATTAAGATACCGTTACAACGTTACATCTACAAGAAGTCCCACCTCTGTGGACAGGAGCAAGGTATCGCCTGAAGACTCGGTTAGATTGGCATCTCTCAGACCCTAGGTGGGCAAAACACATTTCTGTCATTCACTGGGACTGGAGCTCGGGGAAAGGATGTGCTGCAGAGAGGCTACTGCAGCGTGATGAGCTCTACAGACAAACTGCCTGAGTTCAAACTGGCCTCCAGCTAACATTCCTGGGAAACCACAGGCATGCTACTCAGGCCCTGAAGATCCCATGACCACCATGCAGCCACTGCATGAGTGGGTAAGACGTCCAGGACATCAGCAGAGACGGCCACCGGGTTCAGATACGACTCTAGAAAGGGAGCCTTCAGGGACGAGCTGGGACAGCGCAGCCCATCACCTCTCCCCACCTGGGAGTTCTCCTTTGGGACCAGGGCTGGAGGGGATCCTGTTCATCACCTCTACCGCCGCCAGGACAGAGGTGCCGGCTCTGCATCTCCTCCAGCACAAAGAGGCTCGAGGCCCCGGCCACTTCCCCAGCATCGTTTGGAGAGCTCCTTTGGGCTCCTGGGAGAGGAGGCAGGCTTAAAGCAAAACAGGAGTACTAGCCGCAGCTGTGCCCCCCACCCCCCGCCAGGCCACCTCGGAAGGGCTTGTGGGCTTGAGAACTGCGACACAGACGCTGAAGCTGGAGGCTCTACGGCTTGGGTGTGTGACCCCTGGAGCCAGAGAAAGGAACCAAGAGAGTGGAACCGGGTATTCACCCACACGACGTTCCTTAGGGAGAGAAGCTGCGGGCCCCGGGCCGGACTGCAGCCCAGCGGGAGCGGCCGTGACGGCTGCCAGGAGTCGGGCTCACCGTGGCCCAGGCTCCGGGACCCCCGTGCGGGGCCGACCGCGCTCAGCCCGCCCGTCTGCCCGACCGGAGGACCCTGCCGCCCCCGCCCGCGGCCCGGAACGCGCCACTCACCCGGCGCCCAGCGGCGAGAGGACGGCGCGGGCCCCGCACGCGGACCGCTGGCCACCCGCCCCGCTGGCCTGCTGACAAAGCCCGCACGGCCACCCGCACGCCGCAGCCGGAAATCGGCCCGAGGCCCCGCCCGGGGAGCTTCCGGTGCCGCTCTAGGCGCGCAGAGACCAGCTGGCCTCTCGGTGGTACGGACCTCCGGCCGGCCGCGGGCGGCATGGAACCCGGCAGGGAGCCGGGCAGGGGGCAGAGCAGGACGGCATCTCCCGCGCCCCCGCAGCCTTGAGCGCCGCCTGCCCGCCAAGTGTGTACGGCTGACAGGGGTTGTGTCTCTCGGGAGCTGTAAATGCTGGCGTTGAGAACCAGGCGGAGCTCCCGGCGCCCAGCGGCCCCGGGCCCCAGGGCGTGCGTCCTCCCTCCGCCTTCGGGCACAGGCCGAGGGCCGCTCCTCAGAGAGGCGAAGCCTGGTGTGGCGCGGGCCGCCGAGGGCTTCCGCCTCCTTCCCGCGGCGGGCAGCGCTTCCCGAGCCTTCCCGCAGAGGCTCACTCCAAGCCCACGAGGAATGTCCCCCAACATCTCCCTTCTACGGACCAGGGACTGAAGCTGGAGAAGCCAGGTCACTTCCTCGAGGTCACACAGCTAGTGAGTGGCCAGGCCGACCGCCTCGAGGGCCACACTCCTGCCCTGGTCGTGCGTTTGGTCCTGCGGGAGCAGGAATGGCCGCTGGGGACAGTCGCGGGAAATCCCGCTGATTCCCGCCCCCCCCCCCCCACGGGTGGAAGAGCATGCCTCCAATTTCCAAACCCAAAGCCGAGCAAAACACAATCCAGCTGGACCTGGGGAAGGGCAGTATTCACAAGCACCAGCTCTGTCAGGGGGTGAGATGCAAGGAGCAAGCGAGGGGGTCATTACAATAAGCAGTGCCAAAGAGAGGCCCTGGGCCCTGAGGAAGTGCTGCTGACGGCCACCCAGAGCACACACACACCTCTCTGCACAGCAGGGAAAGCTTCTTGGAGGAGGAGGCCTGAGAGGAGAGAGGGATGTCTCTTAACAAAACATGGACAAGATCTGTATGCTGCAAATTAAAAGATGCTGATGAAAGAGATCAAAGAAGAACTAAATAAATGGAGACATTATCATATTCATGGATTGGAAGACTCAACATAGTAAAAATGTTAATTTTTCCCGAATTAATCTAAAGGTTTAATGCAATTCCTATTGAAATTCCAGAAAGAATTTTAGTAGACACAGATAAGCTTATTCTAAAATGTATATGGACAGGACAGGCCCTAGAGTAGCTTAAAAATTCTTGAAAAAGAATAAAATGGGAGGACCACCACCTGATTTTAAGACCTACAATATTGCTGCTGTAATCAGGACAGTGTGGCATTGGTGGGGGGATAGACACCTAGGTCTATGGATCAGAATAAAGAACCAGGCACAGATCCCACACAAATATACCCAGAGGGGCTTCCCTGGTGGCGCAGTGGTTGAGAGTCCGCCTGCCGATGCAGGGGACACGGGTTCGTGCCCCGGTCCGGGAGGATCCCACCTGCCGCGGAGCGGCTGGGCCTGTGACCCATGGCCTCTGGGCCTGCGCGTCCGGAGGCTGTGCTCCGCAACGGGAGAGGCCACAGCAGTGAGAGGCCCACGTACCGCAAAAAAAAAAAAAAAAAAAAAAAAAAACAAAAATATACCCAGAGGACTTTTGACAAAGGTACAAAAGCAATTCAATGGAGACTTCAGTTGATAATAACGTATCAATGTCGGCTCATCAACTGTTTAAAAAAAAAAAAAAGAAAAGTAAAACAGCCAAACGTATTTTTTTGTTGTTAAACTTTCGTCAGTATTATTAATAAGCAACAGTCCCTCTCAAATACCTGTGGGTGGTGCAAAGTCAAGAGAAATTTCATTTTCTACTCAAGACCAAGATTTGCTCTTTATTTGAGAACCTTATGTTGTTTTGTTTAACTTTTTAGGTTCTTCTAGAATCTAAATTAAATCTACTTTCTTTAAAGCACTTAGCATTCCCATCACATGTTCAAGGGCAGTTACAAGGTCATATGTGACATGTTTTTCCAAGATGTTTCATCTTTGGGCAGATCCAGAAAATCTTGCATATAATCTTTTGATTGTTCCAGAGAACGTCATCATGATCAGCACAATTGAGGTCAGGTCTTCCAGTGACATGACACATAACACAAAAAAATACTTCTAGATTTTTGGCCAAAATTCTGACTTCTACACAGCTTTACCTTCTCTAACCATGTCAGTGCCAGTAACACCTACTTGCCCTTGGTAATTTTTTAAATCAATGCCTAAAATGGTAAGTTTCTTTTTTTCAGTCCTTTCCTTAAGTCAAATGAGTGTTTCATCTAGACCTACCTATATGCAAATTCAAGAGCGGCGTGAATTAATATTACAAAATATTTCTCAGCCACTATTGCAAGTACCGCACTAATTCCTGAGTACTGCTGGAATCACAGATTGGAACGGGAAGAAAAGCAAGAAAGATCTGACCCATTAGTTAATTCATCGTTTTTCATACCTAAGTGCCTCCACTGCTCAACTTCCCCTGCACAACCCGCAGATCTTTGTGGTCTTCAAAAAATTCTCTTAAGAGGGGACTTCCTTGGTGGTCCAGTGGGTAAGACTCCACGCTCCTAACACAGGGGGCCCAGGTTGAATCCTGCATGCCGCAACTAAGAAGCCCACATGCTGCAACTAAAGATCACACATGCCGCAGCTAAGACCCGGCACAGCCTAAATAAATAAATAAATATATTTTAAAAAATTCTCTTAAGGGGATGAAAAGGCAAGCTGCAGACTGGGAGAAAATATTTGCAAATCACACATCTGACAAAGTATTTGTATCTGGAATATATGAAGAATTCTCTAAACAGTAAGAAAACAAATAATTCAATTAGAAAATGGATAAAAGATTTGAACACACAGTTCACCAAAATATATATAGAGATGGCAAATAAGCACATTAAAAGATATTCAACATCATCAGCCATAAAGGAAAATGCAAGTTAAACCCATGATGAAATATCTATCAGAACACATCTCTCAGAATGGCTAAAATTAAATACAAATAGTGACAAGGCTAAATGCTGGTGAGGGAGTGGACCACTCCTTCGTTGCTGGTGCGAACATAAAAAAGAACTCTAGAAAGGAGTTAGCAGTTTATTGTAAAGTTAAGCACATACTTGTCACATGACCCAGCAATTGCATTTATTGGGTATGTATCCTACAAAAATAAAAAAGGTATGTTCACACAAAAGCCTGCACCTGAATGTTCATAGCAGCTTTATTCACAACTGCCAACTGTCCTTCAACAGGTGAATGAACAAACAAACCCAGGTCCATCCACACCGTGGGAAACAACTCTGCAACCAAAAGGAACAAACTTTTGATGCTACGTGGGCGGATTACAGGGCATTATACTGAGTGAAAAAGCCAGTCTCAAAACACTGCATACTGTATGGTTCCAGTTATACGACACTCTCGCAGTGATGACATCATAGTGATGGAGACCCAGGGTGGTTCCCAGGAGTTAGAGTTGTGGGGAGGTGTGACTATACAGAAGTACCGTAAGGGCGTTTCTCTGTGGTGATGGAGCAGGGCTGTGTCCTGATTATGGTGGTGGTTACAAGAATCCATACATGTGACAAAATTTCAAAAAACTACACACCCCCTCCCAAAATAAAGAGTGCGTGCAAAACTGATGAAATCGGTGAAGGTCTGTACATGAGTTAATACCATCCTCAATTTCCTGGTTTTGACAATGTAAGATGTTTTTATTGGGGAAAGCTGAATGAAAAGAACATGGGACCTCTCTGTAGTACTTTGCAAATTCTTGTGAGTCTAAAATTATTTCAAAATAAAAAGTTGAAGTTAAAAAAACAAAACATAGGGCTTCCCTGGTGGCAGTGGTTGAGAGTCCGCCTGCCGATGCAGGGGACACGGGTTCGTGTCCCGGTCCAGGAAGATCCCACATGCCGCGGAGCGGCTGGGCCCGTGAGCCATGGCCGCTGAACCTGCGTGTCCAGAGCCTGTGCTCCGCAACAGGAGAGGCCATAGCAGTGAGAGGCTCGCATACTGCAAAAACAAAACAAAACAAAACAAAAAAACATAAGTTATAGTTAGTGAGTATAAAGATGTATGATAAAAAATTATATAGGGCTTCCCTGGTGGCGCAGTGGTTAAGTATCCACCTGCCAATGCAGGGGACACAGGTTCGATCCCTGGTCCGCGAAGATCCCACATGCCATGGAGCAACTAAGCCCATGCGCCACAACTACTGAGCCTGTGCGCCACAACCTCTGAAGCCCACGTGCCTACTAGAGCCCATGCTCTGCAACAAGAGAAGCCACTGCAATAAGAAGCCCACACATCACAACGAAGAGTAGCCCCCTGCTCTCCGCAACTAGAGAAAGCCCGTGTGCAGCAACGAAGACCCAATGCAGCCAAAAATAAATAAATTAATTAATTAAAAAAAAAAAAAAAAAAAAAGACAGAGCTGTGTCAGTGCCAAGCGCAGATCCTGGGAGACAGAGGTGCCTGTGTGTGACTATCAGGCCCTCCGAGGTCGCAGCCCAGGGCGGCACCCGCCAGGCGGTGGAGGGGATGCGGACTGTCCTAGGAACAGCAGGGTCCGGAACAGGTTCCTAAGTCTGCCTTAGAAAGAGTCTCAAGTTGATTCCCAAGTTCATTCAGATCCACGGAACCAGAACTGCCTCAGCAAAGGCCCGAAACCTGTGCCTTCAGCAAGCGTCCCAGGTGATCCAGCGCAAGTAACCGAAGGAGGCGGGGCCTGGGCGCGCACGCGCGGAGGGGCTGCAGGGGATGGTGCCTGTGGAGCAACCCAGGAGGAGGAAAGGGGCCTGAAGGAGGCGGGGCCTGAGAACCTGTCCGAGGGAGGGGCGGGGCGGGCCTGCAGAGACAAAGAGGGGGAGGAGCCGAGCGGGAGCCGCCCCGCTCATCGTGCGCGTGCTGGGGCGGCCCAGTTCGGGGTTTGGGCTACGGCGGTGAGTCCGGCGCGGCGCCGCTCCGACCCCGCTGAACCGCGGAGCCCGGGAGCTGTAACCTCGCCCCAGGCAGGCCGGGCGGAGTGGTGGTGGGTGGGCTTATCCCGCTTGCCCGCGCGGCGCCCACCCAGCTCCCCTGCTTTATTATGGATTGACCCGCGCGCCCGGGTCCTCACGTCAACGCAGAGCGTCGGCGTCCCCGAGAAGCACCTGTCCCGGCCAGCCTCGTAGCTGACGCCGCTGAAGGGCCGGGGCTGGGTCCGGACCCCCCGGCCCGCCGCCCTCCCCGGCCGGCTCTCCTCTCTGCAGCCCTCTGCCCTCGCCTCGGAGGGACCGGGAGCCGGCATGGCGGGCAGCTCCCCGGCCGCCGGGCCCCAGGTGAGCGCGCCTGCCCCCCGGACCTGGGCTCCTTGCCCCCCGGAAGGTCTTTCCGCGGAGCCCGCCGCACCTGGGAACCTGAGTCCCAGGTCCTCTCCAGGACGAGGGGACTCACTGGGGCGTCCCTCGCCCCTCCCCTTTTTTCCTCCGGGGCCTCCCTGAGGCTGGGGAGGGACCCTCACCAAGGAAGACGGTAGGGAGCAGGTTGGGGGATGGAGGGTGGAGAGAAATAGGGCCAGCTGGACAGGTTGGGTTGAGGGCTGTTATTAGGGGGTCCCTGGCAGGCAGGGTACCTGGGACGGGATCCAGGGGTCCCACACGCCTGCTAGTGAGCCTTCTGCCTCCCCCACCTTGAATTCCCCCACCCCGTCCTGAGGTGGTGACCCCACGGGCAGCACCAGTGTTGTTTCAGGGCCTGCTGACCTTTGGGGACGTGGCTGTGCACTTCACCCAGGAAGAAGGGGCACGTCTGGACCCGGGGCAGAGGGCCCTGTATAGAGCCGTGATGCTGGACACTTACAGGAACCTGGCCTCCCTGGGTGAGGTGTCTCAGCCCCACGCCTTCCCTCTTCCCCACCCCCAGCCCACACTCAGAGCTCAGGTGGGATCCCAGAGGGGCCAGGCTGGCTGTGACTCCAGGACCAGAGCCAGGACATTCTGCTCCCAGGCCCAGGGGACAGGTGGGGTTTCTGGACCCATCCCCGGGGCAGGGCCTTTCCCAGCACTTTGCTGCTGGGTGACTAGAGTGTCCACTTCTCTCACAGCTGTGGACCTCGGCTGAGCCCACATCCCTGCCCTGCTCCCTGTCCCCCTCAGCCTCCTGGGGAGACCCCCTGTTTCCAAGCCTGCATCCTGGGTCCAGCTAAACCCCAGTCCCAGGCTACCCCTGGGGCAGGAAGCCAAGGGTGCCGTAGCGCTTCAGTTCACCCATTTCCTCTCGGGCAGGAGTTCCAGGATCCAAACCAGATCTGATCTCCCAGCTGGAGCAAGGAAAGGAGCCCTGGGGCTCGGACCTGCTGGGGGCCCAGGAAGGAGAGACCACGGGAGACCCCAGCACAGGTGAATGAGGGGTGCTGCGGGCCTCAGGTTGTTCAGTATATATGCTCAGTACACACAGCCAGTGTCGTGACCGGTCAGACAGAAGGAGAGTCACACGGTTGTCCCCGTGGGACGAGCTATCAGTCAGAACCCTCAACTGCAAGGAATCGAAAACCCAACCCAACGGGCCAAAGTTGCGGGGAGACCCTTGGCTCAAGTCCTGAAAGTTGGGGTGGGGTTGGTTCTCTGCGCTGTGGGTCTCAGGCTCCAAATGATGCCGTTGGCACAGGGGTGAAAGCCAGAATATTTAACGTTGGTTGGGTCAGACCTCCAGCCTCCAAGAGCAGCTGCTGGCCATGTGTGGTAGTGGCCCGCCGGTGACCATCGCACCATCAGGACACGTCTGTCCACCTGCCGTTAAACAGAAACTTCTGTTCTCTGTTTCTCACAGCAGCACTTCCGACGCCAAATGTAGGGGGTCCCTCACACCAGCCGGTCTCCACCTCTCTGCACATCAGCTGGGTGTCCTACAATTTAGTTCTGACACTGACCACCCGGAGTTAGTGCAGACCCTGCCCGTGAAGGGCTCAGGCCCACGAGACCACCCCCACTTCAGGTGCCAATCACAAGCCAGGCTGGCACCTGTGCTTCTGATCGACCAGCTGTAGATTGGAGGTTCCCACGACCCCATCCTTGGGCTTGATGAATACTCTAGAACAGCTCAGAACTTAAGGAGACACTGTACTTAACAGTTACTGGGGAGTTACCGGTTTATTATAAAGGACACAACTCAGGAACAGCCCAGTGGAAGAGAGGCACAGGGCAAGGTCTGGGGAAGCGGTGCAGAGCTCCCACACCCTCTCGAGGCGTGCTCACTCCCCAGCACCTCCACGTGGTCACCAACCCAGAAGCTCTCCGAACCCCTTTGCGTAGGGTTGTTACGGAGGCTCCACCGCATGTGTGTGATTGATCAAATCATTGGCCACTGGGGATTGAACCCGCTCACTAGCCCTTCTCCCCTCCTTGGAGGTCTGGGGCTAGGACAGAAAGTGTTTCAGGTTTTGCAGGCCATGCAGTCTCTGTCGCAGAGCCAAAGGTTCTAGTAAGCGGAAGCAAAAATGCTGCATGTGGGTCCCGGGGCGGATGGCCCTGACTCCTCGTACACCTGCTGTTGGGTGAGTGCCTGTGCACCCCACGGACGGCCACAGCTGGTTCCTCAGCAGAACCTTGCCAGGTTGCATCAGGCTGCTGCCTCTAGTGATGGATATATGGGAGGACCAGTATTTTTGGAGGCCCTGTACCTCCTGTTTTATCTCCTTTGCCACAAAATGGATCCCTTGATCTAAAGCTGTGACCTGTGGCTCCGACGTCCAGAAACCCGGGGTGGGCCCTAGAAGCAGGGTGCTGACAAAGGTGCTTCAGGCAGACCTGTGTCTGGAGTACGTATCAGTGTTGGTCAGGACCAGCCACTGTCCCCTCCAGGATGGAAGGTCCTGTGTGATTAACTTGCCCACAAGCACTGGTCAGTCTCCTGCAGGTTTCACATTGAGGATTCAGCCTTGGCTGCTGACAGGTCACCTGTTCAGTGGGGACAGCAGCTAGAGGGGCTTCCACAAGAGGGAGCTATGTATGTCCCCTCCCTGCACTGGGGTTCCTCTTCCCATGGGCTCACGTGTTCAAACTCTGGTGACCAAGGACAGAGGCTAGCTGATATCCACAGGACAGGCCGTCCTGTCCCCTGGTCCCTGAGTGCCTTCCCCACAGTGGATCTGTACACTGTCCATTGCACGCCTCTCCCCAGGTGTGACCTTGCCCTGGGATTCACCTGCATCCTCACCTTGGAGCTGGCGAGCAGGCACCCTACCCTGAGCTCTGCCCCTGGGAGATTGCCCCGTCCCTGGCCAGGTTTGGAGCCCACCCAGGCTGGTAGTGGGCCCTGGATCACCTGGTTGTTGGGGTCCCAGGGAGGCCCCGGGGACAAGCTGAGACAGCTGCTGGTGTCAAAGAGATAAGTGACGTGAGGACCCGGGCCCTCACTCCGATGACTAATTGTGTCTTCTGGACCTGCCAGGCCTGTTTAGATGCATCTGCCTGTAACCTGTCTGCTGGTGGCCGCTCTGACCACATGGTCATTTTCTGTCCCTTGTCCGGTCTCTGCAGAGCCCAGCGGCACATCACACGCCACTTTTGAAATGGCAAGTGTGTCCTTGCCCGGAATCTAAGCGTGGCACAGCTGGCCAGGGACTCCACGCAGGGTCCCGTGGCTCCTGTCCCCTCGCAGCTGGGACCTGAGGCACAGCCCTGGCTTTTTTCCAGGCCCTGCTCGACACGAGCAGCCTCTGGGTCACCCACCGACAGTCTCCCCGGTGTGGCGTGTCTCCCGGAGGAAGGAGGGCGAGGTCACCTGGGCCTCTCGCCATAGACTCGGCGTGGCCCTGGCCCTTTGTAGGTTCTGCCCCACCCTCTGCCATGCAGGCATCTTTCTAGGGTATCTGGAGCACATAACGCTTCAGTGCGTTCACTGCATCCAGTTGGCATGAGGTCATCAACACAGTGACTGCCGGCCCGCTGGGGATGAACACATTTGCCAAATTGATCGTCCCTTCCCGAGGGCAAGGGGCTGCTGCTCTGCCCATCACAGGCGCCGCGTCTGGCCCAGCAGCTGAAGCCAAGCCTGCACTTGGGCAAGCTCCCAGTGGTTCCCAGCAGCAGGCGTGAGCCATCGGCTGGTTCATGGGCCACACAGGCGGACCGAATGGCGCTGTGGGGGAGCCACCGTCGCTGCATCCCTCTGCTCTGAGGTGGCCGTGTGCGCACAGCACAGCTGCTGGTTGAGGACCTTGGCCGGGGCCGGGGGCAGTTTCTGGGGCTTCCACTTGGCCCTTCCCAATGTAACGGCTCTTACCCCTCAGGTCAGGAGACTGATGAGAAGGTTCTCCCCGCTGCTAAGTGCATCCATCCCGATGAGGCCCTGCAAGTGGGTCCGTGACTTGGTTCCCCACCCCTTTTGTCACCCAGCTTCCATATGCCCAACTCTAATGGCATTCTGGGGCCCTGTGTTCAGTGTCGGCTCAAATCCTGTATCCAGCAGCCTTCCGGGTGTGGGCATCCCTCTTTTCCCAGCGTTGCGCTCTTTGGGAAGGAGAGTATCTGTTGTGCTAACTTGCAGGAGGTTTGTCTCAAGGGCACCCAGCCTCCCCTTTGTCAGCGGGCCCCAGGTCTGAGAACTGCCCAGATCTGGGTGAGGGATTGGGCTCTCCGGCATGGCGGCTGATCTTAGCCTTCCCCTCCCCATCTCTTGGCCTTTCCTGGTTCTACAAGTCAAGCAGCAGCCTGGCCAGCTGCTCACTGTCTGGCACACCGAGATCGATTACCCATCGCCAAGTATCTCCACCCCGTGCCCCAGGGTCCCGCTCCTCCCCTCTCCGGGCCTTAACCTCCACCAAGGCGATGGGCCAGCCTGTGTCTTCAGAAGCCTTGGTGTTCGGCCTTATGGCTAAGCGTGTGCCCCACAGTCAGCACAGCCACAGTGGGAGCTGAGGCTCTAGCCTCTGGCTCTCGGCCTCCCCTGGGGGTGGCTGCCCTGAGCCTGTCAATCTCCTCAATGCCGTCCAGGACATTTACAAAGGACAGGCGACCCCATGGGCCTCCCGAAGACCACTGCCCCACGTGGCTAGAGGGCAAGAATGACCACGTAACCCCGCGCCCCCCTCTGCCCTGCCTCCAACTACCGCCGCCAAGGCCCTGGCCTCCTGATGCTGTGCCAGCTTTCTCACCCCAGCCCTGCACTAGAGGCCTGTGGGCCTCTGAGCAGCGGGGCCTGGTTGCAATCCCTCCCCCGGCCCCGCGCAGTACCAGTCATCGCTGTTTGGGTCCCCTTGAGCACAGAGCCTGAGAGTTTGGGGTATAGACGGTGTATTTGGAAGGCAGCAATTTTGGAAGCAGGCGAGAGGGAGCAGGGAGACAGGAGAGCGAAGTCAGTATAGAGTTGCCCCTGCAAGTGTGCGGAGCATGACAGCTCCAGGACCGTGACCGCTGACAGGCTGCAGGAGGCGTCTGGGATTGTCCATCAGAGCGAGGGAGATGGGACACTTGTCCTCTGTTCCCACCCCCGGGGCGGTAGCTGTCACGCAGCGTGGGCTGGCAGCACAGAGCTCTGGAGAAGGATTGAGGTGCACCTGTGCCCCAGAGGATGCTGGCAGTCAGAGCTCTGCAGAGCTGTCTGCTGCAGCGAGGAGGCCGAAATCCGAGAGAGGCAGGCGGCCTGGCATAGTGTGCTGGCAGCCTCAGCTACAAGCTTCCACTAAAAACAGGTGGGGAGGAAACGGGACACAGGAGGGAAGGTCCGTGGAGGAGGTGAGCACATGAGCACAGCCAGTGAACCTGGGGTCACCTGTGAGACACCCCACGGAGAGGGCTGGCGCGTGGAGCCCGTGCTCCTGGGCACGGAGGGGGTCCCAGGTGGGCCTTCTCAAACAGAGTAACACATAGGCCCTTTCTCTTCGTTTCAGATTCCAGCCGGGGGTCTTTGCGTAAGCAGGTGATGGCGAGGGTGAAAATGACTCAAGCCTCAGAGCCTCCAGAAGCATCTGGAAGGTTCTCAGGGGGTGGGCCTCCAACACTGGTCTGTAGAGAAGCCACCGGGCACGAGGGCAGGCTAGGGAGCCTTGAGAACTTCCTTTTCCAGGAGAGACAACCACACAGAACCTACTGGACCATCTCCAAAGCAGAAGGTGCCCAGAAAGGCGGTAAGTGGGGACCCAAACTTCGCAGCCCGCGCCCCGGGGCCCGTAAGAGAAACACGAAACTGCAGCGAGCCCAGACGTGCGGTGCGAAACGTGCGCCAAGAGCTTCCGGTACCTCTCGCGCCTGGTGAGACACCAGGCCACGCACAGCGGCGAGAAGCCGCACGCGTGCGGGGAGTGCGGCCGTGCGTTCAGCCAGCGCTCGCACCTGGCGCAGCACCGCAGCGCGCACGCGGGCCAGAAGCCGCACACCTGCGGACAGTGCGGCCGCGCGTTCACGCGGCTCTCCACGCTGCACCGCCACCAGCGCGTCCACAGCGGCGAGAAGCCCTTCGGGCGCCAGTGGTGCGGGAAGCCCTTCAGTTACAGCACCCTCCTCGCCCAGCACCAGCGGATCCACACCCGAGAGAGGCCGTTCCGGTGCGCGAGGTGCGGGAAGAGCTTCATCTGGAAGTCCAGCTTTCGGAACCACCAGAAATCACACCTGTGCAGCGAGGCAGCGTGGACCTCTGTAAGCTAAGCTCTGGAAGCAGCCGCTGGAGGGGAGAGCTTGGGACTCGCTGCTACTCCAAGGAGCGCCCCGGAAGGATGTCCCCGGGCACGTGGAGCAGTGCCAGAGCGAGACCAGCACGAGGGACCGGGTTGTTTCTCCACCCGTGATCAACTTGTACATTTCGGGTCCTTCCCATGACAGGGGGGTGGCCCAGGCCTGCCTGCCCCGGCGGGCACCGCCCAATAGCCTGCTGGGTTCCGCGTGGCTGTGGCACTTCTTGGACAAATTGATGGTTTGAAAGTCACTAGTTTCAAGTGCATCCAGATTTTACTTTTGAAACTTAAAACGTAGGTCTTTGTTTCTATTTGCATCATAGGTGGGTTCTAAACGCCTTTGAAATCCAGATGGGCTACAGAGCTTTTGGATAATCAGTCTTTCATCACACAGCAGCCCTGAGCCCCTGGCGAAGGGCATGGGTAGGTCACATAACTCTAGTCAGCATTTGGTTCTGGCTTGTTATTTTGGACGCTGATTTGTTGCAGGAGGATGTGATTGGTCCACTTAGGGCCGTTTAGCCCTTGCGCGGTTGGCACTGGCTTTACTCACTCAGCTTCACTTTCCCGTCTGCTCACTCTTTGCTTGTGTCAGGCCATATGAAACACTGAGTGTGCACGTCATTTGAACTGTTCTTTTTTTCCAGCCAGTTCTTCCATACAGAATAGGTTTGCATAGTATGAATGCTTTCTATACAATAATAACATTAAAAACTATTAAAACACATGGAGGAAATGTGAGACAACAGATATAAAAGAAGCCACTGGTCATGAAACACAGAAGGTCCATAGGAAAGTTAGTTTGCAAATGCTGCCCACGCACCGGGGGCCAGGGAGGAGGCTGTGCCTTTGTGTCCTGTGACCACCCACTGAATTCTTATCATTCCCGGATACATCATACCACCACTTACAGGCTGAGCGTCACCATGTCTAATGAAACTCCAGCCATTTTCCTACAGACATATTCAATAACTTAATTACAGAAGCAATACGTGATCATTTGAGGAAACATACAAATATATAGATATAAGATAAAATAAAATATGGGACTTCCCTGGCGGTTCAGTGGTTAAGACTGTGCTTCCACTGTAGGGGAATCTCCAATCCCTGGTTGGGGAACCAAGATCCCACATGCCATGCAGTGTGGCCTAAATAAATAAATAAATAAATAAATTTAATTAAGTAAAATATAACAGGAAGTTTTATTTTGACTCATACTGGTGCTGTAGGAACCCGGTAAACTGACAACGAAAAGGGGGGATTTGGGTGTTGCCCACAGTGTTTCACCCAAACTATGTAGATTCAAAGCTGTAACAGAAGAAAACTTTTCCTGAACTAAAGGAATATCTGATTTCAGTACTGAAAGACCCGATTGTGCACTAAGAAAAAAATAGAGAACACAAAGTCTAATGAAATGACTGAACCACAAAGATAAAATACTGTACAAACATCCAGGAAAAAGTAGGTCACCAACAGAGGAAAAAAGTCAGTTTGCCCCAGACTTTAATGAACAAAGACTGTAGCTCTTTCCGTATTTATTTCCTTGATGTGTCATAGTCATATTTTATTTAATTAATTAATTTATTTATTTATTTTGGCCGCGTGTGGGGCATGCAGGATCTTAGTTCCTGGTGCCCCCTGCAGTGGGAACTTTGAGTCTTAACCACTGGACCGCCAGGGAAGTCCTACAGTCATGTTTTAAAGCTTATTTCCTTTCTCTTCCCTTTACCTCTTTCCTACTAGTGTGTGATCACAATAGTTAAATTCAAATTAAGTTCATAAGATGCAAAAAATATGATGGAATCTTGCCAGAAATAAAGGAGACGACATGGCTCCGAAACACTACGACGTGAAACAGGATGCAATTAATGAACCAGACACTGGATTATCTTCCTTTGGGGAGGGGGAGGGAGTGGTTTCAGAGCTATGTAATAATTGCATTATGTTGGAATGGTTTGAGAGGAAGTTTTGAAATTGCTTTTTGAGGAAATGTGCTTATGTGGATATCAGGTTTTCAAGGGGTGGATTGTAATGAACATCTCTTGGTTCAGCCCATCCGACATCCATCCCCTCCTCCTTTCTTTTTGTAAGAGCACCTCACCTTTGGTTTGCAGCACTTCCTAGGATCTGTTGTAGGAAGTCACAGTGGTGGTCTCAGTCTGGGTGCACCCCCTCCCGTGGCCACTGGTCAACCCAGGAGGAAGCTAAGGCAATCAGACCCTCCCGTCCAGTCCATCACTGAAGGGAAAGGTGTGTATATATCTCATGTCATCTGTGAATAGTGATGGATTTACTTCTTTCCAATTTGGATGCCTTTTCTTTTTCTTGCCCAGTTACTCTGGCTAGAAATTCCAGTACAATGTTGAACAGAAGTGGCAAAAATGGATATTCTTGTCTAATTTCTTACCTTAGGGGGAAAGCTTTCAGTCTTTCATTCATTGAGTATGATGTTAGCTGTGGGTTTTTCATAAATGCCCTTTATTAAGTTGAGGAAGTTCTCTTCTATTCCTAGTTTGTTGAGTGTTCTTATCATGAAAGGGTGTTAGATTTTGTCAAATGCTTTACCTGCATCAGCTGAGATGATCATGTATTTTTTTCTTTTTGTCTTTTTTAAAACAATTACAAGGCATTGTTTTATTTTATTTTTTTATTATTTATTTAAAAAATTTTTGGCTGTGTTGGGCCTTTGATGCTGCACGCGGGCTTTTCTCTGGTTGCGGCGAGTGGGGGCTACTCTTCGTTGTGGTGCGCGGGCTTCTCATTGCGGTGGCTTCTCCTGTTGCAGAGCACAGGCTCTAGGCGCACGGGCTTCAGCAGTTGTGGCACGCGGGCTCAGTAGTTGTGGCTTACAGGCTCTAGAGTGCAGGCTCAGTAGTTGTGGTGCACGGGATTAGTTGCTCCGTGACATGTAGGATCTTCCTGGACCAGGGCTCGAACCTGTGTCCCCTGAAGTGGCAGACGGATTCTTCACCACTGCGCCACCAGGGAAGCCGTCTTTGTCCTTTTAATGTGGTATATTATGTTGATTTTTTTTTTTTTTTTTTTTTTTTTTTTGCGGTACGCGGGCCTCTCACTGTTGTGGCCTCTCCCGTTGTGGAGCACAGGCTCCGGACGCGCAGGCCCAGCGGCCATGGCTCACAGGCCTAGCCACTCCGCAGCGTGTGGGATCTTCCCTGACCGGGGCACGAACCCGTGTCCCCTGTATCAGAAGGCGGACTCTCAACCACTGCGCAACCAGGGAAGCCCATTACGTTGATTTTTTATTTGAATATTGAACCATCCCTTGCATTGCAGAAATAAATCCCACTTAGCCATGGTGTATAATCCTTTTACTATGCTGCTGGATTCAGTTTACAATTGTTTTTATTCCAGCTCTTTACCTCCCTTGGTGAAAAATCCACTCACCGTACTTACAGTGACCTAGTTAGAAACCCAGACATATAGATATAGATATAGATGTAGATATAGATTTATCTCAAGGAATTGATTTACGTGATTGTGGGGCTAGCAAGTCTGAAATCTGTAGGACAGGCTGGCAGGCTCGTACTCACAGGCAGGAGCTGATGCTCTAGTCTGTCTGGAGGTAGAATTTCCTCTCCTTCAGTGAAACCTCAGTTTTGCCCTTAAGGCTTTTCAGCTGAATGGATGACACCCTCATTATGGAGAAAGTCTCGTTTTCTTAAAGTCACCTGATTGAAGACGTTACCATCTACAAAATCTCTTCACTGGCAACACCTAGATTTGTGTTTGATTGAATCACTGGGTGCTACAGCCTGGCCAAGTTGACACCTAACACCAACCATCACACCAGGCATCATTCCTAACTTCCTCCCCATAACTTGCGTAGCTAGTGAAGCATGAGTCCCGTTAATTCTACCACCTCGATGTTGCTTAAGTCAGTAAACTTCTTTTGAGTCCTCATTACCTGAACTACAGCAGTGGCCCCTGCTTTTAATAATCTCCTGAAACGTGTTTGTCTTTTTAATGTATTTATTAAAGTATATTTTATATACTGCCCCCTCAGTGTCCCGAATATAGTAACAGAGTTGCAGTTGTTTCTCACAAACGCAGTGTTTGCCCTAGGAAAGCACTGAGGAGTTGCAGCTCCTCCATTTTTAGAATGGTGTTTGGTTCTGCCGCCTCTCCTCGGTCCACAGCTTGCGGGCTTTCGGAGACGCGCCGCCTCTCCTCCTCTCCCACGCCCCCACGCTGTCCAGCGGGGGCTCGCGCCCAGCGCCAGGCTGGGTTAAGGGCGGGTCGGGGTCCGCCCAGGGGAGGCGGAGCCGGAAAGAACTACATTTCCCAGGCTGCTGCGCGGTGCCGGACTCCACTTCCCAGCAACGCCCGGGGCGCCCCTCCAGGACTCCATTTCCCAGAGTTCCGCGGGAGGGCCCGACCTGGTCCCGCTTCCTCCACGTAGCTCCAGCGCGTGGCATGACTCTCAGCCGGCACCTGAAGCCGCTCTCCGGGCAGGTCGCGTAAGGCGCAGGTGAGACAGCGCGGGGCTCGAGGGGACCCGGGGTTGGGGGGGGCGTGGTGTGGCGAGCCGGGGCCTGGGCCTTGGGTGCCCCGTGACAGCCAGAGGGGCCTGAAGGGTGCCAGGAACTGGGGGCGTAGGAGGGGCCCGGAAGCGTGGGAGGGGGCCCAACTGCAAGATGCGGTGGCTTCGGAGGTGGGGCCAGGAAGGGGACCTGGGGGCGTGGGAAGCGCCTGGGGGACGTGGAGGGGCCCGGCCGTGGTGGGGTCTACCCCAAGGCCTGCTGCCGCGCTGCGCGCGCTCTCGAGAGCAGCGGGATTTGTGGGCAGCGTCCCCTCCGGTCCGGGCTGCCCGTGGGGCCCTGCAGCGGGGTCAGAGCCGTCCTGTAGCGGCCCGAGCAGATTTCCAGCCCCCAGGAAGGGTCCTCAGAGGTGGTGGCGCCCCGAGGCCTGTCCATTTCTTAGCTAGAAGCGCAACCTGCCCAGAAGGAACCAGGCTCTCGAAGGCTAGCTGGGACCAGCTGGCCGCTGGTGGGCACCGGGCTGCATACAGAGGCGCCGCCCTTTCCCCGTCTGTAGCATATGGACTTTGCAGCCCAAACGACCTGGGCCAGGAGCCGCCAGCCCCAAGGTTGGCTGCCTCCCCTCTTGTCAGACAGAGGGGAGCCGAATGTTCCCTTTCTTGGCCCAGTGGGGGTCAGGGTTGGGCCTGCAGGGCAGAGCCTGGCTCTCCCAGCTGGATGGTAGCCCTAGGGCCCCTGTGCAACTCTAGACAGAGCGCTTCCTGGGGAACAGGGCTGAGAGGAGGGGATGACTCAGACTAGATGGGTCTGTCTGGTCCCCAGTGGGCAGTCTCCCTGCCCTGCTGACCTTATACTGTGCCCGTTGCCCTAGGCCAGCCCTTGGAAATCACAGTGGGGCCCAGAGCTAAGGGCAGTGACCCTAGGCTGGGGCATCTCAGGGGAGTGGGGTTCTGTCGCGTGGGAGCGTCACGGCCTCAGCCTCACACCGTTTGGCCCTGCAGGTGCAGCCAACACGGGTGAGCCCCGGGGGTCCATGCGGATCCTAGTGACTGGGGGCTCTGGGCTGGTGGGCAGAGCCATCCAGAAGGTGGTAGCAGATGGGGCCAGGCTGCCCGGAGAGGACTGGGTGTTTGTTTCTTCCAAGGATGCCGATCTTACGTGAGTGGGCTCATCCCTGCAGCAGCCCCACCATGCCCTCTCCAGACCAAGAGCTCTGGGCCAGGCCTGTTCCTGGACCTGGCAGCCTCATGTCTGGCCCGTCCCTGCCAGGTGGCTGGCCTGGCCTGGGTGTGTGCAGTTTTGCTCGTGGGCAAACTTCCTCCCATCTCTTCCTGTAAGCCCGCACCCTCATACCAGCCAGGGCCTGACCCTCCCGCCTTCGGCCCTGCCTGGCTCCTGCCCCCGGTGCTTTGAGCCAGGGTGCTGGTTCCCTTGGGCCTCCAAGCAGCCCCTGATGGCCCGGCTCCCCCTCAGGGATGCTGCACAGACCCGAGCGCTGTTTGAAAAAGTCCGGCCCACACATGTCATCCATCTTGCTGCAATGGTGGGGGGCCTGTTCCGGAATATCAAATACAATTTGGACTTCTGGGTAAGTGAGGGGGCCCCAGTGAGCAGTGGGAGCCAGGACCCCAGATTCTGGGAACTTCCTGGCCAACTTCTCAAGCTCATGTTCCGGCCCTAGGAAGTCCCTGAGGGGCCTCCAGTGACCCACACTTGATTTGTAGGTAGAGGCGCATGCAGGTGGGCCTGGGGGTGTTTGGCCCAATAGGAAAAGCCTCAGAGCTAACCTGGGGGTTGGAGGAGCTGAGACAAGCCAGTGTTTGCCGTGTTTGCCGTGTGACCCCCGCTGGTTCCTGCCCCACTGGGCCTTCAGACCTTCCTGTTCCCAGGAGGTCCAGCTGCACTGAGCCAGGCCCACGGTGCGCTCAGGGGTGCAGAGGTGTGTGAGCTGGGCTCTGGGCCTGCAGCATGTGCCCTGAGGGATTTCACATGTGGGGTAGGGGCAGGAGGAGAGCTGGGCTCGCCCACAGCCCTGCCCCTGCCTGGCTGGGCCTCTGAGGGCTGGCCCCATCATCTCTAAAATTGGCCTTGGCCTGGTTTGGCCCTGCATCGGGCCTGGGATGGCAGAAGCTCAGACCAGATTTTCCCTGGGGGCCCCTGTCGCCACAGGGCCCTCCTCGTCTCAGTGACAGCCTTCCCAGCAGGCTGCTTGGCCACCCCCTCTCCCCAGACCACCCAAATGCCCTGGCCAGCCCAAGTCCCCGGAAGGGGCCGGAGGAGGGGTGGGGCCAGCCAAGGCTTCACTGCTACTGAGCAGTAGAGCAGGGTGAGCTCCTGGGGGTGCGGGAGTGGAGGGGCCGCTTCTTCCTGCCCTGCCGCGGGGCCAGGTTGGGCCGCCTGGGCTCCTGGCTCATATGTCACCTGCCTAGCCCTCAGCAGCCCCTGTGGGCAGGCTGGCCCTGAGCTTAGGGCTGTGGCCCTCTCCTCAGGGCCCTCCCCCAGCCTCAGGGTAGGCAGGCCTAGGGCCTCCTACAGCCCTGGGCTGGGACTGACGGGCTGGGAGGGGGCGTGGCTTCTGGACCGTGGGCCCTGGGAGCTGGAACAGCTGGCTCCGGTACTGCCTGCCAGGGTGTGTCCACACTTCTGTCCCTGGAGGGGCAGGCGAGGGCTGGGATCCTGCCTGGGGCCTGACCCCGCCCTGCCCCTGCCCCCTCAGAGGAAAAACATACACATCAACGACAACGTGCTGCACTCGGCCTTCGAGGTGGGGGCGCGAAAGGTGGTCTCCTGCCTGTCTACCTGCATCTTCCCCGACAAGACCAGCTACCCTATCGATGAGACCATGGTGAGGGGCGGGGCTGGGGCGGGGCCTGGCCTGGGGGCAGGGCTGAGAAGCAGCGGCTCCTGTGCTCCCCCAGATTCACAACGGACCCCCGCACAGCAGCAATTTCGGCTACTCTTACGCCAAGAGGATGATCGATGTGCAGAACAGGTCCTCTTCCCGCGCGTGCCAGGCCGAAACCAGCCGAGAATGGGGAAGGGGCCCAGATGCCCTGTGGTGGGTGGGCCCAGGGGGCCGCCCCGGCAGGGCTCCCAGATCTCGGCCCCCTTCCTCGCTAGCCTCGGCCGGGGTGGGCTCGCCCAGCATCCGAGGATGAGGGCCAGAGGGGATGCTGTGCCCCCGCAGGGCCTACTTCCAGCAGCACGGCTGCACCTTCACCGCTGTCATCCCCACCAACGTCTTTGGGCCCCATGACAACTTCAGCATCGAGGACGGCCATGTGCTGCCTGGCCTCATCCACAAGGCTCACCTGGCCAAGAGTGAGTGACCGCCACCCATTGCCCAGCTGGCTGCCTGCCTGACGGGGCCCCTGGGGCACAGCGGGGAGGAGGGGCGGCGCTGCCACATCCCCTCTGACACCTGCCCTTCCCAACCTGCAGGTCGCGGCTCAGCCTTGACAGTGTGGGGCACAGGGAAGCCTCGGAGGCAGTTCATCTACTCACTGGTTGGTGCCGCGAGGGGCACAGCTGTTCCCCAGAACGTCTCCCGGAGCCGCCGTGCTGGCTGTGGGGAGGCAGGAGGGAGCCTAGGAAGGGCCGGGTGTCCAGGCTGAGCCCCCAGGGGAGCAGTTCCTGGTCCTCGCTAGGTCCGTGTACATTCCTGTCCCTAGGGAAGTTGCTGGGTACAGCTCTGAGCTCATCAGGAGAAAGGACTTGGGGCTGAGCTGGCCAGGCACTACCCAAAGGGGGGTAACCCGGGCCCCAGCCAAGCCTGGGCTGCACCCTGCCGAGCAGGAGCACTTGGGAGAGGTGACCTGGGCCCATTTGGCCATAATTTGTGGCCTTTGACCCTGGCTGTCTGACCTCCAGGACCTGGCCCGGCTCTTTATCTGGGTCCTGCGGGAGTACGATGAGGTGGAGCCCATCATCCTGTCAGGTGGGTGCCGTGCAGCCCCACCCCCATTGCAGTGGGGCAGGACACCCGCCTGTCCTGAGAGCCGCTGAGCAGGGCAGCGGGAACATCCGTGGGGCTGGGCGGCGGCGGGTCCAGGCAGAAGAGGCCTGACCTGGCCGTTGGCCCTTCGGTCCCCACAGTGGGAGAGGAGGATGAGGTGTCCATCCAGGAGGTGGCCGAGGCCGTGGTGGAGGCCATGGACTTCCATGGGGAGGTCACCGTATCCTTTGGTTCTAGGCAGGAGACTGTGGGCCTCCCTGCAGGAGGCTGTGGGTCTGACGCACCCATGGCACTCACCCTGGCAGCCGGGGGTGAGGGTGTCTGCTGCTCTCTCCTGGGGCTCCCCCTGGGAAGGCTAGACAAGGTTCAAGGGCAGGCTGGTGGGGGGGTGGGCTGCCCCTTCTGCTGTGCCCTTGACCAGGTTCCTAGTTTGATACAACCAAGTCGGACGGGCAGTTTAAGAAGACGGCCAGTAATGGCAAGCTGCGGGCCTACCTGCCCGACTTCCGGTTCACGCCCTTCAAGCAGGGTGAGCCCTCCCACCCCATCCCTCGGGACCACCCGGCCCCTCCTTGGCGTTGGGCCACCACCTCCCCTCCCCAGGCCTCAGCTTCCCTACTGCCAGTTGGGGGTGGACGCCCTGCAGCTTTGGCCTCCATGGCCTCACCGCGGAGGCAGGACACGGGGGTGACTGCCTTACGCCCTGGCCCTCACCCGCCGCCTCTGCAGCCGTGCAGGAGACCTGCGCCTGGTTCACTGACAACTACGAGCAGGCCCGGAAGTGAAGCGTGCGGCGCGGCGGGAGCGGGTGCCTCCCTGTCCCCGGCGCTCGGCCAGCAGAGCCCAGCAGTGGCCACTCAGAACTGCCCTCGTGGCGGCGGGCCCCTGCCCCACGCCCTCTGCCGGGGCAGGCCTGGCTGACTGTCCGGGGAGGCCACCGTTCACACCGTCCTCAGGGAAGCCAAGGCCTGGCCAGGCCCGGCACCCTGCTCCCCGACGCCAGTCGCAGAGCATGTACACTTATGATCCCTGGGAGCCAATAAAGTGCATTGCCACAGGCCTGGCCCCGGCAGCTCTGTACCAGCCCCCCCATCTCCCCCGCCCCCGGCACTGCCTCCTGAGCCTGGCCAGCCCCCAAGAGCTGCTGGGCCACGGTGGCCAGCTGTCCCTGGGGTGGAAGGGCAGCGGTGGCCAGAGGCACGGACAGGTGGTGTGCGGGCAGGTGTCAGGAGAGGCTGGACTGTCAGCCGGCGGGGACAGAGGGCAGGCACCTGCGGCAGTCCCCACCGGCTGCGGCCAGAGCCGAGCCTCTCCACGCACAGGCAGGTGCAGGCCTGGGTAACCTGCATTCCCCAGGCTTACCCGCCCTCATCCCCAGGACTTTGGGGAAAGAGGCTGGGTCTGGATTTGGACAGGCTGAGCGGGCACACAGATGGATCTGAGGAGAGCAGTGGCGATTGGCCAGTTCAGACCTGGCCCCTCATCTCCCTAGCCCTCAGGTGGCAGCTTGGGTGCTGGGGCTTGGCCTGCCCTTCTCCCGTGGGTAGCAGCAGGTGTCATGCAAGAGTGGGCCTGGTGGCCACGGAGGTGAGCGGCACAGGCCTCCCATCCTCGACAGGAAAGTCTGGACCGGTTGACCCACCGGCCCCCGCCTAGCCAGTCAGTGCTGGGTGTGCTTCCCCCAGGACCCAGGCACCTTCCCTGGCTCCGGGGCCCACCTCTTCTCGGGTCCTCTCTTCCCTGGGGTACCCTTTGCTGTCTTCACACCAGTGACTCCCAGCTTTCTTCTGGCCCCAGGTGCGCCTGCCACGTTCCTTACTTCCTTTGTTCATTCAGGTGCTGTGGGCTGCCTTCCCTGTGCCAGGCACGCAAGTCCCAACCCCTGTCCCCGTGTCCAGCTGATCCCTCACTGCGTTTGTTACCACCACCCCCGCCCACGGGCCTCTCCAGGGGCCAGTCCTGCCCCTCTCACGTCAGTGCCTCCCCACCTTTTAGGTCTCTGCTGACGGGGTTCTTCCTCTCTGAGGCCCACCCTACCTGCTTGCTTCTCTGGAAACACCTCCCCCCCCGCACCCCCCAGGGCTTGGAGCTCCAGGACCTGGTCAGCCCTTCACGCTGTATTCCCTGGGTGCCAGCCCTTTGTGAATGTGAAGGGTCTGCCCCCGTGGGCATTCCGGGAGAGGGGGAGGAGGTGGTCCCTGAGTTGGAGCTTGGATCAGCCAAGTGAGAACGGGGGGAAGGAGGCCCAGCGCAGGGCAGAGAGGCCTGGACATGCCTGGCCGGACACAAGTAGTGGTTGTGTGTGCTGACTTGTCCCTTGGGTTATGGGGTGCGTGTGTTTATCGTAGACAGGCTGTCTCTCCAGCCAGAATGCAGGTCTGCGGGGTAGGGGCCACTGCTGTGTGGCCTTTGTTCCCAGCCCAGAGCAGGGCCCCCACACTGAAGGGGCAGCGTTGAAGGCATGAAGGGATCTCATTGTTGAGGAGCTTGGAACATGTCAAAGTAGGGTTTGAAGAAAATAACATCTTTAAAATTCAGTCTTAAAAACTGCAATTTTGGGGCCTCCCTGGTGGCGCAGTGGTTGAGAGTCCGCCTGCCGATGCAGGGGATACGGGTTCGTGCCCCGGTCTGGGAGGATCCCATATGCCGCGGAGCGGCTGGGCCCGTGAGCCATGGCCGCTGGGCCTGCGCATCCGGAGCCTGTGCTCCGCAACGGGAGAGGCCACAACAGTGAGAGGCCCGCATACCGCAAAAAATAAATAAATAAATAAATAAATAAATAAAAACTGCAATTTTAGTTCTTCAGCCTTATTTTTCCCATGTCAATCAAAAATTACAAGCACAGCCCACACCCACACCCACCCTCCCCCTCTCAGTCTCTAAGGTGGTCCCTGGCCCTGGCCAAGCACTCCATCTCCCACAGGACCAGCAAGAGGGGCCAGGTCTCCGCTGGGGACCTAGGCCTCACGAAGGTCTCCCCCGCAGCTCCCTGAGAGGCCCTCAGAAACGAGAATCCAGGTTGGCCCGAGGACCTCCTTTAACAGAAAAGCAGACCCCGGCTCCCACGTTTCACTGGCTGTGCCAGGTTTATGCTGTCACCCGGACCCACTGCGGCTTGGGGAAGAGCTGACCACAAGCCCTGACCAGGCAACCCTGTCCTCCACACCCAAGTCCACTGCAGGCTCCAAGAGCACTCTGTTCCCACCCAGAGAAACAGGCCTGAGGCACCCACCTCTGGGACAAGACCAGAGGAGCCCCCACCCTTTCCTAACCTTCGCCTTTAAATGACCAGCTCAAGTTGCCCTTTGGGAAATTTCACACATCGGGACAGACCCCAGTACAGTATTCTGGCCGCCCGCCCGGCGCCCCGCGCCGTGGCCCGCCCCTCTTCGCCCTAGATCTCTCCGGCCAATGAGCTGCGAGGGGGCGGGACCAATTGGTAGCGAGAGATAGAGCGTGGAGCCTGCGGGAGGGGCCGGAGCGTGAGGTCTCGGCAGCCAATGGACGAGGGCAGGTGTTGGGCGGTGTAGCCCATTGGCGGCGCTGAGGGCGCGGGCGGGGCGCGGCGCGGTGGCGATATGGCGGCGGCGATGGCGGCGGAGTCTGACGCGAGGCGCGTGGGCTTCGTGGGCGCGGGCCGCATGGCGGAGGCCATCGCGCAGGGCCTCATCCAAGCAGGTGGGGCGCGTGGGGTCCCGGTCCCGCGGGCTAGCGGGCGTCCGACACCGGCCTGTGTGGGAGGGACGGGCTTACCTCTCCGTAGCTCACCTGCCCCGCGGAGCCCCGGGCAGCACGGGGCCCTCCGCGCAGGGGCCCCAGGGTGGAGCTGGCCGGCGGGCGTGGGCCAGGGCGGCACGCGGACCCTGTCCCTCCGGTCTCTGCTTCCTCTGGGAGCGCGGCTGGAGGGGATGTGGTGGAGAGGCTCAGCGCCGGCCGTCCCCACGTCCGAGTTGAGATGAGCTGTGAGTGCACAGAATAAAATATACGCCGAATTTGGAAGATTTAGCATCCAAACAAAAAATGACGTATCTTAGTAACTTTTAGTATTGATTAGGTGTTGGAAGGGTAACATATTGGCTACACTGAGTTAAATAAAATGTACTGCAATTCACCCGTTTCTTCCTACTTGTTTAATAAGACTACTAGAAAATGTAAAGTTACGTGTGTGGCTCGAGCGATACTTCTCTTGGACAGCCCTAGCTTAGAGCGCGGGATCTCCTGCCGACTTCCTAACCTCGTGCCTCGGTCGAGCTGCCTGACCGCTCTGAGCCTCCGACTCTTCTTTCTGTTTGTTCGCCGGCTGCACCCCTGGTGTCCGGCACTGTGCACGTTTGGGGCCACATCATTCTCCATTCTTCACATTGTAGTCTGTTTAGCCCCTTGCCTGGCTTCTCCCCACTAGATGTCAGTGACACCCCCAGTTTTGACAGCCAAAATGTCTCCAGACACTGTCAATGTCCCCAGCGAGGGGTGGGGGGCAAAATCATCCTCGGTCGAGCACCGCCTATAGCAAGGACGGAGATGCTGTCCTAATCATACTCCACAGTATTTAGAAACCTTTATATGTAGATATGGACTGGTTTTCTGCTTCAGCCACATGTCAAGGTCTAGAAAGGTCAAAATCATCAGAAAACAGTTTACTGCAAGTCTCAGGTGTTTTACCTGTAAAACCTGGAGTACCACCTGCCTCCCCGGCTGCACAGAGTCTCACAGTGCTGCCACCGTCTCTTCAGGCCGTGGGGTGCACTTCTGCCTTCCTGTTAGACCTTACAGAAATCTGATCTGTAGAGGATTTCTGCCAAACGGGCACTGAGCTTCTGCTTGGATGTCCCCGTACAGATGCGCCCCCCTCCGGAGGAAGCTCATCCCCAACCGCAGCCTCCCTACCCACCATACCCCCTCCGCAGCCTTCCCGTTCCCAGAGGCAGGGATCCCTGGGATCTGTGTCCTCAAGAGACAAGGCAAGCTCCTGGCCCCTGTGTCCGGCAGGGCGTCTGGACTCAGCAGCAGCAGCAGGTGGGCAGCGATGACTGCTGAGTAGAATCAAGTGAAGCTGGTCGCATGGTCCCAGCCGAGTGGAGCGGCCCCGCCAAGCACCTGGCTTCTTGGAGAGGCTCGGCGTGGCCCAGGTGTGGCTGAGCCTCAGAGACCTACTGTAAGGGGCCGCCAGGCTGGCTTCTTCCCGCGCCACATCCTCACTGACACCCCCTACTCGCCTTTGCCTTTCCTTTCAGGAAAAGTGGAAGCTCAGCACGTGCTGGCCAGCGCGCCGACGGACAGGAACCTCTGCCGCTTCCGGGTGAGCCGGGCAGCTCCTCTGAGTGGAGGCTTCCCAGGGCTCAGATGGCTCTTGGCTCCTTGGGGCCAGGGAAGTGCTGCTTACTTAACTAAAGTTTTGAGACGGGCTGGGCTGGGCTGGGGAAGGGGAGGTCAAAGGCCAGAAGGAAAGTCAAGGTTGTGGAGGGCCAGGGTGGGGTAAAGGGGTGTGTGTGTGTGTGCGTGTGCATGCTGGACGGGCAGGAATATCACGGGCACTCACTGGGATCAGAGGGCTCGAGGAGGTGCTGACATCAGGGCCATCTGAGGTTGGATCCTGAGCGAGAACGGGTGGTCTGGGCGCATGATGGGCATTAGGTTTGGGGCCGTTTGCAATGGGGGGCCCGTGGGGTTGCAGGGTGGGCTCCGGCAGGGAGGGCCATGGTCTGGGAGCATGCCCGCTGACGTGGGCCTGGTCCCGGCAACCCTGCCGCAGGCCCTGGGCTGCCAGACCACCCACTCCAACCTGGAGGTGCTGCAGAGCTGCTCCCTTGTCTTCTTTGCCACCAAGCCCCACATCTTGCCGGCTGTCCTGGTGGAGGTGGCTCCTGTGGTCACCGCTGAGCACATCTTGGTGTCCGTGGCTGCCGGGGTCTCCCTGAGCACCCTGGAGGAGGTGAATGGCCTGTCGAGGTGCAGTGGGGGCTGAGGCTCTGACCCCAGGGTGGGCTCTGCTGGCCTCCCACCCCTGCCATCCCAGACCGGCTGCAACCTGGGTCCAGCCCTTCCAGAAACCAGGATGGGTGGGTTGGGGGGCAGACAGCCTCTCAGCCGGCCTGCACAGGCGGCCAGGTAGCTAGGGGGCTGGGGTTAGGGCTCCTCCCACCTGGGGTTAGGGCTCCACGCCCGGGAAGCAGCGGGGAGCCTGCGCTGGCCCGGCATGTGCCTGCCCGGCAGCCGGGTCCCACAGCTGCCCTGATCGCAGCCTCTCCCGCCAGCTGCTGCCCCCGGTGGCGCGAGTGCTGCGGGTCTCGCCCAACCTGCCCTGCGTGGTCCAGGAGGGGGCCATGGTGATGGCGCGGGGCCGCCATGCTGGGAGCGGCGAGGCCGGGCTCCTGCGGACCCTGCTGGAGGCCTGCGGGCAGTGCGAGGAGGTGCCCGAGGCCCAGGTGGACGTCCACACTGGCCTCAGCGGCAGCGGTGTAGCCTTTGTGAGTGTGGTCTGGTCCCCGCACCCCAGCCCCTGCCCTCACAGGCCGGCCCTCCCTCGGCAAAGTGGGGCCTTGTGGAGCCCCCCCGACAGCCCCTGACCCCACGGCTCCCCGGCTGGGTCCCCAGCTCCCCGTGTGCGCTGCCCACCCCATATCTGTGCCTTCCTGGGCCTTTGAGGCTGGCCCCTTGGCAGACGCCTGGGCTCTGGCCTCGGCTCTGGTGGCTGGTGTGCCGGACCTTGTTCCTGAGGGTACCCAGCCTTTTCCAGGCTGGGTTCTGTGTCCAGGGGAGTGCTGGTTTTGTCCCCGCCCCCCGCTGCTACAGGTGTGCGCCTTCTTGGAGGCCTTGGCTGAAGGAGCCATCAAGATGGGCATGCCCAGTGGCCTGGCCCACCGCATTGCCGCCCAGACCCTGCTGGTGAGACCCTGCTGCCCGGTCCTGGGGGAGTGTGTGGAAGGGGAGGGGGCTGTGGGAAGGGAGACGGCAGGCCTGAGCAGCCTGGGCTGAGACGGGGCGGTGGGGACGGGGGTGGGGCTGAGCTGAGGAGGGGCTGCTGGCCTCCCCCGAGTCACCCCAGTGCCACTGTCCCCAGGGCACAGCCAAGATGCTTCTGCAGAAGGGGCAGCATCCGGCTCAGCTGCGGACTGACGTGTGCACGCCGGGCGGCACCACTATCTATGGGCTCCACGCGCTGGAGCAGGGCGGGCTGCGGGCGGCGGCCATGAGCTCCGTGGAGGCTGCCACCTGCCGGGCCCGGGAACTCAGCAGGAAGTAGGGCACAGGCACTGGGTGCAGGCCGTGGCCACCCCCCCCAGCCCCTTCCCAAGGACTCAGGTTCTCTCCAGCCTGCAGGCCAGTGGAGGAGCTGCTTGAGTTCTGGGAGGATGGGTGGAGGACAGTTCCTGGCCAGCGGGGAACACAGCGGGGTGTGGGCCCCTCTCCAGACCCTGAGCTCGTGGCAAGTGGCAGGTGGAGCTGGTCCTGATGACCCTTCCCTGGGTCAAGAGTCCTGGAGAGTCCCATGGCCTGGCCTCTGACTGCAGGATTTGGTTCTTAGCATGTCTGTGAAAGGACCAACAGGCCACGAAAGCCAGCAACTTGGGGCCCTAAGCAAGGATGAGGGGCCTCTGGGTGCGGGGCAGGCTACCTGCAGCCCAAGGCTCACAGGGGCCTCCCCACCCCACACGGGCCCTAGTGCTGGAGCCCCTTCCGTCCACCCGCCAGCTGTGAGGCTTGCGGCAAAGTGATCCCCTGTCTGTGAACAGGGCTTACATGGCAGCCTGCCCCTCACTGCCCGCACAGCCCTGAGCCCCCCACCACTCCAGCCTTCATGGGCGGCTGGCCCTCAGCCAGCGACCTTGGCCCTTCCACCTGCTAGAAGGCTCAGCCCGAGTCCATTTCAGCACCTTTTTTTTCACTTTTGAATTGGGAATAAAGATGCTGTCCTATAGCATGGAGCAACCAATATTTAATTGGAGGCTGGTAAAACCAAACTGCAAGTCCCTGGAAGCACATCTCAGCCAAGGCCCGGGATACTGGGCTCAGACTCGGAGCTGTGGGTGCAGGTGGTCTGGGGACAGGGTTTCCCATCACCCGAGAGCTCTGCAAGGGTAGGGTCCCCTCCCCCCGCCCGGCACTCTAACCTCACCCTCAGCTGTACGTCCATGGGTCCCCGCCATGTGTCTTCCAACAGAATTCCTGAGGACCAGGCTGGGCTCGGCTTGGGGAGTGGAAGATGCACCTCTGCCCAGACCTGCCCTTAGGCGGTCACCTCCTGAATGTGAGGTGCCTGGTGAACCCAGCTGGTGATGGCGCGTGACAGGAAAGGGAGGATGGGTGGAGGTACGGGTTAGTGTTAGCGTATGGGTTAGGGCACGGGTACGGTTTAGGGTACGACAGCGGGTTAGGGTTAGGGTACGGGTTACGTTTGGGTTAGGGTTAGGGTTAGGGTACGGGTTAGGGTTAGGGTTGAAGAGGACCTGACCCAAGATTGGCACTGCCCGTACCCTTGGCACTGGCTGGCCAAGTCTTTTCACCTTATACTGCAAAGCTAAAATTACTTTTCTCAGAAGCTGGTGGATGTGAGCTTTTTTCATCAATGTTGTCCCTTTTCTGTACCCTCCCCACTTTTTCAAATGAGGTGTTCTGGATCCAAGCACTAGACAGAGTTACAAAAATAAGACTAGAACAGGGATCATGTGACGTTGGCATATCCAGCCTTTATTATAAAGCGCACTGGGCCCATCTGGCCGGTGACCTCTGCTGTCAGTGAGGTTGGCTGTGAAAGGGTCCCTCGACAGGACAAGCACCCTTGCCCCCGGGGCTCCCCTGGTGATCCGGACCAGCTCTTGGGCCAGCAGGCTGGGGGTCCCAGGAGGCCCGAGCCCCTGCTGGAGGGCGCCCCCTTCCTCTCACCCCACGCTCCAGTGCTCCATCTTCGGTCCAGCTGTCACCTGGGGGCTCATTCCCAAGCGTGAGGCCCCTCGGGCAAGTTTGGCCTCACACGGGTTCCCTCTGATGCTGCAGCCTGGTCTTGCCCTCCCAACCCCCCAGGTGGGCTGGTTTCAGCAGAAGCCACAAGCTCACCTTTCCACCTGAGGTGCTTTCCTGCTGTGCCTACCACCAAGCCCACGGGGCCAGCCCTGACAGTGACTGACCAGGGGCTGGTTTTTGGAATCAGTGACCTTTACCGCCTTGGGGATTTGTCAGAGGGCTGTGAACAGGATGGGGAGAGCGTGGTGGCTGTGTCCCTGAGCACTTCCCAGGCCACAGGGGTCCCACACCCTCACGAGACGTGTAATCCTTGAGGGCAAGAAACCCAGTCTCCAGCGTGGTGCCCAGCGCTCTGCAGGTGTGGCTGCTGAAGGAATTCAAGCAGCAACTAAGACCCCTCCCTCGGTGCCATCAACAGCCTTACTCTCCTTAGCACAAACCAGGGAGCTGCTTAGATGCCCCGGGCCCAGCGGCAGTGAGGCCACTTCACCCATTCTCCTGCAGAGACAAACTGGAGTCTCCCCCAGGAAGCCTCTGCCCTGTGGTTCACACTGAGGTGAGCCCAGGGAGGTGGGTGACCTCGTGCCAGAGCTGCGATGGGGCCCGGGGTCACAAGGATCATTGCTGGGGCTGCATTTGGGGCCAGAGCCGCCCTCTTCATGTGCAGGGCCTGGTGGCACCAGTGCCCCCATTCTAGAGAGGACAATTTCGGAGGCCCTTGGGTGAGGTAGTCCCCAGCCCAGCAAAGCGAAGCGGCTCCCAGACCCACCCTTGACGGGCCCCCTAACTCTTCAAGGCCCCAGGCCAGCATGCGCTATGCCTCGTTCCCGTGCTGCCCATCCAGGGCCGTGGGGACCGGCCAGAGCCACCTCCTGGGGTGCAGCCTTGATTCCCCAGAGGGGATGAGGCTGGCACCACATGAGAGGAAGTGGGAGGTCCTGTCCTGATAGCCGGTTCTCAATACCAACTGCAGTCCCCCTGCCCAGGCTCTGGGGTACAAGAGGATTAAAGGCTGAGACAGGAAACTTGGCAAAAGGGGCAGCGCTGATGATGCTACCAGAGGCCACCCTCGCCCAGTGCCCACCTGGGCTCTGAGGTCTGTCTCTCCACAAGCTGCTATAGGCAGGCCGGGCAGGCAGCATCGTGACCAGAAGCTCCCGGCCTGGGTCCCTGGGTCGCCACCAGCTGGAGAGGCAGGTGGTGTAACATGCAAGACAGCCTGAAGCCCCGTGCAGCTGCTTGGTTAGACCCAGGGCCAGCGTAGACCGCCAGAGGCTCCTGCAGGTGTGCAGGCTTGACACAGATGGAAGTGGGGGTGCCAGGTAGGCCCCAGCAGGTGCGGCTGGAGGCTGCTGCCCGGGCCTGGCTAGCCAAGCCTCCCTTCTCTTGTTCCCAAATCCTACATACTGTCCCTCAGCTTTCAGATTTGACATACACATACATATGTTGTTTTGAGGGGTTTTTTGTTCTTTTTTTTGACTGGGGGTGGTTCCAAGGAACAGTTTATGTCCTTGCTCTGGGGGCGCCCAGCCGTCCTACCGCCGTGCACAGCCCTCCCGTCCCGCAAACACAGCACCTGTCTGTGGCCTCTGCAGTCTCAGACCACCAGGAGGATGGGGCAGGTGAGGATGAGGGCAGAGCGCTGAGAAAGGCAGCACCTCAGATCCGGCCCCACTGCCCCTCACAAGGGCTCTGGGTATCTCTGCAGGACAGCCTCTGGGAGGCCTGGGTAGGTATCTCTCGGCCTCAGGCCACCAGCAGGATCCTGAATCTAGAGCTGGACGGTTACAGAGCCCTTGCCTTCTCCTTACAAAATGTGCCATCTAGGAACCTAATTGATGGGGCCATGGGAAGCAGCTCCTCAGCCACGCCCTGGGCAGTGCCAGGAGCGGGGGGAAAAGCCTGAGGGCAGGCTGGGCAGGGGAGCCTTGGAGGGGAGCTAAGGCACTGAGGGTTGTCCTGGCATGGCCGTCAGTGCCACAGGCCTGCTCCGGGGAAACGGCATGGCTCTGGGCCCTGGGGCTGGACAAAGTGGACTGTGGCTGGCGGGGGCACAGGGCGCTGGCCCGGCCATTGGTCTGTCACCAGGGCCCAGGTCTAGTGCTCGCCAACCCCACAGAACAAGAGAGCTGTTCGGAGTGTTTTCTTAAGGAAAGTTAAAAATCCGAGTGGAACACAAACCTACAGCCCTCGCGGCATCCAGAACCTTGGGAGGCCCCTGAGTGCCGGGCACCATCCTCCCTTCCCAGCCCACGGAGCCCTCCACCCCGGGTCCCTGAAGAGTATCTGTTGAAAACAGACTTAATGCACTAAAAACAAAACGAGTGGTGTGCTTCCCACTGAGACGACCAACAGCGTGGCTGTGGTCGGGAGGGATGGGAGCGCCGGGCCCTCGTCCGGTACAAGTGCTGGGCGGTGTGGACAGGAACATGGCTGGAGGCCTCAGCCCCACAGGGGCCAGGGTGGGAGCACAGCCACCTGCTCTCTGATACGTGCTGTGGTGTGTGTGCCAGGCCTGCATGGGAGGGCACCTGGCGAAGACCGCAGACCCCACGCGCGCGCCTGCCCAGGAAGAGGGAGCAGGCGCCCGCGGCCTCTGTTCTGTCCCCGCATGAAACGCGGGCACCAGTGGAGGGGACGGCCCTTCACCAACAGAGCTCCTCTGAGCCAGGCTGGGCTGGGATCCCTGCAACCCCGAGCCGGGGGTGAGGCCACCCCAGGGGAGGGGAGGAGAGATGGGGAGGCTGTGTGTATGCCCTCCAAGTGCTGCAGGAGAAAGGCCACTGGGGGCTGCTCGGGCTGGCCTGGTCACACCCCATCATCAGGGACTGCAGGAGAGGGCCCGATGCCCCCCAGCCTCCGGGCCATGCTGATCAGTGAGCGAAGCTGCACCAGCTTCAGCGGCCCTACCTCCCGGGGGTCCCGGCTCTCCAGCCATCGCAGAGCTGTCTCCAGGCCCCGCACGGCCTCCCCAGCGGAGGGCACGGCGGCCTCCTCCTCCTCCTCTCCTCCCGCCGCGACAGAGGGCAGGCAGGCTGGGGGTGGAGGGGCCCCAGGGACCAGCACGGGAGGCCGGCTGGGGCCTGGGTCCTCTCTGCAGCCGTCGGGCAGCCCCCCATCATCGTCCAGGTGCAGCCACTCGGCCACCTCCTCGGGCGCCAGCCGCTTGTAGGCCAGGGCTGCCAGGTGCGTGAGGTCGCTAAGCACCCTGCTGCGCTCCGCGGCCTCCTCGGCCTGGCCAGCTGGCTGCCCAGCGCACTCCTCCGCCGGCCGGGGCTCAAAGGCAGCCCGCAAGCCCAGCAGCCAGCAGCGCTCGATGCTGCCTGCCTGCACCAGGTCCCAGGAGAGGCCAGCCAGGTAGAGCATGTCCTTGAGCATGAAGCTGCGCATGAAGTCCAGCGGGGACCCCCCGGCGCAGGACACGGCCAGCCGCAGCAGCTCCCGCTTGTACAGCTGCTTGAAGGCGGCCACCACTCCCTGCTCCAGTGGGGCCGGGATGTGCGCCCGGCTGCTGCCCTTGGACAGGAACAGCACCCGCACCGCCCCGTCGGGGGTCTGCAGCTCCTCCGGAGGGCCCAGGGGCTCAGGCCGGCACCTCCTGGGGGTCTCCTCGCTCTCCTCCAGGGTGGGCATCCTGGCCGCAGGGCTGGGGCAGGGCGGGTGGGCCACCAGCAGCACAGCCTTCTGCTGCAGGCAGCTGCGGCGCAGGTAGCGCCTGACGCCCGGGACGAACTCCTCGAAGAACCAGCCGCGCAGCAGCGGGCGGCTGAGCCAGGCGTCGGGGCTGTAGCGGTAGGAGGCGGGGAACTTGTCCTGGTTGTGGTGGCGCAGGCTGGGTGGGTCCGGTAACTGCCCGATGACCAGCGGTTTCAGCTTGTGGCTGCCGGTCAGGTTGGCGGCCAGCAGCACCGTCACCCGGTCGCCCCGCCAGCGACGGCCGCAGCCCCCCGCGCCCAAGGGCGCGGCCTGCTCCGGAAGCAGCTTCCAGTAGAGGCCGGTGACGTTGGCGTTGTAGATCTGCTCGTCGCCGTAGCCGCCCTCGGCGGGGACAGGGGAATTCAGGGCGCGGTCGGGCAGGGGGCCGGTGCGGGTGAGCTGCGCGGGCTCCTGCTTGACCGGCAGGCCAGGCGCTGGGCCGGCGGCCGGGGGCTCGGCCTCGCCGTAGATGCGCTGGCTGGAGATGCCGTGGCGCTTCTGCCAGCGCCAGAACCAGCCGTGGCTGGCCTTGAAGGTGCACTCGGGCCCGTAGATCTGGCGCGCGAAGGCCTCGGCCTGCGCTTGGATGAGCGGCCCCGACAGCGGCACGCCGTGCTGGCGCAACGCCAGGAACCACGAGTAGACGGCGCGGTCGATCTCCTCCTCGTTGGCTAGCCGCATCTTCTTGCGCTGCGTACCCACCTCGCCGCCCAGCTGCTCCAGGAACCAGCGCAGCTTGGGCTCGTCCTTGAGCCAGCCGCGCAGCGTGCCGCCGGGCACGCCGAAGTCGCGGCACACGCTGGCCTGCCGCTCGCCGCCCTTGACGCGCTCGATGGCCTGCAGTTTGTCCTTGATGGAGTAGGCCTTGCGGAAGGCCATCTTCACAGCCACGCGGGGCCGCGGCCCGGGCGCGGGGGGCGGCGGCCGCACGGCGGGGACCGGGGCGGGCGCAGGGGGCCGCGGCGACTGCGCGGGGCGCCCGGGCGGCGGGCGGCGGCCGCGGCGCGGGGCCGGGCCGGCCGGGAGTCCCGCGGGGTACATGGTTGCTGCTGCGGCTGCGGCGGCAGCGGGGGCGCGGGAACCGGGGCCATACGCCCGCCCGGCCGGCCGCGCTGGGCGGGCGCTGGGGGCGGGACCAGTCGGGCCCTCCCCTTTGTCTCGCCCGCTCGGCGCGCGCAGGCGCCTTGGCCCCGCGCGGCCCCACCCCGCGCCTCACGTCACCCGGCACGTGCCGGCCGGTCTGCCCCGCCCGGGCCCGCCGAGTCCACCTGAGCTGCAGCGGAGGGGGGCGGGAGCCGGCGGCGCTGTGCCCGGCGGGTTGCTCCAGCTCTTCCGGGAAAGGGCGAGCCCCGCGGGGGTCTCCCACTGTCTTCTGTCCTCGCACCCGCGGGGAGCGTCGCGCGGAGGGCCCAGGCAGCGCAGCGGGCCGTGAGTGCGGACCGCGTCCCCCGCGTCCCGGCGCGTGGTAGAGCCCGCTGCTTCATTTCCCGTGCGCGGCCAGCGCAGCCCTCCCTTTTCTTTGCCGTCGCGCGCCGCCGAGCCCTCCTCGTTGGTCGCCGCGTCCTTGGCTGGCGTGTGAGTACCGAGAGTTGCGCCGCCAGGCCCCGGGGCCCGGGGAAGGGACGGCCCGCGCTGCGCCGGCGGGGACTTGGTCGGAGAGCCGCCGGCAGGCCGGCTCCGGGGCGCAGGGCTGGGTGCAGGCTCGCGGCCGCGCAGAGGGGCGGAGCCCGCGGGCCACGTGCCGGCCGGACCCCTGCGGCTGCCCCGGCGGGAGGGCGGCTGCGGGAATTTCGGGGCCGCGCTGGCCCCCGCCCCGGTGGGTGACAAGGATGTCTGCCCACCTGTGACCCGGGCCTGTAGTCCCCCCCTTTCGTTGTCGACGTTTTTGGAGCACCTACTTTACGTCGGCTCTGGGCTTGGGGGACAGGCACGGACCCAGTCTTCGTGGAACCTAGAGAGCTCATGAACTCGGGGAAGAATAAGGATGTGATTGATGGGTGACTGAAATACAGCGTTCTCTGAGAGGGATGGAGGATCTGGATTTGGATAAGGTGATCCGGGCAGGAGGTGATGTCGAAGCCAGTCTCTGAAGGGGAGCAGGATACCTTCCTGAAAAGTAGGCACTTTCAGTGGAACGAAGAAGGGAAAGGCTTGTTCTGGAGCCAAGGGGGTGGAATGGGGCGGGGACCAGCACGGCAGGGTTTGCAGAGTGCAGGGCCACCCTGGAGCAAGAGAGCTGTTTGTGTGGCTGAACTTTGGGGTGTCCCTGCTTGTCATGAGAGCGGATTGACCCTGGCAAGTAACTGGTGAGGGAGCAGGCCTGGCCTGGGTCGGGGAAGGACCCGGTCTTGCCTCAGAAGCAGCTCTGACACCCCTAGCTCCTAGGGAACCCTCAACCGTAAGTGGGTTGAGCCCCACCCCCCATGCTCAGCTCCAGACGAAGGTGTTCCCTGAGAAAGCTTGGCACACAGACTCCGAGGAGCAGGTGCCCTGTGCCCTCTCTGCGGGGCAGTCAGGCCTGGGCCCTGTGCCAGTGCCGGGGTGCCCTGCAGCTCTTCATCTCCTCACCTTGGAGCGCGGCTGCTGTGCCTTCCCCTAGAGGAGCCTGGGGGGCAAACATGCTTGACCAGTGTTTTTGTGAATGAAGGTTTCTTGAAGGTGATCCTAAATAGGCGGACCCAAAGAACGTCTCCAGTGCGTCGTGCTCTGGTGTCAGCTTTTCAAGAGCTGCAGGCAGGAAATGCTGGCATGAGCCCTGGCCCCGTGTCCCTGTTTTACGATGGCATGTGTGAATTCGAAGTGGGGGGCAGTGTGACGTTTGTGTGAAGTACAGGCATCAGAATAAGACGCGGAGTCCCCGATTCTCACCTCACCGACCCGGAGCCTCAGTTTACCGCACTCCTGTCCCCCAGCTGTGTGAGGCGTCAAGTGTACTCAGAATGGTTGAGGCGCGTGCAGTGCTGGAGCCGCCCTCGGGAAGCGGGCACAGGCATCTGGCGGTCAGGGTAGATAGACCAGGGCCCCACAGACTGGGATAGAAATAGAACCAACGGCCATGGCATTGCAGCACAAGTGTCACGCAGCTGGCTGGGCCTCAGGTGGGGTGACTTGGGCAGCCGCAGTGTGAGTCCTGAGTCTTGGGGTGCAGGGGCCCCCCTCCGTGCCAGCAGGACAGGTTGGCATTTTTGAGTGGGGCCGGACTGTCCAGGAGTCAGAGGTGGGAAAGCTTCTGAGTAGGCATTCGGGGCTGTGGAGTTCGCCTCTAAAGGAGAGCAGAGGGCAGCACCGTCGCGCAGTTGCCCCACTCCCGGCTCGTTCGCGTCGGCTGAAGCAGGTTGAGTGCTTGCCCCGTTCTCTGGGACGCTGCACGCATGGACGCTCTATTGTGCAGCACCAGTCCAGGCCACGCCAGCCAGGGGCCCTGTGTCCCCACACCGCACACCGATTCCCACTTCCTGTGGAAGGAAGGCAGAGAGCTTTGACCTCTGGGTGGATGACCTGGGAGCCCCTGCGTGTGTGTGACTGCGATGGGGTCATGTGGGCACCTGGTTACCTGAGACTGTTGGGAGGATGAGAACGAGGTGTGGAGGACGGAGCCGGGGGAGGGGGCAACCCTCACCCCTCCCAGAAACCTTCCCCATTCACCCAGCCTCAAGGGGACCTCTTGGCAGATGGGTGGGCACGGCTCTGCCAGGCCATGTCCTCACCTTCAGGACCCTCCAGCCAGGAGTATCCTGGTCAGGGACTGCTGCCGGGTTCCCTGTACAGGCACTGCAGGAACTGCCCTCCCAGCTGGGCAGAGGCTGAGAAGGACTCCGCAGCCCCCAGAGTCCCTCAGCATGGCCAGGAGTGCTGATTCGCAGGGCGCTGGGCTGGGGGAGTTGCAGAGGAAGAGCCGCTCGCTGCCTTCGCCCCAGATCCTGGTGGCTGGGTGGGCCGTGATCCCTCCAGGGCCTCCCACGCCTCAGTGCCCCCTCTTATGGGAGCGGTCTTGACATGCTTTATGCCCCAGGGCTGGTCCTTAGTGGCAGGCGGCTGGCCCTGCAGGTGAGGAGTCCAGGGTGGGACCGCGTCCTCTGCGTCCTGGCTTGCTCCCCGTGCCCCACTGTTGCCGGCGGGAGGAGGCGCAGGAGAGGACGCCCGGCCCTAGCCGAGAGCTCTGAGCTGCCCTGGTGGCGTCCTCGCAGGCAAGTGTTCAGCCTCAGAGTGGTTCTTCTACTGGGAGAGATGGGCCCCGAGGAGCCCGGGAGCATTCGGCGCCGCGCTCAGGGCTGGCGGAACGCACGGAAACAGAGGTGGGCCCCCGCCTGTGACGTTGGGGGCTGTGCCGGCTGTCCTGGGGCCTCAGCCTCCAGCAGCCCTGTGGGTGCTCTTGGCCCCATCCTGGCACTGGCTTTACCAGGCAGCCCTCAGCTGTCTGTGGTCGCCTCCCCAGGTGACAGCGCTCCTGGAGCCCTCTTCCCGCCAGAGCCTTGCCACACGTCCCCTCTGGGAACCTCACCTGCTAAGAAGCCCCTACGGTGGGTGTCTGCGGAGAGCCTGCCTGGGACCTCCGTGCACGCCTGTCTCCTGCCTGCTAGCCTCTCTGTTTGCCCCGCAGGACACCTCGTGCACCCTGTCCTGGGGTGGCTTGATGCTGGCACGCTGGCTGCGGTGTGGGGTAGACAGGGGAGGCCAGGGGCGTAGGTGGCAGGGCTCACTGGGCCCTCAGCTCCTGGTTGCCACCTCTTGTGGATTCAGGGCTAGGCACCCCGTCTGTCCTCTTGTGCACCCTTTGGTGCCGGTTGCGGGGACGGCGCATCCTGCCCACCTGGCCTCTCGCCCCCATAGTGGCCCTGCTGAGGGAGAGGCCCTGTCCGGCGTGGGCACTGGGGCTGGGTGGCCGCCAAGACCTTCAGCCAGGTCCTTGTCGTCTTACACCTGGCCCGGCGGTCTGGACCCAGTGGCAGTGCGGGGCTGGGGGGAGCCCACCCAGCCCTGATCCACGTGGGCAGCGGGGCACTCGAGGTGCCGGCTCACCTCCCCAGGTTGGCTCAGCTCAGCGAGGAGCTCAGATGGGGCCTCCCAGGGCTGCCTGGCTCCAGCTAACAGGGACCCCAGGGTCTGCCCATTTCGAGTGATGAAGGAGCAGCGCCGCCCTGAGCGCGGACTCGGCCGCCCCCTGGGGTTTTGGTGGTGGGTCTTTGCTCCGGTGCTCGCCTTTGTTCCCCACCAAACTCGCCTCCACGCCGCCTCACCGAGCAGCCTCTGAGAAGGCCCCCCAGCCTGCTCGGGCCACCCTGTCTGCCTGCCTCTAACTTTGCTGCTTTTTCTTCACGCTGTCCTAGGAGATCAAAGCGCAAGTAAGTACCCGCCCGTCCCAGGCTCCTGTGTCCCCTTCACCCAAGCCAGGGGACCCCCCGCCCAGCCCTCACCACGCCCGGCGAGTCCTGACACCTCTGGGGCCAGGCTGCCGGCCTCGGCAGTAGGGTGGGCACCCCCGTGAGCAGGTCAGGACTGGCGTGCACCTTCCACACCTGTGGGCAGGGCAGGGTGCCGCCGCCCCGGCCAGCCCCTGGTCTCAGGCCCTGTCCCTTGCTCACGGGCATCTTGAGAAGGGGCCTCCCCTCCCCCGAACTGTGACCCTTAGAGCTCCGAGCAGAGCCTGGTCTGATGTCAGGAGCCGAGGACAGCGTTTAGGCCACTAGGTTCATGTAGGGCTTCTGCACTGGGGGTGGGGGTCAGCCTGGTGGGCAGGGCTGAAGGGGCCAGAGCAGCCCTGACCCGCGCTGCGCTGCTTTGGTGAGGGTCCGCCGGGGAGGTCAGAGGGCAGACAAGCCCAGCCTGGTAGGCCTGCAGCCCTCGGTTACGGTGGGTGATGTTACAATGTCCCGCCTCCTGGGCATGGGCTCCCGCCCCCGAGCAGTGCCTCTGCAGTCAGTCTGGTCTTGATAAGTGCTGCTGGCCCGGGGAGGGAGGCCCGAGGGGGCGGCCAGGGACCTCTCTGAGCCTGGGCCTCCGCCCCTGCATCGGGTGCCGTGAGAGACCCCGGCGAGCCCCTCAGAGCACCAAGGAGAGTCTCCCTGAAGTCCCAGGTCGGTCGGGACTTGGCCCACACGTCCCGGGGCGATTAGAATTGGGTTTTGGTTTTGGTCGGGGGGCTGTAGACCCTGCGGTGAGTGACAGGAAGGGTTTGCTGTCCCGGGGTGAAAGTCTGTCCCCTCTGGGGGCCTCCTGTCCTGGGGTGAGGGCCCAGCAGGTGACCTCGCAGCAGCAGGAGACACTGGGGCCATCCTGAGGGCAAGCTGTTCAGCCCCAGGCCAGTCGGCCTGGTGCTTCTGCTTCTGGGCGGGCACAGGGTCCAGAGTAGGGTCTGAGAGGAGGAGTCCCAGTGCCAGTTAAGGCCGTCCTCTAGAACAGGCCAGCCAGGTGTGAGCTCGGGGACCCCTAGGTGCACCTAAGAGCAGACTGGCCTCCAGGGCTTTCTGGGCTTGAGCTGCTTCTAGCCGGAGGCTGTGGTGGCCCTGGCCCCTTGGCTCTGCTGAATAGGGTCCGCTGTAGAATTCTGGGCTGCCCAGCAAGGGGGCTAGCCTTTACGGAGCACCATGCCCGGGAGCAGAATGGGGGGCCCTGTGCCAGCGGCAGGGCCGAGGCCATCGCCTCGTGGCTGTTTGCGCACGCCTTGTGGCCCAGCAGCCCTCAGTCTTGCACGGGGGCAGCAGGTGACGAGGGCTACTCTGAGCTCAGGCTTCTGGACAGAGGCTTATCCAGTAGCCACGGTGGCAGGTGTGCGGAGCCCTTTACAACCAAAAGGCGCTGGAATCCGGGGAGGATCCCGCGTCCTAGGACAGGACTCGGAGGTGCCCACATGGTCCCTTTAGTTTAGGTGCATCCACGGGTGTGAGTTGATTGTCTCCTGGTCAGGAGGCATCGGCCGCTGACCAAGGAACCTGATTCTTTTTTTTTTTTTTTTTCTTTTTGCGGTATGCGGGCCTCTCACTGTTGTGGCCTCCCCCGTTGCGGAGCACAGGCTCCGGATGCGCAGGCCCAGCGGCCATGGCTCACGGGCCCAGCCGCTCCGCGGCATATGGGATCCTCCCAGACCGGGGCACGAACCCGTATCCCCTGCATCGGCAGGCGGACTCTCAACCACTTGCGCCACCAGGGAGGCCCAGGAACCTGATTCTTAACTGCCAGAGCCACTGGGTTCGTTCCCTTTTAGACACTCCCTGGCATCTCCCCTGATGTGGCCTCTCAGGCATGGGTGCTCCACCCTCTGCTCCCAGGTGCCCCTTGGCTAAGATCTTCCAGCTTCCCTTGGAACGTGCACTGCTCAGGATGGCGGTGTGGCCGTGCAGGTGGGGGACTCAGATCAGGCAGAGTGTGCCAGGAGCAGGGCCATCCTCCGAGACCACCAAGTGCATTTCTATAAAACAGAAGCCCGAGTGCCTCAGGGAGGCGGCCAGGCTTAGCAAAAACACAGGACATCCAGTTAAAGTTTCAGATGAACAGCGACTAACTTCAGAGTAAGCGAGTCTCTAATGTTTGACGGGACATACTCATCCTAAAACTCATTTGCTGTTGACGTAAAAGTTGAATTAGCTGAGTGCGTCCTGTGTTTATTTGGCAGCTGTTCTTGGGGTTCACCGAAGAGGTTTCTGTTGCCAAAGAGGTTTGGAAAGTGTTCTCTGGGCCCCCTTGGAGAGCCTGGGTGCATGTTGCATGAGAAAAGACAAGTTTTGCAGTTAGGAGGATACACACGCGCAGACACACCACGCGTTATGTGCTCGTGTGTGTTTATTGCTTCCCCAGCTCCCCGTGCATGCTGCCCCGGGGCACCCCATCCGGCGGCCGAGCAGGGAGGGGCGGGGGTGCCGTCTGCCCGCCGCCCGCGGTGTTGCAACTGCCCTTTGTGCTTGCTTTTTAACGCTGCGTGGAAGATGAGGAGCGGGAAGGCCTCCTGTGCCCTGGAGACGGTCTGGGAGGACAAGCAGAAGTATGGGGAAGCCGAGCGGCGCTTCTACGAGCACGAGGCCATGAGAGCCGCCGCCCAGCAGCCTCCGGCCGAGGCACTGGCAGTGAACGGGCCGGGCCGGGAGGATGAGGCCGAGGAGGCGGACGCCCCCAACGGCAACGGCAGCAGCGAGCCGGGGAAGAGCCACAACGGGAAGAAGCCGTTGCAGAAGCCGAGGAAGCGCTCCCCGAAGGGCTGGCTCAGCCAGGCGGACCTGGCCCTCGTGGGCCTCTCAGCCGACCACGTTTGGCTGGACAAGCCGCTTTTCGACCAGGCGGAGAGCTCATACCGCCAGAGGCTGGCAGATGCAGCCGCCCAGGCAGCCCGGCCCCCCGCCCTGGCCCCTGGGGCCCTCTGCGCCCACGGAAGCCAGGTGGCCTGCCACCACGTGACTTGGGGCATCTGGGTCAACAAGTCTTCCTTTGACCAGGCTGAGCGGGTGTTCGTGGAGTGGTCTCAGGCCTTGCTGCTGGCCGCGGAGGGGAGCGGCGGGCAGGGGGCTCCTGACACGGGCCAGTGGGCGGCCGCCCCCGACTTGCGCCTCATCCGCCAGCCCAGCCCAACAGCCAACGGCCAGCCCCCGCTGGGCAGCCTGCAGGCGCTGGTGCGGGAGGTGTGGCTGGAGAAGCCCCGCTACGACGCGGCCGAGAGGGTCTTCTATGAGGCCCTGTTTGACGGCCACCCCGCTGGGAAAGGGCGCCTTCAGGAGCGAGCCGGTCAGGCTGAGGGCGCCCGCCGCGGCCGCAGAGACCGGCGGGGCCGCAGCGCCATGGGAAGCCGGCGGCTCGGGCTGCGGCGGGTGGACGGGGAGGCCCCCTCTGCCCTGCCCTACCGGTACTTCCTGCACAAGGACGCCGAGGCCCCCTGGCTCAGCAAGCCGGCCTACGACAGCGCAGAGTGCCGCCACCACGCCGCCGAGGCCCTGCGCATGGCCTGGCGCCTCGAAGCTCCGTCCCTGGTTCACCGACCCAGCGCCCGGTCTGGCCCTTCCATGTCCAGCCTGAGACCCAAGTAGGGAAAACGTGCCGGGCGGGTGCCTGGGCTTCCCGGGGCCGGGCTGGGTGGCCGGCGCGCTCCCCTCCCTGCCCCCACCCCAAGACTCCTGGACCGGCTGAGTTGGATGCTGGAGCGGGTTGGGCAGGGATAGCTATCTGCCCCGGGGGCATTGCAGCCTCGGGGGTCACCCCCACCAAGGTGGGGGGGGGAATGGGTCCACGTGGGCCTGAATCTGTCTTGCGCAGGGTTTCCCCTTTGGCCAGGCAACTTCTAGCTTCTCCTCTGACCCTCATGGGACAGGGGAGCGATGAAGGCTCCCGGCCCCCAAGCCCCGCTGGGCCGCTTGCCTACCCGTCCCGCCGTCTCCCCCGTCTCCTTGTCCAGAACCACCTGAGGTGAGGTGAGCGTCTCAGGTGCTCTAGCACGCGGCCGGTCCAGCGGCCTGAGTCTGGAAGACACCCACTGGATGAGGCCAACTTGCCTTCAGCCTGTGGACCCAGGGGTTCGGCCCCCAGAGCGGTTTTATGCGGTGCCAACTGGTCGCTGGAGGCCAGGGCCTGGCCATTGAAGGGATCCCTTAGCCCACTGGGCTCAGGCAGGCGGGCAGAGACGGTTGGACTCAGGGCAGACTGGGGGCCCCCCAGTGGGGAGAGGCCCTGGGCCACAGGCGGGGCCAGAGGGGATGTGGAGGGGCCTCCCTGGACCCCAGACTCCCGGCAGGAGCCCCTTGGCTCCTCGGTGGGGTTGGATGTGCTCCTCTGACGGGATCCTGGCCTTGGTGCGAGGGGCGGGGCGTGGGGCCCACCGCCGGCGGTGGGGGTGTTCCCCATCAGGCAGTACGTGTGCGTGCGGGGTGGTGTGGAACTGAAACTGTTCAGTGATGCCTCTTCGAGGTGGGGTGGAGGAGGGTCACGGGGCTCAATCTCCCTTGTCACGGGGGGACACTTGGCGAGGTCCAGTGATGGCCTGGGATCCTCAGCAAAGAGAGGTGGTGAGGTTGTGAGTCCTTTTCTGTTGCACTTGGTGAGGGACAGGGCGGTCCTGAGTCAGCAGACTTTGTCATCTGTGAGAGTTCGGGCTCTGGGCCCAGGTCCGTGGCAGCTCCCCCGCCTTGCCGAGCGGTGGGAAAGCAGCAGACTGCAGACGTGCCAATTCAGCGATTTGCAAAAAACGCACAGTGGCGGGATGTGGCTCACAGGCCGGAGTTGGCCTAGACGCCCCGGTCTAGAGCAGCAGTTCTCAAACTTGCTGGTCTTGTGATGCTAAAAGAGCTTTTGTCTAGTCCGTTAGTTTTTCCTATGTTAGTAATTAACTGCAGAAGCACTTATTTGTTGAAAAATAGTAACAAGCTGGTTACACGTTAATGACATTTATGCAAGAAATAACTTTCCTGTAACAAAAAAGTTCAGTGAACTAAGTGGCCTTGTTTTACATTTTTGCAAATCTTGTGTCTGGCTTAACAGGAGGCAGCGGATTCTTAAGCCTCCTTGCGCGTTACCTGTTGGTGTATATTGTCCGACACATCCAGCCTTGAACAGTTGTGTGATTGGAAAAGGGAGGACCTTGGGGACCCCCAGAGGTTCCTGGCCATGCTTTGAGAGCCGCTGGTCTTGGGGACCGGCCTGGGGACCACCCGCCTTAGCGCTGAAGGAAGCCCGCGTGGGGCGGGGGCGGGGCTCGCAGGCTCGTGGTCCGTGCTGAGCGCCTCTGGTGCTCCGCCCGGGGGCCTGGAGCCCTGTGACCCAAGGACCGGGACGGCCTGCCCTGCACCCTTGGGGTCCGGGCTGTCGGAAGGGGCGCCTGTGCAAGCCAGCCCTGGGGTCTGCGAAGAGGTGCCCCTCCTCCTGGCCGGGCTGTCTTAGTCTCTTCTCCCGCCTCAACAGAAAAATGGCCACAGACTTTCTAGTGCATGAGAAGATCTGGTTTGACAAGTTCAAATATGACGACGCAGAAAGGAAATTCTACGAGCAGGTGAACGGGCCTGTGGCCGGCGGCTCACGCCAGGTAGGGGCTGCTGCGCTTGGGGTCTCGGGGTGTCTGTGCCAGCACAGTGGGACACGGCACGTTGGGCCCGGGTGGCCCTGCTGTGCAGGTGCTGGGGTTGGTTCTCCAGAGGGCGGCTGGCTGGCTCCCGAGGAGCTGGAGCTGCTCTTGGGTCTCATGTGGGCAGGGCACTCCCAGCATCTCTAAGTGCCCATCAGGACCTGTGACACGTGGCCCGGCTGGGCTTGCAGGCCGCGTGCACCTCAGGCCCTGTCGTCAGGGCCTCAGGACTCCATCCTCTTCCGTCCTCAGCCCCGTGAGCTTTGGTTTTGTGCAGGGCTTTCTTCCTGCTCTCTCCACACGAGGCTGCCTTTTTATTTACTTATTTATTTTTTTGATTAAAGAGTTGTTCTTTCTGCACCATCTACAGGAGAACGGCGCCAGTGTGATCCTCCGTGACATCGCGAGAGCCAGAGAAAACATCCAGAAGTCCCTGGCCGGAGTGAGTACCGCCCTCATGCCAAACGGCATGCCTGGCATTTCCCCCGGTACTGCTGATGACGTTGCCCCTTTGGAGCAAAGTCAGGGTGCGGCGTGCAGCGCTGTGTTCCCACACAGCCAGGGGAGACATCCTTCCTCTCGCGTCCTTGCTGAGCTTGCTGGCGGTCACCCGGGACTCCCCGCCTTGGCACGGCTGCTCCTGTGGTACCAGGCCTGAGGCCTCTTCCCTCTTGCTCGCTCCCTGCTCCGGGTGTGCGAGGGGCTGGCGCGTGCCGTGCTTCCTGCCTTCCCTCTTAGGCGTGGCCCTCCTCGGAGAGATGGGTTCACAGGGTGTGCTGAGTCCAAGTCATAGAGTCACCACCATCTTGAATTTGAGGCCCAGAGAGGGGCCCTGCAGCCCAGCTCGGGCTCCAGGTCCCACATGAGATCAGGAGATGGAAATGGTCACGTCCAGTGTGTCCCCGGCCTGGCCGGGGAGTGTATCCCTCGGGGCGGCAGCCCTGCTGCTCCACCTTCCTTCTCAGATTGTCTGGGCTACAGAGTGGTGTCGCAGCCTTGAGGGCCACGTGTCAGCAGAGCTGTGTGACTCCAGGAGAGAATCCATGTTCTTGCCTTTTCCACCTTTCAGAAAGCTGCCCCCATTCCTCGGCCTATGGCTTCTAGCCAGCAGCGTCATGAGCTTTGACATCTCTTCCTGTCACATTTCTTTCTCTCCTGCTTCTCTCTTATGTGGACCTTTGTGATGACACTGGGCCCACCTGGATAATCCAGGGTAACCTCCCCACATCCAGATTCTCAACCTCATCACATCTGCAAAGTCCCTTTTGCCACGTGAGGTCATCTCTTTACAGGGTTTGGGGACGTATTTGGGAACTTTCTGCCTGCCACAGCTGGCTCGGATATACTGGCTCCTGGCCATCAGCTGGGCAGCCCTGGGTGGATGTCCCTCAGGAAGCGGTGCCACCACTGTCTGCCCAGCAGGCCCTGCTTTATACTTGGCCCCCACATGCTCCTGCCTTGCCTTCTGCCCATCAGCCCCCAATCCCACCCGCCACCCTCTGCTTGCCTGAGCAAGTTCAGGCCAGGCAGCCACAGGATCGAGGTGGTGCAAGGTCTTTGTACTCAGGCCAGGCATGTCGGGCTCCAGTGCTCAGAAGGCTGCAGCCAGGGGCTCAGCAGCTCTGGGGCTGTGGCCCTGGAGATTCTTAGGCTGTTCGAACTCTTTCCCCACTGGGCCTCAGGGCCCTGGCTGTTGGGGTCAGCTTCAGGGTCCTGGTCTTCAGGGCATTCACCTGGGCAGCTGTTAGGGCTCGGGGACTGGTCTGCTTAGGCTGCTGTAATAATGAAGCAGCACAGACCAGGTGACCGAAACAACAGAAATTTATCTTTTGATGATCAGGAGGTTCAAAGTCCAGGATCAGGGTGTGGGTGGCGTCGGTTCCTCTTTGGTAGATGGCCATTTTCTTCCTGTGTTTACTGTGTCCAAATGTTTTCACATGAGGACACCGGTCATTGGATTAGGACCACCCTAATGACGTCACTGTGACTGATTACCACTGTGAAGACCCCATCTTCAAATAATCTCCCACTTTGAGGCCCTGGCGGCAGGGGCTTGCATGTGAACTTCAGAGGAACATCATTCAGCTGCCAGCGGACCCGGGGAGGGTGCTGTGGCCCAGCCCCATGCTTGGATTTGGGTAGAGTGGGGCTCAGCAGACGCTGGGATTCCAGAGGTTCCTGGGGACTGCACGTGGTGCCAGGCACGGGGCTGGAGGCCGGGATGGAGGGTTCTGGATTCGGAACCTTGGTATGGCACTGCCCCCGAGGCCACCAGGTGGCTGCCTGCGGCCTGCTGTTGTGAGCTCGGACTGGACTGGGTGGCCTGGGCCTGCCTCGCTGAGCGCCCTGGCTTCCTTCTCAGTCCGGATGGGCAGGGTGGGCCCAGGGCCTAGACACCATGGAGTGGCCTGGTGCTTTCTGGGCTGAGCGGTGGTGACCCCATGGCCCCCAACAGCCTGGTCTCTCCCCTGCCACTTCCTCTTGGCCTTGCAGCAGGTGGGGCCTCGCCCGCCCAGAGGCTGCATCCTCGGGACCCATCCACAGTTGGTCCTCACTTGGTGGTGTTGCCGGGGCTGTGTCGGGAGGTCCCCGGGGCCAGGCAGCAGGCACAGCAGGGCAAAGGCTTGAGGCTCCAGCCTGCCTTGAGGCACCGGGACCTGGTTCATTTGCTTAGCGGGCACAGATCCACCGGGAGAGACCTTGGGGAAGCCTGCTGAGAGGGGGTGGGGCCTGAGAGTGCAGTTTGGCGGGGGCTGGCGGGGCTTCGTGGGGAACAGCTGGTCCTGGATTTCATCCCTGTGCCACGGAAGCCGTTGGACCTTTATAGTGGGAATGGTCCTGGGAGCTGAGCCGTGGGAAGTAGGTTGGAGAGGAGGTCACGTGCCAGGTGGTGGTGGCTGAGACTCGGCAGGGGTGGTCAGCTGTGGGTGGACAGGGCTGCCATTTACTAACCAGGGTAGGAGGTTGGGGGTGGACGCTTGGGTTGATCTGAGGAGGGCCGTGGCATGAGCAGAGCCCACTCTGGTCCTGTGGGCTGGTCAGTACTCCTTCCCCAGCCATGCAGTGCCACTTGGCCAGCTCGGCTGGGAGTTCTGTGTAGTGGGAGTTGGTGGGTCTAGAAGGACGGTGTCAGCTTAGCACTGCCCATTGGTCCCAGGGCAGGGAGCCAGGCATGTGTGTCAGCCTGTCCTCTCTGGAGACCTTCACCTTGGTAGTGCCCTGGGGGTGTGCAGACCAGGGGAGGAGGCCACCCCTATGGCTTCCCTATGGCTGCTTGGTGGGTGGGCCCCAGGCCCCAGATCTTTATCTTGACTGGACATTGGAGGAGGGCAGCAGCCATCTGGAAAGGGCCAGGTGCACTGTGTACCCTCCTTGGAGCCACTGCATTGGGGTGTAGGGCGTGCTGAATGGCCTGCATGGGGGCCCCTGGGGTGTAACTTGGGCCTAAGCTGTGGCGTCCTGTGGGTGAGCTCCCTGGGCAGTGCTGCCTGGGTCAGATGATGGGGGCTCCCGGTCAGGGAGGAACCAGAGGAGGCTGGTGGCCAGGCCAGGGTCCCTGGGTCACCCAGAACTTTCAAAGGCAGGCAGGTGTGTGGCCCTGGCTGCTGTGGGGTGGCTGCCCCCTGCACTGGCATGCTCCTTCCTCCTGCCCCCAGTGGGCTCCTCCACTGCTGTCCCCTCCTGTTTCCAGCTCAAGGCTGTGTTGCCCGGTCTTCCTGAGGCGCTGGGTCTGGCTGCCCCTGGAGCTGTGAGTCCTTTGCTGCCTCCCGCCCACCAGGCAGTGGCAGCCATGGCTCAGCTCTGCGCCGCCTCCACGTTAGGGCCGCCCTGGGCTCCTGTCATGTGCTTGGCTGAGGATGCCACTGTGGCCTCAGGCTTGCAGCGCTTCCTCTCCCCTTGCCTGGGTGGAGCATGGCCGGTGGACCCCGTGGGGCTTGGTGGGCTTCTCATCCAGCTTAGGGCTCTGCTTCAGAATGGCTGTGAACGGGGGGAGGACCCCAAGGAGCGGGCTAGCGTATGAGCCCTTCCTCTCCCCCTGCCTTGCAGAGCTCAGGCCCTGGGGCGTCCAGCGGGCCCAGTGGAGACCACAGTGAGCTGGTCATCCGGATTGCCAGCCTGGAAGTGGAGAACCAGAGCCTGCGAGGGGGTGAGGCCCTGGGCCTGATGGGCGGGGGGCCCCACCCCAGCCCTTGCTGCCTGACCAGCATCCCCTTTGCCCCTGCAGTGGTGCAGGATCTGCAGCAGGCTGTCTCCCAGCTGGAGGCCCGGCTGAGCACGCTAGAGAAGAGCTCGCCCGCCCACCGGGCCACAGCTCCGCAGACCCAGGTGAGGGCCCTTCCCTCTCCTGGGACCCACACCTGGCACTGAGGAGCAGGAGGCCCTCATGGCCCCCACGTGGGCTGTGGCCCAGGCAGCAGTGGAGGGCTAGAGGCCTGGGGTCCTGGCAGCATGGGCCCCAGTCTCCCCTCTCGTGTGGCAGCACGTGTCTCCCATGCGCCAAGTGGAGCCCCCCACCAGGAAGGTGGCCACCGCCACAGAGGACGACGAGGACGACGACATTGACCTCTTCGGCAGCGACGAGGAGGCGGACGAGGAGGCGGCCCGGCTGCGGGAGGAGCGGCTGCGGCAGTACGCCGAGAAGAAGGCCGCCAAGCCCGCCCTGGTGGCCAAGTCCTCCATCCTCCTGGACGTCAAGCCTGTGAGTGGCTCGCCTCTGACCCTCCCCTCCCGGTGCCCTGGGGTCCTGGAGGGATCGGCGCCAGGCAGGGCAGGAGGAAACTCACACTGTGTTCTCCGTGGGAGCGGGCTCTGACCCAGCCCTCCTCCCCTCTCCTCCCCAGTGGGATGACGAGACGGACATGGCCCAGCTGGAGGCCTGCGTGCGCTCCATCCAGCTGGATGGGCTGACCTGGGGGGGCTCCAAGCTGGTGCCCGTGGGCTACGGCATCCACAAGCTGCAGATCCAGTGTGTAGTGGAGGACGACAAGGTGGGCACGGACCTGCTGGAAGAGGAGATCACCAAGTTTGAGGAGCACGTGAGTGAGGGGCCCACACAGGGCGGGGCGTGGGTGTCCCAAGTGAGCCTCTGGCCAGGCACATGGGCGCTTGGGCCCTTGGGAAGCAGGGCCCCGTGTGACTACCAGCCTCCCTCTCCACAGGTGCAGAGCGTTGACATTGCTGCTTTCAACAAGATCTGAGCCCTGGCACTGGCCTGAGCGTGTCAAGCTTTGCAGCCAATAAAGACTGAGATTCCAGCCCTCTGGCTCCTGTCCTGCTTTGGGCCCTGCGGGTGGGCGCATTCAGTGAGCAGCACTCTGCCAGGCCCCCAGCCTCAGACTTGGCCGGCATCTCATGGTGCTGCTCCTGCACCAGTGGCCAGTGCCCTTCTCCCCATTCTGGGTCTCTCCACAGCCCTCCTACGGCTGTGTGACCCACCCCTGTGCCTGCCCCTCCTGTTCCCCTGACTCACTGACCTCTCAGTTGCAAGTGGGACGTCCAGGTCTACCTCTAACAGTGTACATTGTTTCCTTTACTGTGGGAGGCGTCCCAGTCTTCCACCATCTCCATTCTGCTTCCTTTAGCTGAGCTGTCCCCATGGGTACAAAAGCGCCAGCCCGGAACTATCCAGGGAAGAGGTCCCAGCGGCCATCCTGGCCCTGCTGTTGTGACTACAGTCACGTGCCCCATCCTGCCGGGTATCTGACCACCGTTTCTAGGAAGGAGTCTGGGCTTCTTCCCTTAGCCCTGAGGCCCCTGCTGCCTGCTGGAGACCTGGGCCCTTGACAGGTCCCATGACGCACTGCCCTGTGGAATTGTGCCCACTGTCCTGCCTGGGCCCCCACCCCCCTCCCCAGTCTGAGCAGGACTTGTGTCACGAGTGGTTCTTCCCCTGGACCCAGCGTGGCTGGTGAGAGAGTGGGTTGTGGTTACTCTGGTCAGAGCTGGTGGCCTCCAAGGGCCCTCAGGAGTCATGTGGGGCTTACTGTGCAGGACCCGAGAGCCTTCGGTGCCAGCTGGTGGTGGATGAGCGGCCCCCTCGTGTCGGCACCACCCTGCTACCCGAACAGCGTGGCGTGGGCCTTGCCTTGGTGCGGTGCCGGCTGCGAGCTGCCCTGCCCAGGCCTTGGGTGGCTTCTGGGCGGGCGAGGATGGAGTCCAGCTGGACGTGGAGTTCGAATTGCCCTCTTTCACCCTCTCCCCACGCTGCCCGGACTTGGCTGCGCGGCCGGGGGCAGGACAGACCACGCTCCAAGGGGCCAGGGGGAGCTGGGCTGACCAGGGAGAGCGCAAGTCCCCACCTCGAGCCACGGTCCGGCTGCTGGGACCGCTCAGAGCGCGTCCGGAGGCCAGCGGCCTGCCCTGACGGTTCTGGTTGCCAGGAAAGGCAGTGAGTGGCTCCACGGTGTCCCAACCCGCTAGCGGGGCGGGCCCTGGCCAGCGCGGCGTCACGCGGGCGGGGCGGCCAAAGTCCGGGGCGCCAGGGCCGCGGCCAGAGTACGATGGCGGCGGAGCAGGACCCTGAGGGGCACGCGGCGGCGCGGCCGCTGCTCACCGACCTGTACCAGGCCACCATGGCGCTGGGCTACTGGCGCGCCGGCCGGGCGCAGGAGGCGGCCGAGTTCGAGCTCTTCTTCCGCCGCTGCCCGTTCGGCGGAGCCTTCGCCTTGGCCGCGGGGCTGCGCGACTGCGTGCGTTTCGTGCGCGGCTTCCGCCTGAGGGACGCAGGTAGCTCCCCCCCGCCCCGGGCAGCCCCCGGGCCCGGCCGCCCCGCGAGCCCTCGCCCACCACGGCCTCTGTCGCCCCCAGATGTGCAGTTCCTGGCCTCGGTGCTGCCCCCAGACACAGACCCCGCGTTCTTCGAGCATCTTCGTGCCCTCGACTGCTCTGGGGTGACGGTGCGGGCCCTGCCCGAGGGCTCCCTCGCCTTCTCCGGCGTGAGTGCGGGGGAAGCGGGGCGCGGGGGCCGCGGGGCACGGGGTGTGGGCCAGAGCAGGGCCGGGTGGCGCCGAGCCGACAGCCCGCCCCGCAGGTGCCGCTGCTGCAGGTGTCCGGGCCGCTCCTGGTGGTGCAGCTGCTGGAGACGCCGCTCCTCTGCCTGGTCAGCTACGCCAGGTGGGGCCCGGGGCGCCAGGTGGGGCCTGGGGCGGGACACCCGCCTCCCGCCCGAGGCCGGAAGCCTGGGCTCTCCGGGAAGGAGCACTGACTTCCGGGCCCGGACCCGTGGGGCGTGGCCCCTGGGGGCGGAGCGCTGGGCCGGGGTTATGGCAGGGGCCTTCGGGTCCCGCTGCTCGGGTTCTCGGGAGAGGCCGCGCTCTGGGTGGCTTCCCGGCCCTCACTGCGGGTCCCCTGACCCCTTGCTCCCGCAGCCTCATTGCCACGAACGCCGCGCGGCTTCGCCTGATCGCAGGGCCGGAGAAGCGGCTGCTGGAGCTGGGGCTTCGGCGGGCTCAGGGCCCCGACGGGGGTCTTACCGCCTCTACCTACAGCTACCTGGGCGGTGAGGGCCAGGAGACAGAGGCCTGGTTTGGGGGAGGAGGAGGCCAGCCCTGAGACCCCCTTCAGTGCCTGAGTCCCCCAATTTTGCCTGATGCCCTGACCCAGGCTTCGATGCCAGCAGCAACATGCTCGCAGGACAGCTGCGGGGCGTGCCGGTGGCCGGGACCCTGGCGCACTCCTTCATCACTTCCTTTTCAGGCACCGAGGTGCCCCCTGACCCGGTCAGTACCCCTGTCCCCCCAGCTGGACTCCAGAGGGCAGACCCCCAAGCCGAGCCCTTCCCGGGGAGCAGGAGAGGCCAGTCCCTGCTCTGCGCACAGGCAGATACCACGCCTGGCCCACCCAAGCCACCCCGGGCAGGTGGTCTCAGTGCGGCATTGCGAAGCTGGCAGGCAGGTGGCTCAGACTCTCTGCTGGGGTTGAACCAGTGCCCACCCTGAGCGCTGGTTCCTCCACCCTTCACCAACCCTTCTCCATAGATGTTGGCTCCAGCGGCTGGTCAGGGCCCCAGGGTGGACCTGGCCGCCTGCGTGGAGACGTGGCTGGAGCGTGTGTGTGGCCACCTGGGGCTGGGGGTGCAGGAGCCACACCGGGGTGAGCGGGCGGCCTTTGTGGCCTATGCCCTGGCCTTTCCCCGGGCCTTCCAGGGCCTGCTGGACACCTACAGTGTGCGGAGGTGAGGCCCGGGCATCCCCCAGGGTGGGCTCGGCAGAGCAGCAGCAGACCCCCTACCCCCATGTCCCCACCTGCAGGAGTGGTCTCCCCAACTTCCTGGCTGTAGCCCTGGCACTGGAGGAGCTGGGCTACCAGGCAGTGGGAGTGAGACTGGACAGTGGCGACCTGCTCCAGCAGGCTCAGGAGACCCGGGGCGTCTTCCGAACGGCGGCGGCCCAGTGAGTCCCCCAGGGAGGGGCTTTGCCTTCTGAGAGACCCCCTCCGGTTCAGGGATATTGGGATGGGACAGCGGGAGGGAGGGACCGTGCCTCTCCCACCATGAGGGTCTCTGACGTGCTGCTACCGCAGTAGAGGTACTGCAGCCTTGGCAAGGAAGCTGGGGTGGGCTCGCTCAGGGGCCCATAGGCACAAAGGCCAGAGCCAGTGTGGCTGAGGGCAGATTATCAGGTGGCGGGGAGACGGCATGACTGGGTGGGGAGGGGGCCGGGTGAGTCAGGAACGTCTGAGGGCCGCCCCCCGTCACAGGTTCCGGGTGCCCTGGCTGGAGTCCATCCCCATTGCTGTCAGCAACAACGTCGATGAGGAGGAGCTGGCCAGGCTGGCCCAGGAGGTGGGCGGGGCAGGGGCGGCCCAGAGGGCGGCTCGGTGGGCGGGGCAGGGGCGGCTGGGGGCCCTGGGCCTGCAGGTGCTGGCCGAGCTCAGTGCCCCGCCCCCCACCTCCAGGGCAGTGAGGTGAATGTCATCGGCATCGGTACTAGCGTGGTCACCTGCCCTCGCCAGCCTTCCCTGGGCTGTGTCTACAAGGTAGAGACAGGGGCCGGGGCCCAGTGGGGTTGGGCTGGGGATGGACCATGGGTCCGGGGAGAAGGGTCCAGCTAGCTCAGCACCCTGTCCCTGTAGCTGGTGTCCGTGGGAGGCCAGCCGCGAATGAAGCTGACCGAGGACCCCGAGAAGCAGACATTGCCTGGAAGCAAGGCTGCCTTCCGGCTCCTGGGCTCCGATGGTGAGGCCCCTCCCACCCTCCGCAGTTCAGCTCAAGGCCCCAGGCCCCGTGCATGCCTGGCGCCCTCACATGCGCACACACACAGGGGCTCTGCTGTTAGACATGCTGCAGTTAGCAGAGGAGCCACCTCCCCAGGCTGGCCAGGAGCTCAGAGTCTGGCCTCGAGGGACCCAGGAGTCCTGTACCGTGAGGCCGGCGCACGTGGAGCCGCTGCTGCGACTCTGGGTCCAGCGGGGACAGGTGACCGCCCCTAGCCACCCACCCCCTTAGCCTGCACCTTCAACTCAAATCGAGCTCGGACACCTGACCTCGAGCCAGCCCCTTCCCCCCTCTTCCCCCCAGCTGTGTGAGCCCCTCCCATCTCTGGCCGAATCTAGAGCCTTTGCCCAGCAGTCCCTGAGCCGTCTGAGTCCTGCCCACAGGCGGCTTGAGCAGCCGGCAGTGTACCAGGTGGGTATAGGGCCCACGTCATCAACCCGCCCTGTGCCCTCTCTCCCCGCACGGCCACCCATCGTCCCCCCCTCTCCTCCCTGCAGGTGGCGCTGTCTGAGAAGCTCCGGGCCCTGGTGGATAGACTGAGTGCCAGAGGTGCCCTCTGAGAATCCCCTGCTGGGAGCTGCCTGAAATTAACACGACTCACTCACTATCCCCACAGCTTGTCATGTGTCATTTCTTCGCCCAGCCTGCCACTCACTGGACCCCCAGGGCTTCCCAGGGTGAGCTGGAGTCAGGAATCAGCATGAGGGTTCATCCTCCCAGGGAAGACCCCGGCCCGGCCAGGGCAGGTAGGCAGCCCTGTGCTGAGGCCTGAGGTCGGCTAAGGCCGGGGGTGGGGGTCGGTATCTGAGGCCTGGAGAGCTGGACTGTAGGAGCAGATCCGGGGCAGGACAGGGCAGGGCTGTGGGGAAAGGGAGGGAGCTTTGGTGCCCAACTAGGAGCTGGGGGGGTTACTGGAAGACCTCTCCAGGCTAGAGGCTCGAGGCGGGCTGGGGATAAAGTGCCAGATGGAGGGGCTCCGGGACTCCCCCCGGGCGGGGCAGGCTCGGTGGGACACCTCAAACTTCCCCCGCCAAGGCGAGGCCTGGGTGTCCCCTGCCACTGTTGCCGCCAGCTCTGCGGGACCCTGTACCCCTGGGCTCCACCCGTCTGGCTCCCTGTCGGCCCTGGCATCTGTCACGGCATGGACTAGGCCTGGGCCTTGGGGACCCAGCTACTGCCCCTGCAGTCCTGGGAAAGGAGAGGAGGGCTGGGGGCCTGCCTGCACTAGAGCTGGTGAAGGTGAGGGAGCAGGGACTGGCTCAGCTCTGGGCACCTGGCCAGGGTCCTGGGATGGCCCTGCCTCTGTGTGGGCAGGCTCGTCAGGTCTCCACCGGCTTTGGCTCCGGAGGAGCCACACAGGAGAGAGGTTTGAGGCTCTGCAGGACAGAGGGTGGGGCCTGGGCCTCTCCCGCCTGGGTGGGGGACACAAGCAGGCGAGGGCGTGGGGGAATGCTGACTGTCCAGGGTGCTTCCCGGAGCACTTCTGCCTGCCCAGGTATTTGGCCAGACCAGCTCTTCTGGCTCCCCTGGCCCAGGCTGGGCAGTGGCCGCTGCGCTGCTGGGTGAGGGTGACAGTGGGGATTTGGGGCAGAGGCCCGGTCAGGCCAGCCTTGGGGAGCAGGAGGCTTGGAGAGAGATACAGACGCCGCCTGCCGCCACACACACACGACAGAACACGCACCAGGCCCCAGGTACCCACAGGTCACCACTTCTGAGCTTGGCACTTCCTCAGTGCCAGGACCCAGACACTCCCCCCGCCCCCACCGTGATCCACAGTGATGTCAGTCACCTGCAAGGGCACCTGGGAGGCACAGGGCAGCTCCTCTTGCTTCCGGCTCCACCCCAGGGCTGCTCGGAATCATCCCCATGCCCGGGATGTCCGGCCGGGTCAGGATGCCGAGAGGAGAGCCCAGCCCCGGGCCGCAAGCGCAGCCTGGACCCGACTGCTTCTTTAGGGCTGAATCAGGCGAGGCCTCAGCTCAGGGCTGGGCCCAGACTTCTAAAACCTGCTGGGGCCTCCTCAGAGCTGTCTACACCTGCCCAGGGTTCCCTGCCCAGACGGGTCGGAAGTCAGGGTCAGGGACCCTTCCCCGCCTCCCCTTGCAGATCCACTGTCTCCCAGGGGCCTTGCTTGCCCCTTTCCCAGGGCCTGGTGGGCACAGCCCAGGCTGGCCACTCACCAACAACAGTGGGCGGGAAGACCCTTCAAAAGCCCCCGCGGGCACCACACCTGGGGACACCCCTGTATGGCTCCCCGACCTCCCCCCCCCACAGAGCATGCACACGCACACGTACCCACACGCTGCCACGCCTGTCCCTGGGCCTGCCTGCCTGGGGCCTGCTTCTAGGTCAGGCCTGGGCACGGCTTCTGGGAGGACCAGTGCCAGGCACTGCAGGCTGGGCCCGGCTGAGCAGCTCAGTGTGTGCGGCGGCCATGGCTGGGGGCGCGTGGGGCTGGGCCCGGGGGGCCCCCATGGGAGCCCTAACCCTGACGGCTCTGGCTGAAGGGATCCGGGCCAGCCAGGGGCAGCCCCCGGGACCCCCCTCCACCGGCCCTCAGCCCGAACCTGAGCTTGAACGCGGGGTAGAGCCTGGGCGGGCAGCCGCCATTCCCCCAGCTGGCAGTGAGCCCTTCTCCCAGCCTCCTGCCCAGGAGCCAGCCCCTGAGGGACCCGGTCATCGTCTGGTGAGCAGGAGGGATGCCTGGGGGGTAAAGGGGGACGGAGCTGGGAAACAACAGAAAGGCACGGGGGCTTTGTCGAGAGCTGGGACGGGGTGGGGAGGAAGAGAGTGGGAGAGGCAAGGGGGTCTCATAGGCTCCCCTCGCCCCCACTCCCAGACGCCCCAGAGTTCCTTGGAAGAGGGGGCCCTCGCAGACCTGGTGTCGTCCACGGCTGCCTGTCTGGATGAGGCTGGCTTTGCGGGAACGCAGGCAACAGCACTCACCCTGTTCTCAGCCCTGGAGGCCCGGGGGGAGCGGCTGGAGGACCAGGTTAGCCCCCGTCCCCGTCCTGCCCTCGGAGTCTCCCGCCTGGTCCCCTTCAGGGTGGGGGGCTGGAGGGATCAGCCCCCTTCAGGCCGCAGCTGCTTCGTCGGGGCACCGAGGGTAACGTGCAGGGGTCACGGAGACTGGACCGCCGACGTCTGCCCCTCCACGCCAGGTGCATGGCCTTGTGCGAGGGTTGCTGGCACAGGTGCCCAGCCTGGCGGAGTGGAGGCCCCAGCGGGCGGCCCTGCGGGTGCTGAGCACACTGGCCCTGGAGCACTCTCGGCACGTGGTGTGTGCACTGCTGTCGTGCTCGCTGCCCCCGGACCGGTAACCCGCCCCGCCCCGCCCCGCCCCGCCAGACGCCGCATCCCCCGTGGCCCCGACGCAGCTTCCTTCCCCTTTCCGGCTTGTGGTGGGGTGGGTCACGGCGGGGCAGGGCCTTCCCTGTCTTGCGCTCCTGCCTCTCATCCACTGGGGGTCCTCAGTGCTGGGTTCCCGGCTTGGGGCCTGCCTTCTCTCTCCAGGTCTCTCCTGGAGCCCAGCCTGGCGGGGTGTGCTTCTGAGCAAGCCAGGTGGCTGCTGCATCCCAACGCCCCTGGCTCTTTGGTTAGTCTGCCCCAGGAGAAGTTATCTGTGGCTTTATTCTCTATGGTGATTGTTCATAATGCCAGGTCTGTTTCACCGTTACTGGCCGAACAGGGTTCTGAGTGGTCCCTGCCGGGCAGCTGATCCTGCAGACTTGGCTCTGTTGCAGTCTGCACAGATGCCACTTATTTTGTTTCTCTGGGATTGCGGGGTTGATTACCTGCCCCTCCTCCTGCTGGAGTCCTAGCGGTCGCCTCCCCGACCTGGAGACTCCCCTCATCCCAGCGCCAGGCCCTGGCTCACATGCCCTGTGCCCCCAGGGCGGCAGCCGAGCTTTGGCGCAGCCTGAGCCAGAACCAGCGCGTGAATGGGCAGGTGCTGGTGCAGCTGCTGTGGGCGCTAAAGGGCTCGGCCAGATCCAAGCTGGAGGCACTGGCGGTAGGTGGCATTGCCAGGAGACTCCCCTGGCCCTGGCCCAAGGGGACAGGAGAGTCTGGCCTCAGGGGGTTGGGGGCAGCAGGCTGTCACCCGGGTCACACCCATCCGTAACGTCTCTCAAGCACAGAGGCTTTGTCCTCGCCCTGTCTGCGGTGTCTGAGCCTGAATGAGCCCCTTGTTCCACAGGCCACTCGCGCCCTTGGGGAGATGCTAGCTGTGTCCGGCTGCGTGGGTGCCACACGGGGCTTCTACCCGCACCTTCTCCTTGTGCTGGTCACACAGCTACATGAGCTGGCCCGGGACCCATGCCCCCCTGACATCCCCAAGGTTTGGGCCCCATCCCACCAAGGGCTAGCGTACAGCCACGCCAGGTGAGGGGTGCACACCGGGGGGAGTGAGGGCTGGGCCAGTGCCCTCCTGGCCCTCACTGCCCATTCGTCTGCTGCCCCCCCACCCCTCCTCCAGCTGCACAGTGGAGGCCTTGAAGGCCCTGCTCACTGGGGATGGCTGCCGCATGGTGGTCACGTGCATGGAGCAGGCTGGAGGCTGGAGAACACTGGTGGGAGCCCACACCCACCTGGAGGGTGTCCTGCTGCTGGCCAGGTGCAGGGCAGGGGTGTGGGATAAGAGGCAGGGGCATGGGGGTTGTCGGGTAGAGGCTTTGTGAGGGCCGAGGCCGGAAGCAGAGGGAGAGCTCCCATTTCCGCCCCATCACAGTGCCATGGTGGCACACGCCGACCACCACCTGCGAGGCCTGTTCGCGGACTTGCTGCCCCAGCTGCGCAGCGCGGAAGACGCACAGCGCCTCACGGCTATGGCCTTCTTCACCGGAGTGAGCCCGCTTCCAGGATGGGTGGTGAGGGGTGACCATGGACTTGGACCCTAAGCGGCCGAGCCGGCACGGGAACGCGGGCGTGCTGACCCTGTGTCCCCCCGCCCAGTTGTTGCAGAGCCGGCCCACCAGACGGCTTCTGCGGGAGGAGGTCATCCTGGAGCGGCTCTGCGCTTGGCAGGGCGACCCCGAGCCCACCGTGCGCTGGCTGGGCCTGCTGGGCCTCGACCACCTGGCGCTGAACCGCGGGAAGGTGAGGGGCAGGACTGGGCGGGGTCTGGGCGGGGTCTGGGCGGGGTCGCCCACGAGTCCCCGTCCCTGCAGGTGCGTCACGTGAGCACGCTGCTGCCCGCGCTCCTGGGCGCGCTGGGCGAGGGTGACGCGCGGCTCGTGGGCGCCGCACTGGGGGCGCTGCGGAGGGTCCTGATGCGGCAGCGGGCGCCGGTGCGGCTCCTGGGCACGGAGCTGGGACCGCTCCTCCCACCGCTTCTGGACGACGTGAGCCCGGCCCAGCCCGCCCCTCCGGCCCCGCCCCGCCCGCCGTCCCCACCCCCTCCCCAGGCTCTCCCAGGGTTCCCCAACCAGGCCCCGCTCCTGGCCCCCAGATCACGCCCCCAGACGGCAGCCCTCCGGACACCCTCTCCCTGCTGGCTCCGCCCTGACCGCGCCCTCCTGTGCAGGCCCGGGACTCGGTCCGCGCCTCGGCGGTCGGGCTCCTCGGGACGCTGGTGCGGCGCGGCCGGGGCGGGCTCCGGGTGGGGCTCCGCGGCCCCCTGCGGAAGCTGGTGCTGCAGAGTCTCGTGCCGCTGCTGTTGCGACTGTACGACCCCAGCCGGGACACCAATGAGGTCAGCCCCCCCAAGACTGTCCCATGGCTGTCTCCATCCGGCCCACCCATCCCCACGACAGCTGCCTCTCCAAAGATTACAGGTCGGGGACTTCCCCCAGGACCTCAGGTGCCGGTGACATGCGCAGCCAGGTTCCTGGTCTTTCCTGGACCGCCTGCTCCTCCACCCCTCATCCTGGCCACCTCCCCCCTCCCAGGCCATTTCTTGCCACTTTCTGGACTCCTAACCTTGCTCCCTTCCCCTGTTCCAGAGCTCAGAGTGGACCCTGGCGCTCTGTGACCAGGCCCTGCGCTGGGGCCTACTGGAGGAGATGGTCACCGTGGCCCACTGCGACAGCCCTGAGGCCCTAAGCCGCATCTGCCACCGCCTGGTCAGTTGGGGGAGGACAGTGACAATGATGGGGTATGGTCAGCTGCCCACTTGGACTAATATACACCAGGGCCACTCCCCCCAGACTGAGTCTTCCCACCCTTCCAGTCAAGCTGGTGGCAGGTCTAAAGCCTCAGGTCCTAATGCCGTGTCCTGGGGGGGTCCCCAGGGCCCTCAGCCCCTGGACTCACCTCTGCGGCCTCCCTTCCATGCAGAATTGGCCCTCCTGTCCTGCCACGAGCCCTTCTGTCCCCAGGTTCAGTGGTACCCAAGTCACGTGCCCCGCTTCCTGAGCCAGACCCAGGGCTACCTGCGGAGCCCACAGGACTCCCTGCGCTGGGCAGCTGTTGTGCTCATGGGTAAGGCAGTCCTGGTGTCACACTGTCCCTTGCACCTAGGGCTCTGGGAGCCGGGCCAGCCCCTCCCTGCTGTGGGCATGGGGCCAGCACTCAGGGTTTGCTTTGGTCCAGGCTTCCTGGTCCATCACTCAAGCCCCAGCCGCATCAACCAGGACCTGCTAAACAATCTGTTCCAGGGTGAGGACCCGACTCACTGGGGCATGGGGTTCCGGAAAGGTGGTGGGCGCTAGGGCGGAGTGGATGGGAATGGATGGATGGAGGGCTGGGACCCTGGGGCCCTCCCGCCCCATGACCTGCCCTGTCCCCACAGACCTGAGGCAGCTGCAGGGTGACCCTGAGCCCACTGTGGTGGCAGCGGCACAAGTGTCCACCCAGCAGGTGGTGCTCCTGGCTCAGGCGCAGCACCCTCCCTGCCGTGGGCGCCTCCTGTGCCTTCCCTGCCTGGGCCGGCGCCACGCCCACCCTGCCCGGCCCCCACCAGTCTACAGAGACAGCCCGTTCCAGCACCACCGGAGCCCCGCTGGCCCCTGGGGCTGCTCGGGACCAGGCTGAGCCCGAATGGCCCACCCTCCGGGTGGGAACCAGGGTGCTGAGTCTGGCACCCCCCCGCTCTGTGGCCAGTCTTGGCAGCGGCAGATCTGCAGAAGAGGCCCCCCCTTGAGGGGCGCCCTGGGCTCGGTGCTGGCACCAATGCCTGCCCCCCGGAGCCACGCAAGGCCTGTTGCACACAAAGACCCCTCTCCGGGAGCTCACCCCCCAGACAGCCCTGCGACCTAGAGGGGGCACGCGCCTTCTGACGGAGCATCATTTCACCCTCAGCCTCTGGCCTTGTACACCCCTGGGTCCATCTGTCCCCCCTCAGCCCCGTGCCTGGATGACACCTGACCTCCCGGGCCAAGGCCTGGTGGGGGACACTGTGAAGCTGGCACAGCCCTGGGAGCCGGTGCCGTGATAGGCTGCCCTCTGCCTGGGCCCTCCCGGCCACCCCAGCAGCCCATCACCCCTCGTCACATGCTCCACTCCTCGCTGGCCATGTCCTGGCCTGAGGTTCTGAGGTTTCTGGCCAAGAAGCACTGATCTGTCCTCCTGTCCACAGCCGCTGCCCCACAGCCTGGCCCCATTCCTGCCCCTACCCCCCCCCCACTTACCGTGTCAGACCCCACCTGGGCCTTCTCCGGAAGCTGTCCCCGACCTCCCCACTGGACACCACAGGCCTGAGATGACACCTGCGGGCTCAGGTGTGGGCTGCCAGCATTCGCACCCCACCAGGCTGAGCTGTCGTGCTGGCACCCCAGCACCCTGCTCAGGGCTGAATGGAGGCGTGACTGGACGTGTGGGGAAGAGGCCCCTCAGGACGGCGCCGACGCCGTGACCCAATCCATCCAGACCCTGGACGGGCGGCTTCCTCCACCTGGAGTGCCCGCCTTGAGGTGTTCTCTTGCCCTTTCAGGGCCCCCCAAAGCTGCCTCCTCAGAGGAGGCCTCAACTCACACAGCCTCTTGGAGGCTGGAGTCCTGCCCGTCCCTGTGGAAAGCGTTTAAAATAAACACACAGATCCTAGGGGTTCAGCGTCTGGGTCTGGGGCCTGGGTCTGGGCCAAGGCTGGGTTCTGATGCGCTGGGCCTGCTCCGAGATCGGACTCGGGCTAAGATTACAAGGAAGACAGCATGTAGCCAGGAGTTTGGGTCAGCTCCAGGGTGGGCGGGAGATCAGGCAGGTTTCACCCTGAGCTGAGAAGCTGTGCTTTGGGCCTACGCATGCCGAACCAATGGGGTCGGGGCTCAGCAGGAAGGGATTGGGGTCTCCTCGTAGGTCCTTCCCAGGGCAGGGGAGGCTCAGGCCGAGGGCACTAGTCTGTGTGAAGCCAGGGGTATGGTTTGGGGTATTGGTTGGGCTTCTCCAAAGCAGATGCCAAAACTGGATTAAACTACAAGAAGTATACCGGGGTACACGCTGGAGAGGCCAGGAGGCTGTCAGACCCCCGTGAAAGAGAGGAGGAGGGAAGGAAGGGAGGTTGGTGGGAATGTCCTCGGGGTTCTTCAGCCTGTCACCCATCAAGGAGGCTCCAGCTCCCAGGCCTGGGGGCCCCTCCTCTGCTTCCATGGCTGCAGGCGGGGCCCACGAGGAGCATCCTCACAGCTGCCCGACTCGGTCTGGATCTGGGCCTGGGCTCAGCAGGAGCCCGGTGGGCCTCAGTGGCAGCCCCCACGGGCAGAAGCAAGCCTGGCCCCCACTGCTTGCAGCCCAGGAGCCAGGAGCTGGGTGAGCATTTGATGCCCGTTTCCCCCACCAGGCACACGCTTGCCCCACTGCAGAGCACAGCTGGGCAGGCTAGTGGCAAACCCCACAGTGAGGCCCACTGGAAAGGAGAGGCAGCCTCAGCTGAGGGCTCGGCAGGCAGTGCCCCGCCGCTTCTCGCGACACCTCTGTGATGCCCGGGCTTCTTAGGCCTGGGAGCCCGTCCTCCTCCCTGTGGCAGGCCATCTGGAGTGCAGGCTTCTCTTGCATGATCACAGTCTCGTGTGCGCCTGCCTTGCCATGGTCCCCTGCCCCATCGCTGGAAGCCCTGCTACACTCCCTGCTTGCCAGGTTCACTTAGAGCCCGTTGCTTTGTCCTGGGAGTGTAACCCTTCTCGGGGATTTCTCTGCTGGGATCCTCAGGGAGGCTCCAGGTGGATCAGTGTAGCCATAGCCCTGCTCCCAGGTGAACATCGCTGGTCTGTGAGTGTCCAGGCTGTCCAGGCTGTTCCAGTCCTGTTCCCCTTGGTTTTGCCTTTCAAGTCCCCCTAATGAGGTTCCCAAAGGAGGGGCGTGGGCCCTGGTGAACACAGACAGGCTTGAGAGGCGTCCAGCTTCTCCTCTCCCTGTGTGAGGGGTAGATTTCTAGGGGTTTCTGTTTGCTTTTCTAAACATTTATTTATTTAGGCTGCACCAGGTCTTAGTTCGGCACACGGGATCTTTGTCGTGGCATGTAGGATCTTTTAGCTGAGGCATTAAAGCTCTTGGTTGCAGCATGCGGGCTCTTTAGCTGCGGCATGCATGCAGGATCTGGTTCCCCGACCAGGGATCGAACCTGGGCCCCCTGCATTGGGAGCACAGAGTCTTATGCACTGCTAGAAGGGAGGTCCCTTCTAGCAGTTTCTGTACCAGGATCTGGAATGTTTGGGGAACCCTCTGGTTTTTTTTTTTTAATTATAAATTTATTTTTGGCTGCATTGGGTCTTTGTTGTGGTGCGGGGGCTTCTCATTGCGGTGGCTTCTCTTTGTTGTGGAGCACGGGCTCTAGGCACGCGGACTTCAGTAGTTGTGGCACGCGGGCTCAGTAGTTGTGGCTTGCGGGCTGTAGAGCGCAGGCTCAGTAGTTGTGGCACACGGGCTTTGTTGCTCCGTGGCACGTGGGATCTTCCCAGCCCAGGGCTCGAACCCGCGTCGCCTGCATTTGCAGGCGGATTCTTAACCACTGTGCCACCAGGGAAGTCCCAAACCCTCTGTTTTAATATTAATTTTACTGTTGGCCTTGATCCTGAGTTTTCTCGGGGGTTAATGTCCCAACCACAGCAGGGCCGACCATCCCTTCTCTTTAGCCAGTCCTGAGGCTGCAAGGCAGTGGTGAGCCTGACAGGAGGGGAGCGCGGCTTCCCCCGCCTTCCACCAAGCGGAGGATGGCAGACTGGCTCCCATGGGGAGAGGCAAATTTCTCCTGGCTGTTCAAGCTCCAAGATGAGAATAACTCCTTAGCTGAATCAGTTACTATCTCTCCTTGCACGTGGGGCCATTCCACCCCCGCCCCCGCCCCCCCCCCCCCCCCCCCCGCCGAGAGGCTCAGGCTCCCTGGTCCAGGGAGGTTCTGAGCCCTGCCGAAGGCCCACGGACTGCGACTCAGGGGCCCGGAGGCCTCCTCTTGAGAGACTCTTACCTTTGAGCGAGTTAATTTGGATGAGACACACCCCAAAGGCCAGTTTCTCTGGTTTGGGTCACTTCCCTGGGGCCCCACTGCAGCCCCAGGAGTGCAGATCTGTCTGCTTGTCAGTACACCTCTTCCCTGTCCTCTCTGCAGCCCCGGAGGGCAAGGACGGCCCCCCGCGACCTGCATCAGTACATTCTCAAGTTCCCTGAGGCAGACAGAGAACCATCCTGAGGGCTGGAATCGCCCTGTCCCATTCCTTCCAGGCCAGCCTGCTGGGGGAGGGGGCCAGGAGCCCGGCCACGTGGCTGCTTACTACGGAGTGATCTGGTGCAGCACAGGGAATGCCCCCTAAGCCCCACGGGAGAGATGCCTGCTCTCAGCCCCCAGGTCCCTCCCCATGTGGAGGCACCATCCCCATCGCTGTCCCGACCCCTGACATAGGGCCCCTCAAAAGCTCAGTGAGCATTTTCCCTTTGTTCATCACGTTTATTGGCTTTCCTCAACTCCCAGGCCTTGTGGGGAGCTGCCCACATGGCTGGGTGTGGCTCCTGGCAGCTGGGTGGGCACGAGCTCTGCCCCGACTAGAGAGCTGCCCTGCGGGCGGGCTGCAGGCTAGCAGAGCCGGCTCAGCCTGAATAGCAGTGCCAGGCAGGCGTAAAGCGCATATGCACAGCCCTGGGCCTCCGGTTTCCAGCACACCTGGGGGGCGCCCACCTGTGGCTCAAGGCCGCACTCCTCCAGCAGGACCCAGGTGGGTGCCTCTGAGCCCCAGCTGCTCCCCAGGAGCTCGGGCGGCAGGGACACGGCCCTGGGCTCCTGCCATGGGGTGCCCTGCTCCAGAAGGCTCTCCACCTGGCAGAACAGGGCGGGAGGTTGTCAGAGGGGCCCCCAGGCTTCTGGCACCACCCACACCGCCCCAGCCCAGATGCACTGGGTCCGCACCTCCGGCACAGCCCCTCCCCTACAAGCTGGGCCCTCTCACCAGTTTGAACGCCCCCGACAGGGCCCCCATCTCCAGCGCCTCAGCCAGCAGCACGTGCTGGGCTGCACTCAGCACTGGGGAGAGAACTTGGGTGAGAGGGGGTTCCGGAAGGCCAGCTAGGGAAGCCCACATTCCTGCTCCCTACCTGTCCCACCCCCGGAGCCCCTCACCAGCTAGAGCTTGCAGCAGGTAGAAGACGGGCCCGGCAAGTTCCTCTTCCAGCCTTCTGGAGGAGAACACCAGGCACTCGAGGACAGCACCCACCGGACCATCCCGAGACTCCAAAAGCCCGCCACGCAGACCGTGCTCCAGCTGGGGGTAAGGGCGTGGGGCGGGCTGGTGAGCGTGGGGGCGGGGCGCAGGCACTAGCTCCGCCCACCCCACCCTGCCCCAGCTCGCCCCGCCCAGCTCACCCCCCCACCCTGCCCACCACCCCCGCACGCCCCACCCAGCCCGCTCACCAACTCATCCAGGGCTTGCAGGGCGGCCTCGTCCCGCAGCACCTGCCCGAGGGCCCCCAGCAGCTGCCCGCAAGACTCCTTGGACAAGCCCTCCAGGCCCACGGCCCAGGCCCGCACTTCTGCCTGCAGGCCCTGGAAGTCTTCGGTGGTCGCCAACCGGTCCTCCATGGGCCCGTCTGTGGGGACAGGGCTGCCATTGCCCAGGTGCCCACATGGCCCCGGGGAGCCCTAGTTATGGAGGGCAGACCCCAGGGGGGCAGAAGGGGAGCCCACCAGGGCGGTGGCCAAGAAGGTACTGACCCGACAGGAACTTGAAGTGGACAGAGAGGAACCCTACGGAGGCGGGGCAGGAGGACCGCTGCAGCTGGCCACCTGCAATGTAGGAGGGCCTGTAGCCTGGACGAGGCAGGGCTGGCCAGTGCAGGGGTGGGTCCCCGAGCCAGAGAGGGCTGAGGCCTCCCCTAGGCCCTCACAGCCTGTCACCACCATCCCCGTACTGGCAGCCCGGGACAGGGAGCAAGGTTGAACCAGGCTGGTGTCAGCCTGTCACCGTGTCACCCGTGTGTGTGCCTGCATGCGTGCGTCGCCCGGCTGTGCTGTGCTGGGCAGGAGAATGCCTCATCCGCTCATCCCATTGCCCAGGTCCACAGGCCTCACCTTCCTGCTGTGGCCTGAAGGTCGTCTGCTTCTTGTCCGGGAAGAAGAGAATGTCTGGCAGCCAAGCAGGAGCAGAGATGGGGAAAGCAGGTTGGCGGAGCACCTGGCATCTCCCTCCCCAGCTGGGGCCCCCTGTGCAGTACCCCCGTTGTGCCCCAACCTCCCAAATGCCAGAGCAAGGGACCCTCGGCCACCCCGACCCATGAAGTTATGCAACCAGATGCCCCCAGTGACCCCTGGTGGCTCTTCCAGGCCTCTTTGCCTCTCTGCCATGGAGTCTGGGCCCCAGAAGTCACCATGATCCTGGCTCACCCCAGTCAGAGCCAATAACCAGCTGGGCCACCCGAAATGCGAGGACGCTGCCCGAGGGGATGGTGACCGTCTTCTTCTGGCTCAGGTGGCCCTCGCCTCTGCCCTGAGGGACGGAAATGGACTCAGGACTGGGCTCTGGGTTAGGGGGCCGGATGTAACAGGGTGCTGCTGGCAGGGGCCTACCCCGCTGCCTGGGGGCACCGCCCTCCTGCCTCCCCAGCCCGAGCCCACTGCAGGACCTGTGCCGCGCACCTGCAAGCACATGGCTCCCGGAAGTGCGAACTGGCCTGAGCCCTCCTGCTTTTGGGTCCGGGTGACTTCCACCTCCTTCTGTGTCTGCAGCACCTCGGTCACAACGAACACGTCATCCCCACGGGTCCGCAGCTGCTGCAGGACTTTGTGCTCGGGCTGCCGCAGGCGCCTGTGGCGAGCGGACCAATGGGAAGCTCGCAGGGGGGCACCTGCCCTCCCCTACCCCTGCCACGGGACGGGCTTCCCTTCCCTGGACCTCAGCCTTTGTGGCCATGGGGGGTGGGGGCAGTGACACGGCCGAGGAGACCAAGAGCTCTGGGGATGCCCAGGCACGGGAGACCCATCTTTCCCTCCCTGGTGCTCCCGACAATGTTTGTGAGTGGGTGGGGTGCAGGAAGACAAGGTCCAGTGGGGATGGGCGGACACCTGAAGACCTCTGGAGCGGCCCACCCTGTTGGCCGGTTGCTCACCTGGCTGCTCTCTCCCTCCACTCCCTGCCGCTCCCCGGGTTCAAATCTCATGTCTCCACTCTGAGCTAATGGTCCCCCTCCCCAGGGTCCCTGGGTCTGCTCCACCCCAGCAGCCCAGCCCCCTCGCAGTGGGGCTTGGTCTGACCCCTGACCCTAGGGCCCTGCCTGGCCGCCCTGGCCCGCAGGAGGCAGGCCCCCAGGACCTCTGCAGCCTCCTTCCCTGCCCGCTGGTCCCAGCACGCCCCTGCCTCTGGGACTTCCCTCAGCCTGGCAGAGACCCCCTGTGACTCCTGCTGCCCCGAGGTCCTGACCCAGGGGCTTCCCAGTTTCAGCAGGGCCCCGCCACCCCGGGGCTCACCTCTCTCGACGCATGGCTTCCCAGGTGTTGGGGGCCACTCGCAGCATGCACACGTTCATCGAAGTGCTGGAGCTGCCAGACACCGCGGCCCCGCCCGACAGCTTCCCCTGTCCTGGGGCCGCCAGCTCCACGCTGCCCTGCAGCTGCCCGTCCATAGCATCGTGGAAATGGAAGGTGCTGCCACGCTCCACGGCTGGAGCAAGACCAGAGCTGAGGCCATCCCACCATCTGCCGCCTGTCCGCCCGGGCGGAGGGGCCTCTGGAAAGTGCCTGCCCTCTGGAAGCAGAGAGCCCAGAGGCCCAGAGCAGGAGGCAGCGGGCCTGCCCACTCCTCCCCCAACCCGTCCCATGGCTCTGACTCAGTGCCAAGTGGGGTACCTGGCTCCGGGGCGTCGGGCTCCAGGATGTCCCTGATGAACAGGTTGACACGTGTGTAGCGGTGCCTCCAGAACCGTGAACTCGAGGACTTCCTGCCTAAAAGGCAGTAGAGCTGGAAGCTGGTGGAGCTCTGCAGGCTGTCCACAGGGGTGAGCTCCCCACTGTGGTCCAGCTCCCGGACCACACTCTTGACCACCTTCGCAAAGGCCGATGCCATGCTCCTGAGGAGGGCAGCTGGGTCAGGCCTTGCACCCGCAGGGCTGGAAGAGGGCGGGCGGAAGAGGGGGAAGGTAGGTACTTGGACGTCTCCAGTGATGGGGAGCTCTTTCCCTCCAAAGCAGTCCTGCTTGGCTAGTCCTGGGACGCTCTGACCGGCAGAAAGCGCTTGCTGCTGACTATCACCCAACACAAAAACAAGCAGAAGTCCACCCGGTCATCCACTAATCCGTCTTTCCAAGGGGCCATGAGCACCTCCAGGGCGGGACGCCATTCACAGCCCTCAGTGGGACTCGGGCCACGCGATCAGAGCGCCCACGTGAAGCCCAGGAAAGCCCTGGGACTCAGTGCTTGGGGCGGGGGGGCAGCCCCGGCCACCCACCAAGCCCTCTTGTCACTTTGTCACTTCAACAAGGCTTAGGGCTGCTCACGAAAAGCAGCCACTGAGAAAGGGCAGGGCAAGGCTGGGGCCTTGGAGTGACCCCAAGCCACTGCTCTGTCTGCTGTAGCAGCTGCCCCCCTGGCTGAGGTGTTCAGAGGGCAGGGGAGGAAACAGAAGCCATCACTTCCTGGGCCGTTGGTGCAAAGGCCCACAGCAAGGCCCAGCCAAAGTGTCCCCAGCTCCTAGACACATGTCCTCCAGGGCTTTCTCTGTGCCCAAAGCTCCGGGAACCACTAGTCTGTCTTCAGGGGTCAGAGGCCAGTGTGGGCCTGACTCAGGGCCCAGGACATCTGGGCTCCAGGCACGGGGGCCAGCCCTTAGGAAGCCTCGGAGCTTCAGGGCTGGTCTGAAGTCTGAGAGTGGGCCAAGGAGCACCTAGAGGGCCTACCTGGAGTTAAGCCCAAACTAGCCGGGCTGGGAAGGGCACCCCCTTCCCAGAGGCCTGGGCTTCCCCAGGCCGGTCTGGGATTGCGAGTCCTTGGGGGGCTTGGGGAAGCCGCAGAAGGGTGCCTGGACCAGGTCTCCACCCAGAGGAGCTGGCCTCCCCCCACCCAGCGCTAGGGAGAGCCCCACCCTGGAGCCAGGGCAGGCAGTGGGGTGCGGCGCGCAGGGGCGGGGAGCAGGGTGTGGGAGCAGCTCACCGTGACTGTGACTGTTACGTGCCCGTGCCCACAAAGCTGAAGCCAGGCCGCTCTGCTGGCTGGGATCGGAGGGCTCTGCCCCGGAGCTGCTGAGCGAGCACACAGCCCAAAGTTTCCCAGATCCAAAAGTGAAACCTCGGCCGGCCTGGAGCAGCGACAGCCCGGAAACACCCGCTATGAGCCGGCCCCGCAGCCCAGCGGGGGTGGGGGAGGGTCAGGGTGTGCCAGCTCGTGCCCCACCCGCTGCTGCCTCCAACTGCTGGGCACCAACTGCTGGGCACTTCCTCAGTCCTTCTCTCTGGAAACTCTGGGCCACAGCAAAGGGTCTGAAGAGACATTACCTCAAAGAAAATGTACTGCTACAAATGGCCAACAAGCGCACAAAAAGATGCTCACACCACTGGCTGTCGGAACTGCAAATCAAACCACAGTAAGATGTTGCTTCACGCCCCACAGATAACTGTATAAAAGAGAAGTAACAAGCGTTGGGGAAGATGGGGGGAAATTGGAGCCTCACACACTACTGGGAATGTAAATGGATGCAGCCGCGGCCGTGCAAAACAGTCTGGCAGTTCCTCAAAAAGTTAAACAGAGAATTACCATTAGATCTCATTCATTCCACTGGTAGGTGTGTATTCAAGAGAAGTGAAAACATATGTTCACGCAAAAACCTGCACATGGACGTTCCCACATTACTGTTAACAGCCAAAATGCAGAAGCACCGCATTCCACAGACAGAATGTGGTCAGTGCATACGACGGAAGACACACGATGGTGTGGTGCTCAGTCATACAAAGGAATGAAGTTGTGACTCACGGCACAACGTAGATGGACCTCAAAACATTATGCCAAGTGCAAGAAGGCAGGCGTGAAAGACAACGTCTCACGTGATTCATGTATGCAAATTGTTTAGCACAGGCAAATCCGTAGGGACAGAAAGCAGATTAGTAGTTGCCAGGTACTGGGGGGCCGGGGGAGTGACAGAGCCTCTTTGGGGAGATGGAAATGTTCTCAAGTCGATTGTGGTGATGATTGCACAACTCTGAATAGGCTAAACACCCCAGAGTTTTACACTTTTAATGGGTGAATTGTATGGTATGTGAATGATATCTCAATAAAGCTGTTGCTTTGAAGAGCTGAAGCCAAGTAACAACATCCAGGCCTGTCTCAGGCTCTCAACACGCTTACTCTCCTGGGCTGCTTGCAGATCATGTCCAGTGCAAGGCAGCCAGGAGCCCCGTGCCCCCTTTTCTCCACCACTCCACTGCCACATCCTGCCTCTGGGCCCTATGACACTCTGGAGCCCGCACCAGGGCCCCTGCCAGTTGGCTGGCCTGAGACTCACCACGCAGGCTCCCCCACATGCATTCACTTGAGCCATGAGTGTTTATCAGCACCTGGTGCCATGTGCTCCTGCAGATGAGGGCTCTGGCCGTGAACGGGACAAGGGCCCCTCCAGGTAGAGCCGCTGGCAGCGGCCCCGATGCCCGTGCAGGGAAAGTGACTTCCTGGGGTGTGTGTTTCGGAATGCTGCAGTGACCTGGGGCTGAATTACTGCAGCAACTCCTCGTTCACACGTTGTTCTTTGGCGATGACGTAAGCAAGAAGCACTGGGCTCGGCGAGTGGGTGTGTCACGAGGATCCTGAGGGCAGGGTCAGCCTGAGATGACAGGAAGTGAGTCCACTGGGGAGAAAAAGCAGAAGGAAGGTGGGCGGGGCTGGCCCTGCACCCCCCCCCCCGTTTGGAGGCCTGGGGAGCACCCGGACATTTCCAGGGCCAGGGAGTCTGGGGCAACCTCCCATCTTCCTCACAGCCATATCACTCTGTGATATGGGGGTGGGTGAGGCCTCCCTGGGCAATGTCTGGGCAGACCCTGGGGGTCCAGAGCCAGCTAGGACACGGCGCCCTGCGGGGAGAAGCATGACCAGGGATGGGAGCCTGGGAGGGGGCTTCTGGCTGTGTGCGGGGAAGGGTCAGCACCTCCGGGAGAGTTCTAAGGAAGAGGAAGCTCACCGCAACCCGATGCCTCCACCCAGCCGGTGTGGGGCAGGGCCGGCCAGGCACTGCTGGGAACTGGGCAGTGGAGGGCACAGCCTCTGCCCCTGGAGGGCCGAGCCCCTGGGAGGAACAAAGTTCGTAAGACCCAGGAGATAACCAGGACAGCCCTTTGCAGGCAGCGGCTGGGATACCTCAGAGGACATGGGGGAGTGGGCTTAGGGAGAGGAGGCCTGAGGGCGTCCAGGCAGGGTGTCCAGGCAGGGACAGTGGAGGCCAGGACCGAGTGAGACGGGGCTAGGGGGCAGTCGGCCCGAGGAACCCACCCAGCCCCGGCCATCGGGCATCAGGGACGGCCAGGGTCCAGGGAGGGGTACGGGGAGCTGCGGGCCTCAGGCTCATCTGGGTCCGCGATGTGGGTGGTGCAGCCCAGGGGGCTGGCTCCACCCTGTGCCCGCTTCCCAGTGACACTTTGGGGGTTCCCAGGGTGCCGGAAGTCGGCGCCCAGGATGTCGGCAGCCGCGGCCCACGCCGCCGCGCCCCCAAGAGCCCGCGCGGGGAAGAGGCGCCCCGGAGGGCCCCGTGTGCCCGAGAGCCGCTCGGCCGGGAGTGAACGAACGCGGAGCGAGGGGCCGAGAGGGTGCCAGACGCACTGAAGTCCCAGGAGTCCTTTCCTTTGGGAGCTGAGTCCCCGCGGGGCCTCCCTCCCGCTCGCCGCCCCCGCCCCCCTTGCTGGCCCGGACCCTCGGCGGCGGCTCGGACCGCCGGTCAGCAGGGCCTGTCTAGCAGGCGCTCAGTCAACGCTCGGCGGATCGCTGGGCGACGGGGCGGCCCCAGAGCAGGGCGGTCTTGGATCCAGGGGCGCCCCTGGAGTCAGGAGGGGCGTAGGCCGCAGGAAGGGGCGGCAGAACTGCGGGGGGCAGGCAGGCGGGGAAACTACTCCCCGCAGGTCGGGATCAGCGGAGGCTCACGGTGCGCCCTGGGGGCCGGCGCGGGCGACTAGCGGCTCCCTTTGCCCACGCCCCGCCTCCAGCCGCCCTCCCCCGCACGGCCCTCCTGTCTTGTCTCCTTTTGGTCCTCGGTCCGGAGGCCTGCGGCATCCTGCCTGGCTCCCGGCCCTTTCTGCTGACAGGGGTCGGGGGAGCGGCTCAGAACCCTGCCCCACTCCACCTGGTCCTCTGCGGAGGGAAGCGGCCCTATTGCTCTCGTTTCCGACGCTCTGAGCCTCCCTTCACTTTGCCCCAGCTGCAGGAGGCTCTTACTGCTGGGATCCAGTCCCTGCTGGGCTGCGGGTGGTGGTGTCTCTTCCACCTAGTTAGGTTTGCCCAGTACTAGGGCATGTGGGAAATCGTGGTGGTGAGATTCACACCATCCATCCACCGTGGTCCCTGAGAGCCTCGTGGAAATGCTGCCATCTAGGAAACAGGAGATGAATCAACTTTTCTCCCCAAAGGATCTGGTTCCGAGGCTCATGCTTTGCCGTGAGGGTGGAGGGTCAAGTGGGGAATTGGAGGCTGGGATGAAGGAGGGACCCACAGAGCCCTCAATGGCAGTTCTCTTCTACACTCACTTCCTGCCTCTCTCCCTCTGGGATAAAAGGCGAGGGGTATCCATGGGGTAGCGGTCCCAGCCCGCCAACCACCTGTTCCCACGTGAGGGCCCGGTGAGTCAGGGTGCCTGACTCCCATCACATGCAGACCTCCTGGAGGGAAGGAGATGGCAGGAGGGGGACATTCCCCAAGGGAGGTGCAGGCTGGGTTGGTGGAGGGGGGATGCAGATACTTTTGCCATAGAACCAGGAGACAGGTAACAAGCTCAGGAAGGATTTGACATTTTGTGCTCGTGCCCTGATAAAAGTGCATTCGGTACAGCTGCATTGCTCTCCCTTTACTACTCTCCCACCCCCTTCAGAGAGGCTGGTGCCTGGGGTAGCCTTATGTGGTGGGGCTGGAGAGAAGCGGGGTGTGCAAGGCCAAGGGCAGATGTGGGTGGGGTGGCTGGGGGAACAGCTTGCAGCTCAGGAAGGCTGCTTGGGCTAGGGTGGTGAAAAGAGCAGGAAGCTGGGTGTGGGAGAAGGGAGGAGAGCACAGGGAGGTGAGGGGTGGCGGTGGGAGACAACTCCCCTGTGAGGGGAGAGAGGGAGAAGCCCATGGACATGGCCTTCCAGCAACAGGTATGTCTGTTCCTCAGCACTTGTTTGCTGACTGCCAGTAATGGAGTCCTTTTTATGGCCCCAGACCTGCACCTGGGCAGCCCTATGGGAAGGTCCACTGCGGGGAAGAGAGAAGATTGGCAGAGAAGAGATCACTCGGAGAGTGGGCAGCCAGCAAGAAGAGACCACTGGAGGAGAGAGATGGCCAGGAAGTAGTTGGCCCAGGATGTGCAGGAGTCTGGGGAGGGTGAGGCTACCCTGTGATTTGGGATGGGAGATTGACCCCCTTTGTGTTGGTCTCCTCATCCTTAAGATGGAAACGACAGGGTTGTTGTGAAGACTCAATGCATTAATATGTGTTAACACTAGAATGGGGCCTAGGGACTTTCTTGCTGGTCCTCTGGTTAAGAATCTGCCTTCCAATGCAAGGGATGCAGGTTTGATCCCTGCTCGGGGAACTAAGATCCCACATGCCGTCGTGCAAGTAAACCCATGTGCTGCAACTAGAGACGAGCCTGCAACAAAGAGCCTGTGCAGCCAAAATAAATAAGTAAGTAAGTAAGTAAGTAAGTAAACAAACACACACAGATCTGTGCTTTAAAAAAAGGGTGCCTGGGGCTTCCCTGGTGGCGCAGTGGTTGGGGGTCCGCCTGCCGATGCAGGGGACATGGGTTCGTGCCCTGGTCCGGGAGGATCCCACATGCCACGGAGCGGCTGGGTCCGTGAGCCATGGCCGCTGAGCCTGTGCGTCCGGAGCCTGTGCTCCGCAACGGGAGAGGCCACAACAGTGAGAGGCCCGTGTACTGCAAAAACAAAAAAAAAAAAAGAAAAAAAAAGAAAAAAAAGGGGACCTGGCACGCTGTAATGGGCTATAAACGTGCTCAATATTTTTGTTCCGTGTAAAGAACTCAGCACCTGACTTTAAAATTTTTAATTTTTATTGAAGTATAGTTGATTTACAATGTTCGATTAGTTTTTGGTATACAGCAAAGTGATTCAGTTATACATGTATATGTATTTCCATATTCCTCCCCATTATGGTTTTTTACAGGATATTGAATAGAGTTCCCTGTGCTCTACAGTAAGACCTTGTTGTTTATCTATTTTATATATAGTAGTTTGTATCTGCTAATCCCAAACTCCTAATCTATCCCTCCCCATCCCTTCCCCCCAGCACCTGATATTTCTGTTCCTAAGGCCTTGCACGCATTTCATTCTCTCTTTTGGGGGGATTCTGAGAAGTGAAATTCCTCAGATGGTATTCAGGGCCTTGGCACGTGCTGCAAATTGCCCTTCAGAAAGGCTGTGCCAACATCCAAAAAGTGAATAGTGAAGTCTCCTGCCCTCACCCCCAAACACTGAAAGCAGACTGTTTTAATCTTTGCCAGCTTGATGGACATCAAAGAGTTTTAAGTGTAACTGTCAAGGTCAGTTTTAAGGAGTTAATCGTGAAAGCACTCACATCCCACTTACAGTTTCACAACTCCAGGAGACAAACCCGCAAACCTTGCCTCCTCTCAGCAACGGGCTGGGCTCTCCGCTCCGCCACCCCAGGACTGAAGTCCAGGCGCAGAGAGCTTGTCGGGCACAGGAGACACGTTCCGTGCTTGACCCGTGACTCCGTCAGTTTGTGCTGACACGTCACCCCGAAACCTGGTGGCACAAACGCCCACTGGTTTGCTCGTCACGATGTGAGGTGCCCTGAGTTATGACATTCAGGCTCGTCTCTGCTTCACGTGGTGTCACCTGGGCTCATCGATTTTGTGGCTAGCTGGCAACCACTGGCCTCATGTGTTTGGCAGACGGCTGGCTGTCAAGAGGGTCAGTGGTATTAACTAGGCATGTGCTGTCCATTCCCCATCAGGCCAGCCCTGGCTCATTCATAAGGTGATGGCTGCAGGATTCTCAAGAGAAGCAAGACAGGGCAAGTCCAAAGAAGTGCTTTTCAAGATCCCTGGTGAAAAATTCCCTCATTCTACGAGAACTCCCCTACCCTGCCCTCAGAGTTCTGCCAAGGCCTAAGGGTCTTACACAGTGTTCAGCTGGTGGGGCACGACCTGTGGCTCACCCCGTCTCACAGCCTGAGTGCAGGGGCCATTCTATTTCCTGGTCTTCCTAGCCTGGGGCCACCCCCACCGAAGAAATCCCAGGGTGCCCACTGCTGTATGTTGAGCGGGGTAACATTGACTCCCTCAGGTGGGTTCAGGTGCTGACCTAAGAGGCTGTGGCCTGCATCCTCACCTGCAGGAGACACAGTGCACGTGACCCCTTGAACCACTGGTGGTGTATGTTTCACATATGTTAGAAACCCACAATACGTTTTTTATTATTTTTGCTGTATCTGTTTGTCTTTCAGAGAAAATAAGAAATGAGAGTCAAAAAAAAATTACTAACATATTTCCTGTTTCCTGTGCTCTTTCTTCATGTAGATCTGTCTCCATATTGTATCATTTCCCTTCAGCTCGAAGAGTTTCCTTTAACATTTTCCTATTTTTCAGGTCTGTGCAGACACATCTGTCCGCTTTTTTGTTTACTGTGGTAAATATATACAAGTTGTTGTATAATCATTTTAAAGCGTCCAATTCAGTGGCATTAAGTACATTCACAATGTTCTGCAACCATCACCACTGCTTGTTTCCAAAACTTCTTCATCGCTCCAAACATAGACTCTCTACCCAAAAAGCATTAATTCCCCATTCCTCCTCCCCTCAGCCCTTGGTAACCTCTGATCTACTTTCTGTCTCTGTAAATTTCCCTATGCTAGCTACGTCATATAAGTGGAATTTTGCCGTACTTGTCCTTTTGGGACTGGCTTACTTCATTTCGCGTAATGTTTCTGGGGTTCATTTATGCTGTAGCATGGATCAGTACTACATTGCTTTTCAAGGCTAAATCCTGTTCCATTGTACGGATATACACTGCTTATCCATTCATCCTCATGGACACTTGGGCTACTTCCACCTTCTGGTTATTGCGAATAATGCTCCGCCCAACACTGGCACACGTTTGAGTCCCTGTTCTCACTTCTTCAGGGTATATACCCGAAGTGGAAGTGCTGGGACAAACCCTAATTCTGTTTTTAACTCTCTGAGGAAACACCAGACTGTTTTCCACAGCGGCCGTACCATTTTACACGCCCCAGCTCTATAGAGGGATTTACACACCTGGTTTTATACTTGTTTCCACTGATACACCAAAATCTGTCATGTTTTCAGAGGTTTAATACGTCTCTGTAGGGCCTCTTCGATCTTGGACGTTTCTTCTCCTGCCCTGGCCTGCGCAACAATACAGTCTCTTGGGCCCTCATCCCACCAGGTCGCCGCTGGGGTGGGGTCTGGGGTTCGGCCCCTCGCCCAGTCCCGCAGGGAACGAGAGCTCTTGGCGGAGAACCCGGCCAGAACACTTCAAGACGGAGACCACCTGCCGCAGCGCCCCCTCCACACAGGCGGTGTGTCCTCTTCCAGGCGCTCCATAGTGACTCCCCCAGCTCTGCGCATGCGTGACCCCGCCTCTCCAGCCGTTGCCAGGGCGACGGCGCATCTCATCTGCTCCCCCTCCCCGCGGCCCGGCAGTCGCCCAGGCCTCGCCTCAGTGCGCAGTCTCGGCACTTCCCCGCGCTCCGCCCAGCCCGCGGGGAAACGGTCGCGCGGCGATGACGTCGCGGGGGCCTGGCCGGGCGTCTCGGACTCCGGAGATGGAGGAAAAGGAGCAGTTACAGCGGCAAATCCGTCTCCTGCAGGGTGGGTCGGGTCGGGTCGGGTCGGGTCGGGCCCGGGTCGCGCGTCCCTTTCTTCCCCTTCACTTCACAGCGGGCCCCTGCCCTCCTTCCCCTAAGGGGGTGGCTTTCCGTCCGCGGTTTCGACGGCTAGGTCCGGTCGGGTGGGGAGGTAGGTGGGGTCGGGCTGGGTCTAGGGGACCCGGAGGGGCGTCCCGACCGGCCTGGGTCACGTCCAGCTCGGGTTTCGACGGAGGGTGCGAGCGTTTCCGGCGCTGCGGCGGGTGGCGGTGGGGCGGTCGCTTAGTAACCGGCGGGCGGGAGGGGGCCCCCCACCCCCACGCGCGGGCATGTACTCGGCGCCCCCTGGGCGCTCCCTCGCTCCCGGCGCCCGACAGTGGCAAAGCCCGCTCGGGGCGCGGTGTGTGTTTCTTCCCCGGACAGCCCGTTTTGACGCTCCTTCCGTCCGTACAGCTACACTTCTTGATATTCCCGGCCCAGACTCCTCAGTCTTCAGTTTCCAAAGTTTTCCATTTTTAGACCTAATGTGGTTTGCTATAGTTAAAAAAAAAATTCCCCTTGTAAAGTTATTCTCACAAAGAGAAGACTTAAGGACTTGGAAAGTGTGTATAGGGGAGAGTTCAGGTGGGCTGAGCCCACCTTCCAGGCACTTCCTGGCCCTCCATCATATCTGCCCTGAGGTGTCACCAGGTCTGGACCTGGCTCTCTTTGGGCCTGGGGGCGGGACATATGGTGGGGGAGGGTTGTAACTGTGGGCTTGTTGGCTGAGTTGTAACAGCTTGGGTTGTTTCAGCCGAGGCCTGTGCCCCACCTGCACGGGCGCAGCTGTCCAGGGGCTTCCTTGGCAAGGCCCCGTGGCGGTCCACTGCACTACGATTCCAGATGATTAAGCCTCTCCTCTCCTCAGGGGAGGATGGTGTGACATTCTTGTCAAGTGTGGAGTACCCAGGGGTGTCACTTATCTTACCCTCACTGTCTTGTGTGCCAGGCAGGGAGCTCATTAAGGGGCAGCCCTGCTCCCTTTCTATCTGTGGGCAAGCCAGAGGGCCTCCACGTCTCTTGAGGCGTTACAGCATAGGGCCTTGCTGGTCTCTTCATACTGAGTGACACTTCTCCTCAAAGGATTGTGAAGCCAGCACAATATTTCTGGCGGATAGGGAATATGCCACAGGGATGCATTTTAAGGATAAGCAACTAGAAATAGGGTTGAAGTAGAACTGACGGGAGAATACTTATGGAGAAGGTTGGCCTAGGGAATCGGGGCTGACTTTCAGTGGTTCTCAGGCACTGGCAGCTGTCCCTCCTGCACTGGGACCTGACAGGATCCACTGGGGTCTGCGGAGTGTCTGGGCAGCTGATGCCCCCCCAGGGAATTCGCGCTGATTTTACTCACCCTCCGGTTAACGGGGCCTGTGCTCCTGTCTCCTCAGGTCTGATCGATGACTACAAAACCCTCCATGGCAATGCCTCTGCCCCAGGCACCTCCGCCGCGTCCCAGTGGCAGCCGCCCACTTACAGCAGTGGCAGGGCCTTCAGTGCTCGCTACCCCCGTCTGAGCCGGAGGGGCTTCTCCCCGAACCATGGGCCTGTGTGGCGCAAGAAATACTCCCTTGTGAATCGGCCCTTGGGGTCCTCGGACCCACCCAGCGACTGTGCTGCGCAGCCGCCCCTTGGGGCTGGGGGCAGCCAGGGTCCCGACCCCCAGCAGTACATCCTGGAGAGGCAGGTCCAGCTCAGTGTGGATCAGAACATGGTCATCAAGGTCAAGCCACCGTCAAAGCCGGGCTCAGCTAGCACTGCAGGGGTCCTGCGGGGCTCCTTGGAAGAATACGGGGATCCCCCCTGGAGCAACCACGGGCCTCAGGAAGGTGAGGGTGAGCTTCCCGGCGGGCAGCGGCAGCCCTCGAGGCCAGGAAGAGCTAAGGGGAGCTGCAATGAGGAGGACCCCCTTCTGGTCTGCCAGAAGGAGCCTGGCAAGCCCCGGGTGGTGAAGTCGATGAGCACCGTGAACGACAGCCCCTCGGAGCCCCGGCGGATGGTCGGCGAGAGCGCAGTTGCGGCCAGGGCCCACTTCCTGCCCTCCAGCCTGCCCCAGCGGGGCGGCACGGCCCTGGGCCGGAAGGCGGGCGCACACTCTGTGGCCAGCTGCAGTACACAGCTCCCTGGGGACGGGAGAGCGAACGCCGGCCATGCAGATCAGTCAGCTGCCTCTGGCCTGGTGGCAGGCCCAGCTAGACCTGCTGCTGGACCCAGGCAGACCCGGGAGCCCTTGCTGCTGGTGTCCTGTCGAACCGACAAGTTCCGGAAAAACAACTACAAGTGGGTGGCTGCCTCGGCGAAGAGTCCCCGGGCCCCTCGGAGGGCCCTCAGTCCCAGAGCAGTGGCGGAGAATGTGTGCAAGGCCCCCTTTTCTGCAGCGGAACGAACGGAGAAGCCGCAGCTCAGAGCCGACCTGGATGCCAAGCCCAGGAGGTCGGCCACAGCCTCCGTGCCTGGGGCCTCCCCGAGCAAGTACAAGTGGAAGGCCTCCAGCGCCTCGGCCTCCTCCTTCCGTTGGCAGTCAGAGGCCGGCAGCAAGGACCATGCCTCCCAGCTCTCCCCAGTCCCATCTAGGTTCCCCCCAGGGGACAGACCAGCAGTGGGACCCAGCAGCTTGAAGCCGCTCTTCAGTGAGACCCCGCTCTCGGCTTACAAAGTGAAGAGCCGCACCAAGATCATCCGGAGGCGGGGGAGTGCTAGGTGTGTGTCCCTGCCCCGCCCCAGGGCCCTGTCTGGCCAGGCAGACTCCGCCTTGTATGCAGAGCCGGTGGGAGGGCCCACCTGCAGGGGTGTGGGAGGCGGAGAGGAAGCATCACCCCTGACGGGGCCTGAGCGTCAGGGGCCTGAGCGGGGAGCTTTGCCTGTGGTGGTGTCGCCATAGTCAGTAGGAATGAGGCCAGGGTCACTGCTGTCCCTTACAGCTGAATGACAGGGCTCAACCTGGCTGGGGGCTGGCCTGGGGCCCCCAGCCAGGCGGGGACAGGTGGAGGTGGGGGCAGCATCCCACCCTTTCTCCTGTGGGCAAGAGACCAGAGACTGCTGGGTGGTTTCTGTTCTGGGCCCACAGGGTTTGTGCCCAGGCCAGGAGCAGGACAAGCAAACCCAGGGCGCAGTGTCTCTGCGGGAGGGGGTCGCCTTTCCACCGGGGAGGAAGGCTGCCCCTTGATGGCCGGGTGACAGGGTGAGTCACTGCCTCGCTGAACCCATGTCACCTTCCCTGCCCTCTGTCCTCTCGGATCTAGAGGAGGCTCGAGGACGGTGGCATGGCCCAGTGCTCCGTCTGGGGTCAGGGACCTAATTGTGGTGGCTGCCAGTGGCGAGGGCAGAGGGCCTGCCTCTGCCATCAGACGTGGTGGCACTCGCTGTCCTCCCAGCAAGTCTCACTCCAGAGGTCCTTCCTGCTGTCTGACTTTGATCTTGGGCCCTGCTCTCCCAGATAGGTGCTGTCTTGGATTCCTCGGCCTCCCTGCCCTCCTCACTTTTTCTGGACAGCGGCCTCTGTTTCAGCCAGTGTGGGGAGGGGGCCACGACGCTGGTGGCAGCTCCTCCTCCGTACAAGGCCTGCCTGCTTTGCTTCTCCCCCAGCCCCAGGCGGGGGCTCATCTGGCCTGGGGAGGTGCAGGAGGTGCTCGTGGAACACTGGGTGGGGGTCGAGGGCTGCTCTCCTGCGCTCTCCACCTGCCTTGGCTCTGGGATCCTCCAGGGTTGTGGCTGGGAGCCTGGCGAGGAGGGGGGCGGGGTGGCGTGGGGGGGATGGGCAGGGAGCAGCCTTCTGGCGGCTGCTGAGGTTGGTTAGGTGAGAAAGTGAAGTGGGCTGCCTCCGGGGGCCGAGTCCATGTTGCTGGGATCTGGGTGGGCAGGGCTGGGGAGGTGAGCCACTCCCTGGGGGAGCCTGTTAGGAGCTGTCTGCTCTTTGTCTCTGCAGCCTTCCTGGGGACAAGAAGAGCAGCCCCCCACCTGCTGCCACGGCCAAGAGCCAGTTCAGCCTGCGGCGGAGGCAGGCCCTCCGGGGGAAGAGCAGCCCTGTGCTGAAGAAGACGCCCAGCAAGGGCCTGATGCAGGTCAGCAGGCACCGGCTGCGCTGCCTGCCTCCTAGCCGGGCCCACCTCCCCACCAAGGAAGGTATGACCAGGAGGAGGGGCGCCCTGGGCCCGTGCCGGCTCTGCTTCCTGTTGGGACCCACCTTCGCCATCCACCTTGCATTGTGGGGCCCTGGCCCAGGAGCGCTCAGCCTGGCGGGTAGTGGGTGGCCTGGGCTAGTGAGTGGAGGAGGAGAACCGGGGTTCCGTGCCCTGCGCTCTGGGTCGGGGAGATGCTGCCAGGCAGGCACGTGGTGGTCTTCTCAGCGCACCCCTCTGTGTATGTGCAGCCGAGTCCCTCTTGGCAGGAGGAGCGGGAAGGTAGATGAGAGGGTGGCAGCCACGCAGCCCTGAAGGGGGAGGAGACGTGGCTTGTGCCGCCCAGGGCCTCTCCCTCCTTTCCTCGCTGCCTGCCGGGGCCGCAGGTCTACCCCTCCCCTCCCTGCTGGCTGCTGCCTTTTCTTCGGGAAGCCTGAGCTGGCCTGGGAGGGGTCGGCTTTGCCTTCTTAATGAGTCCCTGGAGTCCAGCAACAGAATGGGGAGCGCTGTGGGCTTGGCCCCCGCAGGAGGCCAGCTCCCTGCTGCCGCGATGGCCGTGCTCTGGGGAGGCTGCAGAGGCAGGCTTCACCTGGGTGCCTGGTCCTGAGGTGGCCCCTCTGAGCGGCGGGGCGGACGTGCGGCAGCGGCTTCTGGACCGACCCACGTGAGATCTGGAGGTGACAGGGTTTGGGGCCGGGCAGGCTCGGCGCTGGGCGCTCCAGCCGGGGCCCTTGTGCTCTAACGACTGTGCTACGCATGGTGCTTGGGGAACCCAGCTGAGGGCGTGGTCCTTGGCCTGGCCAGGAGGCTTTGGAGAAGGCTTCTGGAGGAGCTGGTGCCTGGGCTGTGCTGGGCGTCTGCGCGGAGCTGGCCGTGAAAGGGTGGGCCCTGGGGTCCCAGGCAGAGGGTCGAGCGGCGCGGCGAGAGGGCTGTGGGGAAGTGAGACTGGAGGGTGCCGGCCTCCCACCCAGTCCCCTTTGGCCGTATCCCGTGCGCCTTGGCAAGTGTGGATTTCCTGCCAGGTGACGGAGCAGAGGGAGCCCCGTTAGCGGTTCCTGGTTGCCGCGAGGTGGCTGGATTGGGGGTTGGGCCTTGGCTGCAGGACTGGCTGGGAGTGAAGAGATTGAAGGTGACCCGCGGTCAGGCTGCCGCGGGTTGACTGGAGAGGACGAGGTGAGGATGCCCCTCGCTTCGAGACCGGTGGCGGGGGGCCCCCAGGGGGCTGGAGGGCAGGTGGGGGGTCAGGTGGCCTCTTGGGGCAGCCGGGAGAGAGGCCAGGAGGTGGTGTCTTTGGACATCTGGGCCTCTGTGGGGACTCATGGCCCCTGTTCAGATCCTCTGTGTCACGGTGTTGTCTTAGCCAGCTGAGATGTCGGGTGTGCAGAGAAGTCGCAGACAGATCTGTCCCCACAGATGAGGCGTCACGCGGGATGGCAGCCTGCAGGCCGTGATGGTGCTCAGGGCCGGCTGTGGGAGGTGGGTGGTCCAGGTGCTGGGGGTCCAGGAGACCCAAGGCAGAGGTGGTCCCTCCTGCCCTCTGGTGCCTGCATTCGAGCTGGCCAGCTGCTGAGACATTCCTATCGTGACTTGTCACTAGCAGGGTGTGTCGGGGCGACAGAGGGGGTGGCCAGATAGGGCCCCTTGTGGAGGTAGTATTTCAGCGAGGCTTGACTGACAGACGTGGTTGGAGGTGGCTTGGGGGAGGAGTGTCCCAGCCGGGGCAGCGTGCTGGGAAGGCCCTAAGGACCTGTCCTGCCGTCTTGGGCCCTTCCTGACAGCAGAGCTCTTGGGGGATCTGGTGGGCGTCTGCTGGGCGTCGGGCCCCCTTGCTGGGCCTGGAAGCAGGTGTGTGTGTGTGGAGCACCTGCTGGGCAGGTGTTGAGTGTGGATGGTCGTGGCAGACAGGGCCCCGGGCCTCTTGGCGCCCTTCCTGCTGCCCAGGGTCGCTGAGTCCTGATGCAGGTGCGCGCACTGGCCTTGACTCTGTCCCTGACAGGCCTGTGCTGCCCCTGCCCCCGAGGAGCCTGGCCTGGGGGTCGACAGGCCCAAGGCAGGCTGCTGCTGGCCCGTGCAGTGGGCACCCCAGGGAAGGAGTGCCACGCGGTCGAGGAGGTCCTCCTGTCTCGTGGGCTGGGGACCCACGGACCGAGGGGCCCTCTGCAGACGGGTGGGCAGCAGTAGCACCGGGAACTCTCCTCCTTGCAGAGCCAAGCTTTCCCACCAGCCGGCCAGGTGGTCCTGGGTGCCCTCTCTCCCGGCTCCAGGCTGGAGGGCTCTGGTGCGGCTTGGGGGCTGGGGTGGGGCTGCCCCAGGCACGGGAACAGCCTGGCAGCGGCCTTGCTGCAGGAACCACTGGCCAAGGGGCGGCCGGGGAGCTGGAGATCTGGGTAGGGGCCTGTGGGCAGCGTCCCAGGGCCATGGGCCGGAGGTGTTCTGGGATGCTCGCCCGGTCGCGGGGTGGACAGAGGGGTGAGGGGCTGGCGGGGGCACAGACGCTGGGCCTTCAGATTCAGTAACCAGGCCAGGTGGGAGAGGAGGTGGCGTGTGTCCTCCCTGGAGCTGCACCTGCACTTGTGAATAGCCTGGCCCCTTTGTAGGCCTAGAGCAGAGTGGGGTGCAGGCTGGGGACGGTGGCAGCTGCCGCCTGCTGGCAGGGCAGCCGTGGTACTCAGTGGGAGGGGGAGAAAGGCTGAGGGCACCGCTGGGTGTGGGGCTGTCAGGTGGGGACTGTGGCGCCTGCCAAGGGGGCTGCCACAGTCCCTGCCTTCACACTCCTCTCCACCAGGAGGCAGATGAATCAGCTCACAGTTATAGACAGTGTGATAACCAGGCACAGGGTGCCCTGCGGGAGAGGCGGAGGCAGAGGAGGGGGGAGGGTCCTGATGGGGGAAGGGCTTGCAGAAGGCTTCCCCTCACTCAGCCACTTGTCCATCCCCCCGTGCTTCCTCTTTCCCCCCTCACCCCCTCCCCATCTCCTGCACGTCTGTGCAGGGCAGTGTGCTGTCTCCTGGGGTGTGTGCGTGCTGGGGCCGTGCTGCGTTGGTGGACACCAGCGGCTCCTCGGGTGCTTGTAAACAGGCTGAAAAGTTGCTTTCAGGGGGAATTCCTTGTCAGTCCATTGGTTAGGACTCAGCGCTTCCACTGCTGGGGGCCCGGCTTCAGTCCCTGGTCGGGGAACTAAGATCCCACAGGCTGCACAGCGCGGCCCAAAGAAAAGAAAAGAAAAGTTGCTTTCAGGTGGCAGAAGCACTCTGAGGAAAAGGAGGCAGGCAGCAGGGAGCTTCGGGGAGGGTGGGCGGCGGGCACGTCTCTGAGGAGCGACATCGGAACCGAGCCCTGCGTGAGGAGCGGGGCGCGTGGGCACACCTCTGCAAGCGAAGTCACAGGTAGGCTGAGCTTTGCCTGTTCCAGGAGCAGAGACTGGTCCTGTGTGGCCGGTGTCCTGGAGGGTGGGAGGGGCCGAGGCCAGAGGGCAGGCAGGACCAGGTGATGGGAAGGGGTGCTAGGCCACAGCAAGGAAAAGGGGGTTCTGTGGGGCAGCCCCCGAGGGACAGTGGAGGCACCTGGGCCTGCATGGGTGTGCTCAGGGACATGAGGCGGCCGCGTCGGGGCCCCAGGAGTGTCCAGTGGTCCCGGAGGGACAGCAGCCAGGATGAGACTGCGGGCGAGGACTGAGCTCCAGGCCGAGGGGTGAGTCCTCGTCCTCGAGGCTTGGTGGCGGGGAGCTCACTGGAGAGGCTCGCGCTGGCGGGGGCGAGTGTGCTGGGCAGGCATCGTGAGGCCGGGATAGGTGGAGGTCATTTCCCTGGGCTGACGGCTCCCTCAGCCCCCTGCTCGCGAAAGGCCTGCCCGGCTCCCCCCTTCCCAGCTCTGCCTGCCTGCCCTCCCTTGGTGGGCCTGAGCAGGTGTGTGTGTGTGTGTGTGTGTGTGTGTGGTGTGTGGGGGTGTGTGCGTGCGTGTGCATGTGCACGCCCAGGGCGTGCTCTCCTGTCTCTTGGAAAGTGCAGACCCCACCTACGGGCCACTGGCAGGGCCTCCCTGGGAATGGGGGCAGAGGCTGTTTCTGCATCTACTTGCTTTGAGGCTTCTCTGCCCTGTTTCCCACACAGACTTTTAGTGCCAGATGCAGCCCTCCGCTTGGAGCGGTGTCGACCTGACCCCTTTGGGACTCCCTCGCTGCTGAGGCCAGGAGGGCTGAGGAGGGGGAGAGGGAGAGGTGGGCTTCCCCACCGGGGGTCCCCACTTCGGGCCGGCTGTGCAGCCGGTGGCCAGCAGAGGGCGCACTTGTCCCTCTTATTCCTCATCCACCTTTTTCTGGTAATTGATTGCCTAATTTCCTCTTTATGTGAAAGAAAGCAGATATCAAGTAATTTGCAGCAATAACCTGCTAATGCTGGGCCAGTATCGAAACTCCCCTGTTCATTTCAAGTGGCAGATAAAACACTAATACATAATTATCCTTGCAAATTGGATTGTTTTAAATAACCAAAAGGCTATGGCCAGGAGAAAGCGATCCCATCTCCCTTGAGTTACTATTGCAGTGTAATTGCCGCGTTCAATCAATTTCCCTGGCATTAGAAATTCCATCACAATCAACATTAAGCTTTATTCATTGTGATGGCTAAGAGCCGGGCCATTTCTCCTCTTTTTCTTAACTGGCAAAATTAATCAGGGAAAAGATTTTAAACATTTACCCGTGCGAAAGAGGTCAGCTCTGCCACTATATTGCTCAGCAGATAAGGGGGCTAATAAAAAGAAAATTGAATTACTAATGATCACCAGGAACAGAGTATATAAAACCTGGCAATCGCCGGTTCAGGAGAAGGGAGAATCAATTTTCTCGGGACAAGGTGCGCTCATTTTTTATTTTGGTTCATATTATCAGCAGTTTAATTTGAGGGCGCGTAAACAGGAGGAAACAGTTAGGGAATAATGAGCCTGAGGTGTGCAGTGCCGCCGGATATATGCTGCACACGGTTTATTTGACACAGCAGATAATCGCTTTAATTGAATTCGAAACTGCATGTTCAGCAGGCCTGTGGCCTCGTGCCTTGGGGACCTGGCCTTACGAAGATTCCAGCCTGACTCCTCCTCTCGCTCTGCCCGCTGCCGGCCCTCTCTGGCCGAGCCCTCTGACCCTCCCGCCTAGTTCCCTGGGCCTAGAGTCAGACTTTGGCTGGGGGGTGGGGCAGGTGGTCCCTGGGGGTCCCCACGTGACACCCCTACCCCACCCTGTGCTCCCTGGGGGATAACCGCACCTTGGCTGCCAGAGGCCCCACTTGATCCGCCGCAGGGCCGACAGACCCCAGAGAAGGCAGCAGAGAAGAGAACTTTTCGTAGACCTCAAAAGTGGTTTCTGATTGGCCACCCGTTCGATGGCGGAAGTTAGTCATCACAGCCCGCGGTGTGGACGTGCGCTTTCCAGTGCAGACCTGGGGCTTCGGGGCCAGCTCCGGGGCTCCCCTACCCCGGCTACAGCAGGCCCAGCGCCATGACTCGGGCTGCCCTGAGGTGACAGGCTTCGTGTGTGCAGAGAGGGTGCTGCCTGGTCCACACCAACCCAGCACGACGCTTGCGGTGTTGGGGGCTGGCAGCCCACCCAGCACACTCAGCCCCAGGCTAGGGGGCTTCCTGGTAGCAACAGGCCATGCGATTCCTCCCGGTCACTTGGAGAGGTCTGCTGTCAGGTGCCAAGGAAAAGCCACGGGCGGGTGGGCGGGCAGTGGCGTCCTCGCCTCCCAGGGGTTGCCCAGGACAGTGCATGTGTGGCGAGAGCCCACCCACCTCTCCTTCGCCTGCCTCTGCACAGACAAGTGGCCAGCGCAGTGGGTGGGGTGTGGGCCTGGCGGGTCACTCAGGGCTGTGCCGGCAGGGCTGTGGTCGACGGGAAGGGCCCAGTGTTCACGGTGCCATCAGGTGTGGATCTGAGCGCTGCCGAGGCTTTCACTCAAGCCGGGCCTCACACAGCCGCCTGCCTCTGGCTCAGAGCTTGCCAGCATGTGGCGGGCGCTTCCCACCCGTCCCTTAGTCTGCCGTGCCAGCCACGCGGTCTGGAGGATCTGTCGTCCCCTGTTTATGGATGCAGTGGGCGGCCACTCATCCTGGGTCACCGGCAGAAAGGGTAGGTGTGGCCTTGGGCCCTGCCCGTCTTACTGCGCCCCAAGCCTCTCCCCACAGGCCCCACCTCCCCTCTGACCAGATGTACCCAGTGGACACGGGCAGGCGGCGGGCCAGCTGCTAACATGGCAGCAGCACTCTTGGGGGGCAGCACTGGGCAGCCCCGTGCGCGGCCTGTGCGGCCTCAGGACCGCGGGAGGGTCGGTGGTCAGAGGGAGCGAGCGAAGCCTGGCCCTGGGTCTCCGCGTTCATCAGTGGTGTTTCTTCACCACCAGTGCCCCCGGGAGCGCTTTGGGATGATCAGGAGCCGGGGCAGGTGGGAGGAAGGAGGCGGGCTTGCTGTGGCCCAGAGGGGCGGACGCAGGGCCGGGGCTGGGTGACTCCTGTGGTGTCCCCGTCCTGTCCAGTGCTCTGGTCCTGGGTCCCGGTCCTGAGGTGTGGGCAAGCCCTGGGTATAAGCCTCCAGGCTGGTGCTGGCATTGCCTTGCTCTGTTCCCACAGCTGTGGAAGGGTCATCTCTTGGGGGTTTCTGTGCGGCTTGAGGGGACGGGGTGGGCTGGGCGGGTCCTAGACCGGGTGGCTGCTGGTGTTCCTGCCGCTCTTCTCTCGCTGCCGGAGTTTCCCGCCCTGGAGCGGTCTGTGATCCCTTGTCACTCGCTGGTGTGCAGTTGGATTGTTTAGCTTTACTACGGCAGGCAGACGCTGTAAAGGGCGTGAGAGCAGCTCAATCTGGAACCCTGCTTTCCTAAGGGAAAATGAAAATGCTGAAGTCGGCCCTGCAAAAGGCAGCCGCAGCGATCCTAAGCCTTGCATAAGTTATCAGGCGTGTCGCAGGCCTCCAGTTTTACGTTCGTCATGGCCGTGCTGATTAATTATTCCACGAGAGCTGGCGTGGGAGTGCGTGTGCGTGTGTGTGTACGCGTTGCCTGTGTGGTGCCCTCCGTGGAGTCAGGGGCACCTGAGTGACTCCGTGAGGCTGGAGCCCTGGGAGCCGCTCCTCACCTGGGAAGGTGCAGCCCTGGGGTCTCGTGGGCCAGGGTCCCCAGGTGTCCGACGAGTGTAGACGGTGTGCTGAGGGTGGCCCGCCCCTGTGTCCTGGCCGACCGAGTTAAGCCCGGCCTCTCTGCCAGCTGGGCCTGGCCTGGCCTGAGGGTCCCTCAACCGGTGCGCCCTCAGAAGCCCGCCCGTCAGTGGGCGCGGGGTGCAGGGCGGAGTCCTTCTAGGGCTGCTTTGCCTCCCGGCCTCCCCCTGGGCCCTCAGTGCTCTCCCTGTGGCTGCCGCTGGCCCCTCCGGTGGTCTGTCCCACCTGCTCTCCTGGGCCCAGCCCCTTCCTCCCTTGGGGAGTGGGGGCCACCTGCTGATGGGGGCATGGGAGCTCCCACCTGCTGGAGGTGGGCCATGGCCTTCCAGGTCCTGGATCGTGGCACCTTCTCTCCACGGCTTCGGGATGTCGCTGGGCACCCCATCCAGACCCAGGTCCCACTCCTCCGTGCTCCCATGGGTCCCAGTCCAGGAGCCCGCCCCGGGCTACGTCGCGGAGCACCCCTTCGCCTGCACACCTCGGCCTGGCCCTGTGCCGGGGCGGACAGTGATGCAGTGGCCTCCCTATGAGACTCAGAGCCGGGGGTCTGGGCTGGAGCCGCTCTTCCTTGGCCTTCTCTTTGAGTGAAGCTGGGGGCGCTGAGGTGGGCAGCTGGACTTGGGCACAGAGAAGGCATCTCAGAAAGGAACTCCAAAAACATGTTTCCCCTGTGGTGCTCTCTTTAGCCGGGCTCTCCTTACTGCTTGCGTTTTAAAGGGGGAAGATGCCAGGTGGGGTGGGGGTTTGTGGTCTGCATCTGGCTCAGGCTGCCACCCCCATGCTGTGTGGTCCCCTCGGCTTGGGAAGGCAGGGCAGCAGGGGGAGGGGCTGCAGGGCCACACTGCCCCTCTTGCTGCCCTGACCCTGGGGCCGGCCTGGGTGTGTATGTCCTTGACTCTGGACCGTGAGACAGTGCCCCAAGGGGCAGCATGTGGGGAGACAGGCAGCCGGGGAGCAGAGGCCGGGGCTGGGGGCTGCTGTCCAGGGTCAGAGCTGCCCACACAGCCAGTGGGTCTGAGCTTGGACGGAGCGCAACAGGACCAGATGGCTGGACAGTTGACCTCCAGGTTCTCTTTTTTTCTGAAATATGCAGATGTAAGCTTATAAATTCTCCCCTGAGCATAGCCTTAGCTGTCTTCTGCAAGTTAATTATTTTTGTGTTCCTCCAAAATTTTTTCTAATTTTCATTGTAGTTTTTTCTTTGATCCAGGGTTATTCAAAAGGGATTGCTTCATTTCCAAACCCCTGGGGCTTTTTTTTTTTTTTTTTTTTTTTGCGGTTCGCGGGCCTCTCACTGCCGTGGCCTCTCCCGCTGCGGAGCACAGGCTCCGGATGTGCAGGCCCAGCGGCCATGGCTCACGGGCCCAGCCGCTCCGCGGCATGCGGGACCCTCCCGGACCGGGGCACGAACCCGCGTCCGCTGCACCGGCAGGCGGACCCTCAACCACTGCGCCACCAGGGAAGCCCACCCCTGGGGCTTTTGAGTTTCTTTGTAATTACCGGTCCCCAGCTTCACTCCACTGGGCGAGCTATCTGTGTGATTTCAGTCCTTTGAAGTCTGCTCAGACTTGTTTTAAGGACCAGCTTAGGTCCGTTTTGGTAAAGCTCTTGTGTGCACTTAGAATGATTCCATTTGGGGAGTTTGGGGCTCTGCACGGTAAGTTGTATTAATTGTGTTGTTCAGGTCTTCTGTATACTTACTGATTTTGCGGGGCAGGGAGGGTGTCTGTTTTTTCCAGTCACAGAGAGTGTTAAGATCTTCCGCTGTTCTCCAGTTGTCACTTTTGCATTAAGCATTTTGAGGTCATTTGACTGAGTGCAAACCACTTAGAACTGCTGTATCTCCCCGGTGGATTGAATCTTTTACTGCTATGAAATGTCCTTTTTTATCTCCAGTAAAGCTTCTGGCCTTAAAATTTACTTTCTCTGAAGCAGGTATAGCTAGGCCAGTTTCCTTTTACTTAGTGTCACAAAATGTGTGTATATACACGTGTACCCACACATACACACTATGCAAATGTATTTTTGTGTGACATGTGCAAACATGTTTACTTTCAGCTGTTATTATGTTTAGATTTTTTTGTATCCAGCAAATAGTTGTTTTTTAAGTGCAATCTGAAATTGTCTTTCTAAAAAAGGGTTTCGTCTGTTCACGTTTAATGCAATTACTAGGGTATTTGGGTTTAAATCTACTGTCTTACTATGTGCTTTTTCTTTGTAGCACCTGTTTTTTTTTCTCTCCTTTTTTTTTTCTTCTTTTGGATGTATATTTTTTAATTCCAGTTTCTCCTCAATTAGCTTATTATACATTCTTTTATTCTTCTTTTGGTGGTTTCCCCAGAGGTTATATTGTGCGTTCTTGATTCACTGTTATTGGTTCTTAGAAATAACTGTCTGCTCCCTCCCCAGACAATGTAAGAAGCTTGGAGTACTTAAACCCTGTTTTCCTCTCTTCCATCAAATGTGGGGAACTGCCATGATTTTAATTCTCCATATATTTTAGACCCTAGAAAAAATTGTGTACAGTCAGCATTGCCCTAGACTATGTATTTATTCTCCCATCTCTTCATCCCTTCCTTGCCTTCTGTTTGAGAAACACCTCTTAATATCCTGTAATATTGCAGGTGTGCTGGGGACCATTGCTCTCAATAGATGTTTATCTGAAAAGTCTTTGTTCTTGCCTTACTCTCTGGAGAGTGTTTTTGCCTGGGAAGCCGTGGGGCTTTCGGTGCTGGGGAGAGACCCTTCCCATCGCCAGCTGACGGCTTTTGGTGAAGTCAGCTGTCCTTCCCAGGAGGGTAGCGTGGCTCTTCCCCCTGTGGCTGTGGGGCTTTCTCTGTCTTTGGTTTTCAGCAGGTGTGCTATGGTGTGCTTCCTGTACATTTTATCTATCCTGCTTAGGGTTTGTGGTATTTCTTGAATCTGTGGCTTGATGGTTTTCATCAATTTTGGAATCTCAGCCATTCTGTCTTTAAGCATTGCTTCTGTTCCATTCCCACCTCTCCTTCTGAGACTTCAGCTGCATTTGTACTGAACCTTTTCACCGTATCTTAACATGTTTCCTACGTTCTTCTCTGTGTCTTCTGTGACTTGTCTCCATGCTTAAATCGGGGTAGTTTCTTCTAACCTATTTTCTGGTTTAGTTATTGTCTTTTCAACTTCGTATAATCTGCTACAAAACGCATCCGTTGAGGTCTTAGTTTTAGTGACTTTTAAATTCTAAAATTTCTATTAAAAAATAGTTACTAGGTCTCTGCCAAAATTTGCAATCTTGTCTTTTTTTTAAATTAAATTATTTTTGGCTGTGTTGGGTCTTTGTTGCTGCGCATGGGCTTTCTCTAGTTGTGGCGAGCAGGGGGGCTACTCTTCGTTGTGGTGCGTGGGCTTCTCGTTGTGGTGGCTTCTCTTGTAGTGGAGCACGGGCCCTAGGCACGTGGGCTTCAGTAGTTGCGGCACATGGGCTCAGTAGTTGTGGCTTGCGAGCTCTAGAGCGCAGGCTCAGCAGTCATGGCGCACGGGCTTAGTTGCTCCGCGGCATGTGGGATCTTCCCGGACCAGGGCTCAAACCCGTGTCCCCGGCATTGGCAGGCAGATTCTTGACCACTGCACCACCAGGGAAGTCCTGCAATCTTGTCTTCAAGCCCGTGAATATATTAATTGTTTTTAAAGTCCGTGTCTGACCACCCAGTTATCTGGATCCCTGTTCATTCCATTGCCTGTTTTTTTCCTTCTTAGTTTTGGGTCAAGTGTGATTTGCTTGTATGTCTGGTTATTTTGTATTGAGTGGTGGACGTTGTGTATGGAGTTCTGGAGCTAATTCAAGGCCGGATGATGTCATGTTCCCCCAGACAGGGTGCATGGCCCCTGGGGGAGCAGACCTGCAGAGTCAGGGCAGTGTGGGCAGTGAGAGTGCCCAGGCACTTCCTGCCCAGGGAGGGCCCCGCGCTGGGGCGGGCTCACTGCACTGGCAGGCTGGCCTGCAGAACAGGGTCTGTGCGGGAGAAGGGCGAGGGAGGGGCGGTGGGAGCCCTCTTGCCCGCCTGTCCCCAGTGTGTGCTTGGTGGGGGAGGAAGGGCGGCTCCCTGCAACCCTCAGCGACCTGTGTGCTGGGGACAGGCGGGGCTCACTGACCCGTGGCCTCTGAGAGGCAGAGGTCTCTGCGTGTGGGCCTCCTGCACGGTGGCCTTGCTCCTGTAGGCCTTGCCCCGCCTCCGCTCCAGGCCCTGGGAGGGGCCTCTGGCAGCCCTGCCCGCCTCCCCATGCAGAGCCTGCCGTGGGGGCCGGGCAGGCCTGGGCACAGGCCGTGGAGGCCGGGTGAGGGGCCAGGCGTGCTGCCTCCCCGGGGGCGGGCGAAGAGTTGCAGTGGGGCTGCGTGACAGCTGGGGTGGCGGTGCTTGTGTCAGTAGGGCCTTCGGTGACATCCAGGGAGAGCGTTGGATTCTGAGGCGGCCACCGGCAGAGGGCCCTGGTGTGGGGCAGCCTGGTCCGGACAAGAGCTGACCGCCTCGGGGCACACTTCTCTGGGCCCGCCTGAGCGTCGAGAGGCCTTACTTAGCCTGGGAGGGTGGGTGTCTCTCTGCCCCGCAGGGCGTGCAGGCTGGGCCGGTGGGGCTCAGACGTCCCAGCAGCTCCCTCCCTGCTCCTGCAGCTCACAGGGGCTGGAGCTGCTGGCTTTGGGGAAGAAGCAGGACCTGGTGACACTTGGCTCCCAGCTCTGTTGTACCTGAGGCCGCGTCTCTCCTCTTGGGGTGGTGGGAAGGGTCGTGGGCAGGAAGGGCTTGCTGCCCCAGAGCTGGCGGGCAGCGAGGGTGCACTCGCTTGGAGCCCCCTCGGCTGTGTCCCCTTGGTCGCCCCCCGCCACCGTGTCCTCCTGGGAGCATGTTGACACAGAGGGAGCCCAGTCAGGGTGGGCACCAAGGATGGGCCTCCCCCGGGCTCTGAGCTGAGACCCTCTGCTTCCCACCCTGCCGGGGCCCTGCTACGTGCTCTGCCGAGGGAGGCCACGAGGGCGGTGGGCTCAGCTGTCCTGGAAAGGGCGGGGCCGTGTGTCCCTCTGCCGGGGGCTTCTGGATAGGCCGTATGACCCTGGAAAGGCGCCGGTGTCCGTGGGGCCCTCTGCTCTTCCTAGCCCTCCTGCTTTCCTGTCTTCCCTCTCGTACCCATGGGAAGTGAGCAGTGCTTCCCCCAAGACTGAGCCCTTTCCAGGCAGATCCCAGGCTGAGAAGGCACCACAGCCCAGCTGGGCCCTGCTGGCACCACCTAGGCATCACCTGTGTGGCCCGGGGCTCTCAGCGATCACAGGTATCCTTTCAATTTGAAGCTTTGGCCCTAATGCATAGAATTGATGGAATTTGCAAAGAAAATCTATAGCCACGTGCAACGACTGCAAACCTATCAGCTTCTGATCATTAGGCGTGCCTAATGATTATTGGTTGGTTTGCCTAAGTGTCTCCCAGGCCTGGCAAGAGGAGCCCTGGCCCTTCTGGTTATCTCTGGCCCAGGGGTCCTCAGGGGTCTGCACTGTTCCTGCTCCCACTGCTGGCTGGTCCGGGCAGCATTGGGACAAGGTGTCTAGCTCAGGGAGGTGGCAGGTCCCCTGCCATGGGGTTGCAAGTGTGGAAGCGAGCCGCTGCCCTCCCCACGCCCTCCTGTGTCCCCCGGGGGCTGAACCCTCAGGTGCCGTGCATGGAGAGGCCGGGGTGGGTTCCAGGGGCAGTGTTCTCTCCGGGCCGGGCACGGGCCACTGACTGCCTCTGCCCCGTGCGGGCCTGTCTGCACCTGCCGCAGCTGTGCCGGGACCCATCCTGGGATGCTTTGGGGCGTCTGCAGAGTGTGGCGCCGGCCCAGGGGTCTTGTCCCTGGCACACTCGCCCCCTCCCATCTCGTTAAAGTTCTTGAGTGTGGCAGGGACCTAAGGGACATGCTGCCGCTTCTGCCTTTCCTGCCCATCTGTGGATGGGGAGACTTCTGAGATACTCCACCCCCGGCTGGCTCCGCCCACGAGAGCCGTGGGCCGGTGGGCAGGGCCCGTCCTGCCTGTCCCCCAGCGCTTGCCGGCCGTTTGTTGTCATTCTTCGGGGCGCTGCGCTTTCTAAATTAATTCGGAGCTGTTGTGTTTCCTTTTCATGGTGTATCCCAAGGTGTGCCGATCCCTGATGGGCTCTGGCAGTGCCAGCGGCCGTGCGGGTAGGTGGCAGCTGAGAGTGGGCGCAACAGCACGGCCGCTGGCAGCAAGTGGCCGCCCGACCGGGCAGGTGGCGTCCTGTGAGGCAGCGCGTGCTGGGTGTGGGGAGGGGCGTGAGCCTGCTTGGCAGGAGACGTCTCATAGCGTGAAGGATGGCTCAGTGCAGGGGTGCCTTCAGAGCGGCTTGCTCCCACCCCGCACGCTGGGCTGCAGCAGGGCAGCCGCCAGACCCGGAACTGCCACGGGCCGGGGGAGGCGCGTGGGGCGGCTGGGCGAGAGGGCGCACCTCCCTGTGTCTGCAGGAGATGGAAGGCAGGCCTGGCGTTGTGGGAGAAGCTGAACTCCGTGGCCTGGGCCTGCCGCAGAGTCTGGGAAGGCCGAGGAGAGAAGCTTGCTCTGTGCCAGGCCCTGCTCGAGGTGGGAGACCGGAGGTCCGAGCAGGCCCGGGCCCACCATGCATCTGAGCATGTCAGCCCCAGGCACAGCGTAGGTAGAGAGGCCTCGACGTGAGGTCTTGGCCTGCTCTGGGGCCTCTCCTGCTGGGCTAGCTTCACTTCCTGTCCCCTGGCAGGTGCAGGGAGCTGAGCTGAGCACCGTGCCTGGGGTGGGGGCACTGTGGCCGGCTCCGTGTTTACCTGGATAGGGGTCCCCGCAGGCAGCCAGCAGTTCTGTTCTTCGTCCCACCTGGATCGCAGGGAGTTCGGGGCCACCACTGCTGGGCCCTGCCAGGCGGGGAGGCCTGCAGCAGGTGGAGAGGGAGCCTTGGCATCGGGTGGGCAGGACCGAGGGGTCCTCTGAGCCCCTGGGCACCGGCACGGAGGGGGGCCATCTCGAGAGAAGTTTAGGTGCTTCCGGTGGTGCTGGCCCCCCAGAGCCCCTGAAGCCCTGGGCAGGAAGGGCTTGCCCAGCCCAGACGCCGGCGCGGACGCTCTTCGTGTTCAGGGCTGACGCATCAAGCGCTGCCGCTGCCTCTTCCAGCGTGCTGTGGAGGGACCTGCCCTTCCCGGGAGGAGCTCAGGGGACTCGCTGCCCTGAGAAGGGGCGCTTGCTGTGCTCCCTGCCGCTTCCCCAGAGCCCAGGGGCCAGCATGCAGCGGGCTCGCCAAATGTCTGTCGACTGAGCGAGCTCTGTGCAAGGGACACACTGGCGTTGGTGCTGCCTGGGCGTCCTTTCCTCAGCCCTCTGGCCTCTGGGGTGGCTTTTGTCAAGCATGAGGGTCCAGTTCCCTCTCTGGCTTCCTCCATGGCCTGCAGTTGCTTTTAAAACACTTCATTTTCACTGTTTTCTTTCTAAGCTTTTTCATGTCCCTGGTCACTTGATTCCACGTAAGGAATAAGTGGACCTCAGGCCACAAAAGCAAAAGAGGCTGTGAGATGGCAGGCCTGGCTCGGTGTCAGGCTGCAGGTAGATGGCTGATCACCTAGCATTGTGCACTGTCAGCGGGGGTCCAGTGAGGGGGCCTGGGCCCGGGACGCCTGATCAGAGGGCCGCAGGCGAGCAGGAGGGGCCCGTAGGCCGCAGAAGGGCCAAGGGGCCCCAAGGGTCACTGTGGTCAGGGCTGGGCTTGGAGCCTAGGAAGGCACAGTCCTGCTCCATGACCCAGGGCCAAGGGGAGGAGGGGACCAGGGTGGGCCCCCGGGTTGTGAGCTCCGTCTCTGGAGGCTGGAGCTGAGCCTTAGGACCTGCTCCCCGCTGAAGGCAGATTCCTGTCTCTAACATGCACGTGCGTGTCCTCACCCGTGAGGCTCTGGGGGCTCGCATCGGTCCATCCATGGCCACCCCACGTGCTGTCCTGGACACTGGCACCTCTCATGCCCGCGGGTCCTGGAGCCCTGCCGGGGCTGCTGAGCCAGAAGTGGGTTTGCCTTTTGTCCTGAGTAAGAGGTGGATTTTGCTCATCGGGGTCTGAGTGAAAGTGGACAGGGTAGGGTACCCAGTCCCAGGATGTCCTGTCGTAGCTGCTTCTGGCTGAGGTCAGATAGGGCACTGGGGGGAGCAGCTGGCCTCAGAGTCCGGTGCCTGCAGGGCGTGGCCCCAAGTGGGCAGGGGCTGCTTGGTCTGCTGGGGAAGGGGTGAGCCGCAGCCATGCACCTGGATGAACCTGCATCATGCGGACGCTGCTCCCAGCACGCTCACGCCTCTTCCTGCCTCTGGTGGGCAGTCCTGGGAGGGCGCGCTGCCTGCCTGGCACGGACCCTGCCTTCCCTGCCTTTGCGTGGGGCTCATGGCCTGGGGGTGCAGCTGCCTCTTGCTCCTGTGGGCCCCGCTCAGTGCGTTTGCCCCCTGCCTGCATCTCCCGGCCACACGCTGTGCTGCCGCCTCCACCTCCGGGGGCGCCTCCCTGGGATGTGCTGGGGCTCCCTTCCCGCTGGGCCCAAGGCCTGCAGGTGGGGTGGGGGCTGGGAGGTGCTCGCTTTCCCCTCTTCCATCCTCTAGAGGGATGGTTGAAAGGGGAGGGGAGACCCACCCCCATAATGTACAGCGACTGTCAGGGAGCAAAGTACTCCCGTTTCACACAGACGGGTCGGCGGCGTCGCGCGATCGATGCCTCGCGCACAGTAATTATAGGAACGAGCGGCATGTGTCGCCTGAGCGAGTTGGGGAAGAGCAGGGTCTCCATCTCTCCTCTAATGGGGCCCCGACAGCCCCAGCACCGCGCGTCTCAGGCTGACAGTGTTGTCATTAGACACCAGGTGGTGCGGGACGGCAGAGAAGGCGGCCGCAGGGACAGGCAGCTGACAGCGGCGGTTTGTCATCACCCAGCTGCCCACGCTCCCCTTGCGGCGGTGCCGACCGCTGCTCCATGACGTATGGCCCTGTCGGGCTGCCACTGTGACTTAGTAATCAGTAAATGTTGGGGTTTTTTTTAAATAAATTTATTTTATTTTTTATTTTTGGCTGCTTTGAGTCTCTGTAATCGGTAAATGTGTGTCAGAGGCTGGTCCCCAGTTCAGACAGCAGTGCTGCAGGAAGCCCAGCAGGGTGAGGCCCTGGGCTGGGGGCCACTCCCTCTCCCTCGAGGGCCAGACGTCTCCTCCCAGGGCCTGGGGTCCCCTCCCCTCACTGTTGCAGACGTGTGCACACCGTGTGTGTGTGTGTGTGTGTGTGTGTGTGTGTGTGTGTGTGTGTGTGTGTGTGTGTGTGTGTGTGTGTGTGTGTGTGTGTGTGTGTGTGTGCGCGCGCGCGCGCGCGCGCGCGCGCGAGAGCACGTCCACTCATCCTCCCAGGGCCGCCCGTTTGGATTCTGGCCGGGAACGCAGAGGTGCTGCGGCCACCTGTGTGTCGGAGTCTGGCAGGGCCTCCCCACGGGCCGCCCGAGCCATTCCCGAGGGGCCTGCATGAGTGCTGGCCTCCAGTGGCCCCAGGGTGCGGAGCTGGGGCGTCCTGGGTGCCTAGGAGGGGCCTCTGGCTGTCCCATCACCTCCTCTGTGACTGCCACTGGAGATGAGGGCTGAGCTGCCTGATTGCAGCAGGGCTTTTCCAGTGTTCGAAGTATCGGGAACCATCAAGCACAGGAAAAGTGGAGAGATTTATTAGACTCATAAAAATTCATACATTGCGATCCCAGTCATCCCACGTCTGAAGCTTGTTAGAGCGCGGTCCTGGCAGCTCCCGCCGTGGCAGGGGCGGGGGCGGGGCGTTTGCCGCCTCCTGCCCGCTGCCGTCCCTGCTCATTTGGAGAAATGGACAGGCCTCTGCAAGCACATGAAGAACCGTTCACGGGGCTGGGGATTTGTCATGATATCACGGCTGTGTTCTCGTGTGTGGGAGCAGGACGGCCAAGCCCTGTCACCTGCATGCTCCCTGCACCTGCGGGGCCTGGGCTGGGGCTGGCTGGGGCTGGCTGGGTGCCAGAGCACTGAATGCAGTGGGCCCAGGGCTGGCACCAGGTGAGCAGTGCACCCGTGTGAGAATACAGACAGAGGTCTAGGCGTGCAGGGGGAAGTCTGGGGGCACGGGGGGAGGTCTGGGGGTGCAAGGGGGTCTGCAGGGGCAGTGGGAGATCTGGGGTGCAGGGAGAGGTCTGGGAGCACAGGTGGAGATCTACAGGCACAGGTGAAGGTCTGGGAGTGCAGGGGAAGGTCTGCAGGCGTGTTTCTAGCTGTCTTTATGGGATGGAGCGCTGTACGTCTTCTAGGCTGATGTCAGTGGGAGTTGAGTCCATCTCTGTCCTTCCTGAGAGATTCCTGTGCAGAGGCCCCTTGGCCCTGGGCCCCATCCTGCTGGGCATGGTGGGCAGGTCATTTTCCTTCTCTAGGCCTTAGTCTTCTGATGTGTTCACCAGGGGGCTGACGTGCCCCGTCAGCTCTGCTGTGCGGTGGGCATTGTGGGTTCTGTGCGAAGGGGATGGGGGACAGAGGGTCCTCACTTCTGTTGACAGGGAGGTACCACCTGAGCTGGCCAGGGCCAGTCCTCCCTGGAGGGGCCTGGAGGTCTGGGCAGGATGAGGGCCCGGTCCCCCGTGGAACCGGCTTCATCTGCTTCGCAGGCAGCGGCAGGGTCCTCCCAGCAGGTGTCTCGCCCGGCTCTGCACCTGGCTCGGCCCTTCAGCGAGACGTGAGGGGCCCGCGGGGGGGCTGCCGTCCCCATCCACCCCTTACCTCCTGGAAACCTGCTGGGGACCACCACTCTGGCAGTTGCTCTGGCTGTGTGGCCTCCTTAGCGCCTGCCTCAGCCTTCCTCTTGCTGCTTCCTGATGGGGGCGGAGCCTCTCCTTGTGGCCCCTGGGGTCTGCTCGCCCTTCCTCAGGCCCAGGGCGCTTTTCACCCCCAAATGCTGTTGTGTCCTTGCTGTTTCCAGGACTGTGTCACTGAGGGGACAGCTCAGATGGGGCTGACTTTTGGAAATGCCCTGGTAGACGGGCAGTGTCCAGAGAGGGGCAGCGCCCCTCCTCGTGTGGTCTGGCAGGGTCTCCCCACTCAGGAGCGGCGCACCCTCATCGGGAGGTGCAGCATCCTGCTGGCGTGGCCTTTGCTCTGGCTCCAGTCGTGGTCAGTGCCATCCCGCCAGGCCCAAGGCTCTGCACACAGCTCAGATGTGCAGCAAGCCTGCAGGTGCTGGGGAGGCCCCTCAGAAATGCGTGCTGGCTCTTCTGTGGCCACTTTCCCAAGAGGGTGGCTCGGCCATTGTGGGAGAGAGGCTGCCTGACCCCCGCTTGGCCAGGGTCGTGCGCGTCGGGCTCCTGCATATGGCTTCCTGTCTTGTGTGAGGCCCGCCTGCTGCTGCCGAGAGGGCCACGAGCCTCTGGGCACCCACAGTCCAGCTGCAGGCCTGGCTTTCCTGTCAGATGCGTGGGAAGGTGAAGCCCTGGAGTGGCCGTGTGATGTGTTCTGAGCTGGGTACCAGGGGCCCGTCTGAGCTCGGTCCCTCCCACTGGCTCTCTGGGGACCCTTCCCCAGCTCAGGCTCTGTGAGCTCATTTCCTGCCCGCTGTCCAGACCCACCTGTCCCCCTCGGCCCGGCCTGTCCTTGTCCCAGTGCTGGCACAGAGTCTGGGAGCAAGGTGTCCCATCTCCCTCGCTCTGATGGACAATCCCAGAAGCCTCCTGCAGCCTGTCCGCGGTCACGGTCCTGGAGCTGTCATGCTCCGCACACTTGCAGGGGCAACTCTATACTGACTTCGCTCTCCTGTCTCCCTGCTCCCTCTCGCCTGCTTCCAAAATTGCTGCCTTCCAAATACACCGTCTATACCCCAAACTCTCAGGCTCTGTGCTCAAGGGGACCCAAACTGCGGTGACTGGTACTGCGGGGGGTGTGGGGGAGGGACTGCAACCAGGCGCCGCTGCTCAGAGGCCCACAGGCCTCTAGTGCAGGGCTGGGGTGAGAAAGCTGGCGCAGCATCAGGAGGCCAGGGCCTTGGCGGCGGTAGTTGGAGGCAGGGCAGAGGGGGGCGCGGGGTTACGTGGTCATTCTTGCCCTCTGGCCACGTGGGGCAGTGGTCTTCGGGAGGCCCATGGGGTCGCCTGTCCTTTGTAAATGTCCTGGACGGCATTGAGGAGATTAACAGGCTCAGGGCAGCCACCCCCAGGGGAGGCCAAGAGCCAGAGGCTAGAGCCTCAGCTCCCACTGTGGCTGTGCTGACCGTGGGGCACACGCTTAGCCATAAGGCCGAACACCAAGGCTTCTGAAGACACGGGCTGGCCCATCGCCTTGGTGGAGATTAAGGCCCGGAGAGGGGAGGAGCGGGACCCTGGGGCGCGGGGTGGAGATACTTGGCAATGGGTAATCGATCTCGGTGTGTCTGGACGGACAGCTGGGCGGCCGCGGGGGCTGCTGGCAGCTGGGCTCCTGGGGCTTGTCCCACAGCCGCCTCTGTCCTGCCGGCGGCCCCGGGCAGTCTCTGCTCAGAGGAGTTCTGGCTCCCTCCCTCCCTCACTCCTTATGCAGTGGTGAGATCGGCAGCGCCCCTTCCTCCTAGTTCTCTCCCTTTGAAGTTCCATAAGAACCTGAACTCCCTCTCAGCGCCCCCAGTCGCAGTGAAACAGCGAGAGCCGTGACCTGCGTCTGATGGGCTCTGCCATCTGTGGTGGCTCATTGAGGCCGGGGCCGGGGTCAGCTGGAGGCCGGGCTGCTGCAGACAGCGAGCGCCACCTGACCGGCCACGCGAGCTACACAGGCCCCGGGAAGGTTCCGCTCTCCCCACTTCCGCAGCCCGAGTGCCAGACTGCCTGGGCTCTGCTGCTGTTGGTCCAGTCCCCGCCTCTTGGCCGGTGGCCTCCCTCCCCAGCTCGCTCACGCAGGAGCCGGGCCCTGCTGATAGATGGGCTCACATCCCATTCAAATATGATGCCAGCAGTTTTTTTGTAGTTTGTCTTCCATTGCGGTAGTAAAGTTTTTAATTAGGGAAGCTAATGAGATCGATTAGTCATTAGAAGTGACCTCTGCACGGCAGGGCGGAGAGGGCTGTGTGTGTGGGCCTGATAACGCGGCACCCGGGCGTCGTTGGCAATAAAGGCACGGAGGGTTTGATTTGAGTGAAACGTGCCACGGGGAATACATCATGCGGAGAAAAAAATTACAGCCCTGGGAGTCTGTAATGAAGGGAATTAAACCAACATCCTATCTAAATAACATGATTATCTACACAAACCCTCAGCCTGCCAGGAGGAAGGGGAGAGACTGCTGCCTGCCGGGGCTGCTGCCGGGGCAACCCTCCAGCACCACAGGGCCGGGGGGAGGCCGGGCGCCCTGCCCACGGGGAGCGCGCCCATGCCTGCCGCTGTGCCTTTGCACTGGGTTTAAGGTTGCGGCCCGTGTGCCACGCGTGGTCTGAGGACCTCTCACTCCTCTCAGCCGTAGGATGGTGGGGCGCCACCACCCGTCTGTCCGCCCTGCTGAGCTATCTGTGCCCTCAGCATGGGCGCCCTGGACTGTTCTCTTCAGGGCCGTTGTCATGAGTGCTTCCAGCCCCATGGCCAAGGTGCTCATGGGGAAGACCAGGAGGGTCTGCGGGACCAGGCTGTGAGGGTCACAGCCCCACTCTGGGGTGGGGGCATGGGCTGGTGTGCCCTCCCCTCTGCCTCTCGGGATCGCGGGGGCTGGGGTCTAATGGGTGCTGAAGTCTGGGAGGTGACACTTAGCCTTTTAAGAGGGGGGCCTACTTTATTACTTTGTATTTTCTTAGAAGTGGTTTTCAGGTACTAATAAATAAAATGCAGTAAGTTAATGAAAATTTAAATTTCACAGTGGGGCTGCATTGCAAAGGAATGTTATAAATACTGATGCCCGTTAACGGCAGGAATGAGGGCCGGGCCCAGAGGGGGTTTGTCCCAAGAGGAACTTTGCAGAATGCAGAGTCCAGTCCCTTGGGCACTTGGGGCTGGGGGCTTCCTGGAGGAGGTGGCATCTGGTGCAACAGGGAGGGGGATGGGAGAAGCCGATGTTGTGCATCTGGGCGAGGGGGGAGTGAAGCTGGCCAGGCCTGGGGCGCCCGGTGCTCAGGATGAAAGCAGAGTTGGTGAGGAGGGGCCCTGCCCCAGCACAGCACAGCCCTCCTTCCCACCCTGCACACTGGTGCCCCCGAGCTGTAGAGCCAGGGCCCTGGGGCTCTAAGGTGCGTGTCGCAGCCCAGACTGGCAGGTGGTGGCTGGTGTGCGAGCCCCCCCCGCCAGAAGGGGGCCGAGGGCGGGTGGCCCTAGCGGCGGCGGCGGAGGGGATAGGCAGGTGGGCTGTCCAGGTGCAGAGGCTGTGGGAGCAAGGAGTGGATTTGGAGGCCATGGGGTCAGCGTGGGGCTTGGCAGTAACTTAGAGGAATTCCCTTGTTCCTGAGCGCTTAGTTGGAACAAGCTATTATTGATTTTCATTGGTCCCTTCTTGCTTGTAAGACCTTGAAAATTCAATTCAACAAACATTTATTTACTGATGCCCCCTGTGTGCTAGGCTCTCCCATACCTCCCAAATGTGTGGGGGCTGCCTGGAGCCAAAGAGTCCCTCACTTTAGTCACTCAGCAGGATCAGGCATCCCGGGTGATGCCCGGTGCTTCTGCCGAGCTTCCCTCTTTCTCCCTGACTGCCCCCTGAGCTGCCACCCTTGGAAGGAGAGAGAGACGGAGACGGAGATGGAGACTTGGGGAGTGCTGGCCTGGCCTTGCGCGAACTTCTGTGGACCCCCGGTGGGTAGCCGCTGTGGGCCCCTGCCTCCTGTCCCGGGGGCAGAGGTGTCCTCCGCTCTCAGCACTCCCTGGGCCTTGCAGCCCCATGTCCACCCCGACCCCAGCTGGGTGCATGGAGCCTGCACATCCTGCTCCTCTGGTTTGGGGGCTCTCAGGGGGGCTCTGAGCCTGTGCTGTGTCCTGGCCTTCTCATGTGGGTGCATGGGAGCCCTGTTAGAGGCTGCAGTGCCCCAGGGATGGGTTTGGGGACAGCTGAGGGAGGGGCTCTTCCAGCATCTGGACAAGGAGGCACAGTGCTGTTCCGATGACCGTGCAGGTGCGGTAGCTCCCGTGGGGCGGACTTCTCCTGCCTGCTCCCGGGCAGGCCCCGCACCCCACCGCCCATCAGGCTGGGTGAGCCTTGGGGAGAAGGCACCTGGGCCAAGGTGCTGATTGCTGACTGGGGGCGGGCCTGGCTGTGGGCGGGTGGTCTGTTGTGTTTAGGGCTCTGGAAGGTGATTTTTACCCAGTGTTACTGTCACTGTTCACGGAGCAGTCGCCGCTTCTCGTGGAGTTTGCAGGTGCTGGGAGGGTATGTCCTCGGGGCCTAGGGGAGCAGGTCGGGGTCGTGGAGCACCGGCTTGTGCCGTCCGGGCGCGGGGTGGCCGGCCCTCAGCAGCCGGGAGTGTGGGCGCCTGTGGGCCTGGCACCACCGTGCCCCTGCCGTGCTCCCTCTCCTGGGCCGCCCTGGACCCCAGGCGGCCTTCAGCTGAGGGTCAGCTAGCTCTTGCCCAGGGATCACAGGCCTGTCCTCATGCCGAAGCTCTGGTGGCGAGAGCGCGCGTGCTTCCCTGGCCTCCTCGTCCCTGCCCCTTCCCACTCACCGCCCCCACCCCCCCACCCCCTGCCTGGCTGTGCTGCCCAGAAGCCGCCTGCTGCGGGGGTGGCTGGTAGGGGCCCCCCTTCCAAGCAGAGCCCTGGGCTCCGTGCAGGCAGGTTAGGTGGGGCCCCAAGGAGGCGCCTTTGAGAACCTGGGTCCGAGCAGCCTGGCCTGAGGGGCTGGGGTGCTGGCTCGGTCACAGGAGGCAACAGCGCCCGTGTTCCCGTGCTGCATTCGCTTTGATCATCTGGGCAGTGAGGGCCGTGTCTTATGAACGTCGGGCAATTAGAGCGTTCCTCATGGCTATGGGGAAATGGCTGGCTATCACGTGGAAGGGAACTGGGGCAAAACAGATCCCTGTTAATTGCATGAAACATTCAGCAAGAAATAAAGCTGTGGTGTACATCACCCTGACCCTGCACAATGTTCTGAAAACAGAAGTGATTAAGTACATAAATCTGCATGGGTACCGGTGAGGGTTCCCAGAGAGGGAGGTGAGCGCTTCGCACCCGCAGCCTCCCCGACCCGCCCATGGGCCCCTCCTCGCTGCCCACGGGGAGCACCGGCCTGCCGTGCCCTCGTGCCCTCTGCCGCAGCTGGCCACACCCGCCCCGTTTGCTCTCCTGGAGGCCGCGCTGGCCGCCTCTGGCTCCGGCAGCCCTGGGCTGCTGAGCTCTCTGGGAGTGGGCGGGGGGTGGGATCGGGGGTGATGGGAGGCCCCACTGACCTCCACTGACCTCCACTGACCCCCTGTGTCTGGATTTCCCTGCAGCCTCCAGCCTGCACGGCCAGCGGACCCCTCCCCCTAGCAAAGTGATCAAGACTCGCTACCGCATCTTCAAGAAGACCCAGTCCTTGCCTCTCAGCTCCGCCCCCGGTCCCCGGTCCCCGCCCCCCTGGCGGGCTCTGCGGCTCTCCCTGTCCAGGTAGGAGACCTACGGCTGGTGGGCTCCAAAGTGCAGGGCGGGGCCTGAGGACCGAGCACGCCCCCGGAAGTGCTTGGTCTACAGTTGTTGGCTGGGGAATGGGCTAATTTTTCTGTCTGGCAATTTCTGCACGAGACATGTGGCCGGCCTGTGCGTGCTGTGCCCTCATGCAGACACGCACGTCCCTGTCCGTTAGCAGCAAGCTGCCAGCTTGGGGCGGGGGGTGGGGTGGTTGTCTGGGAGCAGCAGCCGCCGGACCATTGAAGCCACACCACGCCTGGGTATCCCTCAGGGAGAAACTTCTGGTGAGAGAGGCTGGGCCATCTCACTATCGATGTATTGATTGTTACGGGCGGGGGGTGAGGCTGTGTCCCTCTCCAGCCGCCCACACCAGAGTCGGGCCTGCACGCTGAGCGCTGTGGCCTCGCTCCAGGCTGCTTCTGCTGGAGGGCATGTGCGGTGCGGTCGGCTCCCTTTTCTTTTCTGGGTCCCCTGGGCCCAGAAGCAGGAGGGCTGCAGAGGTTGGGGTGCGGCTCCTTCCTTCAGTGAGGCAGGGGAAGGGGTGACAGCCTGGGTGGGTTGGAATCGGGCAGTGGCAGGTCCCCTCCCCCTGTCCTCTGTCCTTCTGGGGAGCGATGTGGGAGTCCCTCGGCCCAGTGTGGGCTTCCAGCTGGCTGCGCTGGGCACTCCAGAGCACATGGCCTCGGGCTTTGGGGCCAGGGGGCCATTGTGCCCCAAAGGGCTGGGCCACGGGGCAAAGCAGCTATAGTCCTGGGCAGGGGCCATCCTGCCAGCCCCCCACGGGCCCCCCACTCTCTGGACATGGGGGAGGAGGTACTGGCCTACTGGCCTATGGTAGGTGTGCCAGGAGGTCAGCCTGCCCAGGCGGTCAGTGGTGGCCACTGCCCTCCTCCCTTCCCACCAGGCCGCACGAAACTTGGCCCTGCTGCCGACTTTTCTGGAGGCAGTAGGTGGAAGTATATTTTAAATTAATTTTACTGCACTTTTTGTAGTATTTTTGTTTTAAATAGATTTATAAGCATCTTGGGGGCTATTTCTACAAATTTATGAAGATAATTTTCACTCTCTCGATAAGGTTAAATTTACACCTGCTATTTCCATACTAATTCACAGTGCTAAGTGGGTCTAATTTTCTTCCGTTCTCCTATCTGGTGAGCATGGCCTTTCCTAATGCAATTTCCCCCTCACTAAATCACTGTGATCGGGAGTCATGATCGAGCTAAATTAACTTAAATTAATTTACTTAATAAGAGCCCCACATCTTCGTGAATGAGGTTCAGATTTATTGATTCTTGCTCCTCTCTCCCCCTCCTGCAGTCGGCCTTCCCGCCCGCATTGGCAGCCCTGGCCTGGCCCCGCCTCTCCCAGGGGGCCTGGCTGGGGGCCGGGGATGACCTTCGTCAGGGAGGCCCCAGCGGGCCTCTCCTTCCTGGGCTCTGAGTGCCACGGAAGCCCAGGTGTGGGTCCAGCTGGCCCAGTGTTGAGTGTGCCAGGCCCTGATGTGGTCACTGAGCAGAAACAGGTGCCAGGCCTAGGGGTCGAGGGCTCCTGAGGAGGGCGGTGGCTGGGTGCACCCCCGAGGCAGCCGCCACCTCATACTTCCGAGTGTCAAGCCCATCAGGCCGAGAACAGCCCGGTGAGCAGCAGGGCGGAGAGTGTGCCTTCCCCTCAGTTCTGGAGGCGGGTGGGGGCTGCCTCACGGACAGGCGTGTGGGGTCCGCACTTGGGTCAGGTGGATAGGACGGGCCACGAGGACAGACAGGCCCAGCCCTGCCGCCAGCCCCGCCCGGCCACTGCTTGCCTCAGGCTCCCAGCGAAGGTGGTACCGGGCCTGTGGGGAGGGCGCGCCCCTAGATGGCTGTGTGTAGCCCCGCCAAGGGCCGTGCCGAGTGCCAGACGGCTCAGGCCCCGCAGCCCTGGCCTGTGCTTGGTGGCTGGGCGCTCTGAGGCAGGTTCCCAGCTGCGCCAGGCCCCAGTGCCCTCCTTGGGTGTGGAGGTGCGGCCGAGCCCACCCCAGGATGGCCACGTGTGCACTGAGGGCACGTGTGGGCTGTGCTCAGTGAGGCCTCCCTCCGCCCGCCTGCCTCTCTGCGGGCCTGCCTGACCCATCGCCACGCACCTGGGAGGCTCCCTGAACCCAGAGCCCTGGACCCTGGGGGCCTGGCCTCTGGACGTGGTCTGCAGGGCAGCAGGGCCGAGCGGCCGGGCCGCCCTGGGAAGCGTGGGTTGGGCCGCCAGTGGCCCGGGCTTCCCATGCACAAGGCCACCTGTGCCCGGGCGAGGCTGCCTTCTCAGCAGTTGCCACCCACCAGCTGCCCAGCCCGCCGTCGGCGTACACGCCAGGCTCAGCTTGTCGAGGCAGCGGGCAGGGCCTGTCTCCAGGGCCGGAGGCCAGTCTGATGCCCTCCCACCCCCTCCTTCAGCTCCACCAGAGCTGGGGCTCCCTGTGTGTGGTCAGCAGGTCCCAGAGAGGGTCTGGGGCCAACTGGCTTTGGCCTTGGCCTTGACCTCTGTCCTGTGCAGCTGCAGTTTCCTCAGCTCTCCCTGGCAGAAGTGGGGGGTTGGGCTGGTGGCTGGACGGAGGCCAATGTGGGCTACGGGCTGCTGCAGTGATGAGAAAGCAGGGCGGTCCCACCAGGCAGCGGGGCTGAGCCCAGGAACCAAGGGCTCTTCTTGGGCCTCCCGATCTGTGTCCCCCATGGAGAGAGGACACCTCCGAGGGGCTGGCAGGCAGGCCCCAGCAGTCCTGGAAATCTCAGTGGGCAGAGTTGGGGGCTGGTGGGCACAGGTGGGAGGTGAGGCGTGTGGCCCAGCAGCTGAGTGCCAGTGTTAGCATGAGGTGGCCGTGGACCCCACCCCCCTGCAGACCCCTCACTGTGAGTCTCTGCAGAGAGGAAGCTGTGTGTGCGTGGGCGGGGGCTGCCAGCCTGGGGGAGCCCAGGGAGCCCCCGGTGGGCGGCACACAGCGTGTGACCCTGGGCTCAGCCCAGACCCGCACCTAACGGCCATGGCCTTGGCAAATCCCTGCCCTCCCTGTGCGACGAATGCCACGCCCCTTGTAGCGGTGGGGACGCCACGCTCAGTCCCGCACCACGAGGGGCCTAGCTTTTAGAGAGACTTCAGAGGCGGCGGGGCTGCTGCGAGCCCTCTCCGAGGAGGATGGGACAGGGCGCTGCCCAGGCTGGAGACGGGCCCCTCCTCCACTCTCAGCACAGCCCTCACTGGTGTTGGGGCCCCTCGCCTTCCACACTTGGGGCGGAGCCGGCGGCCTCAGGAGAGGCACGTTGCCTTTGAACGCTGCAGCGTTCTCCTCTCCTCCCCACCCTGCTGGCCCTGGGTCAGGGGCGGCACAGCGCCCTGCCTGCTCCCTGCTCTGGGAGGGCTCGGGAGGTGGGCATCCCCAGGCCTGGCTCCTGGTGTCTGGGAAGAAGCAGAGGGTTGCAGGGTCCTCGGCCCGTTCCCCTCCCTGGAAGCCCGTGTTCCGCACCATGACTTGAGCCACCGTGGCAGCGTGGCCACCACGACAGTGCTGTCCTGGGCGCCAGGCTGCACGTCTGCCTCGCAAGGCAGCTTTGCACTTTGTTTCCCGGTTTAGACAGAAACCTACTCTGAGGCCCATGTCGGTTTTGGCCTAATGTGTGGGGAGCTGAGGGGCCACGTGGTAGCCCACATTCACAGCAGGAGTCCTGGGGTCCCCTTCCCCCCACCAGCTGTCTGGTCTGCAGGTGGAGGAGGTTCTGGTGCTTCTGTGGTGAGGCCCTGACTCCAGAAACATCCGAGAGGAGAGCCAGCTGGAAGTAGGGCAGTTAGCCCGTCAGTTGTGTCGGCCGGTCAGTCCTCGTCCACGTTGGGGCAGACGGAAGGTGGGAAGCTGCCGGGCAGCAGCTCCTGGACGCCGTGGGCACTGCCCATCCCATCGAGAGCCATGGGCTGGATGAGGCAGCCGCTGCCCTGGCCAGGGGAGCGTGTGGAGGCCGGAGCAGGAGGGACACAGGGTGGCGGTGGCTGCCCCTCCTGGGAAGGACTGTGGCCTGAGTGGGGCGGAATCCTCGGCGCCACATCTGTACCGCTGCTCTGGCCCGCAGATGCCCGGCTTTGGGGCCGCCTGCGTGCAGGGGGAGTGGCAGCTGGCCCCGGGCAGGCCAGGTCCAGGGCCCCAGGAGGCGTGGCTGGGGCTCGAGGACTGCACAGCGCCGCTGCCCGGAGCTGGCCTCCGGGACCTGGGCAGCAGGGGGGCCCACGAGCACACCCCGGGGCTGAGGCGCACACTAAGCGAGGATTTCATTGTCTTGTTCTAAGACCTGTGGGTTTGCCTGTGCCCCCGCCGGCTTCCAGCATGTTCATTAATCGGAACTGAAGCTGAAATGTGACTTTATCCCTAAACTGCCTGTCACTTTTTTCTTTCCAAATTCATTTGACATGAAAGTGCAGAATAAACAGAAGCCCCTGTGCTTTAAGCAGATGAGTCTGGCGGCTGCTCCATCCCGACTACAAATGGTGCTGACACAGGGCCTGCCGCTCGCTGGGCTGCCTTATTCTATTTTATTTTTGTGTCTGTGCGGTAAATCTTAAGTAAGCTCTGGGCAGTTTGGCGAGGTTTGGGCTGCGATTTTGAAGGCTCTAAACTGCTTCTCCAAAGTGACGAGTCATTATTAAAGAGGAACTCAGGGCGAGGATGGGCAGTGTCCCTGCGGGGTGGCCTCGACTCCACGTCCTCCCTTCACGCCTACCCTTGCCGGCTCCCTGGAGAGCAGGAGGCCAGCCTTGGCCCTGCTCAGCCTCCTTCGCACCTGCGGTTATCGGGGTGTTGGGCAGCTCGGGCTGCCGTAACGAAACACCTCACACGGGGCGGCTTACACCACAGACATGTGTTCCTCACAGTCCGGAGGCTGCACGTCTGAGGTCAGGGTGCTGGCCGGGCCCATGTCTCCTCCAGGTTGCAGACAGCCACCTGCTCGCTGTGTCCTCACGTATGGAGGGAGAGCAGAAGGCTCGGGGGTCCTAATGAGGACACTAATCCCATCACGGGGCCCCACCCTGACGACCTCATCTCACCCTCATCTCCTCCCAAAGGCCCCACCTCCAAACAGCATCACACTGGGTTTAGGGCTTCAACACAGGAACTGAAGGGGGGGACACAGCCTTCAGTCAGAGCAGGGAGTGTCCTGCGCAGGCCAGCGGAACTGGGGGCCCCACAGCCTCCTGCCCTGCCCCAAAGGGTGTGGCAGTTAGAGGGACCAGGGGAGAACCCTTCTCGGGAAGCAGTGTTCCCTTCCAGTCGCCTCCACCATGGCCACAGCCCGGGGTCCCGCTCTGTCTCTGGCGAGGCCCCAGCCTGGTGGTGTGCAGAGACCCCTCCCAGCTCAGCCCAGACCGCAACCCTGTGACAGAGCTAGTAGGGTGCCCATTGCTGGGCAGCGGGGCTCCCCTGCGGATCCCTGCGGGCAGCCGTCCTGTGCGGGCGAGTTCTCTGCCCACAGCACTCGCCTCCCAGTAGGCAGAGGGTCAGGAAGCAAGCAGAGGATGAAGCGAATACTTGCACAGGGTGGCGACTGCTGGGAAGCACTGAAGCTCACCCAGGGTGGACGGGCCACCAAGGAACCCAGAGAAGGCTCCTCTGGGGCTGGGGCCAGCGAGGTCAGTGTGGGCCGCATTGTGAGGGCCTTTCCCGAGGGGCTGGGAAGGAGCCCGGGATGTCTGCTCAGAGGGCAGCGGAGGCTGACGTGGAAGGTGGGACCTGGGCCCTGCTGCTGGACCTGCAGGGGCCAGGAGGATGTCAGGGTGGGGGCTGCAACCCTTCCTCCCGGTGGCCCCCCCTTCCCAAGCTGTGACTGCTGTGTGCAGGCCCTGGGCACATGCCGTGGCCGACCTTGACCTTAATCTGGCTTGCATGGTCCTGGGGGTGCCCACCTGCCTCTGATGTGGAGCCTGGGGAGCTGCACACCGCGCCTGGCTCCGTGCAGCCCTGTGCCTCTGGCTGCCCCACGACAGAGCTCTGGACTGGTTCTGTTACAGCAGAATGCGCCCGTTTCAAGCAAGGAGAACGTTCCCCTGGTCTCACTGGGACGCCCCCTGGGCTCAGGGTCCCAGATGCCTGCTTTGGGCCCCGCCTGCTCCGTCGGCAGCGGGCAGTCAGGACTGTCCTGGTTTTGTGTCAGAGGCAGGGTTTCCCTGCCGCCCACCCCCACCCAGCTTGTGCCCGGGGTTGGGGGCAGTGAGAGTGGAGGAGGAGTGGGACAGGAGGAGGGGTCCCCCAACACGTCCTGCGGAGCCTGCTCTCTGCCCTGACGGGGCTGTCCCCTATGGGAGAAGGGCCTTCCATCTGGGCTGGAGCTCGAGGGTTGTTGGGGTTGTGGCTTTCAGTTGGGTGGCACCTGAGCATTTTCTTTCCCTGGTCCCTGTGTGTTGCAGCTCAGGCCTGGCGGAGCAGAACAGGTGGAGTCTGCAGGCGGGTGGCTGTAGTGGCTCCTAGCTGCCCCTGGGCCTGCGGAGGAGGAGCCAGTCCACTCGCTCCCCAAGTTTCCGCAGAGGGCCTGTCCTGTGTCAGGCCCCTGCCTGCTTGGAAGCTGCGGCCCAGGGCCCTGCTGACCACTGACCACCACTCTCTCTGCCTGGCCCTGCAGATGGTCGCCACTGGGCTGTAGCCCTGCTCTGTGACTTGTGGCCTGAGTGGGCCACTTTTATGTCAGCATGTTGGGGGCAGCGCCCTGTTGCTGCCGACCACCCCTCAGGCCCGGGAGAGCTGTGAGCCGGGGGCTGTCGTGTGGGAGGGGTGCATGGAGGAGCCAGGGCGGGCCTGGGCCAGTGGGCAGGGCGGGGACGGGGGCTGTCGCCGTGTGCTGCTGGCTGACTCCTGGTCCCTCTCCTAGTCAGTGTCTTGCGTTTAATTTTTGGGGGTAACTTTATTTCACATACTCCTGAACTTATAGAAAAGTTGCAAAAGTAGTACACGGAACTGCTGTGTATTCTTCACCTAAATCCACCAGTTATTTGTACCTTGCCCTGTCTGCTGTATCGTTTCCACTCTGTGTCCACAGACCACCGTTTGTGAGGACATTGCAGCCTCGGTGCCCTTGACCAGGGCAGCAGAGGCCTCCTCGTGTGTGACGAGACTCAGCTTCGCCGTTTGGGCAGGAGCACTGTGGGTCCCTCTGGGTGTTTGCGGCGCCGAGCCCATGTGGGCGTCCTGTTCCTTGCTGGGCCTCACCCGCTCCTTCTAGACCCTTAGTGATTTCCAGCCCCTTGTTCCTTGCATATCGTTGGTCAGGGTCCTGTAAGGAACTGCTGTCCCTCATCCCCTGTTGCCTCGTATATTCATTTATTTATAAATGAATTCTTATTTTCCCGATTCTTATTTTTCAGGCTATAATCTGTTGATGTGATTCATTCAACCCTCCGTTGGCCGTGGCACGGGCCCGCGGAGGTCCCCTCTGGGCTGGCCCTGTCTCCTTTCCACGTGGCACTGTCACTCACCGAGCCTCCCTCACCTGCCCAGTGGAAGCTTCCAGGCTCACCTGGGACTTGCCCTCTTCCAGCCCGGAACCAGCCGCGTCTGTGGACCCTGGCTCCTGGAGGCACGGTGGCTCCTGGCCGCTCACAGCCGCACGGCCGAGGGGTGACGGGAGCATGTCGAGCGGGTCTGGGCAGCGGGGTGCGTCCTCCTTACAGGCCTTCCTGGGTCAGAGTCCGCGCACCTGTGCGCACAGCTGTCTCCGTGCTGATGCTGCTGCTTCTGGCCGCCTCCCCCTGTGCCCTCGTGACTCCCCTGAGGAGCCCTCTTCTGGCCGCTTTCACTGTGGTCCTCTTGGCTGGTTCTAGACGCCGCAGGGGAGGTGCACGATCGGCACTTCCGCCTGCAGCCACCCCCAGCGATTGCTGATGGCCCTGCTCTCGAGGGCGGGCGGCTCCCCGCTCTCACAGGGCTCTTTGTGTAGACCCAGGTCCCCTCCCGGAGCAGCGCCCCCTTTCTGTTCCAGTTCCCATCGCAGCACGTTCTCAAGGTGCCATGGCATCTCGTCGTGGTTTAATTTGCATTTCCCTGATTACCAGTCATGTTGAACGCTTAGGCACGGGATTGTTTAAGGCCGTTCTTGTGTTCTTTTGTGTCTTCTTTTGTGCTCACATCTTTTGCCCGTTTTTAATTGCTGGTTTGTCTCCTGTTCTTGAGTTGCGGGAGTGGTCCACTTGTTCAAGGCCCTGTGTCCGCGCCTTTCCTGGCCAAGTCAGCCTCAGCTTGAATGAGCGCCTTGTTTCCTGCCCAGGAGTCTGGTGGTGGGTCCACGGGGGCTCTCGGCCCTCTGGGGGGCTTGTGCCCCGTGGCTGCTGTGCCGCCATCCTCAGCCCCGTGTTCAGAGTGTGAGGTCAAGGACGCTTCCCCCCGGAGGCTCTCACCTGGCTCTGCTTTCTGCCAGCATTGCCTCCCCAGCCCCCAAGGGAACCTCTGCAGGCCTGGGTCTCCTGGGGGACCTGGAGCCCCAGAGGGGAAGCCTGGCCTTTCTCAACCTCTCCGGGCCCATGGGGAGCGCAGGCTGCTGCTCTGTGCTGGACCCCGTCCTCCGCCCTCGCTCACGTACACCCCTTACCAGCCCCGGGCCTGGGAGTTGTCAGAGAACAGCCCTTCCTGTGCCACGGGAGCAACCAGGAGCATCCCTCAGGGTGGGATTGGAAGAAATAGGTAAAGAAGTCAGAGCAGGAAGGACTTCCCTGGTGGCGCAGTGGTTGAGAATCCACCTGCCAATGCAGGGGACATGGGTTCGAGCCCTGGTCCGGGAAGATCCCACATTCCGCGGAGCAACTAAGCCCGTGCGTCACAACTGTGAGCCCACGTGCCACAACTGCTGAAGCCCGCGTGCCTGGAGCCCGTGCTCTGGAACAAGAGAAGCCACTGCAATGAGAACCCCGCACACTGCAACGAAGAGTAGCCCCCGCTCGTCGCAACTAGAGAAAGCCCACGGACAGCAACGAAGACCCAACACAGCCAAAAATAAATAAATTTATTTATTAAAAAAGAAAAAAGGATTATGAGAAAAGAAATCAGAGCAGGAAGTTTGGCCTGAGGGTGACAGGGAGGTGTGACCGAGCTCTTGGTGCTGAGCTTTGGAGAGATTAGGGTGGGGCCTCTTTAAGGGAATTGGTGGGTGCCAGTAGGGGTCAGGGAGGGACCTGGGGTGACCCTGCCCCCTCCCCTCCTGCCCCCCACCCCGCCTGCTTCCCCACGTGGTGCTGAAGCAGGTCTCCTCTGGCAGGTTTTTTAGAATTTTATTTTATGAGAACAGGCGGTTACGGCTCCCCACGTGCTGTAAAAGTTAATGTGATGGCCTCCCTGTGCCTGGGCTCATTTTTATAATTTTTTATTTTATGAAACAGGACAGAGAGCTTAGTGACTTATTACTATTCATTTCGTTTCAATGCAGTAAATATTGATTCAGTTGGGGGTTTTCAATTTACACCACTCGGCGATTATATAAAATATTACTGGTCTCTGAAATTACGCTTACCGATCCCTTCGGCTGCTCATTAAGGAAAGAGTGCAGTTGTAGGTCCCTTTGCCTTCATCATTCTAATAAATGGGCTGAGGTGCGTTTCTGCACGGGGGGTGCCGTGGAAACTGCTGGCGGGGGCCTGACAGCGAGGATGCAACTCTTAATTTGGAAGTCGGTTCAAAGCGCGTCTTGGTTATTTATTTCTCTCTCTGTCTGAGTCTAGCAAGCCTTTCAGATGTCAGCAGCCCTGAGGCCTGAATGCCTGCCTGCGCTCCCCGGTGGTTTGGGGAGGGCCTGGGGCTCGGGCGACGATGTGGGGCCTTGACCCCTCACCCCCTTGCTGGTTTCGGGGAGGTGAGGGAGGAGACCAGCCTGGCCGGGGCACAGCTGTCCCCTGTCGCACTGAGGCTGGGACGCCGAGGGCTACCCGCTCTCCCTCCGGAGCCTGGTCCAGAAGGGGGGCCTTTCTTGGCCACGTTAGAGCCCAGCCCCTCGCTGGCAGGGCCCGGCCTGGGATGCAGGACCCTGAGGAGAGGGCCCTGGGCACCAGGGCCCAGCTGGTGCACAGGCCGAGGTGGCCCTGCTGCCTGCCTTCTCTTCTGTGCCCTCTGTCAAGCGCCGCCACCGGTGTGGGCTGCACGTGGAACCCCCCGCCCTTAGGAGCCGAGGACCAGGCCAGCCTGTCCCTCTGGGTCCGGGGCCTGTTCGTTCTCTCAGTCCCCGTCCGGCCCCGTGTGATGTCGGGGGACATGGCCAGCGCTGCAGGGAGTCAGCACTAAGGGTCCGGAGCCCTGAGTGAGGGGAGGCTGCGCTCGGCCGGGCCACCCCAGTGCCACGCGGCCCCTGCGCTCCCAGTCAGGGGCGAGGCTGAGCCATGCTCCTCCTCAGCTCTCTGTGCTGGCACTGCGGGGGCATTGACAGGGGCTGCGCGGGTGCTTGGTGTGGGGTGGGGCCGGGTGGGGCTCACGTGCCTCTTCCCCATCCCCCGAGCCTCCGGCCCGTCCTCCCCAGTGGCCACACAGCCCCCCGTGACAGTTGCCCCCCAACGCAGCTCTGTGCCACCACTTCTTCCCTGGCCATGGGGACCGCTGGCGTGGGCCCAGGGTCACAGGCACTGTAGCCAGAGTGTTTGTGGAGAGACCACGTGACAGGCGGCACCTGTGTTCCATCTGCAGACGGCATGGGAGCGGAGGCTGACGGCCTACACTGGAGCCCCCGTTTGCTCCGTCTCAGGCCAGGGGCTGCCGTTCCGTGGCCATGGTCCCCTCCCTCTCCGGGCCCGTGGTGAGCTGGCCCAGAGCTCGCTGGCCCAGGGTGCACCCCTGGGTCAGTGTCCCTGAGGGCCATGCTGGTAGGCAGGAGCTGCCGCACAGGGCTGGGGCCAAGGCTGGGGTGCAGGGCACAGCGGCCCCCTGAGAAGGCCAGGGCGCTCTGCCGCAGGTCCATTCTGGGACAGTCTCTGTCGTCTGGCCAGCCCCAGCCCTGCTGGTCCCTTGTCTGTGTGTGACTCGCGGGCCCTCTAGCCTTCGGTCCTCTTGCTTCACCCCTTGGCCCTGCTTGTTTGTCGCTGCCTCCACACATTGGCGTCTTTCTCTCCATGGACGGACGTGCGCGTGCCTCCCTCTGTCCTGTCCCACTGCCCCGCGCCCTTCCTCTCGCGGTGTGGGGCGCCGCTCCCTGGCGCCTCAGGCGTGCGCGGGGTGCCGGGGACAGGGAGGTGAGGAGGGCGGGCGTGCCAAGTCGCCGGGGCCCCGGCGGTGGCAGGCTGTGAGGTGCTCTTACTCTAGAACGCCCGCACCCGGCGCCACCCCCCAGCCTCCGCGCCTCGCTGCAGCTGCCCCGCGGGGAAGGGCTCTCCCAGGCCACCCTCCATCCCTGCTGCCCGTGGCCGGGCCTGCTCCGCCTGCCGTAGCACACTGCGTCTTGATCATGAGACGTGCAGGGGGCTTCTTTGCCCTATGGGAGCTGGCCTGTGTGGCCAAGGCCTGCCCAGCAGCCTCCAGACCGACGTGGAAAAGGGTCAGGCAGGCGGGAGCCTCGCCCGGGCCTGGCTCCTTGTGGGCCAGCGCTGACGGGACAGCACCCTGCAGGGCCCCGTGCGACGCTGCCACTGCCACAGCCAAAGCACAGGCCACGGTGTGGCCTCCCTGTGTGCTTGGTGACAGCACAGCGACTCACAGAGGAAGAGTGGGACGGGCCAGGTTGGGTGTTTCAGGGTAAACCTAGAGAGAGCATCCCTGCCGTTCGCCCGGGGGGAGAAGCTTTGTTCCGAAGGCAGCAGGACTGTTGGAAGGAAGCTGGGCAGGTCCCGTGAGGTCCTCCCCGTGGAGCCCCGTGGGAGATGGCCCTCGGTTGTGCCCAGGGCCTGGCCACACCTTGCACTGTGGGCCCTTGTGCGTCTGTGTCGGTGTCCTGGGGCATGAGGAGCAGGGGAAGCTGAAAATACTGCCCCTGACGGGAAGCAATAAAACGTCCTTGTCCACCCAGTGGTTCCTGGGTGCCTTACACAATCAAACACCGTTTTAAATGCCACTTTTATCCTGGCTTTAGAGGTGGTAGTACAGCATCGTTCAAATAATCAACACCACATTTAACACTTCGCGTATGTCCACCCTCCTGCCTGATCTTACCCCACGGCACGATTCCCCTCTCGGGGCCGAGCCGGGGCCTCTGGAGATGGGTTGGGGGGAGGCGTTATTCTAGGGGTCTGGGTAGCTCAGGAAAATGGGCTCCCCGCGTTGGCTGCGGGGTCCGGGGGGCTCCCCTTGCTGAGGACCGTGCCCAAAGGGCTCCCACAAGCAGGTGCCCGCTCAGGCCCCTGGTGGGCCTCAGGCAGCCTGGCCGCCACCTCCTCCCCGTGCCCCACCCTGTGGCATCAGCCCTGCTCCACGTCACTCTCAGCTTCTCTGGGCAGGGGGCTCCCAAAGGGCACAGGGGCACCCAAGTAGCTGCTGGGCCCTTGGGGGGTGGGGTGGGCATGTCCTCCCCCTGCCATGGCTCTGCACTTAACCTCCCCCTCCACCCCCAGCATGTCGCCATGTGGGTCCTCAGACAGAGGTGGGCCTTTGGTTCGCCCCTCTTCCACCCCTGGCCATTGAGGGCTCCAACCAGGACCGGGGTTGCTGAGCCAGAATGTCGTCCATCCACTGCTGGGGCGTCCACGTCATATCTTCTCCCACCGGGCACCCTGCTAAGCCTGTCAGAGGACCTCTCCAGCCACTTCACGTGCCAACTGGTGGACAGTGGAGGAATCGTGGGGTGTCTCCTTTTAAACGTTTGTCCCCAGTGGGAGGGACTGCAGCTGCACAGACCCCTGTGCGTTGGGGCCCCGGTGACGGCTGCCCTTCCCCCGGCCACCCCTTCTGCGGGGCGGTCACCGCGGCCAGGCGGGACCCTGAGCCCAGCTCCAGCTGAGCCTGGCTCTGGGCCCGCACTCCCATCTCCTGGAGCCAGAGCGGCAGGCGGGTGCAGAGCCGGTTTCTTTTCCTCGGACTTTCTCCGAAGTCAGCAAGGTTTCTGTGGCTGCCCCACCCACTCTCCAGAGTAAGGAGCCCCGGTTTAATTTGCGGTTAGATGTCTGTTAAGATTGCGTCCACTTCCCAAGTCAGCACTTAATTGGCAAGGCGCTTGATTTAACAGCGTGGGAGCCTCCACCGGAAAAATGGCTTGAATAAATCACCGTCTGACGCCAGAAAATAGATATAATCTCAGCATTAACTACATTAATAGTAGCAGGAGCCGAATTAAGAAAGCCATAAAGCATAGGTGGGGGAGCATAAATTATGGCCCAGGCTCTGTCCCCTTGGCAAGGGGGATCCTCTGGGGGTGGGGCAGGGCGGAGGGGGTGCGCCAGGCCCCTCCCAGTCCGCCCCGCCCTGCCCACCTGCCCGGTAGGGGCCCAGGCGGGTGTGCCCAGATTGGGGCTTGCATGTGGGCGTGGCCAGGCCACCTGTCCCACCCCGCCCTGCTGGGCTCCGGCGTCCGGTCCTGGGAGGGTGGGCTTTGCCACTCTGCCCTCCAGGGCTCCCCCCACCCCACCCCTAGGGCCTCCTTGGGGCTGGGCCCTGGCTGAGCGCTTTCCACCTGGACCATCCTCCACCAGCAGGTGCTAGCAAGGTCTCTGCCGTGTGAGACCCAGCGCCTAAGGGACCGCACTGCCGCCACCTCCTCCCTCCCACAGGTGGCTCTGCCCAGTGGTGTCTGCAGCCCAGAGGTGTTCCCGAGGCAAGGAGGCGACATGTGGCTTGCCGCGTAGGTGGCTACAGCCTGACCCTGCTGTTGAAGTTGTGCCTCTTTTGTCCACCTCACCGAGGTCGGTCCACCCAGGAGGGGCCGCCCTGGTTCTGGGCTTTAGGGAGAGCCAGGGGGGTACCTCCTGCCATGCTGGTTTGCATCTTCTCGTGTCCTTCTTGGTGTTAGCTGCCACTGCCAGAAACTTTTCGACAATTTACTGGAGGAGAATGCTATCCAGTTTTCATTTCATTTTTTTTTTTTTCCCCCACACCACATGGCTTGTGGGAATCTCAGTTCCCCGACCAGGGATTGAACCCGGGCCACAGCAGCGAAAGCGTGAAATCCTAACCGCTAGACCACCAGGGAACTCTTTTAATTTCAGTTTAATTCATACTGTTTGTGAAGTTCAGCATTCTTTATGTGTACTGTTCATTTGTCTCTGGCCTGTTTCTTACAGGTTTTCAAGACTCTCTAAGTATTCGGGGTGGGGGGCACCCTTTTGGATTTTTAACAGAACTTTTTACTTTTTTGTGTTCTTAAATCTGTCAGTCTGTTAAGACTTAGTATATTGATTTGCTTAGAACAGCCTTCCTCGTCCCAAGATTACATGAGTTCAATTATTTTCTTCTAGTGCTGTGTTTTCAAGGTTTGCATTTAAAACTGTAACCTACCTGGACTTTATTGGAGACATGGTGTAAGACTAAAGGTCAAATTTAATTTTGCTTAACGCTTACCTGGTTGTCTCTGGACCACTAAACGTCCAGACTTTTTTTCCAGTATTTAAAAATGTCACTTTTGTCATGTACAAATCTTGTTCCTGAACTTGGCCTTCTGGACAGATCTTTCTCTTTGATTTCCCTTTGCAAAACACTTGTGGTGGTTTGTATTTTCGGTGGTCAGTTCTGTGGGTTTTCACCTCGCGTGCCTACCGCACAGGTCGGGGTGTGCCCGTCTCCTGCCCCGGGAGCTCCCACGTGCTCCTTCCCGTCACGTCCCCAGCCAGCCACCCATAGGTCCCACTCCTCTGGCCTCTGGCCTCTACACTAGCTCCGTCTCAAAACTTTGGAACTTCCTACAAGTGGATTCCTATAGTGGGTACTGTTTTGTGAGTAACTTCTTTTGCTCACCGTTTGTTGTGGACCGAATCATCCAAATTCATAGGCTGAGTCTCTGAACCCCAGTGTGGCTATATTTGGAGATGAGGCCTTTACAGAGGTGGTTAAGGTTAGATGTGGTCGTGGAGGGTGGGGCCCTCATCTGATAGGTTTGGTGTCTTTGTGAGAAGAGACGCCAGAGCTGAGCACTCAGACGCCACCTGCAGGCCAGGAGGAAAGGCCTCACCAGGAACCAGCCCTGCTGCTGCCTTGAGCTGGGGCTTCCGGCCTCCAGAACTGTGGGCCGATGTAGCCGCCCGAGCCAGCTGAGGTGGTGCCGTGTGCAGCAGAGGCGTCTCCTGTGTCCTCGCTGTGCCGCACTCCTCTCCGGGTGTGCCACACGGTGCTCGTTTTGCTCTCCAGGGGCGTCTGGGTTATTTCCAGTCTCCGCTGCTCTCTGTCCTGTTGGGCATGTTGCCGAGGGACCGGGAGCCGTCCTCTCTATGGAACCGCAGCCTCGGCGGGTGGGCGGATGCTGGGCTGTATCAGGGAAGGCTGGTCTCCCCCGTGGCTGTCCTAGCCTGCACTTGTGCCACAGCGTGAGGGTGCTCCGGTCACGGGGGCTGGGGTGGCATCTCACTCCTGATGACTCACGGTGCCAGTGTCTTCTCCCACTTCTGCAGACCTTCGTGAGGCGCCCTGTGGAGTCTTTGGCCCACTTTTGCATTAGTTTGTGTTGTGTTTGATTTGCTAGTGTTCTTTATATATTATGGCTACGTTTCTCTGTCGGATACCTTCTCACAGTGTGGGGCCTGCCTGTCAGTGTCTCATTTATCATCTTCTTTTATGAGTGATGCTCTTTGTGTCGTGTTGAAGAAACAGTTGCCTACCCCAAGGTCACGCTTTCTTCTAGAAGCTTGGCTATTTTAGCATTTATATTCAGCCTACGATCCTTCGTGAGTTAACTTTTACTCGCCATCTGAGGTGGGGGGTCAAGGTTTCTTTGTCTCCTCACAGAGACGTTTGCTGAGACGAGCCCCTCTCCCCACCAACATGCAGAGCCAGAGACTGTGCTCTTGCTGGGCTGTCCGTCCTCACCACCCACCTGTGTGTCTGGCCTCCGTATTCTTCAGGCGAACCGCAGCAACACTGGCTCAGTTTCTCAGCCTCCCCAGCCAGCCAGCCTCCAAACCCACCTGCATTTAAGCTGCTCGTTCTGCCCTCTGTGCAGGTCTCGCCTCGTCTCGGTGCTGCAGAAACCGTGTTGCGTGGGTTTTGCCTGTCTCTGGGCACAGCTGCCAAGGTATCGCCTTTAGTATTTTGTTTTGCTTTTTTTTGTGGTCCCAGCCGGTCCTGCTGGTGTCTTGGAGGCTTTGACGGGCGTGTGTTCGCTTTGCAGCTAGCTGCCTGCTCACCCTCTGCCTCTCAGGAGCTTTTGCTGTTGAGCTCGTGGGCCTTTCCCTGGAGTTGTGTGGATCCCGCGTCTGCGCGGCCACCCCCGCTTTCCTGGGGAGCCAGGCTGTGCTCACGTGTGACTCTAGGAGGAGCCGCCCCACTGGGGGCTGTGGGGGAGGGGCACCTGCCCCCCATCTCCTATCTTCCTGAGTCTCTACGTAGCGGTGACATGCGGGTCCCTGAGGCCCGGGGCTTACAGCATTTGGGGGTCTGGTTGTGTCCCCACTGTGTCACATGCTCCCGCTCGGGATGCCCTTCAGTGTCTCTCAGCTCGGCCACATCCAGGTGCTGGGGCCCCTTCGTGACATTCACGCAAGCGTGAATGTCCTCGGGGGTCACCAGAGGGACACGGGCGACTGGTGTGAGAGCCGGAGGTGCAGCGGGGGTTCAGAGAGGTGCCTGCCAAGCAGATGGCAACCCTGAGCCCTGGGGCTGGAGGGGAGCTGGAGAGACGGGGAGGGGTGCAGGTGGCCAGGGCCCTCTAACCCTGAGCAGTAGGCCACGTGGCGCCCTGCGAGCTAGGGGCTGCGAGCCGCGTCCCGAGAAGGGCCGGCTGCAAGGTGGAGTGCGCCGAGCGCCAGCCAGCAGGGCTGCGGGGCAGTGCGAGGGCAGAGGCCCCGAGATGGGCCGCTGGGCAGGTAGGTGATGGGAGGCCTGGCCGAGGAGCGCGAGCCCTCTGCTGCCAGAGGTTAGGTGGCCTGGCTTTTCACTGGGGCCTCGGCCCGTCCCGCCACCAGGGCTGCGTGGGGGCGCTCTCTGGGCTGGTCCCCGCGTCCCTGGTGATGGGGGTCAGAGCCATGGACACTAGGGCACAGAGGAGGGGTTGCTCTGAGGATGGAGTGTGGGCAGCAGGGGCTGACGCGCCGGCCCAGCTTTGAGGAGGGAGCTGGAGGAAGCGCCCTCGGGGCTTGGTAGGGGCAGAGTCTGAGGTCTTGGCTCGGGGTGGGACGTGGAGAGGTGGTGCAGGCTGGGGTGGACCTGAAGCCTGGGCATCGCGGATGGTGCCCGGGGGCGTCCTCGGGTTGCAAGGGCCGGGGACCGGACGAGCCAGGCGACTGGCACAGGGCTCCTTCAGGGGTGTCCTCTGGGAGCCAGAGCCAGAGAACCTGGGGCTGGCGCTCTACTGCCTGAGCAGCCTTCCCTCGTCTGTTGCCCACGTGGAGCCCCTCCCCGATGCAGCCCTGCGGGAGAGGGCTGGGATGGGTGGGCTGGACTTCACGGGCACGGTGAGCTGGGGGGGCACGGGGGGAGTTGGTGGGCAAGAGAGAGCGACGTGGGAGGGGCCGAGGGAGCAGAGGAAGGGCCCGCCCTGCCCCTCACCAGCAGTCAGGGGCCAGGGGAGCCCTGGGCGACAGCCCAGCATGGAGGGCCACCCTTGGGTGCAGAGGACCGAGGTCCCACCCTGGGCTACACCAGCCATTTGGCTGCCTGATCCTGGGCTCCCCCAGCCCCTCAGCCCAGCGAGCTGAACTCTGCCCTCTGGAGTGGGGCCATTAAGGCCCAATAATAACCTGTTTTTTGCAGCTAACATACAAAACACCAATAGCTTCAGCTGAAATGGATTTTTAAAAGTGTCATTTTATGGAGAATTTTACTTTCTATTTTGTTGTTTATTAGGCTCTTCAAAGGAAAGCTTGTAGCGCACGCATTGATCGAAATACCAATTGAATAGGTGTGAGCACATGAAACAACCCAGCCCCCCATCATGCAGCCCTGGCGCTTATACTGCGGGCAGCACGATTACTGTTGTCCACCAGATGCCGGCTGGCCAGGGGCGCCCCGTTACCGGGCAGAGATGGGGCAGGGGTCCCTTGGGAAGGAGCAGCACCCTCAGAGACGACGCCTAGGTGTCCTGCTGGGTCAGGGGGGCCCGTGGGAACCAGCCCCCTGCCTGCACCCCCCGCCCCCGCAGTTCCACCCTCAAGTGCTCAGCCTGTGCCCTGGGCTGGCCGGCCCTCTCCAGGGCTGTCCTGTCCTTGTTGCAACCCACCAGGGCCCTCAGGCCTCAGCTCCCACCCGGACCGTAGCCCCGCATCCACTGCGAGCAGGTGTGTCCTGGGAAGCGAGCCGTCACCTCGCCCCTGCCCCAGGGTGGCCGGGACCGCACGCGGGAGGAGCACGTCACGCGCCGGGAGGAGGGGTCCTAGGAGGCCGGGCGGCCCCAGTCACCCCGAGGCCTGCACCGTCCGTCCGTCCGTCCGTCCGTCCGCTGAGTCCTTGGCTCCCGGGAGCCCGCCCTGCCACCCCTCCTGGACCCTAGCCCCCAAGGGCCTCTGTCCCTCGCCCCCGGAACCCAGAACGTTCTGTCAGCACCTGCGCGACAGGATGCCCTGCACGACGGCCGGGACCCCGAGTGAGGCCTCGGCTGGGAGGGCACAGCCTGTGGCGGGGAGCCAGGCTGTCAGCGTTTCCGTGGAAAGCCCGCTTAAGCAGTTTGCAGCCGTCACGGTGGCGGCAGCGGCTGAGCCTGACCTACTTGGGATTCGCTGCGCAGCCACCTCCCCGGGCGCCCCTTCTGCTGACGGCGCACTCCCCGCTTGCCTGGAGCTGCGTGGAAGCCGCTCCATTTCCTGAAAAGTGCTTCCCCGCTTGTTTTCTCTGTTCCCGGCCAGCCTGCCTGCCTCCCGGCCCTCCGCTGCCCAACCCCGGCCTCGGTCCCTCCAGCTGAGCCCAGGGGCCTCTCCTGGTGTAAGTGCCCCACGTGTCCCGTCTCCCGCCCACCGAGGTCTCCTGTCTGCGCGTCTCCCCTCACACCTCGGCACCCCGGTGTGCGGGACCCGGGTGGCCCCCTAGCCTCCCTCCTGGTGTGCGTTCACCCAGCACGGGTCACTGGAGCCCCTGCTCGCCGGCACGGCCCCCGCCCCGTTGTGCTCGCTCCCAGGTGGGACACGGCCGTGTGCCATCGGGGTTTGGGGGAAGCTTCCCAGGGACCTGACGTCTGAGCTTGGTCTCCGGGCAGACCCGTGTGACAGGCAGAGGGACGGCACGTGCACAGGCCCGGCTCGAGGCGGGTCGCAGTGCCCTCCAGGAAGCAGGGGCCATTGAGGGCCCGAGAGACCCGCCTGCAGGGCGGCAGGTGGAGCGCGGGGAGCTTGAGCAGACGTGCAGCTTTCAAACCAACTGATGGGACGGGGACCCCACCAGGGAGCCGTGTATGAGGGCAGGACCCCAGACTGCCTCTGGGGCTAGAGGGCCGCTTCCTCGGTAACGGTGACAGAGGTCTGGGCTGCGTCCCCATCCCGGGGCGGGGCGGGGCGTGTGGAGGAGGGGAGCAGACTGTGGGGACTGGGAAGAAGGTGCCAGCAAAACGCCTCTGTGCCTGAGGGGCCTTCCTGTGGGAACAGAGCCTTTAGTTCTGCCAGCAGCTTCTCGTCCAGGCGTGGGCTCCCTGGGCCCGGCCCTGTCCCCAGCGGGCTCTGTCCCACCCTCTCTGGGTCCACGTGGCCTGTGCCAGGCTGCCTTAGGACTGGGTGCTGAGAGGCTGGAGCCCTCAGGAGTGGATACGCCAGAGCGGGGCCCCTTCAGCTCCAGTGTGGTCCTGCCGTCCCGCCTGAGCAGTGACAGCCGAGGAGGAGCCCGCGGGGCTGTGCTGGCGGCCTGAGGCAGTGTCAGTTTAAAGGCCAGTGGACCTGGCAAGGAGGCCCGGGCACCCGGGTGCAGCTCCAGGGTGAGGCTCGCCCTGCCCAGGGTGTCCTGGAGGCTGGGGCTGCTTCCAGAGTCTCCAGGGCCAGGCCGGCTCCTGCACCTGATCGTGCCCTCCGTTCAGAGGAGCCACTCTGGGGGCCTTGAGGTGACGTGGCCTGGCAGGCTGCCTGTCCTCGGCCCAGGCTCTTGGGTGCGCTGGGGCAGGCAAGGTGCGTGCTGGTCAGGCGCTGGTCTGCCTGTCCACTTCCTGCACGCATCCTGTGCCCCAGGCTGCCGGGCCGCTTAGCTGAGGGTGCCCGGGGTGGGCCCGTCTCAGCCATGCAGCCCGAGAAGCAGACCCGCAGCGGGGGTGCCCTGCACACGGTGCTGGGGGCTGCACAGACCTGCTTGGGCAGTGGCCAGGGAGCGTGCAGGGAGCCTGGGTGTCCAGGGCCAGCCTTTGAAACCACTGGGGAGTGGGGGAGTCCTGGTAGGCTGGGCACTCGGCCACTGCCGGCAGTGCGCCCCGCAGGCCGAGCCGAGGTTGTGTCACACTCATCCTGGCTCCTTGGGGAGAGCTCTCCTGTGTTACCCAGACCCTGACGCCCCGTCTCTCGGGGTCCCTTTTCCCTGGCACTTTCTACTCACTTCCCGGGTACAGCAGGTGAGAAGGGCCTCAGAGGGCAGAGCCCCTTGGAGTTCCTGGATGGCCTTGGGCCTAGAAGTTTCTAGCTGCTCCCTAGGCAGCGGACACGCGGACCGCTTTTCTTTTTAAACCTACTTTTGTGGCACGTGTGTCTTTCTCCCCATTACTGCCACTTTTCATTTAAAACGTTATCTCCCCCCCACCTGTCCTTCGTGGCCCCCAGGGGGCTGAGGGGAGGCCCAGCCCTCACCCCAGAGTAGTCAAGGTTATGGTGATAAATCCTGGGGCATTGTCACTGCCATTCGGAGTAAATTGGCTGGCCGCTTTCGGGCTGAAGGAAAGATAATTTGCTGTAGTATTTCAAATGGATTAGAAATGGATTTGAAGGGAAAGTTCATGCCTCCCATTACAAAGGCGAGAAAGAGGACTATCTTAAGGCACGGTTCCCTCCCTGGCCTTCATTATCCACGCTTAATACCTTTCCTATTTTCCAGCGTTAATGAAATTTCCTGGCGGCATGGGCCTGCCGGACGGATGGGAGAAGCCTTTAGATCTGAGGCTCCTGTTGTAGAAAAGGAATTACAGGCCCTTGCTGCAAGGGCAGGCGCGTTCTCTGGGTCCTTGGCCCTGTTATTATCTCATTAATTTTATCCCCTCTTCTCAATACAGTTCGTTTCCAAAGGCTGTCCTCTCCATTAGGGTAACAATTTACTGGAGTGCTGTGACACCCACGGCAATGAAAAGCTACAAGGCGTTTGGGGCGGGGGCGCCCCCCAGCCCACTGTTCCAGCCCCCGCCTGCCTGGCACCTGCCGGGCCACAGGTCCCAAGCCAGCGGGACCAGCGGGAGAGGGAAGGGCGGAGGCGGCTCTGCGAGATGGCAGGCCAGGCCGGTTTCCGTGGGCGGGGGGCCCTCGCCAGCCCTCCCCGAGCTCTCTGGGTGCATCCACCTCCCCCCAGGCAGCCCCAGGGCACCATCTGGGAATGCAGCTTCTCCCAGCTTGGCTCCCAGGCTCCTGGGGTGCCCCTGGGAGCTGTGGCTCCAGGGCTGTTCTCGCGCTGCAGCCCTGCGCCCGGGCACGTGGGGTCCTCGGGCCCAGGTGTGAGCACAGACTGTGAGCACAGAGCCGGGGCCTCGGAGCAGGAGGCCTGCTGCGCCTCCACTCCTCCCAGAGGCCCGCGGTCGCCCCGTCACTGCACCAGAGCCCAGGGGCATGGCTTTTCGGGTCGGAAGGGGGATGGATCGGTTGGTCGTGTTCATCCATAAGAAAAATCAACGTTGTCCCGAGAAAGAAATGTCACCTGAGACAGGCATTTTAGCTGTAAGAGCAAATCGCGGAAGACAGTGATTAACGGGGCCACTTCTTCTCCTGGGGGCGGCGGGTGGCCAGCAACAGCCCCAGACTGAGGCTTCTCCGTGCACAGAGCTGTGGGACGCAGGCCCTCATGGGGGGCCACCTGAGGGGGCCGGCACACGCTCTGCCCTGAAGCTTCCAGTTCCTTCCGACCCCAGGACCTGCCTGGGCGGGGCCTCCCCTTCCTTGGGCTGCCACGTGCTGCTTGAACCCCACGGCGTCGCCTGCGTGGCTGCCTCGGGGGGCGGTGGTCTGTCCCTGTCCAGCCTCAGCCAGGAGCGCATGCCCACAGGTGGGGAGCTTCCTCACCCCTCGAAGGGCCTGACTCCCTTCTTCCCCACCGTCTCTCACGCTTGATGGGGGCCAGCGCCGTGGGCGGAGGGAGAGGCAGGTGGGAGAGGGGGCGCCCCTGGTAAGGGGAGGGGCGGCTGAGCACGTCTTTGTTCCCAGCAAGCGCAGTCCCACGATTGCGACGCACGGCCTGTGCGGGAGGCTGGGGGCTGTCCCTGAGCAGCCACCCCACGGTGAGGGCCTGAGTGCCACGAGCAGCTGGCGCTCTGGGGGGCGACCCTGGGTGCACAGATGGGGGGACCCCGACGCTGCCCCTGGCCCGGGACTGGCAGATGAAAGGGCAGCTGCTTTGTGGGCGGGGAGACCTCTGAGGGCTCGGGACAGTGCGGCGCTGGGGGCCGGGGCTGTCGGGGGCCTCTCAGCCTCGGGCTAAGTGAGCTGTGGTGACCACTGGCCTGGGCTCTGCTCTCAGCCTTGGGGATCAGGACTCAGGCCAAGCTGTGCCTTTCGGACAGCAGCCACAGCTCCTGCAGAGGGTCCCGGGCTCCCAAGGCCGACAGCGCTCTGCGGTGAGGGGAGGAGACCCCAGCCAGCCCTGCCCCTCCTCACATCTCCACCTGGCCTTGGTGTGAGCGCAGGGGACAGGGCAGGTGCCCGCTGGACATGCAGATGCCCTGAGGCCAAGGCGGGTAGATCTGCGGTCCCAAGGTCCGGGAAAGCCTGGAGGTCTGGCTCCTCCCCCAGAGGATGCCCACGTGCCCCGTGAGAGGGCAGGTGGAGCCTGTCGGCACGGCCAGCGTGAGCCGGGCTGCCGAGGACCCTTGGCAGGAGTCCTTTGCTCCAAGATTGGTGTTTGTGAACTTAAGTTTTAATTAAGGGAAACTGGGTTACGCGCCTTCTGGCGGGCCTCCTCGGCTTCCCGCCTGACGCTGCTGCTTCAGGTCCCCAGCGCCCGGCTCACTCGGCTGGTTAGAACGACCCCCAACTCGCAGATGGAGAGACAGGGGCCTAGGGGTGGACCAGCTTGCGTGCTAGGGTGCCCGGAGGCCTGCCGTGTCCCGTCTGCACTTCAGACCCAGGTCTGGGCCCCCTTCCTGGCCCTAGGGAGCCAGGAAAGGGTGTGCTGCTGCCCAGGTGGAGTTGGGGGTCATATGCTCCCAGGGGACGGGGCTGTGGGGCGTGGGGGCCTCAGCGGGAGCACTTTGGAGAACCCGGGGGAGGGTGCCGTGTGTGCCCCAGGACGGGCCCTGACTTCAGCTGGCTCCTCTGCTGGGCCCCAAGCTGCTGCTGGCGGCACCGCCTGCAGTAGGGCCACCCTCCTCACACCCTGCCCTCCTGCTGCTTGGGGGCCATCTTCGGGTAGAGGTGATGCTCGTGTGGCAGCTGGTGCTCCCTTGCCCAGGTTTGCCAGGGGGGCCCGAACGTACACTGGGAGGTGACAGCGGGATGAGCAGAATCTGAGCTCACAGGGAATTAAGCTCAATTTGCATAAACAGATTCCTGCTGAAACAAACCACCGAGGGCCAAGGCCAAGTCCTTTTGGAGCCCTGAGGCCCTGGGCAGCGGGAGGGCCTTGGAGCCCTCGTGGCAGCTCGGGGAGCAGGTCCACCAGGGCAGCTGCAGGCCCACCATCTGTGGGACCTGAGTCTGGGGGTGTGTGGCCGCTGCCCGCTGTGTGTCTGTCGGGGGACTTCTCCCAACCCGTCTGCCCTTGGGCTGGCCTGGGCGTCTGCTAACCCCAGGACAGGAGGCTCAGCCCTCTGCCAGCCTTTGACCTCGAGGAGACTTCCGTCTTTCCCCCGACACAGCTTGCTGGCGGGAGCGGGGTCTGTGAGCCTGTCCCCTCCCAGTCTCCGCGCAGGGCCCTCCGTGCAGTGGAAGGAGAGGCAGGGAGGGCGGGCAGTGGAGCTTGCTGACCCCACAGCACGGCCTTCCCAAAGCCGGGGTGGCACCACTGGGGCAGCGTCCAGGAGGTGTTCCCGGGCAGTGGTGATGGCCACAGGCCTTGGAGTAGACCCTCAGGGCCACCTTAGTGCAAGCGCTGAGGGCACAAAGGAGCCCCCTCGAAGCCGTGTCGCAGGGGTGCGCGTGTCGGAGGGGGAAGCTCAGTCCCAGCCTGGTTGGTGGGGTTGAGGGTGCCCCCTCCCATGCCAATGGAGGGCAGGGGACAGAGGTTTCCCGACCGCGGGCCCTGGGGCTGGGCTGACAGGCGTTCCCTGTCCTTGCAGGTCCTTGGTGCTGAATGGCCTGCGTACTGCAGCAGCGGGTGGGAAAGCCCAGCCCGGCTCCCCTCGGTGGCGGAACAAAGGCTACCGTTGCATCGGAGGCGTCCTCTACAAGGTGTCGGCCAACAAGCTCTCCAAGACCTATGGCCGGCCCGGCGGCGACGGGGGCAGCAGGTCCCTCCTGCGCGCAGGTGAGGCTCCTGGCGGGTGAGGGCTGCGCGTGCGCCGTTGCTCCAGGCTGGCCACCCGTCTGAGGCCCCAGGCCTGGGGCTCTCCCGGAGCCGGCCGAGGGAGGGCTTCCCAGACAGCGCCCCAGCCCCAGGGCCATTTCACTCCTGCTCGAAGAGCCTCAGGAATTGCCCCTCACAAGGCTGGCAGCGGCCACGATGGGGAGGCCCCCCAGGGATGGCTTGGGTGCACCTGCCTCTTGCTTGGCTAAGCCACCTCTGATTTTCTGTTTTGCTCCTGGACAAAGGAGATGAGCCAGGTATGGTACACGCGGCCTGGGCGAGGGAGCACCTGAGGCTGCAGTGCCTAATCGCTTTGGCAACGCCTCCCCGCCGTGCCTGGAGGCCGTCACCACCACATGCGCCCCCGCGGCCTGGGAAACAGGCCGCGGAGAAGAAGATGCTTTGGATTTGCTTATTGTGCACATTAACTAGAAAAATATTTTGGTTTCAGCCCAATTTTACTCTTTTCCTTTGCTGTCGAAAAGGGAAAAAAACGGGGAGAGGTTGCAGGTGGTCTGGGGATTGCACAAGCCCAGCTACCCCAGCCCCCAGCCCGACCCGCCCAAAGGGGCAGGAGGGAGAAGAGGCCTGGGCCAGGGAGGAGGCGGCGCGTGGGTGGCAGCCGGAGGGCCCCTCCTGGAAGCCCTGCCTCTCTTCTCCCAGGGCCTCTGTCTGTTGCCCTGGGGTGCCTGGCTGCCTAATTCCAGGCCAGGTGCCCCGGGCTCCCCAGGACAGGCACTCTCCCCCCGCCTGTGCCTGTTTCCCACCTTGAGGGGTTGGGCTGTGTGACCTCTCAGGGCCTCTGCCTTGACCTCGAGAGCTTGGTGGTGGAGGAGCAGGGGCAGAGCCCTGGCCAGGCCTCCTCGGGGGCCAGGGGATGCCCTGAGGCCAAGGCAGGTAGATCTGCGGTCCCACCCCGATTGCTTCTGACACCAGAGCTCAGCGGGCCTGTAGCACGCGTGCTCGTGGCCTGTGGGGCCCACACGCAGCTGTGGGCATCTCAGAGGGCAGGGGCCTCAGACCACTCCTCTGTCCATGGCCGCTTCCAGCCTGCTGCTTCCCCTGAGCTGGGCCCCTCACAGGGCTGCCGCAGCCAGGCCTGCTGGTGGGCTGGACAGGGCCGTGGGTGCCCGGGCATCCAGACAAACCCACAGGGCTTGCAGCGGCTGCTCGGCGGAGTGGCCATCTGGCGGCCCGAGGGACCAAGCCTCTCCGTGGGCCCGACCTCTGGCCCCGGCTATGCCCGAGCCCCCCCGCCCCAGCCCACGACTGGCCCAGCAGGCAGGACCCCGGCTCCCCTCCCTGCTGTGCTCCCTTGGGCTGGACAGGTTGTGGTTTGGGGCCATCCTGGCCCTCTCCGGGACCCTGGGCTGCACGTGAGCCTGATCCGAAATGGGCCGGTGGGCCTGTGGGACGGGGCTGCACCTGCCACCTGGGCTCCTGGCGTCCCCTCGCATCCCTCGCGTCCACATCCAGGCGGAGGAGAGGCGCCTGGAGGCTGAGAGGAAGAAGCGGGTTTGGACTCAGCCTGCCCACAGGCATCGCGGGGCCCCATGTTCGAGCTGCCTGCTGGGCGCTGGGCCCTGGGTCTGAGCCAGCTGCCACCCCGGGGTGCCGTCAGAGCAGCTGGGAGGGGCCAGCGTTAGGGACTGTGGGGCACGGCCCCGCCGCCTGAGCTGGCAGCTGGCTGGGGAGGGGGCTGCGACACTTCTCCCCAGGGAGGATGCCACACTGAGCCCGCTGCCCTCCAAGTGCTGAGCTCCGCAGAACCCCACCTCCCCGCTCAGACAGAGCAGCAGGGACTGGACGGCTGCAGGGTAGCGCCCTGGCCTTCCCCACCCCTCTCCCCCCAGCCCTCCAGCCTCTGGGCGATTAGGTGAGGACAGGGGCCTCCTCCCTGCCAACCCGCCCCTGCAGGCCACAGCGGCCCACACCCTGCTGACTAGCCTGCTGGCTGCCACGGGGCAGCCCTGGGGCTCAGCCCTCCCACCTCAGGGTCGGAGCAGGGAGGTGGGGTTTGGAGCACAGACCACAGGGCAGCCTGTCCTGGGGGCACGAGGGCGGCCCAACACAGCACCAGCTGCCTGGACCCCTGTACGGGTGGCCGACTCTTGGCTATAAGGAAGGTGGATTGCTCCCAGCTGTGGGAATGCCTGTGGACCAGCAGCCCACTTAGGTGAATGATAATTAAAGAAATAAATTTTCTCCTCCGGAGTCGACAGAACTTTGACTCCAGTGAGGAAGTGCCTCCTTGGGAGGGGGCGGGGCTCCACCCCCTCTCCTCCTGGCTGCCCGCCTCTCTGGGAGAGCATCAGCCCCCGGGTGGGGTGCCCGATCCATCCCAGGCTTCGTTGGGGAGAGCCTTGCCCTGCCCAGCTCCCGAGCCCCAGGGGCAGGGCCTTCTAGCAGGCACACCTTGCTTCCCTGGAACCCCGGGCCCAAGTACTTCCTCCCATGTCTAAGGTCTGCCCGTCCAAAGGGCCCAACCCTGGGACCCCTCCCCATATGCTTTGGCCTGGAACCTGGCGGGGGCCCTCCCAGGCAGGAGCTCTGATGGGGGCTCCACTGGGCCTGGCCTGTGCCTCGGCCCCAAGAGCCAGCAGGTCCCTGCAGTGGAGCAGAAGCCGCGAGTCCCCCTGCCAGAGCCGCCGTGCTCAGCCTGGGCTGCAGGCCTGCCTCCCAGGCTTCTTCTGAGCCCCAGGCCCCAGACCCCAGACCGGGGCAGACGTAGGCCGTGGTGGGCAGTCTCCCTGCTGCTGACCTGCCACCATGAGCCCTGGGCAGGTAGTGCGGGGTGGGGTTGGGGGGGGCAGTCTGAGTCGCTGCCTGGGCGGGGGCTGCCTCACCGCCTGAGTCTATTTTGGGAAGACCCCTGGGAAGTGCAAGCTCTCCGGAAGGCTCAGTGCCTCCTGCTCTGAGGTCGCCAAGGGTTTTCAGCTGAACTTTTCAGCGCCTCCATGCCTCTTTTCAAACAGCTACTTTATGTGCATTTTTTAGCACTGCAAAGAATTTGAAAAGGTGCCTCCTGTTCTTGTAAAAACTCCTACCGGGCCCTGCACTGGCATTTTTTTAAGAGCAGAAGTGGAAAGAGGAGTAAACCTGCAAGCCCCCCGCCCCGACCAGAGGCCAGGCCTGCGGGCCGGTCTGACAGGCAGGCACATGACGCCAGCAGTCCCTGGCGGGAGCAGATGGCGCCACAGCGTCACTGGCAGCCTGGGTGACTGCCCCGGAAGCCGCGCTCACCGACAGTGATCAGATTGCACTGTCACCCTCAGGCTGGCAGGTGGAGGGCCACCGCGTGCCATCTGGACTGGCCTCCACTGCCACCCCGAGGATGGGTATCCCCGGCCTGGAAACCAGACTCCAGTATGGCCTGGAGCCGTCCTAAGACCCCTCCCCGCCAGCCCTCACGCTCTGAGGCCCCTCTCTCCCTTCTGTGTCATCGCATTCCCTCCCCCCATTCACACACAGTAACTCAGCCGCCTGGGCCACCGTGCAGAGCGCTTCCCTCCCGCGGGGGTCTCTCGGCACAGCCCTGGAGCTGCCGTTTTTAACTTGAGGAGACTGAGGCTCAGAGGAGGGCAGACATTGGCCAGAGGGCAGCTCCAGCCGGGCCCAGAACGGGCTCACAGAGCGTCCAGGGAGTGGTCAGGGCTTAGCAGAGGGTGGGCTGTGGAGGAGGGCGTCTGAGGGTCCGGCCTGTGGGGCGCAAAGGGGTTTGGGTTTGGACAGGCCGAGTGAAGTGTCAGAACACTGGTGTGACTGGGTGTAGAGCTCGGGAGACCAAGCTGAGCGGGCCCTGGGAAAGGACACCCTGGGGCGAGCCAGGGAGAGGGCCCTACAGGTGACAGGAGGGCCGCCTGCCCAGGCCTCCCACGCGGCTCCGGCTCCGGTGGGGGGGGCTCGGGGCCAGGCAGCTTGGGGGCGTCCCTTTTTAAACCTGGGATGCTTTGTCATCGCCTCAGGTCCCTAGAATTTCTGAGTGATGTCACTCGTGCCTCCTGCTGCCGGATCCATTTCAACAGCTGCCTGTGGGAAACCGGATCTGGTCTGGGAAGGGTCATGTGTGTGCTGAGGAACTGTGGCCATCCTGAGCAGCTCTCACCCTGCCCGGCCCGCCTTGGTCCTGGGGAGTGACCTGCTATCAAAAAGGCAGGCGGGATCCGTATATTAGCCCGGGTGCCCCTTCTGTAGGGTGAGCTCACACTGCAGAAGACAGTGCCACCCGCCTGCCCCGCATCCCCTGCCCCCAGGACCCAGCCCCACCCAGACCCCAGCTGCCCTGGCTGAGCGTTCACTTGTTCCCTTCCTGTCGCCACTGACCACTTTGTGAGCAACTCCTCTTCAGGCCGCAGTCAGTGACCTCAGAGAGGCCTTGCTTGGTCTGTGCCCTTGGGGTTTTGGGGAGTGTCTTACAAGGTGCCTCCGAAACTGTGTGGAGCGGGTTCCCGCCAGGGCCTCCAGCCACACGACACAGGCCGCGGTCGGCACACGGCTTCCTCAGGGCCTGGGAGTGAGGACTTCAGGATTTGTGGCCATACACATCTTTTTTGTTTTTATCTTACGACGCTTTAAATAAGCTATTCTTAGCTACTGCAGAACCAGGTGGCATTCCCAGACCCCACTCAGGTCACGCGTCCCTGGGTTCTCCTCTAGGCAGAGGGAGGTGGCAGGGAAGCCCCACCACCCACTGTTCCTGGGACAACTTGCCTTGAGGCAAGACCACTGGCCAGGGACTTCCCTGGTGGCGCAGTGGTTAAGAATCCTCCTGCCAACGCAGGGGACGCGGGTTCGAGCCCTGGTCCGGGAAGATCCCACACGCCGCGGAGCAACTAAGCCCGTGCGCCACAACTGCTGAGCCTGTGCTCTAGAGCCCGCGAGCCACAGCTACCAAGCCCGCGTGCCGCAACTACTGAAGCCCGCGCACCTAGAGCCCGTGCTCTGCAACAAGAGAAGCCACCGCAGTGAGAAGCCCATGCACCGCTACGAAGAGTAGCCCCCGCTCGCTGCAACTCGAGAAAGCCCATGCATAGCAACGAAGACCCAACGCAGCCAAAAATAAATAAATTAATTAATTTTAAAAAAGACCACTGGCCAGCAACCAGGGTGGCCTCGGGGAGCTGTGCCACCAGACCTGGTCCCTGAGCCTTTGTCCCCGCCCGCTTCTGCCGTCTCGCCTCGGCCTCTCCCCTGCACGGGGCTGGGAGGTGGCTTGGCAGGGGCCCAGGAGGGCAAGCGGTTTCCTGGAGGGGCGGCAGTGCCCGAGCTGAGGGTGGGGCATCCCAGGGGGCCGGTGCCAGGCAGGTGAGCAGGGAGAGGGCAGAGCCTGGGGCGGTGGGCCTGGAGTGACCCGGCCTCTCCCCCCCACAGGCCGCTTGGACCCTGCCAGCAGCTGCAGCCGCTCCCTGGCCAGGTACGTCCCTTGGGGTTGGGGGCGGGGGTGCTCCCTGCCCTCCCGGGGCTCACGGGCGTCTGCCCCCTCCCCAGCCGGGCCGTGCAGCGCAGCCTGGCCATCGTGCGGCAGGCGCGGCAGAGGCGGCGGCGGAGGAAGGAGGAATACTGCATGTACTACAACCGCTTCGGCAGGTGCAACCGCGGCGAGCACTGCCCCTACATCCACGACCCCGAGAAGGTGGCCGTGTGCACCAGGTGCGCCCGCCAGGGCCTCCCTGTGGGTGGGGTGGGGGCTGCCCCGGGCTCCCCGCCCCTCACACCCTCCCTGTTGGCCTAGGTTTGTTCGGGGCACGTGCAAGAAGACGGACGGGACCTGCCCCTTCTCCCACCACGTCTCCAAGGAGAAGGTGAGCTGTCCCCTGTCCCCTGCGCCTGTGGGGCCGGGGGTGGGACCTGGAGGCTCTGCCCCTCCGTCCCGCCACGTGCCCGGTGGCCCCCAGGTGTGCCTGGGCTTGGCGAGGGGCAGCTGTGTGGGGCCGGGCCGTGGCGGAGGGGGCACACAGCTGGGCCGCCCGCAGTGCGGGAAGCTCTGAGGTCAGGGGTCAGTGCTGGCCGGGGGCCGCCCGCCGCCCGGAGCGGGGGCTGCGGCGGGTCAGGGGAGGGGCTGCTGCTGGTGCAGCTTTTCCCCTTGAGGAACTTGAGAAGAATCAGCATTTTTCTCCCTAGTAGAGCTTCGAAACTCTGCTGTGAGCAATTTGGAAATTCACGTCGAGTTTCGGGTTCATTAGCTCCGGCTCCAAAGCCGGTGCAGGCTCTGAGCTGTCTAACGGGGAAGCCCCGCACCAGCGCCCTGAGTTAATGTTATTGTTATTTGTGTGGACGTGCTGGGTGCAAACAAGGTTAATTGAAATGAGAACGCAGTTTCCTCTTGATAACGGTGCTGACAGCTAGGGGAGCTCCGTTTGGTGCAAGAGTTGGCTTTATTACCCCTTTTTATTAGCGCTGATTTGGGCCCTGTATCAAAACGCACATTAAGGGAATTGTCTGCCGCCGCAGCACTGCCAGCCCCAGGCCGGCCGCTCCCTTCTGCGCTGCAGTTAAAAGACAATTAAAAATAGTCTCCTCTCTAAATCACCCTTTGTTTCTCTGCTTTCTCTCCTTCCTTCCTCAGCTGTAGTCATATTCGGTTCCCCCCGACCCCACGCCTCTCCCCAGAAAAGTGGCTTTTTGAAGCTCCTGTGTGTCCTCTGCAGGCAGGCGGGAGTCCAGTGGGGTGCAGTGAGGAGTCCGGCCGGGAGAGGCCAGCAGTGGGGGGGTGCCCGGGGACCATGTGGGCAGGGCAGGCAGGTCTGACAGCAGAGGGAGGAGGCCCCCGAGAGGTGTCAGGCCTGTGGAAGGTGTGAGACCTACAGGGTGACAGCTGTGTGAGCTCCTGGCAAGGTTCCATCCCCCCAGGAGGCTGGCCTGCAGGAGGAGCAGGGCTCACCCCAGGGGCCCCAACCGAGGAGTCGTCGCTGCCTGGAAGAGTGGCGGCTTCAGGGGTCAGCATGGGTGACTTCAGAGGCACACACCCTCCCTTCCCGCCGTCTGCTGGCCCTCAGGCCTCAGTCCCCGCATGGAGGGAGAAGGGGGGCTGCCCACCCTGTGTCCCCCACCAGGTCTCCCTTGGGCCCACCTGCCGATGGGCCAGGGTGCTGGGAGCCTGCCCCCCGCACCAGTCCTCCACAGTGCCCGCCTGCGGGCAATGCTCAGCAGAGCCCCGTGGCCAGGCTTCACCAGGCCAAGTCAGGTCTCCAGTTCACGGACGCTGCCAGGTGTCCACGCATCAGGCAGCTGGAAACTCTGCTGGATTTCAGGCCCTATGGGCTGACACCCCACCTAGAGCCCCCACGCGCTGCCTCCCTCCTACCCCCAAGCCCTGCTCTTCTAGACCAACCTCCTCCTGGCCCATGCCGCCCCAGCCCTACACCCTGGAAACCAGGCAGGCTCGGGGCAGGGGATGGACTCAGGTGACAGCACGTCTGGGCCTGAGCCAGCCTGCTGGGCTGGGTCCCCCGTCTCAGTATCCTCATCGGGACCGTGTGAGGGCAGACGTGCTCTGCCCGGGCGACCACGCCTTCTGGGGAGGCTGAGGGTCTGACTTCAGGGTGGGCGGCCCCTCTTGCTGGCCAGCACTGTGTTTATTTCCACAGTCAGTGTGTGGCCCATGCCTGGTGGTGGAGCCCTGGGTGGGGCCCTGGGGTCCCAGCATTCCTGCCTGTGAAGTGGGGTGAGGAGGGGGGCTCGGGGGAAGTGGCCTGCCCTCAGCCTCACTGCCTTCCCACCCCCCCAGATGCCCGTGTGCTCCTACTTCCTGAAAGGGATCTGCAGCAACAGCAACTGTCCCTACAGCCACGTCTACGTGTCCCGCAAGGCGGAGGTCTGCACCGACTTCCTCAAAGGCTACTGCCCGCTGGGTGCCAAGGTGAGGGGCGTGGTGGGGGGGGCTCGCGGGTGTGTCCTCGCCCATCACGCTCACCCGTGGGCTCAGCTCAGCACCGGGGCTGCCGCCGTGGGAAAGCCCCCGGCAGCTGAGAAGCCCTCGGCGCCGCAGCTCCTGGGAGGGCCCCCCTCCCCGTGGGCCTGCGGGGCTGGGGGGGAGGCCGCACGGGCCGTGGGGGACCCCGGACAGGCCTCCTCGGTCCCGGTGCCCCGAGAGGGAGCCTCCTCAGCAGCCTAGGGGCTGCAGCAAGGCCCGCTGCCACCCTTTCCCCGCACACTTGTGAGTGGAGTGACCGCCCTGCCTCGGGGACCCGTGGTCTGCCGTGGGGGACCAGGCCTGGGCCCTGGGTGTGGGGAGCGCTCTCAGTGCGGGGCCAGCTCCCCGGCCCCGGACCTCACCCCTCCCTTCCTGCGCCGGCTCTGCAGTCGGTCCAGCCCTGCCCCGAATCCTCTTCCTCCTGCCCCAAGCCTAAGGGCTGGGCCCGGTCTGGGCCCCAAGCGGAGCCAGCCGTTACCCTGAGGGCGGCCCTTCCTGGAGGCGGGGCCCAGCAGGCAGCTCCAGAGCAGCCCAGGTGGGGCGGGGGGCAGGACCCCCGGAGGCTGGGGATGATTATTGTAAGAGATTACATTTAAATGAAAATATCAAAGTGGTCTTTAAGGTCTGCCTCTATTAGTGGAAGTGCTTACTGCGTCCCTTTCGGGCTGCGAGGCTGCCCCGTGATGGATAGCAGCTTGTAATTATAGGTGGGAAAAGCGCTGAGCAGGCCGGATCCGGCGGGAGCAGAAGCAGCAGCCTGGGCCGGCGAGGGTTAATTTTATTCTCTAAATAATATTAAAAGTGCTGAGTCGTCACCTTGCTCCTGAAGTGGAAGTCCTCAGATGGGCCCCAGAGAGTTTATAATATTCCACTGAATCAAGTGGAATTGTTAACCTTGCTTCATAAAGCGCTGGCTTGTTAAAGAGGCGCGTTCCCTTTTCTTGTGAATAATTTAGGCCCCGAGTAGGTCTCTGCTCCTTCCCCTTTTCGGGGGCCAGGCGCTGCTCCTGGGCCTGAGGCTCAGAGGTCAGCCCCTCGTGTCTCCTCACTTTGTCCCTCCGGACTCTCAGGACACTTGGGGACATGGCGTCCTCCTGTGGGTCGCCTGTCACCTCGGGTGGTCCAATGGCCACATGTCACGGGGTCACCGCCGCAGAGCTTTCTGCGCGAGCCCCGAGTCCCGTCACTCCTGGCGCTGGCGGTGGGGTCGCCTTGGTCCCTTGCTGTCGGGTCCGCGGAGCAGCTGTTAATGCGCGTGCCATGGGGGACGCCACTGTGAGGCGCGGCGCTAACAGCCGTGCTGCTCTGTCCACCGCGCTCGGAGCACCGTCACCAGCGCTGCCCTCAGAGGGAGAGTGCCCCTTCCCTGCCTGCCCCCACCGGGAGTGGTTAGCATTGCAGACTCCGCGACTCCCACCGGGACCTCACTGTCGCTGTCCAGTTGCTCACGTGGTCCCCAGGGTGCCTTCTGGCACTGCAGGACGCGCACCCCGCCCTGGAACGGCCGACCCTCCCGGCACCCTGGCTCCTCTTCCTTGTGTTCACAGCTTGTGGTCAGGGTGCTCACTGCAGCTGGGGTGTCGCGCGTCTCCAGCGCCTCCTGCTGCAGCTCATGTGCAGTCTTATCCGCGGCCACCTCTGTACCGACAGTCCCCGCCCGGCTGTGTCCCGGCCCTTGTGCCTCCCTCACATACTCTCCTCGACCTCCTTCTCGCCCTGCCCCTGCGTGTGTCAGGGTCCGGGCTTCCAGGGGCGCTCTGCCTACTGGAGAGGCCCCTCCGCCCCTGTCCCCTGCTTCCTCCTGCCTTCCGGAGGCTCTCTGTCCCGGCATGTCAGTCTTTGGAGTCACAGACAGTGTCTCCTTGTCACCGCCTGATAACTTGCCCGGGTACCCTTTCTCAGGCTGAAATCCTTCCTGTTCTTATGGGAGTGTCCTTCCATTTTTCTCCATGTGGGTCTGGTTCCAGGATCTGCCCCCACTCAAGGCCACGCACCCCTCCTGCGCCTTCTCCAGTTTGGCTTTATGAGCTGCGGTGAGGCAGGGTGGAGGCGAGGCTCCGGATGGGGCTCAGACCCCAGTCCACTCGCGGCCATGGCCCTGCACAAGGTGTTTACCCTCTGGGCCTTGGTTTCCTTTCTGTAAAATTGGGATAACGGTAGTGCTTACCACGTAGGAAGGTTGTGAAGATTAAGACGTTAGTGCAGGGGGCTTCCCTGGCGGCGCAGCGGCTAGGAACCTGCCTGCCAATGCAGGGGACACGTTTTCGAGCCCTGGTCCGGGAAGATCCCACCTGCCGCGGAGCAACTAAGCCCGTGAGCCACAACTGCTGAGCCCCCGTGCCGCAACTACTGAAGCCCACGCACCTAGGGCCCGTGCTCCGCAGCAAGGGAGGCCACCACAGTGGGAAGCACGCACACTGCAACGAGGGGTAGCCCCCGCTCACTGCAACTAGAGAAAGCCCACTGGAGCAACAAAGACCCAATCCAACCATAAATAAATAAGTAAGTAAGTAGGTAAGTAAATACATACATACGTACATACATTAGTGCAGCGCTTCACAGCCCTTTGAGCAGGCCCTGGGGTGTCAGGGAGGCTCCGCTGTCCCTGTTCACTAGCCTGTGGTGTGAGGTGCGACCTCGCTTCATTTCTTCCACGTAGTCAGCCTTTCCCCGCAGATACGTGCTAAGCTGTCCGTTCTTTCCTCTCTGATTTGTGGTGCCACTTTTTAAAGCCAGCTTTATTCAGGTACGGTTTACATATCGCCCCATTCATCTGTTGCAAAGGTGTACAGTTCAGTAGGTTTTAGTAAGTTTACGAAGTTGTGCAGCCATCACCACCCCCCGGTGCTGGAGCATTTCCCTCACCCCAGAACATTCCCTCAAGCCTTTCTGTGGTCAGTCCTGTCTCTGCTGGCCCCCCACCCCACCCCCAGGACACACTAAAGTACCTCCGTCTGCGTGAACCTGTCTTTTGTGGGCAGCGCACAGGAGGGAGTCCTACCATGCAGACTTCGGCGTCTGGCTTCTGTTGTGAACATGTTTTTGAGGGTCGTCGTGCTGTGGTCTCGAGCAGCACACGAGCGGCCCTCCGCTGTGTGCAGAGACCACTTTCTGTTTCTCCGCTCGTCGGGGGATGGGCACTTGGGTTGTGGCCAGTGGGGCTGTTTGGAGTGAGCCTGCTGTGAGCGTCTGCGGGTCTCAGCGTGGACACAGCCTGCAGGGATAGCCGCCTGCACTGGTCCAGCTCCCACCAGGAATGAGTGAGGGTCTCATTTTGTCACTTCCTTGCCAGCACCTGCCAGCCCTGTCACCCGTTTAAGTGCACAGTACAGTGGTTTTTTAATTTTGTAATTGTAGTAAACTAAATATAACATAACGTTTGCCCTTGTTGAGTATACAGTTCAGTGGCATTAATTACATTTACAATACTGTACAACACCACCACTGTCTGTTTCCAAAACTCCTCACAGCATCTCTATAAACAGTCGGTAATGACTTCCTGTTCCCCCCTCTTGTGTTTTTCCCTTGTGTTTCCCTATAAGAGTTTTATAGTTTTAGCTCTAAAGTTTAGGTCTTTGGTCCATTTTGAGTTAATTTTTGCATATGATATTAAATAAGGACCCAACTTCATTCTTTTGCAAATGGATATCCAGTTTTCCCAGCACCACTTTTTTTTTTTAATATTTATTCATTTATTTATTTATTTGGTTGCGCCGGATCTTAGTTGCAGCAGCCAAGCTCCTTAGTTGCGGCACCAGGGCTCCTTAGTTGTGGTGTGCGGGCTCCTTAGTTGTGGCATGTGAACTCTTAGTTGCGGCATGCATGTGGGATCTAGTTCCCTGACCAGGGATCGAACCCAGGCCCCCTGCATTGGGAGCACGGAGTCTTATCTACCGTGCCACCAGGGAAGTCCCAGCATTGCTTGTTGAAGACTGTCCTTTCCGCATTGAATGGTCTTGACACCATTGTTGAAAATTTATTGACCATACTTGAGATGGTTTATTTCTGGCTTCTCTTTTCTATTACATTGGTCTATATGTTTGTGTTTTGATTACTATAGCTTTATAGTAAGTTTTGAAATCAGGAAATATGAATCCCTCAAACTTTGTTCTTCTTTGCCAAGGTTGTTTTGGCTATTTGGGGTTCCTTGAGATTCCATGTAAATTTTTGGATGGGTTTTTCTATTTCTGTTTTTTTTTTTTTTTACAAGGCCTTTGGGATTTTAATAGGGATTGCATTAGCTCTGTATATCACTTTTGGTAGTCTTGTCACCTTAACAATATTAGGTCTTCCAGTCCATGAATGCATGATGTGTTTTCATTTATTTAGACCCTCATTAATTTTTTTCAGCAGTATTTTGTAGTTTTCAGTGTATAAGTCTTTTGACTCCTTGGTTAAATTTACTCCTGAGTGTTGGGCTTCCCTGGTGGCCCAGTGGTTAGGAATCCACCTGCCAATGCAGGGGACACGGGTTCGAGCCCTGGTCCGGGAAGATCCCACATGCTGCGGAGCAACTAAGCCCGTGAGTCACAACTACTGAGCCTGCGCTCTAGAGCCCACGAGCCACAACTACTGAGCCCACGTGCCACAACTACTGAAGCCTGAGCGCCTAGAGCCCGCTCTCTGCCACCACGGTGAGAAACCCGTGCACCGCAACGAAGAGTAGCCCCCGCTCGCCGCAGCTAGAGAAAGCCCACACGCAGTAGCGAAGACCCAGTGCAACCATCCATAAATAAATAAATAAATCCTGAGTGTTTTATACTTTTTGATGTTATTTAAATGGGATTGTTTTTTAATTTCCTTTTTAGATCATTCATTATAAATGTATAGTAATGCAGTTGATTTTTTTTTTTTTTTTTGCGGTACGCCGGCCTCTCACTGCTGTGGCCTCTCCCGTTGCGGAGCACAGGCTCCGGACGCGCAGGCCCAGCGGCCATGGGTCACGGGCCCAGCCGCTCCGCGGCAGGTGGGATCCTCCCGGACCGGGGCACGAACCCGTGTCCCCTGCATCGGCAGGCAGACTCTCAACCACTGCGCCACCAGGGAAGCCCCTGCAGTTGATTTTTGTGTGTTCATTTTATATCCTAAAATTTTGCTGAATTCACTTATTAACTGTAACAATTTTTTTGTGGATTCTTTAGGGTTTTCTACATACAAGATCATGTCATCTGCTAACAGATAATTTTCTTCCTTTTGATTTGGATGCCTTTTAGTCTTTTCTCTCTCCCTTCCTCCCTCCCTCCCTTCTTTTCTTCCTTCCTTTTTTTTGCCGAATTGCTCTGGCTAGAGCTTCTAGTACTATGTTGAATAAAAGTGAACAACGGGGATATCCTTGTCTTGTTCTTCATCTTACAGAACAGTTTTCAGTCTTTCACTGTTGAGTATGCTGTTAGCTGAGGGCTTGTCATACGGGGCCTTTATTATCTTGAGGTTATTCTCTTCCAGTCCTAGTTTATTTGGTGCTTTTATTATGAAAAGGTGTTGAGTCCTGTCAAATCTTTTTGTATCAATTGAGATGATCGTGTGGGGTTTTTCCCTACATTCTATTAAGCTGGTCAATAAACATATTGATCACATTGATCAGTCACAATTATATTGATTGATTTTTGGATGTTGAACCATCTTTGCATTCTGAGACTAAATCCCACTGGATCACGAGGTATAATCCTTCTAATATGCCACTAGTTCAGTTTTATAGTATTTTATTGAGGATTTACATCTGTATTCATAAGTAATATTGATCTGTAGTTTCCTTTTCTTGTAGTATCTTTCTCTGGTGTTGGAATCAAGGTAAGTCTAGCCTCACTGATTGTTTTGGCTATTGTAAGTTAGGAAGTATTCTTGCCTCTTCAGTTTTTTGGAAGAATCTAAGAAGAATAGGTATCAATTCTTCTATACATGTTTAGTAGAGTTCACCTGTTGAAACCATCTGGTCTTGGGCTTTTCCTTGCGGGGAGGCTTTTGATTATTGATTCAGTCTCTGCTCTGTATAGTTGACCCTTGAGCAGCACGGCGGGGGGCAGTCAGGGGCACCAACACCCTCCACCCCCGGCGCAGTTGAAAATCCACATACAACTTTACAGTTATTCCTCCGTATACGTGGTTCCCTGCCAGCTGCTCTTGGTGTGATGAGTCATTTCCTATTGAAACCTGGATGTTTTGGTTGTTACGAGAGTCTGGATCTTATTTAAACCTTCTGTTTCAGCAGGTTTCCCCTGAGTCCACTCCAGCAGGTGGGCAGGGGGCGTGCAGGTAGAAATCTTGGTTCCCCCACTCAGCTTTCACTGACCCCTGAGGAGGGGTCTCCCTGGTGGTCCTGGGTGGATGGCAGTACTCGCTTCCCACTCAGCCTCCTCCAGCACCATCCTAGCAGGGCGGGGAGGGACACCAGGGTCGAGGCTCCCCACTCAGCCTTTGCTGGCCCGGGTGCGAGGGGGCCACCCCTTATCTGCACCCATTGACACTTCCAAGTTGCCAACTTCTTCCGCTCCAGGTCAGGATGATGAGGCAACAGGAAGTCCCAGGAGCCACCACCGCATCACTCCTTGGGTCCCCAGGTCCCTGGTGGCCTGCCTCCTCTCCACCTTTTATGGTCTTCCTATGGTTGTCAGGGTTTTGGTGGTGCTTAGTGGAGGAGTAGGGACAAATATGTCTCCTTTGTCTTCCAGGAAGTGGCAGTCCCTTCTATTTCTTTATTTTGCCAATTTTGACTTATTTTCTCCCAGAAATTGATCTGTTTTATCGAGGTTTTCAATGTATTGGTGTGCCTTTGTGTGTATAACATTCTCCATTGTATCTTGAGCTCTTAACCTTTTCCATCTGTATTTAGTTGGCATTTTCTCGCCTTTTCTCTGGGCTGTCTCTCCTGAGGCTTGCCCATCTAATTGTCCTTTTCAGACAGTAGGTCTCACCCTTGGGATCAGCTTCTGTTGCTGCAGGGCCCTGGCCTTGCAGTGGCGTCTGATGCCCTCAGAAGGAGTCCAGCAGGCACCTTGACTGTGAGGGGGAGGCTTGTTCTCTGCATGGGGCCCGGCACAGAGTGCTTGTCATTTATCATGAGATAAGCATCTTCTTTGTGATCGTGTAGGTTTACCGAAAAGTTGCAGATAGTGCAGAGAAGGGCCCACGCACCCTTCACCCAGGCTCCTGCGCCGCTAGTATCTTTTCTTTTTTTAATATCATTCTGGTAAGTGCCGTTTATTTATTTATTTATTTATGTTGAATATTTATTTATTTATTTGTGGCTACGCTGGGTCTTGCTGTGTGCGGGCTTTCTCTAGTTGCGGCGAGCTGGGGCTACTCTTCGTTGTGGTGTGCGGGCTTCCCATTGCGGTGGCTTCCCTTGATGCAGAGGATAGGCTCTAGGCACGTGGGCTTCAGTAGTTGTGGCACGCGGGCTCTAGAGTGCAGGCTCAGGAGTTGTGGCGCACGGGTTTAGTTGCTCCACGGCGTGTGGGATCTTCCCGGACCAGGGCTCGAACCCGTGTCCCCTGCATTGGCAGGCGGATTCTTAACCACGGTGTCACCAGGAAGGCCCTAGTATCTTACATAACTGTAACTGTCTGTCAAAACTAAAAAATTAACATTGATACGTTACTACCAGCTTAACTTGAGGCTTTGTTTGGATTTTACCTGGTTTTCCCCTAATTTCTGTTCTCTGTTCTAGGATATCACTCTGCATTTGGGTGCCAATGAATGATGAAGTGATTGAGGCAGGGCCTCCACGGACAGTGGCCAAGAGTAGACGCACTCGAGAGGCCTGCAGAGGGGCCAGTGGTGGGCAGAGGTGGAGAGGGAGGGGGTTTCCAAGCTGGAAAAGGGGGCAGCTTTGGTTTGGGAGGGTGGAAAGGAAGCTGGTGAGTCACCGGGGACGTTGATGGGCCACCCAGTGGAGGTGTTGCTGTCCCCCGCGGGAGGGCGGAAATGAGTGGGCGGGACCCAGGTAGAGTGTGAGGGCCAACGGCCCCTGGGCCTCACCAGCATGTGGGGCTGCTGTGGACAAGCCAGACGGAAGAGTCCGACATGTTGCTGGCCAAGGAGGAGAGGACCCGCAGCCCCACGCCAGCTCCTCCAAAGTGACCACCAGGCCTGGCGCAGTCAGCCAGCAGGGCCGCGCCCTGGACAGAGTGGCCCCCGGGAGCCATGGTGGTTGAGGGACAAGCGCAGGTGTGCAGCTCAGTGGTCCTCCCGGCCTTGCCCCTGCAGAAGGGCTTCTGGAGGGCAGGCTGGCGTCTTGGGGACAGTCTGTGCCGCGGGCTCTGCTGCCCCCGAGGGGACCAGGGCTTTAGAGCCCTTGGAGAGCAAGGGCCGCAGGCGCGGAGTGTGTGGCAGGTCGCTGTAGTTGGAACCTCCAGGCGACTCGCAGAGGCCGTGCCCACACGTTCATTGTGAAGGCGCCCTCTGTTTTCTTTTTGATCATTTTAAGGATTGAAAGCTACCTTGCATTTTTTAATTTGCCTTTCTCTGATTTAAATGAAGCAGAACGTCTTCCCTAATGTTTAAACCCCTTGTGCCTTCTCTTCTGAAAAATAGCTGGGGTTTTGTTGTTTTGTTTTAAAGTGAATGTGGAGACATTTTTCCACTGTGTCGGTTTTCTCTTACTGACTCATGGGAAATTTATAAAATATAAGTGTGAATATAAAAATATATCATTATGGGACTTCCCTGGTGATGCAGTGTTTAAGAATCCACCTGCCAATGCAGGGGACACGGGTTCGAGCCCTGGCCCGGGAAGATCCCACATGCCGTGGAGCAGCTAAGCCCGCGAGCCACAACTACTGAGCCCGCATACCACAACTACTGAAGCCTGTGTGCCTAGAGCCCATGCTCCGCAACAAGAGAGGCCGCCGCAGTGAGAAGCCCGCACACCGCAGTGAAGAGTAGCCCCCACTCGCTGCAACTAGAGAAAGCCCGGGTGCAGCAACGAAGACACACTGCAGCCAAAAATAAATAAATAAAATTTTTTTTAATTAAAAAAAATATATATATATATATCAATGTAAAATATTCTGAATATTAATCTTTTGTCATTCACATTAGTGGCAAGTATCTTATTTCAGTTTGTCACTTATTTTTTCACTTCTTTGTGATGTATCTTTTTAATATTTATTTATTTATTTATTTATTTATGTATGTAGCTGCACCGGGTCTTAGTTATGGCATGTGGGGTCTTTAGTTGCGGCATGTGGGGTCTAGTTCCCTGACTAGGGATCGAACCCAGGCCTCCTGCATTGGGACCATCAGGGAAACCCCATCTTTGTGATGTATCTTGATGAACAAAAGGTCTTAATTTTTTTTTTTTTTTTTTTTTTTCTTTTTGTGGTCCGCGGGCCTCTCACTGTTGTGACCTCTCCCGTTGCGGAGCACAGGCTCCGGATGCGCAGGCCCAGCGGCCGTGGCTCACGGGCCCAGCCGCTCCGCGGCATGTGGGATCCTCCCGGACCGGGGCACGAACCCGCGTCCCCTGCATCGGCAGGCGGACTCTCAACCACTGCGCCACCAGGGAGGCCCCAACAGGTCTTCGTTGTAATGGGAATGTCATTAGTCATGTCTGTACAGTTTGCACCTCTTGTACTTGTGTGAGACCTCCTTCCCCACTGCATCCTGTGGTCGGGTCTTTGCCGTTTAGGACGTTCCCCACCAGTCCAGCTGGAAGCGCTTCTGTGTCTGTGTAGGGGACCAGTGTTGTTTCGCCCACACACCTTGCATCGAAGAGCCCCTTCGCCCGTGGATCCGTTGTGGGCCCCTCTGTAGTCAGGTTTCCTTGGACAGTTGGCATCTGTCTCTCCAGTGAGTCTTCTGCCCATGATCAAGGCACACCGTCTCTAGTTATACGGGGCTCTCCTTCGATGTCGTTTAATAAAATTCTTTTTTTTTAATTTAATTTAATTTATTTTTTATACAGCAGGTTCTTATTAGTTATCTGTTTTATCCATATTAGTGTATACATGTCAATCCCCATCTCCCAATTCATCCCACCACCCCCGCCACTTCCCCCCGCCCCCCGCCTTGGTGTCCATACGTTTGTTCTCTACATCTGTGTCTCTATTTCTGCCCTGCACACCGGTTCATCTGTACCATTTTTCTAGGTTCCACATATATGCGTTAATATACGATATTTGTTTTTCTCTTTCTGACTTACTTCACTCTGTATGACAGTCTCTAGATCCATACACGTCTCACAAATGACCCAATTTCGTTCCTCTTTATGGCTGAGTAATATTCCATTGTGTATATGTACCACATCTTCTTTATCCATTTGTCTGTTGATGGGCATTTAGGTTGCTTCCATGACCTG